>NW_027555736.1:116094507-117294507 GCF_003287225.1 Phascolarctos cinereus
CTATTCTTATGTGTTAGAACATTAGAGTTTTTCCAAAAACCAGGAAACGGGCAGCAGGTTTTGGCTACAAGGCAGAGCACAAGATTTAGAGCTGATGAGAGCTCAAAGATCATCTAATCCATTCTCCCATTTTTACAAATAAGAAAACTGAGGCTAAGAGAGCAAAGTAACCCACCAAGGTCACACAGATTGTAATTGGTAGAGGCAAGATTCAAACTCTCAAAATCCAGCATATTTCCCAGAGGGAAGTGATTGCTGCAGAGCACAAAGTAAAGCAGACTGAAGTAGAAGATCCTGGGTAGGAGAAGAGGTGGCAAAACAGTTGTAACAGAACACATTCAGAATCTAGCTGTGTGGCTTTTCATAAGTCAAATTCTCACTGTGCCTTGGTTTCCTCATCTGTTAAACTGAGCAGAGCAGAGGGGAATTGCATGATCTCTAACTGTCCTTTCCATTCTGACATTCTATGATTCGTAAAATCATAGTCTCTTAAAGCCTGCCTGGATTCCTTTGTCTATGTCACTTTCAGTGTTTACTCTTAAGTATTCTGATATCATAAAACGATAGTGATAAGATTCCAAACATCACTCCTGTGGGGACTGCAGAAGTCATGTGACATAGGATTTAAAGCCAGAAGAAAGCTAAAAGACAGCTAGTCTAAGTTTCTCATTTTTTGCAGATTAGGAAACTGAGGCCTACATAAGCAAAGTGACCTTCCCAAGATCACACAGGATGGTAGATGGTTGGACAAGAACTTGAACCCAGCAGGTCTTGTTACTTCTAGGGCAGTATCTTTTCTGCTATATATATTGCACTTACTCCTACCTGGGCCTTTTATCACAGCAACAAAGAGAAACTGACCATTTTACCCATTTGCCTAGAGCTTTGATTAGAATAGAAAGAATGCTGGACAACTAGACTAAGAGAGGCATGGAATCTAGACCCCTGAGTCAGCCTCTCGCTAGCTGTGCAGCTTTGGGCAAATCACAACTTCTTGGAGGCCCAGTTTCTGGTAAAATTGAGATAATCATGTTTGCTATATTGGAATAAATGAGATAATATAATGAAAATGCTATTTCAAACCATAAAGTGTTATAAATGTAAGTGATCATTACTTCTGAAAATTGGTCAATATTATTTTTAGCTGGAAAATGAAGCAGAAAAAGCTGAAGGGACTTGTCCGTGGTCATATTGCAACATGTTGGTTGGGGGCAGGCGGAGAAATAGGAGGAGCTTGCATCCCCAAGCTAGTAAAGCCCAAAGTTAACTTGCCTATCATTGTATTATAATGAGATTTCCTATCATAAATTCGTCTTCCTTTGTGCTCCGCTACTGCTTTTATTGTCATCGTTTTTTTATCTTCTGAGGTTTGGTGACCGTATTTCCAATCTTTTAATAAAAGGTGTTTTCTAGCAAAAAAAACCTTTCTGTACCTCAGGGCTATATAAACTACAGGTAATTATTGATTATTTCTGGTAGTGATAATAATAGGGCATGACAACTTACAATAGGCTAAGAATTAGTGATCTCTGCCAACAAAAAAAATGGGTAGGGGAAGCTAAATAGATAGATAACCAGTGGATAGAGCACTGGCCCTGCAATCAGGACCACCTGAGTTCAAATCCAGCCTCAGATACTTACTAGCTAGCTGTATTACCCTGGGTAAGTCACTTAACCCCCATGGCCTCCAAAATTTAAAAAAAAAAAGGGAAAAAAAGAAAACAACGGGTAGGAACAGAATCTAAGAAACAGAGATCTAAGAGGTCTAAGAAACAGAATCTTAAAAAAATCTAAGAAATCTAATTCAATTTGGCTTTGGAACCCATTTGTGTTTAAATATATCCTCTACTTTCTTGCTTTTGGCCAATAATAATAACACAACATTTGGACAACTCTTTATAGCATACAAAATGCTTTAGCCCCTAAAACACAATTAGTACGAGTATTTTTGTACTCAATTTACTGGTAAGGAAACTGAGATTCACAAAGATTAAAGGCATACGGTCATGTCCCTTGTCAAATTTATTGTATTGAATTGAACTCCCATCTTCTCCTTTCAATGACTTACATTACACAGTTTCTACCACATCACACTGCCAAAGGCAAGGGAAACTCACTATGGCTACCACTGTAAGGATTCATACTACAGCCAAATGACCTACAAATTAGCAACTTTTTTTTTAATTAAGAACTGCTATGCTCCATAGCTTAAGCCTTGGGCTTCAGAAGGGGTGGTTAGATTATCTGTGGACCAGACCCTGAGTGAGGAGTAGGCGATGCTTAGAAAGGCTGGTTCCTATGCCTCATTAGTATTCCAACCCACTGCCATCCCAAAGGAAATATGATCTAGTGATGGCAGCATCCAGCCATCCACCCTACCCTCTTTCTGCCTTACCCTAAAGCAGTAGCAAAGAACAACACTTCCATTTTCGTCTTTGTATACCTAACAATGAGAGTGGCACCCAGCACATGATAGGTATGTGATTAATGCTTCTTGAGTAGTGTGTGTGTGTGTGTGTGTGTGTGTGTGTGTGTTTGGGGGTGCGGTATGGTCCAGTAAAAAAACATTGGCTCTTGAGTTAGAGGGCCTGGATTTGGCTCCCACCTCTGACGTTTACTGCCTAGGTGATATTCAGCAGGTCATTTAACCTCGTTGGGCCTTGGTCTCCTCATCTGTAAAATGATGTGTTTGGACTATCCTTGGGGCCCTTCCAGCTCTGAATCTATGATCTTATGATGCTATGGATTGATTAAGTTTTGCCCCAAAACACAGCCGTGGCCAATTGTCCAAAATCTACTACTTTGAGCTTCGTAATTGGCAGAAAGAAAACATGTGTAAGAGGCAGCATGATACAATGGAGCCTGCTGGACTTGGGTTCAATAGGAACTAGGTTCAAATCCTGCCTCAGATATTAGCTATCACCTAACTTCTCAGTCAGTGTCTTATTTTCCTCATTTATAAAATGAGGGGGTTGGGCTACTCCCTTCCTGAATATACAGAATGATACGCATTTTTGGTTAAGGCCCATGTGGAAATTTGTATTGCTTCACCATGCATATTTATTACAAGGGTTTTGTTGGTTTTTTTTCTTTTGTTTTCCAGTGAGGGTGGATAGGAAGGAGAAAAAAAATAATGCTTGACCATTGGGGGAAAATGCAATTAATTTAAATAAGTTTGTTGTTCAGTTGCGTCCAACACTTCATGACCCAGTGGACCACAAAATCCATGACATTTTCTTGGCAAAGACACTAGAGTGGTTTGCCATTTCCTTCTCTAGTAGATTAAAGAAAATAGAGGTTAAGTGATTTGCCCAGGGTCACACAGCTATTAAGTATCTGAGTCAAATTTGAACTCAGGCCTTCCTGACTCAGCCCAGCACTCTATCCACTGAGATACCCAGTTGCCTCCTTTAAGTTAAAATTAAATAAAATGAGAGGGCTGAACTCAATGACTTCTAAGGTTTCTTCCAACTCTAAATGTTGCATATTTCAAAGACCTGGCTTAAGACAGAATAGAAAGCTTTCTGCAGGATGCAAAGGATGGGTTTAAAAAATAGCTGAGGTTAATCCACAAAGTCCACTGATCAGAGAGAGCTGGTCCTAGAGAAAACACCCTGCACAGACAGGAACCTGGATGGCTCCTTGTTGTCACTCCCACAAAGAGACTCAGTTAAGCAAGACGGAGAGAAAGATGAGTTTACAGGGCTCCAATCTTCCCTCCTTTGGTCACCAAACAGCCTGTGCCAGCTTGCTGAGTCTCATCAGATACACTACAGTATGTCATTTATCATCTCAGGCTCTCTGCTCCCTCAGACCTGCCAGTGAAAACAGCCAGAATTAGGCACTACTAGTTTTTTGTTTGTTTGTTTGTTTTTCATTTTTTAAAGGCTCATCTTCTATGCTCCTAAATGGAAGTCTAAGGACAGTAATAGGCCTTCTCTTTTTTCATTCTAACCATTAAATATGGTCAAAGACAAGTACACTAATGGTCCACCCTGGGAAATAAACAGCTATAGTGGGAAAAGCAATGGACTTGAAGGCTGAAGACCCAGCTGGATTCTAATCCCAGCTCTTCTGTTAACTCATTGTGTGACTTTAGTTGGACAAGTATTAACCAGCCATAATAACTATTTGCCAGACTAAATTCTTTACAAATATCTCATTTATCTTTGTAACAACTGTTCAAGGCAGATCCGGTTATTATCCCCATTTTACAGTTGAGGAAACTGAGGCAGACATAGGTTAAGTGACATACCTAGGATCACACACAGCTAATAAATATCTGAGGCTGGATTCGAACTCAGGTCTTCCTGACCCAAGGGGCAGCAGCATTCTATCCACTGTATCACCTAGCTGCCTCTAAGATTAAAGGATTGGACAGAATGAACTATGTTTTTCAGTTTAATTTTTAATTTAATTTTTCCAATTACACGTAAAAACAATTTTAAACATTCATTTCTTAAAATTTTGAGTTTCAAATTCTCTCCCTACCTCACTCTCCTTCCCCCTTCTCGAAAAGGCAAGCAATTTGTTATAGATTATACATGTCAGTCATGCAAAACATATTTCCATGTTAGCCATGTTGTGAAAGAACACACAGACCCCTCCCCCAAAAAAACCCAAGAAAAATAAAAAAAGTTTTTAAAAAATCAGCATTCAGATCCATCAGTTCTGTCTCTTAAGGTCCTTTGGAGTTTCTCTGGAGTCCTTCAAAATTGTCCTGTATCATTGTGCTGCTGAGAGTGACTAAGTCATTGACAGTTGATCATCTTAAAATATTGCTGTTGCCGTGTACAATGTTCTACTGGTTCTGCTCACTTTACTTTATATCAGTTGATGAACTGTTTTTATGGATCCATCCAGATCTGACATTTCATGACTCTACAATTTATTAGAATGACTACAGCCAGCAGAAGCTGATTTGTAAACAGTACTCTGAAAGCACAAATTGGGGAATTCAGAATTTATTTTTCCCCAAGTAATGGCATAGCTTTGGGGATTTTGTACTTTGAAGCAAATGCCAATTAGGCAATACCGTACAGAGGAAAGAACACTGGACCAGGAATCAGGAGATGGAGCATCTAACTTCTCTACTTCTAAATAGCTATATGACCTTCAGAGGGTTACAGCTCCTCTGGGATTCAGTTTTCCCAGCTGTAAAATAAGGAGATTGAACTACATAATCTCTAAGTTCTCATCTTTGTGTAAGTCAGTTCATACGAAACTATAGATCCCCAAAGTGGATGTACACAGGCATGCGCTGGCAAATGTTCAATAATGGGCTCTCCAATAAGAATATGAGTCATTCCCCAACTGATAAATGGTCAAAGGATATGAACAGGCAGTTTTTTGTGAAGAAACCAAAGCTATATATTTTCATATGAAAAAATTCTCTAAATCATTATGGATTAGAGAAATGCAAATTAAAACAAGTTTGAGATATCTCACACCTTATCAAATTGGCTAAATTAATAGAAGGGGAAAATGACAAATGTTGGAAGGGATGTAGAAAAATTAAGACATTAATACACTGTTGATGGAACTATGAAGTGATGCAACCATTTCAAAGAGCAATCTGGAATTATGCCCAAAAAGTTATAAAACTGTGTATACCCTTTGACCCAGCAATACCACTGTTAGGTCTGTTTTCCAAGGTGATCAGGGGAAAAACATACATGCATACATGCACACATCTATACATGTATGTATGTATGTGTATGTATATGTATGTGTGTATATACATACATACACACATATGTATGTATGCATATATTAGCAAGGAACTGGAAACTGAGGAGATGCCCATCCATTGGGCAATGGGTGATCAAGTTGAGGTATATAATTGTGATGGAATGCTACCGTGCTGTATGAAGAGATGAGCTGGTTGACTTTAGAAAACCAAGGAAAAGGGGCAGCTAAGTGGCACAATGGATAGAGCACCGGCCCCGAAGTCAGGAAGACCAGAGTTCAAATTCTATATTAGACCAGACACTTGACACTTACTAGCTATGTGACCCTGGGCAAGTCACTTAACTCCGGTTGCCTTGCCAAAAAAATGCATGAAATAATGAAGAAATAATGAAATGAGCATAACCAAGAGAACATCATATATAGAAACAGCAATATTATTAGAAGAGCAACTGTGAATGACTAAGCTATTTTGAGTATTAGAAACATTCAAATCAACTACAAAGGACCTATGAAGGAAGATGCTATCTACCTCCACCCAAGAGACTAAAAAATAGAAGTATGCATAGTATGGTTTTATATAAAATGTAAGTGTGTGTTTTTGTGTGTTGTGTGTGAATGTGTATATATATGTATATATACATATACATAAATCTATATCTATATATCTGCGCAAATAGTGGCCTCCTCTAGTACAGGATGAAGAGGGAGAAATGAAGGGAGACAGTTCAAAATTTAAAATATAGCCAAAAAAATCAAATTAAATTTCAAAAAAATTATTAGATATCATTCAATATTTAACCAGAAGGAACAATCCTTTGGATGGAACAAAGGTCGATCTTATCACCTGCCTAGAGAGCCAGCAGGGGTACAGCACTTTATACCTTTATGCTACAATGTTATTCACCTAAGGATAAGCATTTTACAACTGACCTTATATGAATCCTTATGACCATTAGAAGTTGGACTCTAAGGATAACAGACATAACTCTCTAATAGTGTAATCCTTTAAAAATCCAAAAACTAAGTTTTTAGTGTTGTTGAGGGTTGGCCTTTTTTTTTTTTTTTACTTTTTAGGAGTGGAGAGGAGAAGTTGGCTTTTCGGGACTGTCCTAAATAGCTGGATGGACCTTAGAGATACCTTATCCAAACCCCTGATCTCACAGATGAGGAATTTGGGGCCTAGAGATGGAAGATGAGTTACTGAAGATCACTTAATAAGCAAATGGTTCAGTTGAGAATGGAAAGATCAGGAAAGGACTTCTGAATTTTAGAATCTAGGGCTTTTGTTTCTTAAATATAATGTTAACTTTTCTTAGACCACATTGCTTACTTGTTGATTGAAGAGTGTAAAACTAAAAAGAAAGGGAAAAAGAATAATACAAAAAAATGGCACTCCAAAAAAAATGTACCCACGACACACTTTTAAGTTTGGTCTTCATTGTTTTCCACACTGCATTTTCTCCATCATTTTAAGTCTAGAAATTTTTTTAAAAATTGATAAATCAAAGCCCTGTTTTGTAGTAGTTGCCATAGTGTAAATGCTGTCACTGAAACTTTAACAATAAAGCCTCCCCAGCTATTAGAGCTAGCTCTAGCACAACCCTAGATGTACTCAATAATGCTGTTTCCTGACATCATTCCCCCTTCACAGAATTTGAGAAGTATGTCAGAAAATAGTATTCTTTTTATTAATAAATTTATTTATTTTTAGTTTTCAACAATCACTTCCATGAGATTTTGAGTTCCAAATTTTTTCCCCATCTCTCCCCTCCCCAAGATAGCATGTAGATTGATATAGGCTTAACATATACATTCATATTAAACCTAGAAAATAACATTCTTGAAAACCTATTGGTCCCCGTAACCCTATGGAATTGGGCAAGCAGAACAGATCAAAAGAATTTATGGTTCGCTCCAAGTTCTTTCTGGACTATGTTTTAGAAGATGATTAGAGGAAAACACTGCCTCTGCCTCCAGGCACACTGGGAAGGATGACCAATTTATTGCTGAAAGTGACCTACTTTCTCTGGGGTCCTGAGAACTTTCATTATGAACTCAAGCCCAGAGAAACTTCCCTGGGGCATGATATGTATAGATTAGGAAAATTTCCTGACCCACATGAGGTCATGACACATGACCTTAGAGAGGTTCTGACTTAAGGCCATGGGTCCAAAGATCTCAAAGCATCCAATCAGCAAACAACGAAGGACCAGGATTGGTGCAGTTTCTAGCCAACCATAGCTCAGAAAGACATTCGGTAATAGTTATCCTGTGAGAAGCCAGCATGTAACTCTAGGACTTCCCCAGGTGCGACTGTGCTCTTCTGTGAAATTACTTTGTGTTTACTTTGAGTTTTTGTACTTACTTATCTATGTTCATACTCTTTCCCCATCAATGCTCCTTGAAGGAGAAGACTAATGCTTTTGTTTTCGTTTTTGTTTTTGTCCCTTCCTTAGCTAAGGGCTTAGTAGGTGCTCCTTGAGTGATTAGGTGTAATGGATAGTCTTGGGCGATTTCAAAGGGAAAAACGGAGAAAATAAGCTTAAATTTGGCATCATTTTCCCAAAAGTCACATCAGAATTCTTTATTTGGTAGCAGGATAAGGAAATGCCTGTCCGATACAGAAAAATCCCAAATCTTTCTGTATTTCCTCGCTATCAGTACTGGCCTAGCAGAGTCGGCTTCTTAGCTAGAAAATTTTGCCCTTATTTTCCCTTATGTACTCAATGGAAGGGCAAGAAAGCTATTTGGTTATAGACACTTGAGATCAGCCTGTCTTTGTTTTTGACATCTTTGACATATTTCTTCAAGTTGCTTAACTCCATGATGGAGGTTATGTTTTGTGTGATTTATGATGTCTCAAATTCAGAAATCATTTTAGAGTTTACAGAGGGCTTTCCTCCTAACAACCCTGAGAAGTAGGTAGTGTGAGTATTGTTAGCCCCCTTGCTCAGTCTACTATACATGGTATAGTACTCTACATAATATACCATGTGATCTTAACGATCATGAAGGTCTCTTTTGTAAGTCAGTACATAGTGGGATGATATGTTGTGGACCACTTCAATCATTTGTTATTCATTGTTCAATCATATCTGACTCTTTGTGACCCCATTTTAGGATTTTCTCAGAGATAATAATGGAGTGGGTTGTCATTTCCTTCACCAGCTCACTTTACAAATGAGGAAACTGAGGCAAACAGGGTTAAGTGGCTTGCCCAGGGTCACACAACTAATAAGTGTCTGAGGTCAAATCTGAACTCAAGGTCTTCCTGAGTCCAGGCTCAGTGCTATATTCACTGTGCAACAGACCTTCTCACCCAGAGCATTACTATTACAAGCCATTCATTCATTCATTCCATTCATTCATTGATATATCATATAGTTGATATATTGTATGATTGGACATATTGAGTTCATGTATTGTATGACTGGACATACAAAGACATAATATAAGACACAGTCTAAACTACTGTATTGAACTGACTTTTCATTTCTGGAGGGTTCAGATTCACAAAATAGTCAATTGAAGGAAATTTCTCTTGATATTGTAAATGGAGAAAAACTGTTCTGTTGTTATTATTCTACTAAAGAGCCTGGAAAATAATTAGCTAAGCCTTATTTACTGAAGAACATTCATGTGAAACAGATTTACATTATTGTCACATCACCACACTACTTGAATGTGTAATCAGCCCCTAACTTGTCACTTAACATAATCTGCTTTTTAGCTAACAAAATATTTGTGTATGACTTCTATGAGTTTAACAAATAATCTACTCATTTTTAAAATAAAGAATAATTACTATCATTTTCCTAGTTATATTATTCAATCTCAGGAAGCTCTTCAACCCTAATAATTAGCCATTAATGTTGTTGGTCTTACTATTATTAATATGATTATTGAACCAATGTGATGTAGTGAAAAGAATACTGTACTGAAATTCAAGGACATGAGTTTAAACTCTCACTATGACGCTATTTAGAGCAGCTAAGTGGCGCCATAGTGCACAGAGAGCCGAGCCTAGAGTGAGGAAGATTCATCTTCCTGAGTTCAAAGCTAGCCTAAGACACTTATTAGCTGTGTGACCTTGGGCAAGTCATTTAACCCTATTTGCCTCAGTTTCTTTCTCAGTAAAATGAACTGGAGAAGGAAATGGCAAACCACTCCAGTATATTTGCCAAGAAAACCCCAACGGGTCACAAAGAGATGAACACTACCGAAAACAACTAAACAATGACAACAAACTGTATAGTTTTAGATAAGTCATTTATTCTCTCTGGGACTCATTTTCCTAATTTCAAAATGGACTATATTGTATCTAAAGTCAATTCCAACAATGCAATTCTATGATTCTAGTAGTGTTTCACTCTTTAATTATCCTCAGAAGTACCACGGGGAATCTATGATCAATCTTTTATACCGCTGATAGACGGGATGGAGCCCAGGATAAATCATAATGTCAGTGGTAATAATGGCTATTGCTTATGTAAGCACTTTACATCCATTATGTAGCCAGAGTGACCATAATGGCTAATATTTATGTAGTGTTTGCTAAGTGCCAGGTACCATACTAAGTACTTTACAACTATTATCTCATTTGGGCCTCTCAACCACCTTGATAAGTAGGTACTATTATTATCCCCATTTTACAGATGAAGGAAACTAAGGCAAACAGAGGATAAATGACTTGCCAAGAATCACAAAGCCAGTGAGTATATGAGGCCAGATACGAACTCTAGTCTTCCTGACTCTAGACCCAGTGCTCAATACATTGTGCCTGGTCCTGAACCTTGAATCAGGGAGACTGGAGTTCAAAATCAGCCTCAGGCACCAAGGGTCACTGTTTGACCCTGAGCAAGTCACTCAATCTCTACTTGCCTCAGTTCCTCATTGGTAAAATGGGGATTATAGTAGCAGTTATGTCCCAAGGTCGATGTCAGAATAAAATCAGATAATATTGGTAAAATGCTTTGAAAACCTTAAAGTGGTATCATACATGCTAGCTATTGTTTATTTCAGAGGAAAGGTTTCCTGAAAGAAAACCAATGGACACGATATATCCCACAGAAAACAACTTTCAGTGATGATCACTTGCTATCTCTGTCATAAAGAGAAAACATTTATTCCAGGATAGGTTGAATTAAATGACAACTCAGGTCCCTTCCAACTCCGTGATTCTGGGATTCTGGAATTCTGTGATCCATAAGCACCAAAGAAACCAAACAATTATTCTCAAGTACCACATTGAGCCTTTCCTGATAACCCCCAGCTACTAGCATCTTCCACCACCCAAATAATTACATTGCATTTATTTTCTCTATGTTTGATACATACTAATTTGTGTGTAGGCTATAAGCCCCTTGAGGGCAGATCTTGTTTCATTTTTTTCTGTATCCCCAGTTCTCCATCCACTACACCATATTGCCTCTTATGTAGCATTATTTATTCAGCCATTCTCTCATTGTTGGGCATATGCGTTATTTCCAGTTTTTTGCTATCACAAATAGAGTAGCTAGAATATTTTCCGTATAGATAGGTCCTTTTATGATGTCTTGGGGGTAGAATTCTAGCAATGGAATCACTGTGTTGAAGGATTTGATCAGTTTTATGACTGTGTATTGCCATATTGCTTCACAAAATGTTTTCACCATCTGTGGTCCCACCAACGATATATTAAAGAACCTATTTCCCCACACCCTACTCAGCATTGAATCTGTGTATGGGGATTAAGGGGAAGGAGTTTGGGAGGCCATTTTAGTGGCTATAAGGTAGCAACTTCAGGCTGTCTTCATGTCTTTGATTATTCAAGACTTCGAGCATCTTTCATGTTATTATTAGCGGTTTGTGTTCCCTTCTTCATAAATTGTCTGTTAGTGTCACTTTTGCCATTGAGGGAAAGATGGTATTTTTTGTTTTATAGCTGTGTGTCCGTTCCTTATCTTATGGAGGGTTTTTAAAGCTATTCTTAGATGGGCATGAAATTTTCTTCTATGAATCTGTGATTTTGCCACAAAATGATGAGGTCCATACATATTTAAGTCTGATATACTCATTTGGTATGGAATCTTTTAGTATAATATTATGTCCTTCCTTATCCTTTTAGTAATTTCCAGTTTGTCCGGAATAATTACTGTCATTCCCACTTTTTTTTGTGATTTGGAAGCAGCATGGAAAATTTTAAACCGGCCTTTTATTTTGAACCTATTTAGATCTTTTTGAATTCAGGTTGTTTTCTGTGAGAAGTTATTGTTAAATGTCTCTTTTTAAGCCATTCCACAACATTTTTTTCTACTGGACCCATGATTTTATTAGTATAAGGAACTCCTGATAAAGAAACTCCCTCTCCTGATACAGTTTGGAAGCTGCTTTGCACCTTGGTTTTAGAGAGTTGCCTAGGGTGCAGAGGCGTTAAGTAAATTGCCGGTATTTTAACAGATGCAGGACTTGTTTGCAGGGCTTCCTATGGCTGAAGATGGTTTTCTATTCTCTATGCCCTTCTGCCTTTCTCATTATACCAATCTATCACAATTAATAATTTATTACTCTTTCTGAAAACTCTTCCAAGTCTTCTTGGCTTCAAATATCCACCTCGAGTCTTCAGAAAGCACACTGAGTTTTGTTAAGTAAATAATTCAGGGCCCATGGCCCATACTTCTTTGTTTTATAAACATTGTATTCTGGGGCCTGTAATCCTTGAAAAGTCTGCAGTGTTCTTAATTAGTGAATGGCCTTATCTGGGTAGAGTACTTGGAGATGGCTAGCATTAGATAGGGCTAGAAGGGTAGAATGTTCGCAGAATATGGAATCAGATTAGTGCCAAATCAAGGGGGTTGTGTGGCACAGTGGACAATAGGGAGCCGTTGAAAGATTTGGGCAATTATCTTTTTTTTTCTATTCTACTGTTATGGAAATGTTTGTTTCATTTCTTAAGTTCAGAATAAAATAAATTTATTTTTTTTTAAAAAAAGGTCTAGGCAAAGAAGTTACTTGGCCTGATCTATGAATAAGGAAAATAAGTTTGTCAGAATGTGAAGAATAGTTTGGGGGTTACAGTGATTAGAAGAGGGGGAATCTAGTTTATTAGGAGGCTGCCCCAACACTCTAAGTGCCTAATTTTCTAACCTTCTGGGCTGCTTCTCTACTCAAACACAGTTCTAGTCCATCTAAACTATTCTCTGTTCCCTGAAGAGGTCTGCTTCCCTGGTTCTGGGCTTTTGCTATATCTTTCCTGCTAGAATGTTTTTCTTTATCCACTTGTATCAAAATGTTCCCCATTCTTTAAGAACTACTATAGCTCAGGTTTCTTTTCCTCAAAGAAGCCTTCTCAGGCAAACACATCTCAAAGTGATTTCTTGTTTGAATTACCATAACTCATGTCTGTACCATTCGTTTGGGAAATTAATGTCGTATATTTTTGTCCTTAGTATTATTTAACTTCTTATGTTTTTATACCTTGTCTTTCAGCAATTTTGTATTTTTCATCTTTATCTCTTCTCTGCACTCAGCACAGGGCCTTATATGGCATTCAATTAATGTTTGTTGATTTCTTCCTTGCAAGGTTATTTACATTATTTAAAGGACTATGCTTGGACAGGAAAATTCCTTATCCAGGAAGGATGACAATGATAATGGTAAAAATTTCAGGCAGGTGGACAGTATCTGAATGGGACAGATACTTTGGGGGCATGTGAACCTTTCAATTGTCAGTCAACCAGCATTTATTAAGCCCCTACTATGTGCCAGGCTCTGGCCCTGGAGAATGCAAGGGATACAAAGAAAGGCAAAAAAAAAAAATCTCTGTTCTCAAGAAGCTCTCAGTCTAATGAGGGAGACGATTACCCTAGTCCCACACCTGCAAATATCACACACTATGGATGACAAATAAAGAACACAACAATTGGGAAATACATTACAAATATCAGGTCCCTGAAACGTGTGTGTGTGTGTGGGAACAGCTGAAGGAGAGAGACAATATGCAAACAGCTATGTTCAAACAAGATACATACAGAATAAATTGGGAAGAAGTCTCAGAGGGAAGACATTAAGAGGACTGGGAAAGGCTTATTACAGAAGGTGGGACTTTAGTTGAGTTTGGCTTTAAAACCAGAAGATTTCAGATTTGATCCTAGAGGTAATGGGAAGTCAATGGACTTAAAGATCAATTTGACAGTGAAGTAGAGGATGGATTGGAGCAAGAAGAGACTTGAGGAAGCCCTTCATAAAGCATCTTTTAGGTAAATGCTTATTTCTACCTGATATAAAGAGACCCTGACTCTTTAGTTCATGTTTTCATGAGACTTAATAGAGGCGGAAGTGAAAATGACTAGCACTAATCAGGTATTTCAAGTCCTTGAAGATGTTTTGCCCTTTGCTATTTATTCCCAATGCATTATTTGATATTTGCAATGTATTTCCCAATCTTTGTGTTCATTATTAGTCATCAATAATGTATGATATTTACAGTAGAGGGCTTGGGTAATGACATACTCAGTGAGACACCCTTTCTTCTCCCTCCTTCTTCATTCATTTCTCATTTCTCCAGAGGCTGCTTTTCTCAAATTGATCCAAGCAAACATGCTATCTGTAAAGCATGTGGGAAATACAAGGATCTATGAAATGCTTTCCATGCCTTCAGAAGTCTATATTTTAGGAGGGTAGATAAGTTACATATGTGAATCACAATAATAAAAATTAGATAAAGAATCCAGTCATGTTCATTTCCAAACAGGAATACCTTCTAGAACATCCCTGATATATATTTGACTAGACCCCATTTGAAGGACTGCAGTGATGGGTACCTGATGAATTGAGTTCTCTATCATTGGAGGCCTTCACTTATAGACAGTTTTGATTTTTATAAAGTTGAAAAGATAGCAAGCCAAATTCACCAAAAATTATTTAGAAACTTTCCAAAATGTTACTTGTGAAACTAATTACCATAAACTTTAAAATAATTTTATGTTAAAGTAAATTTCCTTTTCTATTCTTAAGTAAAAAACAAGTAGTACAAATATATTTAAAAGTCCAATGGGGGCATGAGAACATCTGGTCTAGATTTCTAGTAACCCAACCCTTCCTTCCTCTTGGCCTATCATATGAAATGGTGCCAAAGCATGAGTGACTGTCAGATCATGAGCACATGAAACAAGGATCTCAAAATAACCCAATTAAGTAGAGTTATCTCCTCACTCTTAAAAAAAAAGAGGGAGAAAGAAAAATTTAAGAGATTCCACCTGCTTTTTTAACGTAAAATCTACTTAGTTGAATGAGAAATACTCAAAACTTGAGAAACATTTCTGAAGTGGATGAGAAACTTATTTCTTTAAATACATGGAAAGAGAGCTATTCAAGGGACATGATACAAAGAGCCAGATGGATGCTGTTCACTTTCTCACCCAGAAAATAGATTCTATTACTGCTAAATTAAATTCAGTTAGAAAATCAGGCTAGGACCTTGGACAATTGATTAAAAAATGAAGAGCCTTTCTAAGTGAAGACTGGCATTACTCTAGCTCTTCAAAATGAATCTGGATAACATTATTAAATGATGCGTTTTTTTTTATCAAACATAGACTTTATATAGACCCATTCCATTCCTTCCTTAGCCACAACACACACACACACACACACACACACACACACACACACACATATCCACACACAAACTCTCTAAGGCTCACAATAATAATTTGAGATCTGAGCCAGAGCTCTAGAGATTACTCAGCTTATTCCCAAGATAGTCTAAGCCCTGTCTCCAAGCCTTAGAGGCAGTGTCTTATAGAAAGAACATTGAATGTGGAGTCAGGGGAGCTGGGTTCAAATCCTGACTTTACTATGAAATAACCTGGGCCTCAGTTTACTTCCTATGTCAAATGAGAGGATTTCATTAAAATGATTTCTATGGTCTCTTTCAGCTCTAAATTCTATGATATTATAAGATATATATTCATTTAAATTCCAGGTATATGGAAACCATAATATTTCTAGTTTCCTTTTTTTCCCCCCAGAGTTTAACAACTCTTTGGCAAGGGCTTTCTTCCTTTGATGATCCATTTGGAGGGAAAACCCTCACAGATTAAGAAGCGAAAAGAGATATATTTCCATTCCACATACATACAGTCATCCTAACTCCAGTTTAGTGCTATGTTCTACCGTGTGACTTCCCCACCATCCCCATCTTGTATGTGAGTATTCCCTTTTCTCCCCATTCCCTCTTTTCTACTTTAGTTCTGGGAATAGTAATCAAATCTACCATTCCCGGAAAAGACGCATTGATCAATAGTTTCATGACTCTAATCACCATCTTCCGCCTTCCTCGTCCAAAACACTTTCTTGGCCACCACTCCTCCAAAGGTGTTGTCTTCTATAAGAAGGCAAGCTCCTTGAAGGCAGGGACTGTCTTGCTTTTATTTGTTCTCCCTGACACACAACAGTAGGTACTTAATACATGCTTTTTTCATTCATTTTTTTATTTGTCTTTGAAAAGAGAAATTGAAATAGGTGGTCTCTGAGGTTCTTCCTAGCTCTAAACCTATGAGATCCTATACTAGCTTCCAATCAGACACCCAAGAAAGAAACAGCTCGGGACAGGGCTAAGACAGGGTTGTCTATTGCCAACGTGTGTGAGATTAGACAAACATCCAAGGCTGGTTTGAGATGGTGGAGGGGGAATGGTTAGGAAGGAGAAGACGGTGTCTACCTTGGGGAGAAAGGAAGAGAGACAGACACAGAAAAACAGAGACAAAGAAACACAAAACTAGGCCCGGTTGGTACTGTGATGTAGAGGGAACACTGTATGGAAGGGGGGCAAATTAAGAAGATTAATTGTTGGAGGAGAGGCTCAGGGATGGGGATTCAGTACTATGTCAGGAAGGGAAATGCAGAAAAGACTGAGGCGGGGGATAGTTTATCTAGCTCTATCTGCCTTCTCAAATCTCTTTTTGAGAACCATCGCTAGCCACTCAGCACCTCTTCTTCACCACCTTCTCCTCCCCTGCTCCACAGCACACACATTTATATGATCAAATTTGGAATCATCTAAGAGCCTCCCTGCCTAGCTTTGCTTTTCAGGCTGTCAACTCACGAAATGTCTCTGTGTCTCTGCCATCATAATTTCTTAGCGGCATAAACCTTCCTGCATTGTTCTAAGAGTAGTATGGAGAACCAGTATGGCAGGAAACCCTGGAGGCCACCAGTGCAGAACAGCAGTCCTCTCGAATTGAATGAAAGGCTTAATTCATAGTTGAGATCTTCCTAAGGAGACTGTACATATAACATGCCTTCCAGGCCCAAGAGGGTTCAGCTGTGCTCATTATTCTTTAGGTATCCAACAGTTCCACTGACTTCATCCAACAAAAATGAATTAGAAAGTCGCAGCATTCCATGTTTAGAAAGGATCTCAGAGTCCACCTAGTTCAATTCTTATACGAGCAGGAATTCCTTCTAAAATATTCCTGACCTTTAACTTCCACTTGAAGACTCCAGTGACAGGGGAAATTACAACCTATATAGGATGCTCATGCATCCCTTTGGACAGTTCTCATTAAGTGCCTACTACAAACAGGTCACTGGATTAGGTACTGAGGGTAACACAGAGACATAGAAAGTATGGCCCCTGCCCTTAGGAACTTACAATCAAATAGACAGGATGTGTTCACAGACAAATGTGATAAAAGTAGAGGACTGATTAAGAACATAAGTACATAAGAATAGTGTACAGTGCAATGGAAGAAATAACATCCATCTTGGCCAGGAAAGAGAGGACTCTAGAACAAGACTAATGGTGCTTATGATGGTGGTGATGGTGGTAATGGTGGTGATGGAGGTGGTGATGATGATGATGATGATGATGATGATGATGATGATAGCAAGCATTTATAAACACTTTAAGGTTTCCAAAGCCCTTCTACAGATTGTTTCATTTGATCCTCAGGAAAAAAAAAACTATGAGGCAGGTGCTATTATGATCCACATTTAACGGATGAGGAAACAAGCTGAGGGTCACATGGTTGTTAGATGTCAGAGATGTGGTTTGAACCTGTGTTTTCTACTAATAGCACCTGCTGCCTCCCAGGCTTTGATGGAGGATGCTGAATTTGAAATGGTCCTTGTAGGTAAGATGCGAATGGTGGAGAAAGGAGGGTGAAGGTGTTTCCAGTCTAGAGGGCAGTATGAACAAAGGCATGAAAGCCATGGTGCAAGCTAACCAGTTTGGGTGGTGTAATTGAGTATATGAAGAGGAGTAGCATGATACAGCATGGGACATTTGAGTTGAAATTAGATTATTGAAGGCTTTGAATGCCAGGACAAAACTTTATTCAATAAGCAATCAGAAATTAGTAAAGATGTATGCCATAAAATGATAAAACTACGTACAACCTGGCATCTATATAATAATTAACAACAATAATAAAAACAACAACTAGCATTTATGTAGCTCTTTAAGATTTGCAAAGTGCTTTATAAATATCTCATTTTATCCTCACAACAACTCTGAGAGATAGTATTATCCTTTTTTGTCGATCAGTTGTGTCCAACTTCTTGTGACCTCATCTGGGGTTTTTCTTGGCAGAGATAATGGAGTGGTTTGCCATTTACTTCTCCAGCTCATTTTTCAGGTGAAGAAACTGAGGTAAACAGGGTTAAGTGACTTTCCCAGGGTCACACAGCTACTAAGTGTCTGAGGCCAGATTTGAACTCAGGTCCTCCTGACTCCAGGTCCAGCGCTCTATCCACTGTGCCACCTAGCTGCCCCAAGTTTTATCTTACTTATTATCGTCTACTATCTACTACTTACAGTCCTCACTTTTACAGATAAGGAAACCGAAGCAGACATAGTTAACCAGCTTGCCCAGGGTGAAGCTCAAGCCTTCCTGATTCCAGGTCCAGAGCTTCATCCACTGTGCCACCTAACTGCCTCATATGTACGGGATAGTTTGGAGGAACTGGAGGCAAGACATTATCGAGTAAAGATATGCAATTGATAATAAGACAATGCACTTTGCTGGATCAGTGTCAGCACATAACTCAGGATCTCTCTCCTTTGCTGAGTTCCAGTTCTTTGGCAATAAACAGATACTAAATCTGAGCTGCATGAAAAGAGATACATATTCTCAGCTACAAGCAAAAGCTTTTTATTTGAAAGTATTGATATTCTGTAAACAACGTGCATAGGTCAGAACCCCAATTACAGCCTGGTTAGTTGTTTGGCCATGCTCTGCAGGGTTTGGGTATAGAGGATTTTTTTTTTTAAACACTGCTTGCTAAATTGGAAACTGACAAATTTCTACAAACTTAACTTATTTTATCAGGTGAATGAGTTATGCAGCACTATACCAGTTCAAAATGTGAAACTTTGAAGATATCCTATTCCTTCTAACATGATCTTTTTTTTTTTTCTCCATGTATAAGATTCTCTGATACAATAGGAGAGGGAGCTAGCCTTCCAGCAGGAAATCTGATGATAGCTTGAGGAAAGAAGATGAGAAAGATATCAATCAACAGATATTCACTCAGCAAGGACATTACTCTGGATGCTGTGGACTATACACATTGTAAAAGCCCTGTACCTGCCCTCAGAGAGTTTATAAGAGTGCAGATGGAGAGATTTATGCGCCCAGAGAGAAAACAACATGGTCACATAAGAAAAAATGCCAAATGAGCAGGCAAGAACTCAGAAGTAGGACAGATCACCTGGAGACTAGCATTAGGAGGGAAAGTTGGGGGAGAAGAGAACTGGGTTTGGGAGATGGGTACTATCTATATAGTTAAACAGGAAATGGGGTCATTCAGGTGGGGAGAATAAATTAAGCAAAGACACAAAAAGCAAAAAGAAAATGTTACCGGAAAGTTTCTGGAGAAAGCAAGTAGCCCAATAGAGCACTGGTCCTAGAATCAGGAAGATCTGAGTTCAAATCTAATCTCATGTACTATATGTGTGACCATGGGTAAATCACCTAATCTCTACTTGCCTCAGTTTCCTCACCTGTAAATTAGAGATAATAGCAGCACCTGCCTCCAATGAAATGATATTTGTAAAACGCTCAGCACAGTGCCTGCTACATAGTAGGAACTATATAAATGCTTGCTTTCTTCCTCTCTCCTCTCCCTCAATCCAAATGAAGATGAAGATTCACAGTGACAGAAAGACAGTAGGATCAAGGTTGACAGTAGGGATTTTTTCATTATTTGTATTTATATTCCCAGTGCCTGGTTTAAAGGGATAGAAGATGAAGAGCAGATGTGGGATTTCATTGGTACAGAGAACTTTCAGATGAGGAAACTTCCTCCTCCAAAGCAGGTTGGCTCCTTCTTTACAACTTAGAGTCCCAGAAAGTTGCCCCGAGCACTGAGAGGTTACTCGACTGCTATAGGTTAGAGAACCAGCTTATGTCAACAGTGGCAGTTGAACCTACATCTTCCTAATGTCCAAGCCAACTCTCTATCCACTATACCACACTACTTATCACCTGACACCTAGGAGGTGCTTAATAAATCCTTGTTGACAGATTGAAAGACAGCTAAGGTAGATGACCTTAAATGCCAGGTTAAGAAACAGAGTCATAGAATCTTGGAGTTGGAAGAGATCTTAACAGTTACCTAGTCCAGAAATTACTGAAGGTTTTGGGGGCAGGGAAGTGGTATAGAATAAGATTATAGAAGAGACTTTGGAGATCATTTATTATAAAGCTTTCCCCCCACCTACCCATCGCACAAATGAGGAAACAGAAACAAAGTAATGTTTCAGGAGGTTGTTATGACAGCAGGGCTTAGGAGGGATTGAAAAAGGGAAGAACCTGGAGGCAGAAAGACCAGTTAAGACACCATATCTGGGCATGAGGGGATGAAAGTATGAACAAGGATGGTGGTAATAACAACGAATGGAAAAGAAGGAGTAGATGAATATATGAAAAGCTTCAAAGAAAAAAAAAACAAAAAGATTCGGTGACTAATTCAATATGGGAAGGGGGGTGGCCGTATGAGAGAGGTCAAAGTGACTCTAAGGTTTTAAGCTTATATAACTGGGAGAATGGAAATGCCACTAACACAGATGGAACCAATATGAGGAGAGTAGGAGAAAAGAGGAAGATTTTAGTTATATGCCTCCTATGTGAGCCATACTACAGCTTCATGCCTTCAGGCATGGTGAAATGTGCTACTTAATACACTATCCAAACAAAATCAACCCTAAATTCCTTTTTTTTAAAATAGTCTTTAGAGGGGCAGCAAGGTGGCACAGTGGATAGAGCACCGGCCCTGGGTTCAGGAGGACCTAAGTTCAAATCTGGCTTCAGACACATAGCACTTACTAACTGTGTGACCCTGGGCAAGTCACTTAACCCCATTGCCCAACCAAAAACAAAACAAAACAAAAAAAAATAAAAATAAAAATAGTCTTTAGAAAAAAAGAACCATACCTGCTGCTAGGGAAAGAAAAAGAAGTTAGGTCTGAACTATTGTTTGTGCAGACAGCTAGATGGTACAGTGAATAAAATGCTGGGCTTGGAGTGTGGAAAATCAATTTCAGCTTCAAACACTTACTATCTGTGTGGCCCTAGAAAAGTCACTTAACCTCTACATGCCTCAGTTTCCTCAATTATAAAATGGGAATAAGAAGAGGTCCAACCTTCAAGGGATTATGAGGATCAAAGGGGATGTTTGTAGGGCACTTAGTATAGTTCCTGGCTCAAAGTAGGTGCCTAATAAATGTTTATCTCCTTCCTTTAATCTCACCCTAAAATCTATTATATCTGTATATGCCTATTTCTGCCTCCTTATTGTTGTCAAGCTATAGGGAAGGTGCTGGCTATAAGAAAGTTTTCCTCTTGTAGATGGGCACCTCAGAATACTAATAATGATATGTGGGTCATCCGCACCAAAGCCTTCAGCATGTTACCAGAATGATAACAGGAAATTGATCTGCCCCAGGACCATTTCTATCTTAACTCCATCTAAATATAACGAGAATTAGTGCCTGGGTCTCATTTAATTCCTAGGCATTTTCTCTAGCTGTCTTCCACACCAGGAATGCTTTCCTTCTTTATCTCTACTTCCTGGCTTCTTTTGAGTCCCAACTAAAATCCCATCTTTTACAGAAAGCCTTTCCCAACCCTTCTTAATTCTACTGACTTCCCTTTGTGAATTATTTCCAATTTATCCAGTCCGTAGCTTGTATGTACATATTTGTTTGCTTGTTGCCCCCTATTAGATTGTAAGTTCCTTGAGGGCAGGAATTGTCTTTTTTGGACCCCCCTCCCTGCCCCCTTTTTTGTATTTCCAGGCACTTAGCGCAGTGCCTGGCACCTAATAGGCATTTATTTAATGCATATTTATTGACTGAGTTTTTCTAATATTTGCTTCTTCCAGGTTCTTAAAACTATCTCATCATTTTTAAACACCCGGGGTCTCCCTGATCTCCAAGTCTAGCCTAGTACTCAACAGCCTTATTTCAGCTTCTCTGCTCTCAGCTCTTTCCCCCGAATTGGACCCAATTTTGCCTCTACGCCCACAAAACACAGGGTTTGGGGAATGACTCTCAAAGAAGAAAATACTCTCCTTTCCTCTGGAAAAAGTTAAGAGTAACAATGGTTGGCAGTCTCATATTTTATCTCTACTATTATATAATTTGGATGTCAGCTTTCTCTCAGGGAGTTCAGATCCCTGTTGAGTCTTTAACAAATGCAAACCTTCTTTGGGAAATGGGTATGAAAGGCTCTGATGTGTTACCTTTATTCATTGTTGAGAGCAAATGCCAGTATTTTAAACAAGTTTTATCCTTTTGTGAAGTGGCATCTTTTATAGTCGGCTGATCTTGGGCTTTTTTTCAACTCTTACTTTCTGATACAAGAGAGGAACGCTAGATCTACGCAGACGGGATTTGCATAATTTGGGGAAAAGTACTATGAAAAAGAAAGTGTCACCCAGCCACCTGTCAGTATAAATCTTCAGAGGTAGTCAGAAGACAAAAGCTAGTGGGAAGTTGGTTAGGGCAGCTTCCCTAGGGTCTCTGGAATACACTCTGCTTTGCTTTCCAATGAAAGGTGAGTCTTTGTCAAATACCTTTTAAAATGTAAATTGCATGTTAAGCAAGAAAGCAAACGTATTCTACCTTTTGCAAAGAAGGCTGCTTTGCCCAAAGGCTCTGGAACTGGAACGGCTGCCGAAATGCCTCATGGAATTTCCTTTGTCAAGTGAATGATTAGTGTAGCATGCAGTCAATCCCATTTGGAGAGGAAATCCAGATGCCATTGGCAGCGTCATCTGGGATGTAGTCAGGAGGAGGGCTGCCTCCTTGAGCTCAGGGTCACGTTGCCCTTGCTCAGCAGGTTGAAAAAATTCTCATGATGCTAGGGGGCTGCGTAGGGTCTCCAAGCCCTGGCATTGTAGAAATGAGACCTTCACTTGATTGTATTCTATAGCCTGAGGGGAGAGAGCTTCTTTTTACCTAGGTAGAGAAGGAAGGCAGTGAAACCCCTCAAAGACGGGGAGGGGTAGGAGAGGAGGGGGCAGAAATGTGACTAGTAGTAATATGAATAACAAGATAATTTATAAGTTGCAGAGAAAGTGCCAACCTGTACCAATAATGACAGTTTCCTCATCGAGGAGTTCTCTTTAAAAATGTAATCATAGGTCCTTGTCCCTCTCTCTGGAGCTTCCATAAGTGAGGAGGGAGTGCCTGGGGTGGGAGTAGGGGAGCAGTTTTGAAATTAGTGCCAATAGGGTGGCAGCAATTGTGAGGTGCTTGGCTGTCTTCCATAAGGCTTTTTTTTGGGGGGTGAGGCAATTGGGGTTAAGTGACTTGCTGTCACAGATAGTAAGTGTTTTGTGTCTGAGGCCAGATTTGAACTCAGGTCCTGATTCCAGGGCTGGTGCTCTACCCACTGTGCCACCTAGCTGCCCTTGTACTTGGCTGTCTTATTGGTTTCATGGGTATGATCATCCAGTTGAACAACAAACTACAATAGAGAAGAATGGGGGGTGGGGAGAAGAATAGAGTGGGCTCTATTTGGATCAGCACCCAAGTCCAGAAACTTCAGCTAGAAGTGACCTGTGTGGGCAGGGACATACCCTGCTGGCAGTGTAAAACAATCCATTGCTGTTCTTTTGGTATGGAACCCAGGGTCATTAAGCCCACCAGTACTTCAGGACCTGGGCTTCAGCTGAGAAATGAGCCTTTGGAGAGGCAGTAGAGATGACAGCCACAAGGGTTAGACAGAGGAAGGGTATTGACATTTTGAGCTGATGTTTTTAAGATAGGGGGTGAGGGAATTGGGCCACCTGGTGGTGATGGTATTACCCCTGCCTCTGTGGATCTGGAAAAGCCCCTCCTCTACACCAAGCTGGGACAGATCGGGCAAGATGCCCCCTGATGCCTCCAGAAGAGGAGCCCAAGTCCAAGATCAAGAAAAGGAAGAGGTTGGTAGTGGCAATGATCAAGTTTCCAGGCTGTTCAGTGTCCTTCTGTCTTTGAAGAGATAGGATTGGGGAGGTCTTGCCACTGAATGTGTAGTCTCCAAATAAGCCTCAGTTGAAAGAGAAGGCTGAAACAAGGCTGGTACCACTTTGATCAGCATTTATCTTAGAACAGCAAGAAGCTGGTATTATCACCATTTCAATCTAATTCAGCTAAAATCTATGAAAGACTTTCTATGTGTCAGCCACCGTGGTAGGCACTGAGGACATATAGCTCAAAACAGGAATCTTTGCCCTCAAAAAGTTTATATTGTTCTGGGAGTTGGGGGGCAGAGGGAGCAGCATGTACGTAAATTTTGTAAATAAGTACAAAATAAATACAAAGTAATCTGGGGGGGGGGACATTGCTGTTGTTCAGTCGTGTCTGACTTTTCACGACCCCCACTTGGGGTTTTCTTGGCAAAGATACTGGAGTGTTTACCATTTCCTAATCCAGCACATTTTGCAGATGAGGAAACTGAGGCCAACAGGGTGAAGTGACTTGATCAGGGTCACACAGCTAGTAAGTATCTGAGGCCAGATTTGAACTTAATTTTTCCTGACTCCAGGCCTGGAGCTCCATCCACTGTACCGTGTAGCTGCCCCAATTTGGGGGGGCCGGGAACACTAACTAGTGAGGGAAGCCAAGAGGAATCAGTAAAGACTGCTTGTATGAGGCAGCAGCTGAGCTAAGCCTTGCAAGTATTCCACATAACACCAAGCTGGTAACCTTAACCTTCATAGGCACTGGTCCTCCGAAGCTGGTTCTTAGAATCCCCTCTGCCACTAACCTCACTCTGACTCCCTCCCACAACTGTAGGGGCTGCCAGTTCCACGCAATATTTATTCTCTGTCTTTGTCTCTCTCTGTCTGTCTCTCCCCCCACCCCCAACACTAGCTCCCTGTCCACAATCTCCCTCACCATATCCAGGGAGCCTCAAAACACTAACATTAAAAGTATGCTTCGCTGTACCTGAAACATGACAGCCTCCCACACACACCTGTTTGTCTTTTGTCAGTATTCTTTCTAACAATAAGGGAAGTATGGCATGATCATAAATAGGGATAATGCTAGGTAGGTTGTTATAGAGGCAAAGGTGAAAGTTGGAAGTATGTCTTGGAAATAAGACTGCTCTGCTCCATCCCACTCCCAGCAGTAAATAGCAATATAGCTCACCTGTATAGAAGTAGTTGTTTTACCAAGTCTTTTCCCCTCATAGCAACACCATGATGTAGATAATATTATGACTCATTTTACAAATGTGGAAATTCAGACTCACAGAAATTGATTTGTCTGTTTTACATAAGCACTAAATGTCAGCAGTCTAATCTCCAACCTGGGGCAGAGCGCAGGAACCAAGGAATTAAACAGGAAAAGGCCAGGTGCATAGATTGTAGTGCACAATTACCACAAGCAGGCCAGAGATAACTGAATCAACATCTAGAAGATACCTAGCTGCCACCTGGGTCAACAGATGACATGGACACATCATGAAGCAATGCCTGTGTTGCTTATCTATATAGTACCTGCTGTCATACAGGTAGGTATCTGCCATCGTTAATCAACACAGATGATCTGTTGGCATTTGACTGGTTGTTTATGGATGTCTGATACTTTTTGTCCCTGGCTGTCAATTGAGAGCACTGGTACTTTGTTTCCCAGGCATGTTTTGAGAAATGAATGAGATATTCATAGAACATCTAGCACAGTGCCTGGCACATAGTAGGTACTTAATAAATCCTTTTTTCTTTCCTTCCTTCCTTCTTTCCTTCAATCTTTCCATCTTTCCTTCCTTCTTATCTTCCTTCTTTCTTTCCTCTATAAAATTAGGGGGGTTAAATTTGCCTCATCTCTAAGGCCCCCATCCAGTGACTTTCACAAGAGTTTTTCAAGCATGAATAATATCCCCTGGGTAGGCTACCAAGCATTCACAGAGCAAGTCCCAAGGTAGAACTGTTACCCAGTTTCCAATCTGCCCAGCTCCATTCCTCCATCTCCCTTGCAGGAACTAGGAAATCCCCAATCTCTGGTAACTCTTTGTCGCCCCTTCCAGACTTAGGTAAAAAGTGCTACAATCATAGTCATAGTTAATAGACATTTATAAAACATCTACTACATGCCAGGTGTTGTGCTAAGCACTGAGGATATAATAAGCCGGGGTGGGGGGGGACAGTCTCTACACTTAAGGAGCTTAAAATATAATAGAAGAACATAATACATACTTCATAACTAGCCAGCAACTTGTTTCTGCCTGAAGTCCAGAATCCCTCCCTTATGGGAAAACAAATAACAACAAAAACAATAATATCTTTGAATCTTGAATAAACAATCCCTTTGAAATTTACATCAACTGGTCATGCAGTTGATAATTATATAGTCAACCCTACTCAACCACTCAATAGCCTAGAAAATCTTGAATTTTCTAAGCGATTATTGTTTTGTGGTATTACGGATTAGAAAGTATTGGATTTGGAATCAAGGGATGTGAATTCAAAACCTTGCTCTACCAATAACAACCTATGTGACCTTGGACAAATCATTTAATGTTTTAGGATCTCAGTTTCATCATCTGTACAAGCAGGAGGTGAGATTAACAGGAGGTGAGATTAAGTGGCCTCTACAATCCTTTCCAACTTTCATCTGTGATTATGTAGGCAAACATTCAGAACCATTTCTAAAATGGGCAGAGACTGTGTGCCATCTCAAAAGCTGTCACATATCTGTATTTTCCTCTTCCTGTTACTGCTTTCTCTAACTCTCTTTTCATTGCTTTTTTTTTTCTTCTTGTTTCCTGAATGACTATTGTGGATGCCAAGTTTCTGCCAGGACAGAAACCGCCGTTGAAATAATATGCTTAAAGAAAAGTTGCATGTTATCTTTGTTTTAAAACCTTGTTATAGGCTGTTGGAATGGGTTTTAAAACGTTATGGTCTTGAAAGCAGGCCTAATGCCTTTAAAGGCAAGCTGTCTCTATCAGAAGCTAAGCTGTAAAGGAGGCTGGCAGAAGTATTTAATGAGTAAACCTAAGTATTCAGTGCAAACTAGCATCAGCCCAAGTTTTAGGGGGGTTGTTATAAGGAGGCAGATTTCAGCTCAACATAAGACAGGATTTTCTAACTAGAGCTGCCTAACAATAAAACATGTGAGAAACAAGGTCATACACATCAGTGGAAGGGTTCAAACAGAGATGGGAGTGAAATGGTTAGAGCTTTGTCTTTTGCCTTTCTTCGTATCCCCAACACTAGCACATAGTAGGTGCTTAATAAATACTTATTGACTTGACTGGATGATCTTTAAGGTCATATCATCATAAATTTGTAATCGTATGAGCCCTCAGAATTCATTTACTTAAACTCCTTTGTTTTACAGATGAGCAATATGAGGATGAGTGACATTTGCCCAAGGTTACACACCTACTAAGCCAGGGTCAGGATTTGAACTAAAGTCTTCTGATTCTAAAGCAGTACCACGCTACTTCCCTTCTGGCACTAAGACCTCAGGACCCTATAACATGTTTTACCCTTCCTTTGTCAATTCTCTCAGAAATGTTTTTCAGCTACTGGGAGAAAGATTTCTTAAAGTTATACGAAACATTTAACAAAATTGTAACTGGTTTTCTCACAGAGTCATAACCAACAGGGCAGCTGGGTAACATAGTGGGCTTGGAATCAGGAAACCTCAGGAGTTCAAATCCAACCTCAGACACTTACTAGCTATGTGACCCTGGGCAAGTTACTTAGCCTTCCTGTTTGCCTCAGCTCCTCAATTGTAAAATGACAAACCACTCCAGTAACTTTGCCAAGAAAACCCCAAATGGGGTCACAAAGAGTCAAACATGACTGAAATGAATGAACAACCAACATCATTCTAAGAAGATGCCATATGATCAGACAAACAGGTTTATTTCCCAATGCCTTCCACATATGTGACTACCCCTAGTATGGGAGCTTTTTCTATCCACACAGATCTCAAGCCATTTATGACAATACAGTGGTGTCAAACTCCAATAGAAAGAGGGGCCTCTAATCCATACATAAGGATCCCTGAGGGCCACATATTGACTTAATTTTAAAATATGTTATTGAGGTTTTACTGTATTTTTATTTATTTTGTTTAGTATTTCCCAATTACATTTTATTCTGGTTCCACTGCCCTCAGGGAATATGGCAACAAACTGCATGTTTGACACCTCTGACTTAGTAGATAAGTCCTAGAGACTTTCTTGAGGTCCGTTTGCAGGCCTGCTTAAGCTTTTCCCACTCATAACCCCTTCAGCATTTCTTAAACTGTGGATCATGACTCTATATGGGGTCTAGAGGTTAAGTAACCCATCCAGGCTCACACAATTAATAAGTGTAAACCACTCCTTCCTGATTCTATGTCCAGACCTCTAAACACTGTGCCAGGCTGCCTTTCTCATAGCAGGTAGGTAAGAAATATTTGTTTATTGATTTGAATTGAAAATGAGTGTTTATATTTGCCCCATCTCTAGCCCCATACTTCCCATTCTGTCTGGGTTATCTTATTTACCATCTGTACCTACCACTGTACTGTGCAGCAGGTAGCAGAAAGTACCTCGGAATTTGAATCAGGAAGCCAGGGTTCAAACCCCAGCTCAGCTACTTACTATCCGCCTGACTTTGGGCAAATCACTTAACCAAGATTCATTGTCTGTGGGACTAAATGATCTCCACAGTTCCTCTTCAGTTCTAAATCCTGTGTTCCTATGGCTCCTGATCCACTAGCAAGTATATTTTCAGTCTTACTTGCATCAGGCAGAAATTGCCTCTAGTTGGAAGTCTCCTTGCTACCAGTATCATATCTGCTCTCCTGAGTACCTGCTGGAGCCCCAGTTATGTCTTGGATCCAGCCTGCTCCCATTTTTGTCCCCCACCTTTTCTTTAGCTTTGTCCTTGTTTTCCTAGTCCTGGTCTCCAACACTGTTTCTTTAAACCAACATAGCCCAGAATTCCAGTTGGTTGCTTGTGGGAAAAGTGAGATGTGACAATTTTTTTGTGACAACCATGATCCTCAATCCCACCGGGGCGTACAAGAAATAGGTTCCCCAACAGAAGGGGCCTAGCCAGTATGAGATTAGAACCTAAGAATGCTTTCCCATGGTTGTCTCCTAAAGAAAAGTCCACAAGATACCTTTTAACCTGGAAAATTCTCCCTGGAGCTCGAGTTATTCAATGAATGAATCTCTAGGAGAACAGAAAAACAGACCAAAATAATTAATAAGATCTTGCATTTCTATAGCACTTGATAATTTCCATGGCATGTTCACGTACATTATATCATTGATCCCCACAACATTCCTGTGAAGTACTTAGAGATATATCATCACCCACATTTTTACAAGAGGGAAAAATGTAGCCTGAGATTCCAGCAGGCAGTGTGAATATACAACAGAGCGGTGAAAGAAAAAGGAGAAGGGGAACTGGAGAAAGAAAAGTCAGGATAGGCGAGTCTGAGACTGATGCCCATAAGACTGGTTTATTTTCAGAGGTTACATGATTATATAGAAAATAGCTTTGTACCATGAGAAATGACCTACAAGTGCTAATTAATAACATAAACAATCTAAGCAGCTAAAGATCCTCATTATCCCATTAGAAAATAGTTTCAATGCCAAATTTCATATCTATTGTTTTCCTGCCCAGTTCTTAGTATCGTCTGCCCTAGTCAACCACCTTATCTCAAGGCTGGGCATGAGTAAGAACTTAGAATCAACAAACCATAACAAACAGAGCTAGGGCAAGAGTCATGGGAGCGTTTAGCCTCTTTAAGTACTGACCCCTAAAGTCTATAAGGACTTGGAGATTTTCCGTAAGGACTCAGGCTCCCATACTGAGAAGTTGAGCAACTTTCCAAAGTAACCCAGATGATAATTCATTGGGTTAGAACTCTCTCCCAGGTTTTCTGACTCTGGTGTTCTTTCCACCTCACCATACTGTACTCTGGGGTGCACAGTGATGTTTTTGGCGATGCAAAGGTATATACCAACAGCTTAGCAAAGAACACTTGTCATAACTTCAAGAGAACTGGAAAATTGGCCCAGCAACTAACACAGTGCCAAACGTTTATGAGATGACAATGATGGCAGTGATAACAATGATGCTGCACCTCTGTAAAAATATCCTGGTTAGAAGCCATTGAAGCTAAATTTAGAATCTCTAGGAGCTGTTTTCATGCACCATTAGAAAAATGCCATTTTCACAAATTGACTTTCTTTTCTATTAAGACCCATGGAGATTTCGAGAATCAAATCTGTATTCCTCACCTAACATTCTACTAATTTTCAAGCCTGACAGACAGATTTTTGCAACCCAGCTGTAACTTCTCATCAGATTTCTAAGAGTTTCAAGGTTACAGCCATTTAAAAAAGCCTGGGAAATGCTATAATTCATGTACTTTGTCTCAAATCAGTAGGAAATATGCACAGTGAAGACATTTGGGATGGCGTTGGAGAAATTGCTCTTTCTGTTTTATATTTAGGTTGAAAAAAGGGTATTTAAAGCCCTTAACAACGTGGTCCCTCCCTACCTTTGCAATCTTCTTACACTACTCTCCTCAACACTCTCTATGATACAAGTATTTGGACCTATTTGTTGTCACACACACTGCTCTCCTTCTCCAACTCAGCCTTTTCACTGGCTCATTTCCAGGCCTGGAGTGCTCTATCCCCTCACCAGTAGCTCCTCCTTAAAGGTGTACTTAGACCATCTTTCTTTCAATTCTTAACTAGCCTTCAGTCATTGAGTGGCCATTTTGCCTCAGACAAACTGAGCCTGGGAAATGACTTTGCTTTAGAAAGTCCAAAGTCATGTCTTCCACTGGATTTCATGACTCTGGAAGAGAGAATGAGGCTGACACCTTTGTTCAGCTCTGTCTTACTTAAATCCAATTCACACGCAAGTTAAGACATCACCATCCTGCTGTCATTGGTCCTCTTTGGAAAGGAAGGACAAACAATAATCTGGAAGCTCCTCCTTAAAGGAGCCTCAGCTCAAATCCCTTCTTTTTCATGAGGCCTTTCTAAATCCCTTCCACTGATAGTCTTTTGCTTCTGAGATTGGCTTCCATTTATGCTATAATATTGTATATTTGTATATTTATTTATGTATTGTCTCTCCCATTAACAAGTGAGCTCCTTGAGGGCAGGGACTATGTGTATGTCTTTCTTTGCTTCCCTCCGCTCCTTAACCTCCCCCCCTTCATTTAGCACAGTGCTTAGCATCTTGGAGGTGTTTACGAAATGCTTATTGAAAAAACAATTAAAAAAAGAAAAAAAAAGAAATGCTTATTGGCTTGCCTGGCTGGGCCATCTCTAGTTATCCTGATCTACATCGCACCACTGGACCTAGATGGCTCCAGAGGAGAAAGTGAGACTGACTGATTTTGCACAGCCCTCCCTCACTTAAATCCAATTCACAACAATCCAAGTCATGACATCATCTTTCTGATGCCTTGCTCCTCTTCAAGAATGAAGGACAAACCACAATTGGCTGCCTGAAAAAAGAGCTACAACTAGGAGTTATGTTTACTTCCATTCCAGTTATTGAAAAAAATCAGTGTTTTGTATTTTTTTTTGTATTTTAATTAGTTGAGCACAGAACAAAATCCCATAATAATAATGATAAATAAAACAATATTCCCATACCACTTCATATTATTGGTGTTGATAGGCAGCCTCCAACTCGGGAAAATCTAGTTTCAAGTCCCTTCTCAGAGACATTCTGGCTACGTGAGTCTGAGTAAGTCACTTAAGCTCTCCCCAGGCCTGTCTCAAAGACTCTAAGGTGAAAAACAGTTTTTCCTCTGCAATGGAGTTTCTTCACATTAATGAAATCACAAGTATAGACCCAAAACTTTTTAAAACCCTTTTGAGTGACTCTGATGTCTTTCCTCAAGAAACCCAAGGCATTTAACCTTGGGGTTGGGGAGAGTGGGACTGCTAGAAGAGACAGTGGAAATAATTTGTTTTCTTTTAGAGCTAAGAAAATAAAGGCACAGTAACAACGTGCAGCATAACTGACTTTAAAGCTGGGCATCTTCCCCAAATGATAAATTGTCAAAGGATAAGAACAGGCAGTTCTTGGACAAAGAAAACAAAGCTATCTATAGTCATATGAAAAAATACTGTAAATCACTATTGAGTAGAGAAATGCAAATCAAAGCAACTCTGAGGTACCACATTACACCTATCAGATTGGCTAACATGACAAGACAGGAAAATGACAAATGTTGGAGAAGATATGAGAAAATTGGAACACTAATGCATTATTGGTGGAGCTGTGAATTGATCTAACCATTCTGGAGAGCAATTTGGAGCTATACCCAAAAGGTTACAAAACTGTGCATACCCTTTGATCCAGCAATACCATTACTAGGTCTATATTCCAAAGAGATCATAAAAAGGGAAAAGGATCCACGTATACAAAAATATTTATTAGCAGCTCTTTTTGTAGTGGCAAAGAGTTGGAATGGAGGGGATGCCCATCAGTTGGGGAATGGCTGAACAAGTTCTGGAATATGAATGTAGTGGAATACTATTGTTCCAGAAGAAATTATGAACAGGCAGATTTCAGAAAAACCTGGAAAGACTTACATGAACTGATGCTGAGTGAAGTGAGCAGAACATTGTACACAGTAACAGCAACATTGTGCAATGACCGACTTTGTTAGACTTAGCTCTTCTGAGCAATGTAATGATCTAAGACAATTCCGAAAGATTCATGATGGAAAATGCTATCCACATCCAGAGAAAGAACTAAGGAGTCTGAATGTAGATTGAAGCATACTATTCCTGTTTTTTCTTTTTTGTTTTTTGTTCTTTCTTTCTCATGGTTTTTCCCTTTTGCTCTGATTCTTCTTTTACAACATAACTAATGTGGAAATATGTTTGTAGAAAAATAAAATGTAAGAAAAATGCTGGGCATCCATAACATTCCCCTCATTTTACAAATGAGGAAATGGAGACCCACAGAGGGGGTCTTGCCCAAAGAACCCAAGTTCCCTGCTATCCAAACCATTTATCAGTTAATAAGATTATAGATTTAGAGCTGGAAAGGACCTTCAAATCCAACCCCCTCATTTTGCAGATGAAGAAACTAAGTCCCAGAGAGGTTGATTGATTTATCCAATGTCACACAGCTGAAAAGTGTCTGAGGTGGGCTTTGTACTCACATCTTCCTGAATCCAAATCCCAGCATTCTACCCATTGAACCACCTAGCTGCCCAGTAAACAGCTTCTGTTGTCAGGTACTGTGCTAGGTGTTGGGGATACAAAACCAAAAATTAAGAAGTCTCTGCCTTTGAGGAGCTTAAATAAATATACACACAAAAATAGGTATAAAGTAAATACAAGGTTAAAAAAAATGGGGCAATGGGGTAACACTAAGATCTGGGTGGATAATAATAGTACTAACATTTAAAAGTTTGCAAAGTACTTTACAAATATTATTTCATTTTATCCTCAGAGCAACCCAGGAGGTAGGTACTGCTATTACTCCCATTATACAGATAAGGAAACTGAGACACAGAAAGGTTAAGTGATTTGCCCAGGTTCACAAAACCGCTAAGAGTCTGAATCTATATTTGAAGTCAGGGCTTCTTGATTCTAAATCCAATGCTCTATCTGCTGCTGATACCGTGTAAAAAAAAAATGAGGCTCTAGATAGGTGTTTCTTAAGCCAGATTTTAAAGGAAAGAAGAGACAGAGATGAGAATTTCAGGAATGGGGGACAGCCTAAAGCAACAGATGAAAGAAGAGAGAAGGAAGGAGAGGAAAGGAGGGAAGAACCTTTACTCTGTCCATCTTGGTAATTGGTTGTGACAGCTGGTTTCTGTGCCAGTAGATTTGATAGCTCTGGATTGGAGGTGATGGGCAGTCAGGCTTTTGTGATAAGTAACCTCAGTTCCAAATGCTCAGTGACCATCAGTAATGCCCTGTCTTGGCAAAAGGACCTGGAAATTTTGGAGCATGGAATGTTAGAACTGGAAGGATCCTCAGAGCTCATCTAAGCCAACCCCCTTCTTTTACAGATAAGGTTATTGAGGCCCAGTGAGCTGAAATTACTTGCCCAAGATAACACAGGTAGGTGGTCAATTTTTGAACCAGCGTCTTCTGATTCCAAAACTAGTTTTCTTTCTACTTGATCATGCTATCTCAAGGCCAGCCAGTATAATTCAGAGAGAAAGTGCTAGACTGGATCTGACTTTACAACTTTATCATTGCTTGTTTTCTTTCTTGTATAGTCTATTTGGGGTTCCACATGACTAACACCACTAGGTATGTTCTAGACTGACGAATGTCCCCACCAGTATAATGGCAATATGATGTAAGGATATCCAAGACCCACAATATGGACACCCTGCAATTCCCAGTTTTAGTCTCTTTCTCCAGCATTTACTCCAACTCTGATCAAATGCCCTCTCCGCACCAAATATTACAGCTCTACAGCATACATTCTCTACACAAATAATTACCTATCTCTTCTCCTACCAAGGCATTCAAACTCCAGCAGTCTTCCTTTTCCCTAGAACCTTTGAACACCTTGACAGAATTGTCAACACAATCAATTTTTACCTGTGTCAGCAGATCCCACAGTAGGGAGAATAATAGAAGGAATTCTTCCCCTTAATCAGAAATAGCAACAGCTGTGCTCATTCATTGCCTTGTAGCCCTGCAGAAACTCCATCTCCTGACATCCTGAAGGGTGATGCTTTTGGGGTTGCAGTCACTTCAAAGTCACTCTGGCACAATAATTTCAAGGACAACCCTAAAAAGGGATGCTCATAGACACCTGTGAGGTCCCAGAGAGTTCAGAAAACAAACTCTCATGATTTCTTAAAGCCTCAAAATGTCTTCAAGTTGAGGTCCTCAGGGGAAGAAAGTCCATGAGGTTTAAGAATAACAAAAAAGCAATAAAGAGAGACCACTCCTATCATGTACATCATTTTTCTTTATATCTACACATGTAAAGGTGATGGAGATAGGGGAGAATGCGCATGAATCTGTTCATTTAATAATGAAGCATAGAGCCCTAGTCTTCTTGCTTCCTCACTCTTGTCTCAAGAAGAATTTCACCCCATTCATTGTTCTGTTTCTCCCAGTAATAAACTGTATTTCCTTTAAAATATATATAATGAAGCAAAAACAGAAGAATCATTTCTAAAATGCTAGCTTACAGTCTTAGAATCCAGAAGTTTTTCCAGTTATGCCTGAAAAATAGAACATTTCATGAGAGAGATAATTTTGTTTTTTTAAATAAATTTTATAATTTTGTTTTCTGAAACTGGGGGGAATGGGAAATGAAAAATTCTGGTATAATATTTTTATTTAGCATGATGAATAGAATATTTGTAATCAGATGCTGTCCAGTCTCCTTAACCCAATATTATTTTTAATGATTCAAAAGGAAGATTTTTTTTCTTTCTACATGGAGTAATGTATTTTGAATCATGTTAAGGTTATTATGCTGGTGAGGTGAGGTAACATTATTATTCCCATTTTATAGATAGTTAAATCAACACAAGCACTTCAAGGAGGTGATTGTTTTATTGATTTCTGTCTTCTTCACACTACATCCGGAATATTGTCTAATTGCATATCCCTAGGTAGTTAGAATCTGCTTAGAAGACCAAACAGGATAGTGGTGGAAGTCATGGGGTGTGTGTGTGTGTGTGAGTGTGTGTGTGTACATTTGGGTAGAATAATTAGACTCAGTTGCTGCTGGATTGGAACAGAGAGGTTGCTTGACTGTTGGGCATGAATGCTGCTGGGATAGTCTGAGCAGGTTTCCCAGGTGTTGGGATGTTGCAAGACTAGGAAGGTCAGATATTTCAGCCCCTGGGCTCTTCAAAGACATGATATATGTCTGCTAGATAGGTTGATATGATGGTTTGGGGTGGGGCTCACTCTTCAGTGGGCTGCCACAGTCTTTACCATTTTCAATCTGTGGCTTGGCTAGGTGTTAATTTGCTTTCTTCAACTGGAGTGTTACAGTTCTCTTCAGATTCAGTGCTTTCTATTCTCTGAGGAAGGGAAACTTTGGAGAGTCCTCTCCCCTTTTAGAACTTTGAGGTTTGTCACTTCCAGGTAAGAGGTGGAAGATATCTAGCCTCTTTCATTTGACAATTCTTCCTTGTTCAGAGCAATTTGCCTCAGTGAGGGTCTCTTCCTTTATGAATGGTGAGTAGAGAGTAATACTTCCCAAATTTCCTTTGGGACCTTATGAAGATGAGTAGCTGAGAACAAAGAATATTTATGTGATAGGGGTAAAGTCATTGTGTTCACTGGCCTTTTCATGTGTGGTTGAGTTCTTCAAGCCTCGGACCCTTTGTAAGGTGTGGAATGCTTCCCAAAAGGAAGACTTTAATGTAAATCTTTCAGTGGTAGTCAGTGCATCTATATCAGGCAGCACTTAAATTGGACAGTCCTTACTGAACAGTCCAAGTAGAAATCAACTGGTTTCAAAAAATATCCAGTTTTGTTCTTTTTTCATGTAGAGAAGAAAAATGAAGAGAAAAACTATGTTAAGACACAAGAAGAGTTTTTCTACCAACCAATCTCTACTTGGATCTCCCCAGTCCAGTATTCAAAGACAGAAATGTCAGTGATGATAATATAGTTTACTGTACTTCACCAGATTATATAAGAAACACACTGAGCACTATTAGAAAGATTTGCAAACTATAGGATTATAGATTAAGACCTAGAAGAGACTTTAAAGACTTTATTCTTGTACAAATGAGGAAACGGAAGACTCGAGTGATTAAATGACTTGCCCAAGGTCACACAGGCAATGACAGAGGAGTGAATGGCTTCAAAGGCAATGTTCTTTCCATGGTTGGGCTGTTGCAGGATAAAGAGCACCATCTCACATTGCAGGAATGTTGTCTGTGATTCTACCAAGGCCATCCCACCAAAAGGCAGGCAGCAAAGCCTCTGTACAACATAGCCTCTAAGTCTTCTTGCTTCTCACTACATTTATGTTTCTTTGTCTGAAGGATGTGACAGAAATGGCTCTATGTTTTGAAATACTTGGTCTAAATAAAGAAATAAACACCATACCAAGAAATAACTCAAGAAATGTGAAGACAAAGAGAGCTTTGTCTCAATTTGGACAACTCTTTTATTTCTGGAAGTCTATGAAGATAATTAAAATTGAAACGCGATGGCAGAAGGCGTCTGGTATAGTGCGGGAAAATATGAAATTGGGAATCAGAGCTACAGGTTTAAACTCTCTCTTTGCTGCTTTCTACCTATACGAACAACTCCCCTGTCCTCAGTTTCCTCAAGTATGAAATGGAAAGGTTGAAGTAGATAATCTCTAAGCTTTCTTTTAGAATGAAATCCTTTTTTTTTTTCTGGTCTGGACCTGTAATTTTACTGTTGTTCCTCATCAGGAAATCCCCACTACCCACTCATATCAGCTAATTCTCATCTTGGAGAGCTGCTTGACATCACTCAAAAATTACGTGTTTGCCCAGAATCACACAGCCAATATATGCCAGAGGCAGGATTTAAACCCAGGTATTTCTGACTCTAAGCCCTCCACTCCATGCCATCTTTCTAAATCCTCTAAGTGGGGCAGCTAGGTGGTGCAGTGGATAGAGCACCAGCCCTGAAGTCAGGAGGACCTGAGTTCAAATCCAGCCTCAGACCAAACACTTGACACTTATCAGCTGTGTGACCCTGGGCAAGTCACTTAACCCCAACTGCCTAAAAAAAAAACCCAACAGGGGACAGCTAGGTGGCACGGAGGATAGAGCACCAGCCCTGGAGTCAGAAGGACCCAAGTTCAAATCTGACCTTAGACACGTAACACGCACTAGCTGTGTGACCCTGGGCAAGTCACTTAACCCTACTGCCTACCCCCCCAAAAAAATATATATATATATATGTATGATAACTAAATCTTCTAAGGAACTGTTGCTGCTGAAAGCTCAGAGTATGAGACAATTTAACTGAAAGGATTCTTAAATGTTTTTGCTTCATGGAAGTCATTGGCTGTCTATTGAAACATATAGACACCTCCCCCCTCAGAATAGTATTTTTGAAATCCATAAAATAAAATACATATGATTACCAAGGGAAAATATTTTAAAATACAATAATTATAATTTCTTTTAAGTTGATGGGACCCAGATTAAGAACCTTATTAGATGAATCCATGGAGCAAAATTTATATTAGATTGACATAGGAAGAATCAGGTCCTTTCTTCACCCCTCCCAAACTTTTTTATGAACATGAGAACTCTCTTGTGATTGGCTTGGCACTGTAGAAAGCATATATCTATATAAAACATATAACCATAACTTTTTTAGAATGCTATGCTAGATCTGGCCTCAGACCAACACCTGACACTTACCAGCTGTGTGACCCTGGGCAAGTCACTTAACCCCAACTGCCTAAAAATTTAAAATATGTATGTATGTATGTATGTATGTATCTCTCTATCTATCTACATATATATATATACATATTGCTATGCTGGAAAGAGTACTGGGCCAATTCTCTAGAATTTTCTTCTAGGAAATCTCCAAAATGAAGTTTAAATATATTTCAGGTCAGTTGTCCCAAATATGGGTAATCAGATCCCTCACTCTCACATAAACACTCAGTGTACAATATGGATTTGGGGTATGGGACATCCCCACAGAAAAGGCGCAAGCTGCAAAGGAGACACAGGAGCTCAGAAACAGATACAGAAACGTACAACAAAATAACCCATTAGACTTCTCCCAGCCCCCCCCCCAAACACACTTTGGGAGTAGGGGGCGAGGAGCACTGCTTAACAAGTTATGCCCTTTCACATAAGAGCTACACTGACAAAGCAACTCATTGTATTATCAGGGAGGATTGGCAAGGTCTTTCTGTCCACTTATAATGTGCCTCTAATCCTCCAACTGGAGAGGCCATGTTGAAGATCCTCTTTCTTCTCCATGAAGCATGCTGGCATGGAAAGGCTCTTTGTGGGAGGCTTTGGAGTTACCCACAAGGCAATTTTCATAGCAGGTACTGCCAGAGACTGTCTCTTCTCTAACTAGAAGGCTAGATTCTAGAATTATTCTGTCTAAGAAACTGGAAAGAAAAAAAAACCACCCTTCTCTCTTATCTACACAGCAACTTATAGTTCAGAAACCGTATCACTGAACTCCCCACATATCTACCATTGCTGTGTGCTTCTGTTCTCTTTGCCATTATTGCTCCTGGAGGTAGAAGAAAGGGAGAAACACACCACACACACACACACACACACACACACACACACACTCACACTGCTCCCCCAACAGAACAAAGCTCTACTCTGTTGAACTCTAGTCTGGAATTCCAAGAGAGAGACCACATGACCAGTTTGCCTTTATTACCACTGCAGAGGGGCAGCCCTTCAGTCTCCAATCATCTTTAGTTGCTTATCATCTTGGAGGCAGCCATAGTCACTGGGAACTAATCAAAGGAGTTCCCATGTGTCTTCTCTGACATGTCAGGGCACATGTTTACCTCCATGGCAGCTGTCCTTCAGACATAAGTCCATATCCTGTAATATTATCAAGTATTATATTTTGCATCTGTCAATTTAAAAGTAACTTAAAAAAGAGAAATTAACCTGATCAGCTAGCTACATTGACATAATTATATGAATAATTAACTACTAAGAAATAATTACTTCCCTATCCTTCAGAATACGCACAGATTTTTTTCAAAAATAATGAAGCATATTCAATCATATTGCTCCCACATAAAAACATTAATAATAAAATTTTAGAGCAAAAAGGTTTTGTGTGCTATCAATAAATACAATTAGCTGAGGCATTGTTTCATTTTATCTCATGCTATTATGTCTTTTGTGTATGTTTTACAAATTACGAAGAATATTAGTTGGTTAATCGTTGGACTCCATTAGACCATGAGATCTTTGAAAGCAGTGACTGTCTTTTTACCATTCTTTGTATCCACTTAGCACAATGCCTGGCATATAGTAGGCACTTAATAAATGTTTTTTGACCAACTTATTCCATCCTCTACCATCTTCTTCTGGGACTTCACTATTCACATTGATAATCTGTTAACATTATGATCTCAAGTCAACTCTTCAACCTCATTAACTTTAGTGACCTTAATTCAATTGAACAATAATTTGATAAGCATCTACTATGTTCTTAACCTTGAGCTAGATGCTTAGAGACACAAAACCAAAAATTCAATAGCCCTTACTCTCAAGACGCTAACATTCTACTGGACCTTCTCCACCTCCTTTAACCCTGACTGGTTTCAGTCACATACCCATCTGACCATCCTTCAGATCTCATCATTTCATGGAGTTCTGGATTCATTCTGGAATCCATTTTATGAATTCTGAAATTCTACTCACAGACCACAACCTTTCCTACCTCTGTTTCTATTTTTTCCCCCCTCAGAACATCTGCTTTTGCCATCTTGAAGCAACCTGAGTAACAAATGAGTCATTGGCAAACATGTAGACAGTAGACTTACTTGAAAGAAGTCCCCAAATCGGAGGGGAAATGAAGAAAACAGGACTATGCCATATGTATAAAAAGTTTCTCTGTGAAAGTACTTCATCTGCTTTGAAATACTGCTGCATATAAATCCAGTCCTGTTGTTAAAATGATATTCTAGTCTTGTACTAATAGTGTAATAATTTATAATAGAGATTCAAAATGAAACTGGAGCATGATGACAGAAACATTTTCTTTCATAACTAATATCTAAAAATATGTTGTTTAACGTTGCCTAGTTTCTCTGCAGCAAATTCTGAAGGTTGTTTAAAGGTTATCAATTCAAATATATGGGGAAGCTAACTAATGATAGGCCTAGAACATTTAGTTAAAATGAAATTACATTTTACTTCATTAATCTTTCCAGCCAAAGAAGTCGACATTGTTTTAATATGATGTTAACACACATATTCTCCATCTGGCAGCCTTTTTTTTAATTATTCACATAGAGATACAAAGGTACTACCTTCAATTTCGTGTGATAATACAATTAATAATGGTGTGAGTCAGTGACACTGGAAACCATCACCCACTTAACCCTTTTGGAGGCTGGAAAAGTGATTCTGACAAGTCATCTTTCAAGATGAGTTCAATTCTATTTATAAACACATATCTTCTATTCCTGTATTTTGTTAGATACAATCCCCCTTTTTTATCCTGAGGGAAGCCCTAATGTTATTGTAGTCCAAGGAGCTATCATTTTGCTTATCACTGTAAGTATTCTATTTTTTAAAATGTATCTTGTTTTTCAGTGTAGAATATTTGTATTGAAGTAGATGAACATTAATCAAGAGGATGCTCCAGTATTTATTGTTTTCCTAAGAAGTATATGACTGAATTAAATACTATAGGAGTTGAATAATTTGGGTGAGACAAAGTCCTGGGCTTCAAAAAGTTTTCAGTCTTTTGGAATGAGGAGACTGACAAACATGAACATTCTCTAAAGACTAAAAAAACCTTGATGTTTAAGGAATTCATTATTTTATCAGTATGAACACTCCCTTCATTGACAGAGTACATTCCTTTAAAACTTGACAGATAGCACAACAGCATAGGGAGTTCATTGGAGTAGGGGGCTCTGGTCAGAAACTTCCTCTATCCCTGCAGGTTGGAACCTCAATTTAAGGGCTTTATGAGTTTAGGTAACTTACCCAGAGTCACATATTATGTGTCAGAGATAAGACTTGAACTCAAGTCTTTCTGGCTCCGGGACTTGGAGTCCGGGAAAATCTGAGTTCAGATCTCACCTCTGACACTTGCTACTGGATGATCATGGACAAGCTACTTAACCTCAATTTTTTCATCTGTAAAATGCGGTCAATGTTGCCTCTAGTGTCTACCACATGGGGTTGTTGTAAGGCTCAAATTAGATAAGGTACATAAAAAGCTCTGAAAATGTTAAGGGGATGTGTGTGTGTGTGTGCGCGCGCGCGCATATGTACACACATACTAGTCATTATTACAGTCAAGAGGTGTTGTGACAAAAAAAAAAAGTCACCACTCTGGGATCAATTCCCTGAACCTCTCAGAATTTAGCTAGGCTAGCCAACAGATGGTAGGCCTGTTTTCTAACTAGGCAGGATCTGCCAGGGCTTACATTCTACTGACATAGCCTTCAGGAACCTGGAGTCACCTCCATGCCATGATTAAGGTTAGAAATAGGACTATAAGTAGGGAACAGCAGTTTCAGTTTTCATTCTCCACTGCTCAAAAAAAGGCATTTCTATTGGTTTTTTTAAAGTAAAGAACTAATCAATCAAGCTATACTGTATTTCATCCCTGTCATTTTCCAAACTATAGGAAAGATTGCTTTAGCTCTTAATTTTATCTGAATGGTAAAAGGAAGCATTCACTCATATGGTAGCTGTATAAGTAGATACTCTATGAATGTATATTAGTTGGATGGTTTTTCATGATAGATTTTCATATATATATACTCACATAAACATGACCAGTTGGTAAACAGTACAGTAGAAATAATAAGGAATTGAAAAGAAAGAAAGTAGTGAGAGAGCACTGAGCCAGCTGCCCTTGAGATATTCAAGTCACCAGGTCTAGACAAACTATATCCCAGAGTGCTGAAAGAAGTGGCAAATGTGATTGCTGTGACACTATAAGTGATCTTTGAAAAAAATCAACAAGTATACATTAAGTACTTAATGTATACCAGTCACTGGAAATGCAAAGACAAAAGACAATCCTGTCCTTACAGCCCAAACTAGGTATATGCAAAAAATACACTGTGTGAAATAGGTACAGGTGATTTTGGAAGGAAGGCCCTAGCAGCCTGGTGGAGGGATTTGGGGGGGAAGGAGAGGGAGGAAGAGGAGGGTATCAAGAAAAGCTTAGTGTAGAACAAAGGTTCTTAATATTTTTGGTGTCATGACCCCCTTTGGCAAGCCTATGGACCCCTTCTCAGACTAGTTTATTACCTACATTCATAATTGAAGGGAATGCTAAGTTTCAGTTAGATGTTAGTGAAATTAAAGATGTAAATAGTTCCCATCTGAATTCATAGGCCCCTGCCCTGAAATCTCTCCATGGTTGGAACCCCTGATGTAGAAGGAGGTGCTTGAGCTAAGCCTTGAGGGAAACTAAAGGTTCTAAGAAATGAAGGTGAAGAGGTGAGAGAGAAGGAACAGAACAAGCAAGAGATGGAATTTGGGGTGGGAATAGTAAGACTAGCTTGAATGGACTTGAAAAGGAATAATGGGAAATCCATCTGGCAAGGTTTTCGGGGGCCATACTGTTTTTGTATCATGGCCAGATTGTTTGGGCTTTACTCAAAGTAAAATTTAAAAATAGCACAAGATCAAATAATTATCAAGAACTCCAATTAGAGGATGTCCAGGGACAGAGCCAAATGGCAGAGTCAAGAAAACTCTCAGCTGGCCTCTCCCACCTCCCCAAACCAATCAGCTAGAAGGTAATTGAGGATGAGCTGTTAATTGCGGCATTGCCAAGGATGGTTAAGCAGGTAGCCTCCTAACAGAGTCTATGTCTGTGACTGCCCATTCATATCGCCTGAAGAGCAGGGTAAACCTAATAACATTTTTTCCTTTTTTGGAAAAGCAATTCTGATGGCAATCTGGAAAAAAAGTTAAGGGATGGTAGGCAGTAAGTAAAAACAGAAAGGTACAGTGTGAAAGGACGGCAGGGGAGACTATCAAGGGTGTTTAGATTCTTCCACATTGGCTAACCCTTCATACTAATCCATTTTCAGGACTGTGGGTCCCCAGGTCTCATGTTTACATCCAATTCTCCATGTTGACCATTGTCTATAACCGTAAAGGGGAATCAGCTAAAACCCAATATCGCCAAGACCTTCCCTGTAGCCTCCCTTGCCCTACCCCCTTCCCAGTTCCAGCTTACTGCCATAAGATTCATTAACATTTTGTTATGCAACCCTCTCATGTACTTGGATGTGTAGATAGAATGAATGAAAATGCTCTTCTACAGCATTTACTATGTGTTAGACCTGGTGCTAAGTACTGAGGCTACAAACACAAAGGAGACAGTCTTTACCCTCAAAGAGCTTCCATTCTAATACAGGATGACAACATGTAGAGGGGAGTGGTGGCCAGGCAGGGTGAAGTTACAAGGATGATGAATGCAGATAAAGCACCCTTGTACTGTAGCAATGGAAGGTTTTGACTTACTGTGTCCAGAGTAAACAGTGGAATAATGCATTTCTGGAGCTGACTAGATATAGTGGATGTTCACCAAGTCATAAAATATCAGAAATGTAAGGAACCCCAGAGATCATCTAGCTCATCAGAAAAGAAAACTATTTTACAACATCCTTTACATGATCTGACAGTTTCTTCTAGAAGACTGCCTCCCTCCCCCAGTGTAGTAGTACCTTCTACTACTCAATGCATCTATCTAGTCTATGTTGGGACAGTTTTATTAATAACAAAGATTTTCCTTATACTGAGCCAAAATCATCTCTATATCTCTCACCTGTTTGTTCTAATTCTACCATCTGTGGCCAAGAAGAACATGTCTAATCCTTTTCTATATAACAACCCCTCAAATATGTGAAGACAGCTGTCATGTTGTCTATCACTGTCTTTGCTTCTCCAGGCCAACCTTTCCCAATTTCTTCAACTGATCCTCACTTGGCATGATCTTCAGTTTCCTCCCTAGCCTACACATGCTCCTTTTCATGCACTTTACCTTGCCTATTTCCTCCTGGGCCTAGCCTAGTATTCTGCACACAGCAAAAGAGGAATTGGAATTTTTTTTTCTGTTTGACTTAAGACAACAGAAAGTTGTAAAGAGGCAAAATTAGGCTTTGTATCTGGAGAAACTTGCTAACAGCATTATTATTATTGAAATGGGCCACTTCAAGTGGTCAATAACCATTTATTTAGCAACTACTTTGTGCTAAGCAAAAGGCAAAAGATAAACCCTGCAATTTAATGGGGTAGACAACATGTAAACAACTATATACAAACAAGCTACATAAAAGGATAAATTGGAAATAATCAACAGAGGGAATTAAGAGGGATCAAGAAAGGCTTCTTGTAGTAGGTGGGATTTTAGGCGGCGCTATAAGAAATGATGAGCAGGCAGATATCAGAGAAACCTGGACAGACTTACACGAACTAATGTAAAGTGAAGTGAGCAGAACCAGGAGAACATTGTACACAGTAACAGCCACATTGTGGGATGACTAACTTTGATACACTTAGCTCTTCTCAGCAATGCAAGGATCTAAGACATCTCCTAAAGTCGAAAATGCTATCCACATCCAAAGAAAGAACTATGGATTCTCAATGCAGATCGAAGCATACTATTTGCTCTCTTTTTCTTCTGTTTTGTTTTGTTTCCTCTTCGCTGTGGCTCCTTCTATTGGTTCTAATTCTTCCTTACAACACGACTAATGTGAAAATATGTTTTTAAAAAAGACTAGAAAAGTAGGAAAGGGCCAGATGATGAAGGATTTTGAAAGCCAAAAAGAAGGTTTTATATTTGATTCTAGAGGTGATGTGGAGCCACTTGAGTTTATTGAATAGGGAGGTGACATGGTCAGACTTGCACTTTAGGAAGATCAGTTTGGCAGTTGAATGGAGCATGGATTACCGTGGGGAGAGACTTAGAACAGCAGACCAATGAGGAGACTATTGCAATACTACAGGCGTGAACTGATGAGGACCTGGGCAGTATCAGAGGGGAGAAGAGTGTATAGAGTGAAGACTCCTTCACTCAAGCAAAAGCTTAATGACCACGCTTAGGGCATGTTGTAGAGGGGACTTTAGTTCAGGTTGAACCTGAAAGCCTCTGAGGTTCCTTCCAATTCAGAGATTCTCCTTTGTAACATTTATCAATCTGTCACAAAAATCATGTACTTTTAGAACTGAAAAGTAGCTTAGAGATCATTTAAGCCAACAACTTTCTTTTCCCCTCCCTTCCTCCTTCCACTAATGAAGAAACAGGCTCAGAAAATTGAAGTGACTTGCTCATAAACACATAAAGAATTAGGACTAGAGTCAAGTATGGAACCTGGGTCTCCTAACAGCCAGTCCAGCATACCTGTGTCATTCCCATCTGATTCTGGCTATCCCCAGGTTGGGTACAAGTAGGAGGAGGCAGAGACTATTTGCAGATCCTGTGACCTAGAGTGATGTGGATCTCCTCAGAGAAGGCAGAACAGCACCAGGGTAAGTGGCAGAATTTGGTTCTGGCACAAGATGGCATTTGGGCCTGGGGCCTCAAGGAAAGTGTCAGACCTGACTCTTCACTGTTTACATGTCCCACCATAACTGCTTATTCTAGCCAGAAGTCACCCAATGACGTAATCCATACAGTCCCTTCCTACTCAAATCTATGATGTCAAGCCTGGCTACTTTTTAAAGTGGACCAAATAAATGTTTGTTGAATGAAAGCTCATTCAACAAACATTTATTAAACACCTACTGAATAAAAGAATTTTAGAGTTGGAAGGTATCTCAACAGCCATCTAGTCTAACACATAAACAAAAAGCAACCCCCATTACAACATTCCTGACAAGTAGTCACCCAGGCCCTCTGCATGAAGACTGGTGATGATGGGTAACTCCTTACTTTCTAAGACAATCCTTTGCACTTAGGATAGCTCTAGTCTTGGGCAGTTTTTCCAAACATTGATCTTCCTTTTTTACAACTTCTACCTATGTCTCTTAGTTCTTCCTTATGGGGTCCTATAGAACAAGTCTAATTCTCTTCCACATAACAGTTCTTCCTATGAAATGAGCTTTGAGATACTTTGCCATCCTGGTCACTCTCCTCTGGACACTCTCCATATTAGTGATGTCAATTATGCTGCCCAACAGCAGAAACTATACTGGTGGGGCTGCTTAATGCCAGTGGACAACCAACCTATTAGTATAAAATGTCAATCAGGTAACACACATTTATTTAGCACCTACTATTTGCTGGGTACTGTGCCATATAAATACAAGAAGAAGATCCCTACTCTCGAGAAGCTTATATTTTAGTTGGGGAAGACAAATTGGGGTTGGGGGTGGTGTGGAAGATGATGGAGAATGTTCAGAGTGCAGCCTACAGAGGAACGAGACATGACTGGCCCAGGCAAATTCCTAAGATGGAGGAGCCATCCAGTCAGAGGAAGAGGTGACAGGGGTGAGGGAGTACTTCCTATGTGTGAAAATTCCGAGGCTGCAAGGATCTTTCAGGATGAAGAGGCTCTTGGAGCATAATAGAAAATGTACAATATTCAGCTTGGGGAGGAATGAAAACCATTCCGTTTTGAGAGCAGAGATTCATATTTGCTTTTGTATCCTCGGCACCCAGCATGGTATTTGGCACGTGTATAATATAATATAATATAATATAATATAATATAATATAATATAATATAATATAATATAATATAATATAATATAATATAATATAATATAATATAATATAATATAATATAATATAATGTAATGTAATGTAATGTAATGTAATGTAATGTAATGTAATGTAATATAATATAATATAATATAATATAATATAATATAATATAATATAATATAATATAATATAATATAATATAATATAATATAATATAATATAATATAATATGTAATATAATGTAATGTAATGTAATATAATGTAATATAACACAATATATCATTATATATAATATAGTATAGTATAACATTATTAAATGATATAATATAATATAATATGATAGGATAGGATAGGATAGGATAGGATAGGATAGGATAGGATAGGATAGGATAGGATAGGATAGGATAGGATAGAACAGGATATAATATGATATAATACAATATAATTTAATGTTGGTTGAGTAGAACTGAAAGCAAGCCAGGAAAGAACCCCAAACTTTTCTTGTTTCCTGTCAGTGCTATAAGATTATTAGCCTTAGCACCTTCTCCTTTTTGTCCCATGACTTTTCTTCTATGTATAATATATATTCTTACCACTTGAAACCTGTACAGATCAAAAGATTGGTGGGAAGAAAGTGTTCTACAATCTGAGATAATGTCTTTGAACACTTTGAACGGGGGCCATTAAGTTCCTCATTAGTCTTTGCCAATATCTTCCCTCTCCAACTCCTCTCTAATTTATGCTACTCTGCATTCAGATAAGACTTATGTTGTTTTAGCCCTTCCTGGACTTCCATTTCTATCTTTGGCATGATTCCTATTCCACTTGGATCAGTCAGTTTTTCCCCAGATCAAAACTTGCTCTCTGAGAGCTCTCCCATGCAAGCCAACTTCTTCCAGGTAAATCCTTCAGAATCACTGCCCTTCCTGGATCAAATTATCCCAAAGAAGTAGAAAGTGAATTTAGATCCCCATTGGCTACTTACTGAAGGACATTGCAATTATGTCAGTGATTATTATACGGAATAGAAGCAGACCAAATGAGAGGTCAGGAACTGGACAGCTGTTTAGTTCCTACTAAATGTCAGCTAAATATAAATGCGCCATTTACTGGGTGTCCTCCCATTTGAATTAAACTGGATTAGATTTCTACCCATCAAAATAATTAAGCTTAATGATGAGCACATTCCAGCTGGGACCAGAAAGAAGCAAAGAAGTTCTCTGAGTTAGATGTTTTTGAATCATCATATCATAGATATGGAGATGGTCAAGGCCAGTCCTTTCATTTGACAGATGAGGATTTGAGATCAAAAGGATGAAATGACTTGTCCAAGATCATACAGCTCATTAGAGGGAGATTGAAGACTAAAACTCTGTTTGCCTGCTACCAATGCCAGCACTGGAATGGGAATTCCTTGAGGTCAGATATCATATTGTTGTCTTTCTTTGTATCTATCCCCAGCACTGAGCACAGTCCTGGCACATAGTAAGCACTTAATAAATGTTTGTTGACTGACTTGTTGTTAAGCAACACAGGTAGGTAGCTAGCTAGCTAGGGCACAAGAAACACTTTTTTATTATAATCTTTTAATTGTAAATATACACTTAAAATAAATGCATTTTAAAATTGAATTAGCTTTTATTTCGGGCTACCATGTCACATTGCTGACACATTGAGTTGATGGTCCACTTCAGCTAGGTACACGCTGGATAGCATGCTGGACCTAGAGTCAGGAAGACCTGAGTTCAGATCGAGCTTTAGACACTTTACTAGCTGTGTGACTCTGGGACAGTCACTTCACCTCCATCTGCCTCAGTTTTTTCATCTGTAAGGTGGTGAGAACTGCACCTACCTTCCAGGGTTATTGTGAGGATAAAATGAGGGGAAATATATATATATATATATATATATATTATATATATATATATATATATATATATATATATATATATATGTATATACATATATATATATCACTTTGCAAACCTTTAAGTGATATATAAATGCTAGTTATTATTGTTGTTGTTATTATCATAAACCTCAGATTTTTTTTCACACAAGCTGTTGTCTAGCCTCACTCTATTCTTCACTTTTGAAGTTGTTTTTTTTTAAAGCTAAGTTTTGTATTTTTCACTTATCCACATTAATTCCGCGATTTGACCGATCATTTCCTGGCTATCTGTGTTCATGTTTTATTCCCTTACTGAACCATAGGTTCCATAAAAGCAGGGGCCATTTCTTAACATTCTATTATTTGTGATAAGTTAAGTTGAATCTGTCATAGGGAAGGTTCTAAGTCCACATTAGATGGGAATGCACAGAAGATTAAATTTTCCAACTTTCCCTGGGACACACAAATGGCTCATACTGGCTCTGACTTCCATTCCCAGCCTTTGCATTACCACATGCCACATTGAAATTCACCTTGGTTAGTGGTGTCCAGAAAGATACTCATAATCTTTTTCTTGTCACATTATGGTTTATGATGCTTGTTACTGCTCCCAAAGGATGAGGAGTCACCCTCACAAGTTAGTTTGAGGTTTCGGTGACTTTGTTCTCTAACCAGAGATTGAGGACAGCAGAGAAGAATTGGCTAAAAGATGATTTAGAAATGTCTGCTTACCTCTTTTGCTCAATCTCAGAAAACATTCACTGAACACCTACTATATGAAGGCACTGTGTGGGTGCTGTAGGCCAGACAACAGTGAAAAGTGTATCAGAAGAGGTGATGTCATAAAGGGGAAAGTGCTGTATTCAGTTGGGAGACCTGGGTTTGAATCCTACTTCTGACACTAGTATGACCATAGAGAAAGAATATAACCTTTCTGAGCCTCAGTTTCCTCATCTTTAAAATGAGGTTGACTTTACACTACCTACCTCACATCATTATAAAGAAATAATTTTTAAATCTTCAGAGGCAATAGTGAGCTCATTCTTATTTTTTTAAGGCCATTGGGGTTAAATGACTTGCCCAGGGTCACACAGCTAGTAAGCGTCAAGTATTTGGTCTGAGGTCACATTTGAACTCAGGTCCTCCTGACTTCAGGGCCGGTGCTCTATCCACTGTGCTACCGGATAGAGCACCGGCTACCTAGCTGCCCCTGAGCTCATTCTTATTACAACATAGCCCCTACCATGGAGGGGATGAACAATCCATTAAACGGTATAAGATAGCTAATGCAAGGCATGATGTGAGAAACATAAAATGCTATGGGAACTTCAGGGCAGAGAGAAAACTTTTCTGTCAGAGGGCATTATGGAAAGCTTGTGGACTTAATGCAGCCTAAGTTCTCACTGATGTTCTTATTTGTCACATTATTACATAGTCCATTCATATTGACCTTCCACTTTACTAAGACCCCAAGGTCTCTGTTGTCTGGCCACACACATCCCATCTTGTGCTTATGAAGCTGATTTTTTTAACCAAACATAGTATTTTACCTTTAGGGGATAATCTTTGAGGAAGTCCTGAATTGTGGAAATGATTTTGAAAGGCAGTGATAAGGTTAAGGACATTCTGGGCTGATGGAACAGCCAGAAGGGGAATCTGCTGTTCACTTAAGGAGGATATGATTCCTTGATAATGGATCAGTATTTGAAAATATCAAACCAGTTCCTGAGTTGATATTCTGCATTGTATTCCATCTTGATCAGATCAAATCTCAAGTATTGTGTTCAATTCTGGGCACCAACTGTTGGTACATTTATTCTTTCCGTATCTTTGAAGTAAATGTTGTTCAGTTATTTTTCAGTACAACTCTTGGTGACACTATTTGGGGTTTTCTGAAAAAGATATTGGAGTAGTTTGCCATTTCCCTCTCTAGTTCATTTTTACAGATGAAGAAACTGAGGCAAACGGGGTTAAATGACTTGCCCAGTGTCAGATAGCTAGTAAGTGTCTGAGTCCAGATTTGAACTCAGAAAGATGACTAATGACTCCAGGCCCAGCACTCTATCCACTGTGCCACCTAGCTGATGTTAAGTGGCTAAATAGAACTGGTGTGACAGTCACACTGGCCCCTAAAAATGGGGGAAACACAACTGGTCAGGGTTTGAACCAGTGGCAATAGAGAAGAAACACTCCACAGTGTTTCTCAGTGAGTCCACTGAGGGACAAAGAGCAGAGTGCAGCTGATCTATGTGGGGTCTCATCTGGGATAAGACTGGGCCTTTATATTTGTGTGGACCTCCAGATATATTCTCTCCCTAGGACTTGCATTTGTGGAGACCTTCACTTGTGGGAACCTAGAGAAATTGGCAAAATTCCTTTAGGCCATAACGGTATAGGAAGGTTATCCAGTGTGTGTTCCTTTGCCAGTCAGTTCCATTGGAGATGATTTTGCAGACGTTTTCATCTGTTGATTCAATGACTGTTTAAAATATTAATACTGATGTTATATTACTGAATACTTACTGATATTGAGTCTCATATGAAAAGCATGAAGTTTGCACTAATAAAGTGATAAAGCTTAATTGAGAAATGTTCATATTTTCATGTTGCATTTAAACAGACCTAGATTGATTCCCTTATTGTTAAGATCCTTATGCCTTGCAACTTCACAGGATAAGGTTTTCTTATGTACCTGGAAATCCTAAATAATTACCTTTTAGTACTTTGCTTCTTTTCTTGAGAACCTCTCCCATATTTCGGGTTTATTTGGCCTTGTTTTGCTATTTTATCTAACTGATCCCCACTGTCCTATTTCTGGGTGAGTCTGGGATTCTATTTGAAATTCCCTTGTGGTGACAGGGATCCACAGCGGGGAATATTAGGTAGCCTTTAGAATAAGTATGCAGAGGAATGGTGCCTAGACCTCTAAGTGGATCACCTAATGGTACAGGTACTCCTAACAAAATTTTGGTGTGCTCTGTGTAGAAAGGAACACTTAGAAAATGTATCCATCCCCTGTCCAGTTGGATGGCCCTCCACACCGAAGAATTGTGGAAGAGTTTTCATCCAGGACAGCTGGTTTTTAATCAGAGGGTGATCAGATGACTTCCATCTACCCTAGGCCCCTTAATCTCCACAAGGCCAGTTCCTCAGACAGTGCTCTGATATTATAATAGGGGACCAGCTTTCCTGAGACAGGAAGCTTCATTTTCTTTTTCTTTGGCAGTTCCTCAATGATTATCATTTTGTGAGTGTGGGTTCAGAGGAAATGCAGGGGTCCCATCAGAAAAAAAGAGTAAAGTCCCTCAGCCTAATAGGACTCAGAGCTGGGTTGCAGGCACCAAATTAGATCAGTTTGGTTTCTTGCCTGAGAGTGAAAGGGTGATTTCTATTTGTCCCTAACACCAAAAATTCCTTCAGGGAGAACTCCATACAGGCTAGGAAACTCTCTGGGGGCTATATTTCCTTCTGGATGATAATTTTTTGGCCTTTTATTTTATTTTTTGAATTTGGGTCACATACTTATGGAGTACTAAGCAAGCAGAAATCTTTGGTAAATTTTGTAAAATCTGCATAAATTTGTAACTGTAGATAATTATGATTTTAACCTGTACAATTCTCTGTCATACTGTTTTGAACTCCTTTCCTATATGGCACTGGGAAAACAAGTGAAAGAATGTTTGTGTCTCCCCATGCACTGTTCTGAACTGAGGTCAAGGAAGCGTGTTCAAAATGCACCCCTGCCTATTTTCCCGAGTACAAGAAAATTTTCAGTCAAGGGGAAGTGTGTAACAGGTGTCTCTCACATGTGCAAGTGACTCAGATAACATCCCTCCACATGGAAAGGCTGGGAGCCTACTTCTGGGACAGTTGCGATGATGTTTAAGGGAAGTCAGTACCTTAGAGAAACATTAGAACATGTGTGAACATTCTGTAAATGTTTCTGGTCTGCCAGCCCTATGGTCAATAGGAGTCACTTTAATTGGTTTTAAGGGCATTAAAAAGGTCTTAATCAGCTTCTGCCATCATTCTTGCCTCAGTCATTTTGGATATTCCTCATTCTATGACTCTTTCAATCATGGTGTCAAGTGAAAGACCATATAATAAGGGGAGTGACCTTGGTGCTTCTCCTCTTTAAGGCCAAATGGCCTTTAAAAATGGGCTTCAGTCCTTGGCTTCTATGATCGCTCTTTTCTATTTTAGATGGTGAGATTGGAACCTCAGGCCTTTTTTTTTTTTTGAGTTTTGAAAGGTTAGCAGGGTGCTCCAATGCCTCAGTGCCCCAATGCCCCAACATGCAGGATAAGTTTTAAAGCCAACCAAGAATTAATACCCCAAGAAAAAAGAAGTGGCCTTCTGGATGACTTAACCCAATGGTAGCCAAAACAAGTACTGGCAAAGATATTATCTTTGGACATGAACTTAGTAGAACTAATGCTATATAGGAACTGAACTAGTCTAAGCCTATTCCCTACCCACCCTCCCCTCAGGTGGCGTAAGGGAGAGAATGCCCCAAAAGTATTGGGAGAAATGTCTATACATTTGTTCTTATATCTTTAAAGTAAATATCTCTTTGTTAAAAAAAAAAACTAGTTAATGTTAAGTGGTTAAATGGATCTGAGGCATCAGTCACCAGCCCCTAACAATGGAAGGAACCCAGACGATGGGGACCTGAGCTGGTGGCAACAGAGAAAAGACACTACATGCTAAAGGGCAGATGTAGCCCTCCTGGCTCTAGGAGACAGAACAGAATGTATTCAGTCCATATGCAGGAGCCCAGCTAGGGATCTGTGCTTGATTTACAAATATAAGAGGGATACATATCATCTTAGTTCACTCCAGAAATTGCCACAGCTTTTGAAGATTTTCTTAACATCAGCTGAAAAGACAAAGTTCCCAAATTATGAAAAAAGTTGGGGATAAAATCATCCTGCCTGCTTTAAAGGCATGTTTGTGACCACAGAACCATACTTAGCTGCTCCAGAGACAAGAAAACTTGAAATCAATGCACACAAGCTTAGATAGATAGATAGATAGATAGATAGATAGATAGATAGATAGATAGATAGACAGACAGATAGATAGATGTAGGACTGATGGAGGAGTGCAGTACAGTGGAAAGGGTGCTGGATTTGGAGTCTGAGGGCTTGGGTTCAAATCTCAGCTCTGCACCCAGGTGTTACTACCTTGCTCCCTTGGATAAGTGATTTAATATTTCTGGACCTATGACTCCTCATCTGTAAAATGAGAGGGTTGGATTAGAGTCCCTTCCAACTCAAGATCTATGATTTTATGGTGCTATGACCTGGAGAGAGCATGGGGTAGTAGAGAGAGAAAATGCTAAACACAGAAGCAGGAGACATGGGTTAGATTCATGCTTTACCACTTGCCATCTGTGTGCTGTGGGCAAATCACCTATTCTTTGTGCCTCGATTTCCTAACTGTAAAATGGAGGTTTTGATAATGTGCGGTTTCAACCACAGGGGCTTGTTGTGGGGAAAGTATTTTTTAAATGGTTCATCATTGAAGCTGTTCTCAATTTTTAAACCAGCTGGAAAATTAAATCAATTAGCTGGGTGGTTCTGGTGATTCTGCCTAAATTATTAGTGAACATCTCGGATTTCTTACCTTTGTTCTGTACAGATAGAAGGCAGGGTAGAATTTGGAGTTAAAGTCATTAATAGCTTTGAGTCGGTAAAAAGAACAGAGATGAGGAGCACCAGATAATATGAGTATAACAGAAGGAGCATTGGATTCAGGGATCAGAGAACTGATTTCTTTTTTTTTTTTAATTTTTTTTTTTATTTTTTCCATATGCTTTTGAGTTGAAAATTTTTCTCCCTTTTCCTCCCCCCCCCTCCCCAAGACGGTGCACATTCTGATATAGACTTTACATTTACATACCCATTAAACATATTTTCACATTAGTAAAACTGTAAGCAAAAATTAAAAGCAATACGAAGAACCATCAGAAAGATGAAACAAAACTCAACAGAAGGTAAAAATAAGTGATAGCGATTCGACTTCCATAGTTCTTTCTTTGGATGTAAACAGCATTATTCATCCCAAGGCCTCTGGAAATGTCTTAGATCCTCATAATGCTGAGAAAGGTTCAGTTTAACAATCTTAGTCATTGCATAATGTGGCTGTTATTGTGTACAAAGTCCTCTTGGTTCTGCTCACTTCCCTCAGCATCAGACCATATAAGTCTTTCCAGGTTTTTCTGAAGTCAGCCTGTTCATCATTTCTTATAGCACAATAGTATTCCATTACATTCATATACCACAACTTGTTCAGCCATTCCCCAATTGATGGGCATCCTCTCAATTTCCAATTCTTTGCCACCACAAAAAGAGCTGCTATGTATATTTTTCTACATGTGGGTCCTTTTCCCATTTGTTTGATCTCTTTGGGATATAGCCCTAGAAGTGCTATTGCTGGATCAAAGGGTATGCACATTTTTGTAGCCCTTTGGGCATAGTTCCAAATTGTTCTCCAAAATGGTTGGATCATTCCACAACTCCACCAACAATGTATTAGCGTTCCAATTTTCCCACATCCTCTCCAACATTTGTCATTTTCCTGTTTTGTCATGTTGGCCAATCTGATAGGTGTGATGTGGTACCTCAGAGTTGTTTTGATTTGCATTTCTCTAATCAATAATGATTTAGAGCATTTTTTCATATGACAACTGATTTCTTTTTTTTTAATCATCTTGATCACTAGCTGTGTGACCTTGGGCAAGATTAATCTCAGTTTCCTCATCTGTAAATTAAGAGGGGTAGACTAAATAAGCTTTAGGTTCCTTCCTAGCTGCAACATTAAACTTAATGAAGAGAAAGCATGAAATAGAAGGTAGAGTTAGGTAGACTTGAGGGTCAAGAAGAGCTGGCTTCAAGTCTTGTCTATGATACTTATCTATGTGACCGTGGGTGAGACATTTAACCTCTCCTTAATTCAATTTCCTCATCTAAAATGGGAATCATAATATCTGTAGTACCTACTTCACAGGGTTGCTTGAGGCTCAAAGATGGTACAATTGTTGTGTTCTTCAGTTGTTGTCATGTTCGACTCTTCATGACCTCATTTGGGGTTTTCTAGGCAAAGATGCTGGAGTGGTTTGCTATTTCATTCTCCAGCTCATTTTACAGATGAAGAAACTGCGGCAAACAGGGTTAAGTGACTTGCCAAGGGTCACACAGCTAGTAGCTGTCTTATTTGAGGTTTTAACTCAGGAAGATAAGTCTTCTGACTTCAGACCCAGCTCTCTATCCCCTGTGCCACCTAGCTGCCCATGATACTATATCACTATGTATAAAACATCATGCTTGGGGTGGGGACACAGTTTAAAGATATATAAGATGCAAGACGTTCTCAAGGAATTTACAATTAAGTGGGCTCTGTCATTCTATGACAAGGTTCAGGAAGAAGGGAAGTGCATTTCTCAAGAGGAAAGGAACACGGATGGTTGTCTCTACTGATGTTAGTCCAAGCTGGGGCAGATGGAAAGTGAGAATTTTCCAGGCCTGTGACTGCAGCACTGGAGGAGCCAAAGAAATGTTTCAAGGGCACAAGAAGGCACTGTTGGAAATGATGGAACAATAGCTGTATCAGCAGCTCAGAACCAACAGCTGCAGACAGATTGGGCCAATAGAAAGGAATCAGTTCAGACAGAGAGAACATGAGCCTCTGTTCCAAAGGAAAAGAATCCCTTCTAGCTAGAGGCATCTTCCATCTTGGGGACTCTGAGCGCATTCCCACTAGTGTGCTACAGAAGCAAGCTGTCCTGTCTTTCCCTTGTCCCACAGAACTGAGTTTTGATTTCCAGATACGTGTTTACCTCAGGCAAATCACTGAAATTCTCCGAGTCTCAGTCCTTGACAGCATTCTTTGATTCTTGGAAGTCACACTGAGAAAGGGGATGTGCAGTTTTGAAGATGAGTTATTTGCACTGTTGGCCATGGCATTGGGTGCATTCAGTCTGAAACTTTAATTGTTGTCATCCATTATGTCCCAAAAGAAAACAAAATGGTCATGGAGACAGGGAGTAAATATTGGGTTATCAAGAGGAGATTTGAAAGATTGAATCTATCTTCTGTCCCTCAAATTGTAGGATGTGTCCACACATTTAATGGAACTCTAGTATTCAATATGCCAAGATTCATAATCAATATTATGGACTGCTCCAGTCACATTAGTATGTATATCAAGGCAAAAGCATAACTGGGCTGGCTTAGACCAGCAGGCATCTCAGCTATACTCTCTACTCATGGTATTTCTGATGTTATCGCCTTATAAATCAGGTCATTTGGCAACTAAATTCACTTGTATAGTGTCCAACTAATTGCTGGTTTTATACAAAATTTTCTTATAGAGGACATGATAACTCTGTTCAAGTGTTTGGGGGAGGCAGTGTCATGGGGAAGAGAGATTATATTTATTCTGCTTAGCTGCAATGGGGCACAACCAAGAGCATTAGATAGAAGGGCCATATTTAGACTCGATCTTTCTATCTCTGCCTCTTCCATCTCTTGCTTACTCTAGGAACCATAGTAAAATCGATATTGCCTTTGCTTCTAAAAAGAGCACATTAACCAAATTCCCTGCTATTCTACTTATCAGCCCAGTGACTTTTCAGACCAAAATGCCCATTCCCAGGCAACCACTCCTCTGTTTTCAAATGGAGTTCCTTGAGGGCAGGGGCAGTATTCACTGGTGTCAGGAAAACTTCCCAATACTTGGAGCTGTCCAGAAGTGGAATGTGCTATCTTGGGAGTCAGCCAATAAAAACGTATTAAGTACTAGCTTTATAACATGCACCGCGCTGAGTGCTGGGGATACAAAAAAAAAAAAAAGGTAAAAATAGTCTCTGCCCTCAAGAAGCTCACATTCTAAGGGGAGAAACAACATGCAAACAGCTATGTACAAACAAGATGTAGATAATATAAATTGGAGATAACCAATAGAGGAAATGCACCAGAATTAAGTTGGAATAAGAAGAGAAAAGTCAGTGGAAATGCCTAGAGTTGGAAGAGAGAGTGTCTTGTTCAAGAAGCAGCAAGGAAGCCAGTATCACTGGATCACAGAGTATGTGGGTGGGGATGGGGAATGAGGTATAAGAAGCCTGAAAAGGTGTGGGTAGGAGGCAGGTTGTGAAGAGGAATGCCAGAGGATTTAATGTTTGGTCCTGGAGTGATAGGGAGCCACTGGAGTTTATTGAGTGGGTGGTGTAGGGATGATACTGTCGGACGTGTACTTTAGGAAGATCAGAAGGATGGACTGGAGTGGGAAGAAACTTGAGGCAGGGAGATCAACTAGCAGGCTATTGTAATAGAATTGTGAGGTGATGAGGGCCTGCAACAGTGTGGTAGCAGTAACAGAGGAGAAAAGGGAGTACATGTAGGAGATGTAATAAAAAGTAAAACTGACAGGCCTTGTCAACAGATTGGATATGGGGAGAGAGACAGGCGAGGAGTTGAGGGTGTTACCTATGGTGGTATCCACAGAGTAATGGAAAAATTAGGAAAAGGGGAAGATTTGGGGGAAAGATAATAGATTCAGTTTGCGGCATGTTGAGTTCTGCTCCACTGCCCTGTCTTCTCTCTGGAGGCTGTGGAAGGCCAGGGCTGAGAAATGTTGGCTGGGGAACCAAAAGGGAAGGCTAATGTCAGCAGAAGGCCCTGGCTCCCCACAGCTCAGCCTTCATTTCGATATAGCGGATCACTCTTGGGCAGATGTGTTTCCAAACCCCAAAACGTAGACATCATGCTTATTTATAAGAAGGCCCAGACTGGAGAAAAGAAAAGGTCATAAGAAAACTGAGCAATGAGAAATGCATCTTCTGTGTATTTGTGGTTTGGTTCCATAAACAAGAAATCAGGCAATCGACCATTTACCAGACTGACAAAACATGTGAGCCGTCTCTGGCAGTTTACACATTTAGAGACATGCAAATTCAAAGTCTACTGCTTCAAAAATAGAGTTGTTCATTGCTTTCTAGTATTTCAGCTTCATACCCAGGGCATAATGTAAGCATCATGACTCCATTTTGTATTTCAAACAATTCTAGGGTAAGATGCCTTATGCATACAAGAACCTCTCTTAGGGGGGTAATTTATTTGTTGAAAAAGGTAGGAATGGGGACATGGTGTGAATCAGAGAAAAGCAGTTTGAAAAAAACAAACCATTATGAGAGAACAAGCAAACCCTTAAATAAAAGTGCTTGAGGAGACATACAGAGAGTTCTGAGAGGACCAGAGTGAAAGCAGGCCACTCAAAGGCACAATGGGATAGGGATAGCACTGTTTCCCAGTGGCTAATTTAAATATGATTGTTTTCAAAACTTTAGAGTATGTTGCTGGAAAAATGACATTAAAGAGTTATTTGGGAACCATTGTATAATAACCATTGTATAATAATACTTGTGTATATCTGACAGAAATGTGGATTTGGGGTTTCTCAATCTAAGCTAGAGATGGGGCACTAGACATGAGATGAGGCTCTGATTTGAGGCATTAGAAGCAAAACCTGAAGCCAGATCAAGTAAGGAATCAAGAGGCCAAATTCAGAAGAGAAATCAGAGAAGTTCATGAAAAAAGCTGATAAGAGAAGCCAAGATATCAGAAGCCAAAACATAGAACATAGAACACACAGGCCACTAGAGCTGCTATGCCCACAAAAGCTAAAACCAGCCCACTAGAGGCTGTTGATGAAGATGGAGGTGGGAGCTAATCAAATTGGAGGAAAACTTCTATTGGAAAGACTTGATCATAGAAAAGCAGAAATATTTGGCTGTGGGGCAAGAGCTGGTTGGGGGAAAGGTTGCCTTGTTCTTTATTCACCATACGCAACTTAAGACAGAAGAAATTCCTTAATGGTTTGCCCACGTTGCCATTTACTCATGGCTCAAGGGGACAAAACCCTCAAAGCCCGTAGAGAACAAAACCTGAATAGTTTTACAGATCTAAGATTAGAAAGAACTGATTCTGCTCTTTAGATAGTAGACTTAAACTTTCTGTTCTCTAAAAGAGATGAACGATACTTCAGTGGCCCAAGAACAGCAGAGAAGTGGCCTCCTCCATCAGGAGGCTTAGAAAAAGGTAGATCTTAGCTAACAATTAATGTGTGGTGCAGCTGCTTCCTAGAGTCCACAAACATCCAGAGTCAAGCTGCTCCAGATGCATAGGTTTCCCTATCCATCTCCCTTACTCCTACATTTCTGTGTGTGCCCATTCCCCCACTCCCATCTCTTTGGATACTTTGTGCATCGGTGGGAGAGTATAACTCAAGTTTATGGGTTTTCTGATGTTTTGGTTATTCCTACTTTTTCCTTCTAATAAGTAAATGTCATTGTGATTATTTTTGCTTTTGCCCTATTGTTTAGTAAATATTTTATGTTTAAAAATCAACAATGTTATTGTAACTGGTTTGTTTAAATATACACTGGTGGGGGGCTCAGAAGCTACAGTCAGGAGTATAAATGTATTTTTTCCCCAAACCAGAATTACCCATGAGTGAATTGTAACAGCATGACCACTCCTTTGAGGAACCACCAAAACCTGAAATTTTACAGTTGGAGTGGTTTGCAAGCCAGACGAGGGGAAAGGGGACCCCATCTGTCTAGGCCTTATCAGGTAGGTTTTTTCTTTTTTTTTTTTCATTTGCTACATAATTGTTTTAAATTATTTGATCCAACATTATTTGTCATTAAATGCTTATAAAGCAGTATTTTGGACAAAATTAAAAAATTAGTAGTACTTCTATCTGCTATGTAATTAAAAAAAACTAGAACATTAGAAGAATTGACTTCAAAGTCTAAAAATCTAGAGATTCTTTGATGTTGTAGAAGAAATTCTTGTGTTAGATATGAGGTTGGAATGGATAATCTCTGAGACCCTTTCCAAGTTTAAGAGTCTGTGAATTTAGATAACTGAAGCTACTCACCTTGATAGCAATTCAAAGTAACTCACTAGCTGTCCATTTTTTAGCAATAAGGGGTGCCGTGATAATGGATAACAGAGCATGTACCTCATTCTTAAATTACTTTTGTAATTTCCTGTGATACTCAGGGGATTCACCCAGATTAAACCTGGAGCTGGTTTAGTTAAGGGGAAGGCACAGGTAGACAGCACTAAAGTATATATATATATGGACAGTCCCCAAAGTGTGAATAGATTGTGCTCCCAAAAGCTCCATTATAAATAGGCTGTTTAGAACTCTAATGTATTTTTCAATAGGAATGTGATTGATTATTAGATACCCAGGATAGCTCATAAAAACCCTGTTTAATATATAATATACTTGAAGTATAGTACTATTAATGGTACCATAGAACTTAAGTTGCAATAATATCTGTAGGAAATTGCAGTCCGAGTTTCTTGGGATCTTAGCAGCATGTGTCCCCAATTATGGAATGGGTAATAGGACTTGCCTCAGCATCATGCCACAGTAGCACCAATCACTTATTGTATGGAAAGCCCTATTCTTTTGTTTAATGAACTGTGGTTGTTATGTTCTATTATGGCAGCTCCAACATTATCGGAACTTATAAGGAACGAGGGACAGAGATGGAACAGAAAAGGGCAAGAAGGAACTGTGGAGTTCCTGTTGATATAACTTGTCTTCCATTTCCTCTTGCGACTGCTAGGATTTAGGAACACCAATCATGATGCCACCAGGGCCTGAGTCAAAAGTTAGAAGTGTCAGCTTTCCACCCTTGCTCCATCCCAAGGGAGCCCTTTCCACTTTTGGATAGCTCTTATTATTAGAGAACTTCATCTTACATTGACTTAGTTCTGTTTGCAACCCTCATCCTTTGTTCTTAGTTTTTCCCTTTAGGGCCAATCAGTAAAAGGCTAGCCCTTCTTTAACATAACAGATCTTCAAACATGTAAATAAGTTACCATGGCCCCTTGTCTTCTCCAAGCTAAAGATTTTCTTATTCTCTTGTTCATTGTAAATCATGGCCCCCAGTCTCTTCAACAAGGGTTGACCTTCTCAGAATAAGCTCCAATGTCTTTCCCAAAATGTGGTGGGTGTCCAAAAAAACCCAACACTAAGATTCTTTTTTTCTAATCATGACAGAGGATGGAAGAACTTTCATCACCCTTTTATGAAAATTATGTTTCTCTTCATGTAGACGAGGAGAAATTAGTTCTTTTGGCTCTGATGTCACACTGTCAATTCACTTTGAACTTACACAGAACATAACAACTTGTACAGTAGTTAATTATTCTTCCCTATCCTTTGTGCAGTTATTAATTTGAAGCTAAGTATATAATTTTACATTTGTCCCTATTAAATTCCATCTTACTAGATTCTTCCCATTCAGTTCCTGCCAAAATCTTTCAGGGATTCTAATTCTATAATCCAAGGTCTTAGCTATCAGAGGCAACAGAATCTGGTGGACAAAATACTGGATTTGGGTCAGAAAGACACAAGTATAAACTCTGCCTCTCTTCTCAGATGTGATACGTGTAAAACCTCATTTCTTCATCTATAAAATGGAGATAATAATAGTACCTACCTGATAAGGTTATTGTGAAGATCAAATGAGTTAATATATGTAAAGTGCTTCACAAAATATAAGGCAACTATAAATAGAAGCTGTTATTAGTAGTCTTCCTTCTTAGTTTTTTTGTCATGTGAAAATTTATTGATTATGTTGTCATCTAAGTAATTGTTAAAAATATTACAAAGCAAGGTACAAGGATGTATCCCTGAAGTACCCGACTAGCGATCTCCGTCCAAGATGACCTCAGACCATTGATAACTACTGTTTCGCACAGTCATTCTACTACATCAGGACCTACTGTATCATCTAACCCAATCTCTTCATCTTGTCTACACGAACAGAAGGTGAAATTTGGTCAAATATTTTGCTGATATCTAGGCATACTTTCAATGGCATTCCCCTCACCTACCAATCTAATTACCCTGTCATCAAAGGAAATGAAATTAGTCTGTCATGATCTGTTCTCCATGATGTTATATTTTCCGTTACTGGTTGCTATTTCCCTTTCTAAGTGTTCCAAATGATCCCACTAATAATACATTCTAGAATTTTGACAGGAATGGAAGGCAACCTTGCTAGTCTATAGCTTATCAATTTACCTTTTTTGAAAATCAAGACTTGCCCTAGTTCAGTATTGTAAGATCTAATTTGAGCACAGTGCCTGGTATGTAATAAGTACTATATAAGAGTTAGTTATCATCATTATCGCCATCGCCACCACCATCACCATCATCATCATCATTTTTAGAAGCTAGGTATTATAGATAGATCAAAGAACTTAGAGTTGTTAAGATCTGAGTTCAAATCTTGCCTTGAACATTTTCTAGCTATGTAATCCTGAGTATGTCATTTGCCCTTTCTCATCCTCAGTTTCCTCATAACAGTAATAACATCTACCTCACAGGATAATTGTGAAGGTTACATGAGAAGAATGGACAGAATCAAGAGAAAAATAGCTCTGCCTTTTTTCTATTGTCCATTATTATTGTGCCATCTACTTGAATTCAAAATAGCATCTGTAGCTCATTCTTCATCTGTTGCACTCATTTGGACATCTTCATCACGCCCCCAGGAACCTCATCATTGGGGAATTTCATCATCCTGCAAGATGGAAACATCCTAGCCACTTACTGCTCATCAGTATCCTCTGCTCCTCTGATTGGAGAGTAGAACCACGAGCTTCAAAACTTCCATTTTAAGAGGGGAACCAAAACAACCATCTCCTCCTTTCCCACAACTGTATTCATTTGGACCTCTCCATCATACTTCTGCTGGATACCTTCTTTTCCGCTATCCCTTCTTTTCAGGTTCCTTTTGTGTTTTATTTTCCCCTCCTCTAGAATATGAGTTCCTGGAGGGTAGAGACTGTCTTTTCTTTCTTTCTTTTTTTCTTCATTTGTATCTTCAGCACTTAGCACAGTGCCTAATGCACAATAGGTGTTTAATAAATGTTTATTGACTTCCTGATTCTGGATTTTTTAGTTCCTATTCTTCCCCAGGCAGTAGTCATCATATTCAAATATCAGTGCCAAGGCGTATACAGGTACTCAGTAAGCTATGTTTGTCCTTTGTTCTCAAAGAGAACCAATGCCATCATGAGGTTGATGTCTTGACTTGCTGGTGAATTGGAGAGCTGCAAAAAGCATCAGCCTCCCTCTCTTCTCCAGAGTCATTGAAGTCCAGTGGCAAGACAAAGGTCAAGATGACAGGTGAGAGCCCAGGAAGCTTCTTAATAAATATGAACTGAAGAAAATATGTTTTTTCTCTCAACCATCATATTAAAATTCAACAAACGCAGATTGAATGCTTACTCTGTGCACGTATTTGGGCTAGGTATTGAAGGATGATGAAAAGTTGAGATTAAAGAGCTCCTGGGTTCATGCAGCTTATGGTCTAGGAAGAAGACATTCTTCAGCATATAAACACATAAGAGCAAAGAAATCAAAGACCTATTTGGCTCCAGGGTAGAAGATGGACAAGGAAGGTTTCCTAAAGAAGGTGAATTTTTAATTGGCTTTTAAAGATAGGGAGAAACTTGCAAAGAATAGGGGGCAACATGATGGAAGCTATGAAGGTGAGAAATACAGGGCATGTTCAAAGAAAGAAAATAGCCATCTTCACAGGAGGATAGAAGAGATAACTGGGAATGGTCTGAGATACCAGTGGAAAGTCAGATTGATGCCAAATTGTGGAAAATCTTGAATACCAGAGAAGGTGCTTGAGCTATGCTTTCTAGGCAGTAAAGAGCCATCAACTGATTTTTAAATCAGAGGAATATAATGAAGATAAGTATCATAAAGCCTTTGGAGGGAGGAGAGAACAGAGGTGAAAAGAACTATTAGGAAATTTTTCAGTACTGCAGTGGTAATGAAAAGCTATCAGGTCTACCAGCCTGAAGTCAGGAGGACCTGAGTTCAAATTCAGCCTCAGACCAAACACTTGATATTTACCAGCTGTGTGACCCTGGGCAAGTCACTTAACCCCAATTGCCTAAAAGAAAAAAAAAAGAGCCATCAGGTCTAGGGTGATGGCAATAGGAATAGAGGGGAAGGGATGGATGCAACACCCAGTATTGCTGAGGTGAAATTAACAAAACTTGGCTACTGGCTGATTATCCCTTATCCCAAAGATAACAGTAAGTTTTGCAGACAGGAGACTGGATGAATGGTTGTACTACTGAAAGAAATTATAAATTTGGATGGAGGTAGAGGTTTACATGGAAAGATGAGCTCAGTTTTGGACTTTTTCAATTTCAGAAGCTGCTACTCAGAAGAGATAACTTAAGAGTCATCTCCATAAGTAATGAAGCTGAGAGAGAGAAAGAGAGAGAGAGGGAGAGAGAATGGTAGAACTTTAGGTGACCCAAAGAAGTGGTAAAGAAAAGATAGAGACCAAGATTAAAAGGTAGGAGAACTAAGATAGATGTATACTATCTTTAAAGCCAAGGAAACAGATTATTCAAAAGGAGGGGTGCTCTTCAATAGGAAATGATTCAAGGGGATCAAGGAGGATAAAGACTAAAAGAAAAGGTCATTGGATTTGGAAGTTATTGGGGATCTTCAAGAGAGGAGAGTCATAGGATTGGGTTGGAAGCCAGAGTAAAGAGTTGAAGCAGAGTGAGTCAAGACAATTTTTTCTCCTGGTTTTCTGTAGAGCAATAAAGCTGTCATATAAATAAGGGATGGTCTTTTAATGACTATGCAAATTAGCATGCTATCATTCCCTATGTAAATTTAGTTTGTACCTAAAAGAAACCAGTGAAGTTCACTCAAAAAATTTTTTTAAATAGACTTCTTTCCTGTTCTCTTTTCAATTTTTTTTAATGCCCCATTTTTTTTAATGTCCCTAACTAAGTGTGGTTATAGTCAAACTCGAATTCCTTTAATTTAAATAAGATACAGAGGAGTGGAGTGCAATAGCTCTGGACGATGTGGACTGATTTGTCCAAAAACAAATATAAAACTAGTGTTCTAGGGTTCCTTCCACCTTACAGCTGCACCCCCAAGTTCTTCATCTCTCCCTACTGTACAGTCTGAACCAAGGTGCATGTCAAGGCAATAACCTTGTATGAAGCAGTGACCGATTCTATCCTGCATTTCAGTTCCTTCCTGTGCTATGCCAAGATAAACCAATGGGTAGAGTTTGAGAACTAAAGAATTTGAGAATTAATTCAGGTGTGTTCACTGATTACCCCATTCCAGGATCACACTATCAAAACCAACAAGCCTTTGCCAGTGGTACCACTACATCTATACCTGGATATCCCACCAGTACCCCAAATTAAACATGTCCCAAACTAAGTTATCTTTCCCTCAACATTTCTGCCTCCTTCTGACTTCACTATTTCTCTCAGTAGCACCATCATTCAACCACACTTTGCACAGTTTCCATGTATGAGAGAGGACAGTAGTAACTTGCCACTAAGAAAGCCTTACCTAAAGATTCAACATCATTACAATTCACCCAACCTATTTTGTAGAGGCTATCTCAGACCCACTTTTAGATACCTCTTTTCCTTGGTAGCCAAGGGCATCTGGACTTTTTTTTAAATTAAAATTAAGAATTTTATTGATATCATTTTTTTTTACATTGCCTGTGTTTCCTCTCCACTTTCTCCCAAAGAGCCATTACTTATAACCCATACTTTTTTTTTTAAAGAAGAGGAGTGAAAAAAATCAGCAAAGCTAATCAACAAAAAAGTTTGACATTCAGTTCAATGTCCCATAGAGTTTCTTGCCCTTTGGAGGTGGGGGTAGGGGTCAACATGAAGAAAGAGTTAACTATTTAGCTCCATATCTGCTCTAATTCTTGACTCACCCCTAATGACATCATTCATAGCTGATGCTCCCAGTCGTATAAATTAGGCCAGTATTAGGGGCATTTATTCAGCTTGGTGGGTGGGGAAAATCTAATCTTAGTCTACCTATAATATTTAGATTGAATGTCAGTTTCCCTACCTGGGAAACAAAGCTGATTTCTCTCACCTCATTTTCCAAGATGAGGTGACAATTGCACAATTAATATATGAAAATTTTTTCCAAAGTTGGAACTACTTAAGAGCCAATTTCTGTTCAGCAATTATTACCCTTTCCCTGGGCTACAGGAAGCATTATCTAATGTTTGGGAATTTTTTTTGTAGGACTAAAAGGATGGTACCAGTCAGAATAAAATCAGATGAGGAGACAACCTCACAATGGAAGAGCCAACCCCAATGCCTGTGCAAGTCGATGTGGACAAAGGATTGACTTTGGCCTGTTTTGTCTTCCTTTGCCTCTTCCTCATTTTAATGATTATTCGCTGTGCCAAAGTCATAGTGGACCCCTATAGTGCCATCCCCACATCCACCTGGGAAGAGCAGCATCTGGATGACTGAAAACACCTAGCCTCCTTCAGGGAGGCTAGATGAAAATCACTACCCTGAGTGGATAGAGCTTCAGCCTTGGAGTCAGAAGGATCTGAGTCCAAATCCCTCCTCAGACACTTGACACTTACTAGCTATGTGACCCTGGTCAAGTCACTTAACCCAACTGCCTCACCAAAAAAAAAAAGAAAAAGAAAAAAAAAAGAAAATCACCACCCTGGGGCTTCAGACCAAAGGTCTCCTCTTTCCAAAAAAAGCCATGGGAGAGGTCCAGCTCTTTACAAGCCCTTGCCAAGCTCTTTGAGCACACAAAATAATGCAAACCTTTGCAAGTAGCAGCTTGCAACGTGGCAAATCATGAATCTGACCAAGTGGAGAAGCAAGAATGTCACTTTAAAAAAAAATTATTTTATTTTCCATATACCTGCTGGCACATGGATAACCTAAAGGAACATTTATGTGGACTGGTAAATGCTTTGTACTTATTTGCAAGGCTGTATCAAGAGATCTTATGAATCCTTTTGTTGATGGTCCCAAGTCCCCTCTGGCTATTGTTACATAGGGATGATCTATTTCTCTCCAAGCTGGAGATGGTGAAGTAGAACACAACTATCTTTTAGGCTCTGACTGGCTGGCATTGCCTCTGAGAACCTGCTTCTCATTCTCAGAGTTTTGGGGGTGAAGACTTAGTCCCTCTGTGAAAACACGTATCACAACTGAATGATAATCAAGGGATGTGGGCTTTCTTCAGGCAGTGACTTTAGGTCTTTTGAGGGAGTATAATCTACTGAAAGAAGTACAAGTCTTAGAGACTGGGGAAACCATCTTGGTTCTGCAACTGAGTCACTGTTTAAGCTTGGGCAAGTCACTTCAGTTTCTGGTGCCTCAGTTTCTTCTCTGTAAAATGGGAACAATAAACTTTGCCCTTTCATAAGGCTATGAGGGTAAAATTAAATCATGAGTATGAAAATGCTTTAGAATTAAAGGCAATACAGCAGAGCAAGGGATAAGCCACTGGTAATTGCTGTGCTCAAGACCCCACCCACCAGAATAGACTCTATAATCCCCACCTGTACCCATATAGGAGTGGCCAGGAGCCTGGGCTGGTTAGAGGGTGAGTGTTTATCAGGAGCTTCCCCTCTTTTTAGTACTAAGAGCAATGAGCCTTCTCCCATCACCTGGATTACACGGCTTCCTACAGGACTTCACCGACCTTGACTGCTCCTCCCAAATTTAAAGTTGGAAGGGACCTCAAAGGTTATCAAGTTCAAACTTCTCATTTTACAGATGAGGAAACTGAGGCACAGAGAGGAGAGAGGTTAAGTGATTTGCCAACAGTCACACAGCTAGTTAAGTGTGTATGGCCCCAGACTATTCTGAGGAGCTAGACTATGGTTCAGCAGGTATAATCACAGCCATTTCTTCTGGGCCCTAGACCTATTAGTGCAGTGACAGTGGTCATTCTAGTGATCTATGGTATTAATAACATTACTCATTTTATTTTGGAGCAAGTCAAAAATACAACTATTCTGGGCACCCTTTCTTTAACCAGGAAGGGTCACAGATTTAATCCCTCAGTGATCTAGGTCTCTTCATCACTGATCACCCACACCTTTAGAGATCAACTGAAGCAGGAGATCATGACATCATAGGCTCATAGCTTTTCACCTGCTTGAAAAGGTGCATTCTAGCTACCCTAGCTTTTACAAGCCAATCTGCAGATCTGGTTTCAAGGGAGAAGCAGTCTCCCCAGAGCACCATCACCACTTGGAGACAGCTGCCAATAGCTGCCCAGGTGCATAGCTGCATACACAGTGGTTCCAGGGCACACATCCGACAGTTCACCCTCTCATATGGAAAGCACAAATAAACAGAAGGCAATCAACCAAGCTGCAAAGTTCCCAGGGAATGTTCCAGATCTGCAACTCCATGGAAGGAAGGAGAAGATCCCTAGGAGGGGCGGACCTTCTCCTCTGCTACCGGACAAATTCTATTTAGTCGATGCAGCAGCCTTCAAGTTTTGCAGTCTACCTCGGAGAAACAAAGCACCTTCCAAGAAAAAAAAAGGCTCATTTTTGTGAATTTGTTTTGCAAATAAATATCTTTTCATGATTAGAGGAGAGGAGAGCCCTTGGGGTTCATCCTGCCCACCCAGTTCTGTCTGATCTAAGATGAGTTTCCCCTGCAGCTTTTCTAATGGCTCCATTTGGGAGCTTAGACGGAGATAGGAGCTGCAAATTGGCTCTTAAATCCCAGCCCCGAGTGCTCCAGGAAAGAGGAAACATCTGCCAAGTTCTCTGTTGGGTAGCCTTTCTGCTGGGGAAGGCTGGCTTACTTGTTCCATTCTTTTCTTGATCTTTTGCCATGATGATCTGTGTACAAAAGGCAGTAAATAAGACCGAAAAGAGAGGCAAACCCACGGGTGGAATCTGAAGCCTTCCTCCTTTCCCCTTGTTGGATGATAGACCACCAGCGCTCCCAACTCTCCAGTGAGAACTCATGGATAATTCCATTGGCCAAGTACTTCACAGCATTGATAGGTTTGTCAGCAATACTGCAGTGCCTGGAGATCTTTTGGAGAAAGGAGAAGGCATATTCCCCTTCATATTGTCATGGGACTAGAGCATAGAAATCATAGGCAGAAACCTGGATTCACACACAGGCTCCCTCACTAGCATATTATGTGACTGAGGGTAACTTGCTTCATTTCACTATGCCTGAGTTTTAAAAAAAATCTTTGCCCTCTACCTAGCTCACATGCCATTGTGGGGATTAACGAAACAGCACCAAGAACTCAGTGAAAGACACACTATAGACAAAGTCTAATTCCTAACAATCTACCATGAACATGGGGGCGAGGGGGTAGAGAACAGAGCATACCAGTGGGCCGTATTCAAAATTTCCCATGGGAACAAAGTCCTAATGAGTGACAATACAGTGAGCTTCTCAGGAGTCAGTACAACTTCTGTGCCAGGGGCATGAAGGAGCAGAGCCATAGACGTAAGCATCCCCCAGGTGGGCAATAAACAACTGACAATGGGTGAGGTTTCAGGACCAGAAGCCTACGACAACTCCCCCACCTGCTGGCCATTGCCTGAAATTCTACCATGGCACCTTGGTCCCTTCAGATGAAGGTGTTGAGCCCTGAAATTGTGCAAATTCTCGAGAGCAGTGTTATTATAATATAATATGTGAACATTATATGAGGAGGGAAAAGAGGAGTTGGGGAAGACCATGAGAGTATTTGGAGCCTGAGGAGGGTTAGGGAGAAGGTCTCCCAAAGTGGAAGAGAGGGAGTAGAACAGGCAGGCTGGAGACCCCAAAGATGAGCATAGCGTTCAGAATTTCATTTCCCAGCCACAGTGCTTGGGAATTCACCAAAAGAGGGAGTTTCTGTGAAAACAAGATGTCTCTGTGGGTATGGCAAACTGGAGGGGAGCAGAATTCTGCTTGGAGGCCCAACACTTAAACTTATAGAACAACATTTAAACTGTACTGCTACTAATTACTTCCTAATTTTAAAGACAGAATGAACCTCCCTCCTTCCTAAAGATTATGGTCCAGATGAGTGACTATTTTCATTGATTAAAAAAAGGTCAACATTTTGCAAATTCATTCTCTGCTTATACCTTCCCTACAGACTTTTCTCACATTAAACTCTTTCCTAACAGGAAGTACAACTGATTTGCAAACAAAAAAGCCTGTCTTACCTTGTTATCCTAACCCAAGTTTCCTTCCAGTACCTTTTCTCCCAAAATCCACTAAGGTATAGATAGGTTATTTCTGTAATGACAGGAAAATTAAGAAGAAAAATAAAAACTCTTCCTTCTCTGCTTCTGATGGTTGACCATAATGCTCCTCTACCCATAGCCAACAAGATACTAGTTTTCTACGAATCAATGGACCACTGACCTGCCTCACAGGGTTGTTGTGGGGAAAGCACTTTGTAAACCTTGAAACGTGATACAAATGTGAGCTGTTGTGTTTTGCTATTCTTTTCAGTGCATGTAGCAAGTGCCTCTGCTGAGTTATCATTATCCCTGGAGAGAGATGCACTCTGAATAACTCATTTAAATGAATAGCACATGTACCATCTGATAATAAAATTAATCACTTCAACTGGAAAAAACGTAATCTGTCAATGCCTAGCCCTAACCCTGAGTCCCTGTTACCCCTTTTCCTCAATTGAGTTCTTACTTACGGATTCCTCCATGGCTTAATTCAATCTTATTTCAATTCAATAAACACTTGTCTAGTGTCTATAAGGTGCCAGGCACTGTGCTGGATAGGCTCTGGGAATATAAAGATAAAAAGTCAACTGATCCCTGTCCTCAAGAAGCTCACATTCTGCATGGGGAGTGGGGGGCACGGTATGAAGAGGTGGGAATAAAACACATACATAAATACAAAATATCTTGGAATTCCTTGCCATTTAGGACTTGTTATGTAAGGAATGTATTCTGTGAGCACTGCTTATGGATCCAATTTGGCATATATAGAGCATCTGCTAGAGACAACTAGGTGGCACAGTGGATAGAAGGCCTGAAGTCAGGAAGACTCATCTTCTAAAGTTCACATCTGGCTTTAGATATTTTTTTATGTAGGTGACCCTGGACAAGTCACTTAACCCTGTTTGTCTCAGTTCTTCATCTGTAAAATGAGCTGGCGAAGAAAATGGCAAACCACTCCAGTATCTTTGCCAAGAAAACCCCAAATGGGCTCATGAAGAGTTGAATACAACTCAACAACAAAAACAGCAAAAGAGTATCTGCCTTTTTAAATCAGGTCTACAAATATTCAATTACTCTAACTTCTCAGATCCAAGCAGCAGGGAGAGCGTTGCCTCCAACAAGGTCCTTTCACAACTTCCCTCAAAGCCTGTATGGCTGCTCTCTTAAGAAATCATGTTTTTGAAATATAGCTTATTCTTCATACATCCTGATTGGCCTTTTCATCTGCACAGTCACTCTCATGCATTCATTCACTTATCCAACATTAGCAACGGGCTGGTGAGCTGTGTCCTATAAAGAACAGAATGACGGCTTCTAGGAGCTCCCAGATTAATAGACGTTCGCACAGGAGCCATGAGGCAATGGCAAGCCCACTGGATTTAGAGTCAGAGTACTTGGATTCAAATTCTGCCTTTGCTTCCTATGACCTGTGTGACCTTGGGTAAGTCTCTAGACTTCTCTGGACCAAAGATTCCTCATCTTTATGTACATGATGGGCTCTGCTGCAGCTAAGACTAGTTGTGAGCAAACAGCAACCACACAAGATTGTAAAATAGAGAGGAGGGGACAGTCAGAATGCAAGTGTGTAAAAGATAACTAGACGAGCCTCAAGTCACACAGATCCCTTCTTCACAATTATCTGAGTAACTCTCCCCGTCAGCCCTCTCCCCACCACATCGTCCAGCATTTGGGTTTAAAAGCAATTGCAGGGAGAGGCGCTGTTGTTCCTTGGTCCTGCTGAGACCCTCACCTTGAGCTGGAGCTATTTGCTGTGAGATGGGAAACAAACCTCACTGCACAGCAATAAAGAAGAGCATGGGTGGTGTGACCACTGATGACAAACATTATCGGTTCTGATGCTGTTTCATGTGTCCTTGCTCTGTGTTGGACAATTCTACCTTCACCAGGTAAGGAAATCCTTTTGCAAAAATAAAAAGTATATGTGTGTATACACACACATACCCATACATATGCTTGTATATATGTGTGTATGTGAATGTATACATATGTATTGCAGTATTTTATATATATATATATATATCATATACATACCTATTTATTATATATTATTATATAACATATAGAATATCACCGTACTTGTCCCCTATATATAGTATGTATACATATATATTATTACATATTATCATATTATATATATTATAATACTTGTCCCCTATATATAGTATAGCATTTACATACATAGTATTTATGTGTACATATATTATACACATACACACACACACACACACACACACTATTGTGATATTTATCTCCTTGCAAAGGCAGTTTTGGATCCTCCAGGGACAGTGGCACCAAGGTTTCAAGCAGTCACTTGGGGTGCTCTACCTGTGCAAAGCAGTAAGTGGAACTCAAAAGTCAAACTGTGTCGATTCATTTCAAACTGTGCATATGTGAAGCCCGAGGCATTCAAGGCTTTCAAAGTACTTTGGAACTCTGTTAAAGTCTAGAAGAATAGGTAAACTTCAAAAAAAAACCCCTCATTTTCTTGTTTTTTAACTCTACCCACTTGGATCCCCAATATCATTCCCCTTTTCAGCAAATTCCCAAAGAAACCACCCATTTGACCTATAGGACAAAAGGATTTACTGCAGTGAAAACACAAGAGTTACACAAAGCTAGGAACGGGTAGAGCACAACTGCCATGATAAAGCTAGATTTTCAGTTCCCCAGCACCTTTCTTCTGTGTTCTGTCCCCTACTTTTGCCATACAAACAGAGGCCCCTTTAGTGATCATTCTGAGACTCAAAGTTGGAGGAGGGGAAATCACTTCCCCCAATCATCTCATGTCTCCATGCATGACCAGGGATGATCACTGACCCCTGTGCCCAGAGAACCTGCATTCCCCTCCTGGCCAGTCACCTGCCTGGTACTTTCATGAGCTGGCTCCACAAAATTTCCCTACCTTCCCTGCAGCCAATAAAGTTTCTTCTAGACCTTTTCTCATCATGTCGGTTGTGCCCTGGAGGTCCCAGAAAGGCAACATCACAAAGCTTTGCATATGCCATTAGAAAAGTCTTGCCATGAGGCATGACCTTCTCAAATCCTGACTGCTGCCCTTTACCACAGTCCTCTCTGGTACTATTAAGCTCTTGGCTCCCTTCTGTCTTTGGTACCTAAAGACCTAGAAATAAGCAAGGAACACAAGGTACTTGCTGCACAAGTTTTCGTGCAAACGACATATGAAAAAAAGAGGAGATTGGACTAAATCACCTCCAAGGCTTTACATCTCTAAATTTATAATTCCCTTATCCTTTGAAATGTGAATGAGAACAAATAAAGGTGAAAACAGCTCACTTCACATCAGCAGCAAGGGATATCTGGACAATCTATGGAGCAAGAATTTACTCCATTCTATCATATAAGGAATGGGTTGGGAACCTGCAACGTCGAGGCCACATGTGCTCCTCTAGGTCCTCAAGTGCGGCCCTTTGTGTATTTAGTCAAAGGGCCACACTTGAGGATGTGTGGCCTTAAGGCTGCAGGTTCCTCACCCCTGATATAGGGGTTAGTACTCTAGTCATAATTTTTGTTAAAACACAGCAATACTTTCAATAACATAGAGTGACCATCCAAGCATTTTTCAAGCCCCTTCTCTGTGCAAGGTACCATGCCAGGTACTAGAGATACAAAGATGTTTTCAATGACATCGTCCTTGTCCTCAAGCTAGCTATAGACTAAAAGTGGAGCTATTATATGACCATAGGCTATAATATGAGGCAAGGAGTGGGAGAGACAAATGTATAAATATAAATAGATACAAGATACATAAGTAGACCTAAAATAACCTTGGAAGGTAAAAATCCTAGATGAATCACAGGGATTGCTTTAAGAGCAAAAGTTCAATCCTCACTGTAGCCACACCACATCAGGAAAATTCCTTCCTCTCTCATCTCAAGTGAGCTGAGTTGCGGATTTACTGATCGACTCTACCATCTCAGGATGCCATCATCACTTTTACAATGGTTCCCAGAAAGCAGTGCAGAAGAATACAATTGCAGACATCACTTCCACAAGGTCAGTCTTAAAATGAGCACGTTCTCTGGGAGGGGAGGGAAAACTGTGGATGTAGCAATTTGGACTTTGATTTGAGGGCAAGGGATATACTAAATTCTACTTAGCATATTTGTATGAATTACCTATGCCAGGTTAGCTAGCTGTCACCTTGAAAATCTGAAAACAAAACCCAAGTAAAAATGAGATGGCATAAGTGAGTTTTGTTTTGGAGGCCAAGTGGCAGAGGTCCCGAATGCTAGGGAGGACAGACCAGAACAGACTGCTACAGTAGGCCTACCTAGGTAGCTCAGGATATCATAGGGACCTGGGGTGCTTTGTAGGGTGGAATGAAGAAAGGAGGGTGCCAAAGATAAATTCCACCAACTTCAAAGTTTTATAGGAGAAGGAAGCTTGGAATATGTTCAGAATCAATATCACACGCAGTATTGCAAAAATGGACAAAGATTGCTCTTGGACCCAAAAGATGGAGATCCAGGTCCTAGCTTCAGAGCAAAGTAGATAGATGTCACAATAATCTATCTCCATCTCAGTCTCCTTATCATTAAAACCAGGACAACATTTGTACTACTCACCCCAAAAGTTTGTTGTTCATTGTTGTTGTCGTTGTTGTTGTTTTAGTGAGTTTCAAATAAGAAAATTTACATAAACCACTACAGAAATGCAAGCATTTTTCATGGTGATTAATATGCAATCAGAATCTTCAACTTTGGAGAGAAATAGATTTTCTGCCTTCCAACAATTTAGTCATGGGAATACCTGAAGGACAGAGAAGTTTTTTCTCCCTTCCTTCATGAAATTTTAATAAACAACCAGGAATCACTCACTCATGGAAAGTTAGATCTGCAACATACCTTAGAAGCCATGAACTCCAACCCCTGCATTTGACAGATGAGAAAACTGAGGCCCAGATATTTGACTTGAAGAATTGGTACAAACAGCATCCTGAATTTTCCAGATCATTGTTCTTTCTCTTTTGCTATGTTGCTTCTCTTTTTTCAATGACTTTTTTTAATACCATTTGAGAACCTCTGCCCCTACCAAATATGCATCAACACTGCCCATTTACCCAATTTCACTAGCTTTAGAATTTTGTAAAACATGGTCAGTTGTGAGTCTGTCACTTTGGTGATGAGAAGAAAATCCCGCATATCAAATCCAAGGAGAGTCTAATCAAATAAGGCAACATTTATTAGAGAATCTATGTACTTTGTGGCCCTGACAATAGGTATGGGGAAGACTAATGACTGACCCTAGGGCCTCTGATTTGCCTATCATGCCCCATCAATGTCTCCATAGAATTAAGATGGTGTCTATGGCCACATTAAACTCTACAGTGTCATTTACTACCTCAGATGTCCAACTTTCCAATGACTAAACCTTTTTCAAGTACCCATCTCTTGAGTTCTCTCCAATTTACTGAAATACTGAAGTTTGTTTATGTTTGTATTTAAATCTTCTCTTCTCCATGATAAATATCTCCACTTCCCTCAACTGATCCTCATGTAGAATGCCCTAGAAGCCCTTCACCATCCTGGTTGTCCTCCTCTGATTACAGCATGGTGTCACCAGAAAGAGCATTGAATGAGGGTCAAAGGATCTGCATTCAGATCTTACTTCCTCTACTTTCTAGCTTTGTGACCCTGGGCAAGTCACTTAACCTCACTTGGTCTCAGTTTCATCATCTGCAAGAAGATCTCTTTGAGCTTTAAATCTTATGTTGTTCAACTTATCAACATCCTTTGTAAAACATACTGCCCAGAAGTGGATAGAGTACTCCATATGTGTGATCTGACCAGAGCAGAGCATGAGACCTACCCCCTTTCTGAATAGTATGTCTCTCTTAATACAGTCTAAAACTGCATTAATTGTTGTGGCTGTCACACCAGACCGCTGAATGAAACTGAGTGAGAAGTCCACTAAAGAAATCCTTTTTTTTTTTCAGATAAATCATCTAACCAAGTATACCCCATTTTTACCCTTGCAAAGTTGATTTTTTTACCACAAGTGCAAGAATTTACATTTAATTTTATTAACTTGCTTATTACTATAGTTGGCCCAACAATCTGTCTATCAAGATATTTTTGGATCCTGACTATGTTCTCCAAAGTTTTAGCTTTATTTATGTTGTCTATATCTTTACACAAGTTACTGACAAAAATTTTGAACACTAGAGGGTCAAGAACAGTCAACTGAGGCACTTCTCTAGAGATACCGAGTTACTAACAATGACTCTTTGGGTCCACTTATTTAACCAATTTCAAATTCATGTAACTGTACTATTGTGTAATCTATATTTCTTCATCTTGTCTACAAGAATATCATGAGAAACATTATCAAATGCCTTGCTAAAATCTACGTAAACTATATCTACAGCATCTATCCACTGATATACCCTGTCTGGTAATCCAATTAAACAAAGAAATGAAGTTGGCTTCGCATGGTCTCTTCTTGATGAAGATATGCTGGCTCTTTACTGATTACTGTTTCCTTTTCAAGATTTTCATTAATCATCCCTTTAATATGCTCCATGATCTTTCCAGAAGGCAAAGTCAAGTTCATTGGACTACAGTTTTGAGACTGCATTCTTCCTTTTTTCAAAAAAAAAAGTCAAAGTTTGTTCTCCAGTTCTGTGGGCACCTTCTCATTTTCACACACTTAAAAAAAAATTCATTCATTTCTCCCTGTATCCTTCTCCTTGTCCTCTTTCAGAGAGCTAAACCATATGACAAATATTTTTTTCCAAAAAGAAAAAGAGGAAGAAGAGAAAAAATCAACAAAACAGAAAATAAAATATGAAGCCCCCTTACAATACATTCAGTGTTCCATACCTCTGCAAAAGCATAGGAAGATCTTCTCAGTTTTTCTTTGGGACCAAACATGTTTTTTGTGACTGTGCAACATTTATTTTTATTGTTTTGTGCTTGTTCTTTCAATGTTCATTATTGTAATCAGTGTGTGTGTGTGTGTGTGTGTGTGTGTGTGTGTGTGTGTGTATTTGGCTCTGCTTACTTTACTTTGCATCCATGTTTCTCTGTATTCATCATAAACATCATTGCATACAGCACAGTGATATTCCATTCCATTCATGTAGCACAATTTGTTTAGCTATTCTTCAATAGATGAGCATCTGTTCTGTTTCTTTACATAGTCTTTCAGCGATCACTAATTCAACAATCATTTCTACCAGGTTTTTTTCAGTACCATGTAGTTCAGCTGGGCCTTGATGACCTGAACTCTTATTTCCCCACTTATCTTGGGTTTCTACTGTAGGTTTGTTGTTTCATTTTGCATTTGTTAGGGGAAAAAAAGGAAAAGAATTTAAATAAAAGTTGAATATTCCTGCCTTCTCTCAATTATTTCTTATCATTGTCTCAATCACTACAAAAGGCAGACCTAGTCCTTCTTATGTCTTCTTCTTATCCCCTATATACCAAAGAAAGATTCTTTTCTTGCCCTTTGTACTTTTTATCAGCCTCAGCTCATTCTGAACTTCAACATTTTTTATACTGTTCTTAGAGAACCATTCCATGGTTTTATATTTTACGTCTTATGTATATGGATTTTTAGGTTTTTTTCATTCTGAACTTAACAAACACCAAATAACATGAGAATTTCCATGTCATTTAAAAAAAGTCTAAGCTGAGTTGATTTTTTTTTACATCCACATTGATCCCTTTAGATAACAACTCCCTTTCTTCCTCATCAGAATCTTTCCGTAGCTTCAGAATTTCATTTTTGAGTTTCCCTTTCTTCCCAGACAAATTCGCCCTATAAAATTTTAGTCCATGGGCTCCTACTAGCCTTTTCCCTGAACTCTGGCTTTTTTCAGATCTGTGGGGCATGGCAGATGAAATCCAGCTACCCCCTCCTTTATCACAAATTCTTTGTTGGGACGGTCACTACCTCCAAGTTTCCCAACATTTCTACTTCAGCAACTTCTTTGTTAATGACAATATGGTCCAGACTTGTAACTCGTCTCTCTGTTTCCTCCAGTTTGAAAAATGAAGTCATCATTAGAGCAAGCCAAGAATTTATTATCATCTCTGCTTTTGGCAGAGAGAGAGGTCAAACAGATGTCCAGATGAATGAAGTCCTCCAATAGATGACTACATAATTGAAGAGTTACTGTGTTATCAGCAGCATTTTTCATGAATATCTATTAAATGTAACTGAGCCTGCAAGTCTGAGGAGTGTGAATCACTAAATATTTCCCATCTATTTAAAAATAAAAGAAATCAATTTCCTGTAGATGAGATCTTATGAGGAATAATATGAAAGTAGTAAAGGAATGTAAACTTGAAAATATTATCCCTATGTTAAATAGTCCAGGTATGGTGCCAATGAAGCTAAATCCATTGGTTCAAATTCCATATAGGTCAGTTAGTTTTACCCTATTTCCATGGTTTATTTACCTCATTCCAGCTAGCCAATGAACAAAGCCTTTTCTTTAGCAACAAGGATTAACTAATGAGTTAGTGTGCATGAGTCAGCATATATCTATAACCATTACCAAAAAAAACCACCTTGGATTCAGAGCATCATCTTGGTAACTGGGGGGAGATACATTATAAGTTAAGAAATAACAGTACATGAATCTAAAGATTCGGAGAACAAATATCTTGACTTCTTGCTCAATGGTATCAAGATAAATATAACAATTTCCCTTCATGGGGACATTTTTCCCCATACATGAAATGAGTAGAAATGGAGGGTGCTTCAGTGCTACTCTTTCAGACAAGAGCCAACTTAACCTAGTTTAAAACCAGATTGAATCATTATATCATCTCAGAGGATTTAGAGCTTAAATGAGGCCTTAGGTATCAACCAATCAACACTTATTAAATGCCTATTCTGTGCTGGGGCACATGCTAAGTGCTGGGGATACAAAAAGAGACAAAAGACAGTCCTTGCCCTCAAGGAGCTTGCAGTCTAATGATTATATATCAGCTAATTGCAGAGGTTCTTAATCTTAATATTTTGATAAATGTATTTTAACACAATTAGTTTCCTTTGGAATCAATGTATTTTATTTTATGCATTTAAAAACATTACTCTCAGATGCGGTCCAGAGGCTTCGTTTGACTGTCAAAGGGGTCTATGACATAAAAAAAAAAATTAAGAATCTCTGATTCTAATATAACCCTTTTTTCTCCACCATCTTAAAATGAGACAATTAGACAAGTTGATCCCTAAGAACCCCTGTAATTTAAATTCTACAATTCTGTTTTCCTTGTCCTTGTATTTTTGGCAAGTCTCTCCCCTATTATGTGTCCTTGCTTAGCTAACTGAGGAAGAAGGGAAGGTAACATGGTGTAGTAGAAAGAACATGGACCTGACTCAGCAGATCTAGGTTTAAATACTATCTTCAGTGTTCACTACTTGCGCGACCATGAGCAAGTCACCTAGGTCTTATTAGGCCTCAGTTTCCTTATCTGTAAGATAAGGGCATTGCATAAGATGGCTTCTGGGGTCCCTTCAAGCTCTAAATCTATGACCCCATAAAGGAGTTTCTCCTAAATACATGAGATTGTGTCTACCACATGTCATCTGCATTAGAAGTCATGTTGATTATTCATCATTGACACACCTGGAGGTCAGAAAATGAATTTTCTCTTGTTCCATTCTAACTGAAGGAGTGCTGTCAGCCCCGATCCCACCCCCAAATAAGCTTCAACCTCTGCAAAAGAGTAACTGCATTTGGCTGTGCCTGATTTAAAAAATGTGTAAGTTTCTGTCTGTCATGCATATCTCCTGGTACTTGTAAAATATAATTAGTCCATGTGTAATCAGGTCAGTCCCCATTAATAACTGAGCAGTGGCTAGCAAATGCCTTCTACTCACTTCTCCAGAGACTAACCTTATCCAAAGAGCAGACTGGGCTGAGGGCCAGAGAGCTGGCCTGAGAACCAGAGATTTAGCTAGAACTCTCAGTGTGAGACTGCAGCAAATACTAAGAAAAAGAACATTTAGGAAAGTAATCTAGCTCATTAATGCCTCCAATTAACCAGTCAACCAAGAATTTTCCAGTCTGCTTGGTTAGAAAATTTACTTTGAATTTCTGGTGCAATTTGGAGCCCAGATGGGGCTTATGACTTGACTTTTTCAGACCAAATATCTCTTTCCCCACTATCCATAACAAACCTAGCACAAAAGGTAGGACAATGGTTGCCATCAAGTTGGAGAACAAAGAAATCTTCTAGACTTCTTAATTTATGGTTAAAAAAAAATACATTCAAAAACCCAAATGCCCAATTTTGAGCCAGTCACCTTCATCACTGATAACAGACTTCAGTCAGTAAACATGTAGGCAGCTCTAGCTGTACAGAGAATTTACTGGATTTGAGATGGAGATTTTGAAAAACTCAGAGTTCAAGAAGCATCATTCGAAGAACCTGAGTTGAAATTTGGCCTCAGACACATAACACTTACTAGCTGTGTGACTCTGGGCAAGTCACTTAACCCCAGTTGCCTAAAAAAAAAAAGCATCATTCGAAATGTAAATTGGTATGTACAGATACTATCAAAGCATGAGGAGCACTAGTTAAATACAAAGCAGCCGAGATTATCAGACATTCATCATCAATGTGGTCTAAGACATGTTTGGGTCCAAGTGTACTGTTAAGATTCTTTATCTTTTTTAAATTATTATTTATTTGTAACATTCTTTTCTTGCTAAATTTCGAGTTTCACATTCCCTCCTTTCCTCTCACACCCTCCCCCAACCACTGAGAAGGCAAGCAATATGATACCAATTATAAATGTGAAATCATGCAAATGATATTTCCACATCAGCCACATTTTTTTAAAGCAAGAAAAACAAATGAGAAAATTATACTTCAATTTGTATACAGAATTCATCAGTTCTCTTTCTGGAACTGGATATCATTTTTTCATCATGAGTCCTTTGAAATTGCCTTGGATCATTGTATTGATCAGAGTAGCCAAGTCTTTCACAGTTGATGCTCATTACAACATTCCTGTTAACTGTGCACAATGATCTGATTTTTCTCATTTCACTTTGCATCAGTTCATATAGGTCTTGCCATGTTACTGTTAAGATTCTTGCTGAGTTGTCAGTCTGGTATAGACAGTCTCCTAGTCAGACCTAGTTCACAGAGCTCAAGCTCCATGAGGTCCCAGGGTAGTTCATGCAAAGACTTGAAGAAATGTGGAAAATGGAAATAAATACAACATTTACTGGCTTAAAATAATAACATTTCTCCAATTTTCATGCAGACTAGTGAGGCCTCCCAGGCCTGCAGTGCTAATAGCAGAGGACATTTTTGTGCCAGCTAGATGACAAAGTGGATAGAGAGCTGGGCCTGGAGTCAGAAATCTGGTCTCAGAAACTTATTAGCTGTGTGACCCTGGGCAAGTCGTTTCACTTCTTTGTCTCAGTTTTCTCATTTGTAAAATGAGTTGAAGAAGGAAATAGCAAACCACTTCAGTATCTTTACCAAGAAAACCCCCAGATGGGGTCACAAAGAGTCTGAAATGCCTGAACAACAAAGATCCATTCCACCTTCAAATCTCTGATCCCAAGGGAAAAGAGCTTGGCAATTAATGGGACAAATTTTCTTCCTTCAGAGATTACAATGCAGTTTTACTTCAAGAGGGAGGACGGGTGTCTCAAGGTCCTTTATACCATTATGATTCTATCAGCAGTTTGTTGTTCTTGGGAGAAAGATATTAAATAAATCAAGGCTCTTGTGAAGGGCAATGGCTGATTATCAGATTTTCCAAATTGGGATCTTTGCTACCTCGTCAGCCAGGCACTCAGTAGGCACATTGTCAATACCACAGCAGACAGGAGGAAAATTGGTGACTCTTCTGAGACACTCAGAGAAAAGAACACGATGGGTGATATTTCTGTTTTACAGGTAGTATCTGGATGAACTTTAAAATGTAATCACAAGTATCATGTCATTTGTTTCCTCACAGTATCTCAGGCGTCTCTCCTTTCCTTTCCGTTTCTATAACCGCTTTTATGCAGACCCTTAACTCATGTCTGAGCTATTGCCTTATCTATCTCTCCACTCATTCCCTCCTTAAAACCCAGCACTCTGACTTCTGTACCAGTCATTTAATTGAAACTATTCATTTGAAAGTCATCACTTCTCTACTGCTAAAACCAAAGGTCTTTTAACCACTTCATTCTCCTTAACCATTACAGAGTACCTCAAACCATTAACTGTCTTGAGTAACAGTGGGCAGGAAAAAGCATTCAACTTTGAGTCACAAAACCTGAGCTCAGACCCCTAATCATACCTATGTGACCTTGGTCAGGTGACTTAGCCTCTCTAAGCCTTAATTTTTACATCCATAGAATGAGGAGGATGGGCTTAATAGCCTCAGTGGTGCCTTCATACTCTATGTCTATGATCTTGTGATTCCTTCCCTAGGACTCACCTCCCTTGGCTTCTATGACACTGCATTATCCTAGTACTCTTTTCATTTCTCCAAGTAGTTTCTCTTTTTCTATCACTGACTCTAACTCCTACTGTCTCTGACTGTGGGCGCATACCAAGGCTCAGTGTTTGGTCCTCTATTACTTCTTTTTTTTGGGGGGGTGGAAGGAAAGGATGATAGTTTACGCATTTTTTTAAACTCTCCCTTAGAGAGTTCATTCATTCTTGTAACACCTAATAAAGGCTTGACTAACCGATCAGTCCTTCAGAGCAAGAGCTCAATGGCTGCAGGCTTATTGAGTTAATACAGAAATCTGAGGTAGACATAGTTCTTTATGGAGTTTGAAGATGCCTGCCACAAGTCTTGGGAGGTAGGGACCCTCAGATATAGGCAGGAATGATTGCAGCGAAGAGTTCATCCTTATTCTGTTCTACAATTTGAAAAGATTCCTTTATTTCTAACCCTTCGTTTCCTTCTCTAATAAAGGAAAGCTGGCTAAGTCCTTAAGATCCAGGTACCAATGAGAGAGACCTCAAAACAAGAATCACCTAACATGGTAACCCAATCCAAGCAGCTATTTTTCTAGGAAGAAGAACTATGGCCAAATCCTACCATCAAGCCAGAACCATAGTTCTTAGCTGTTTTGCCAAATCTGATTTTAGCATCTCCTTACCCTTTCACTTTTGTTTCTTTTAATTGCCTTATCTCAAGGGCTTCTTGATGGAGCAGAGATAACATGGTTTTTTTTAGTACTTTAGGGAATATTATACAGCTCCCTTTCACTCCGTATTTTAGATGTCTCAGGAAGTAGCCCTAGATAACTCAAATGTCCCAACTAAGCTGCCTAGGAGGAAGGAAAAAAAGATGGAGGCATAGTCAGGGACAGAGTGGGATGCTCCCTACCAATACCCTAGAGCCAACAGGAAATGCTAAATAGGAGACATATCACCCAAGTGTTCCTGGACCCATCACCTAGGAGAGAAGACACAAAAGGTAATAGGTCCCCATTAGCCTACATAAAACAAGGTAGAGACACCAGCATGTAAAGTACAAGGGGGAAAAATGTCTCTGGTCCCCAAAAAATGTCTCTTGAGTTTGAGGCCTGAGGCTGGTGGAACCAGTGCAAAAAAAGCTTCAGAAGAATGGAAGCATTCTGGTCTAGAGATTCAGTTTTGAGGTGTAAGCAGATGCTGCCAGTTCAGAAGCTCTAGAGCACTCTTCTCCTAAGTGGTACTTGTTCATGAAATGGTTCTCTGAAAAAGGGAATAAGCACCACCTGCTGGGGACTAAGGAGAATGACAGGAAGAACCACAGTGATAGAATGGGGGGAGGGGGAGGGGTGGGGAGGATTGTGATCTATGACTACCACCTGCTGGAATCTGAAGGCAGTTGCAAACGACAGTGAATGGAGCTTATACAAAACTACGTCCTGCTAGGAATTTTTTTCCCCCTTTGGCTAGGCAACAGGATCAAGTCTTATGTGTCTAAGACTGGATTTGAACTCAGGTCCTCCTGAATCCAGGGCCAGTGCTCTATCCACTGCACCACCTAGCTGCCCCTAGGAGCTTCTAAGAGTACAAGAAGTAATGTTGTGGACAAAACAGCAACGGGAAAAATGATGGTGATCAGCAACCAGTCTCTTGAAAGACTAGGGGTGAGAGCTGCTAGAAATATGAAAACATACAGAGAAACCATGGAGAACAATGATATGGAAGGGAAAAGCCAAGTTACCTCTCCTGGATCCCTCATCACAACATTGTAGTAAATGATTGCAAACAATCAGGTCTCTGAAGGAAAGATTGATTACTGGAAGGTATGGTTATTTTCCTATGGATTCCAGATGTCAGTCCTACTCATTTTTCTTAACAACCAAGTAAAACTACTAATGTTTTAAGCCTTGAGAAAAAGATGTGTTTGTACCTCCTGGCTGGTAAAGATCTCAGGTCATCTGCGTACAGACAACAAGCCAGAGAAATGAGAAGTCTCCTAAAGCGAAACCAGGCTCTTTGTGTTAGGAGGAACCCTCTGAAATAAGGAGTTATATTTATCAGCAGTTTTTATTCCTCTCTTTCCTTTTTCAATCTAATACTTACTCTTTCCTACCTTCTCCCTTCATTTAGTCATCTTTTCCCATCCCATCATGGAGCCTTTTTTGATGTCCTTTCCTATGCCCTAAACACTGCAGCCTGTTCTGGTCCTCAAGACTTAAGGTATAAGTCCTAACAGATTCCAGAGAGCCACGTAAGGAATTCTCTCTATCTACCTCATTAATCACATTAGACTCATTAGTGTTCTTCATTAATTTCCTCTTGGTTCTTTCTAAATGCTAATCAATGTCATATTAACAAGAAAGATAGAAGAAAAATCATACTCACAGGCAACTTGGGTCATATTTGCTGAAATCATGACTCTATTCAGGTTGCAGCTCAGTTTTCATTCTGCTGCATGATAAATCATCATTTGACTATATTCTGTTTTATTACCCTCATCTCCTGCATTTGGCTCTGTAGTGAGCAATAAGCTCTTATTGGTGGGTTTTGGCATTAACCTACATCACTAAATCAGTCGGTGGACCAATAGAACATTCAGTCTGACCTTTACTTAGGATGACTTGTCAAAATATCATTATTTATGATCCCAACTTGGCTGGGAAGAAAGACCAAATTAACCTTTCTTCTTAGTCCTCCCCACTATACTAATCAATGCCTTATTAATGAAATAGTTGCGCAGGGGTGGCCAACTTTTTAACTTTTTTTTTCTTTGTCAAGGGGCAAGAAAACAAAGACTACATGTGTTAAAAAAATTTTTTTTCTTTGTTGTGCATTAGATTTTCTTTCAGAGAGATGCGATCTTTGAAAAGTATAAAAGATTCTACATACCTCTTTTTAAAAATTAATAGGCAATATAAACACTAAATACCAAAATACAGTGAAAAGAACACTGGATTCAGAGTGAGAGGCCACGGGTTTGACTATTTCTGTAACCTTGAGCAAATCATTCAGCCTCCCTGAGACTCAGTATTCTCATACATAAAAATAGGGGTTTGTAATAGATGGCTAAGATCCTTTGCAGCTCTAAATCATAAAAACAAATTCTTTAATTCCTTGTTATGAAGAGAAAGATAGAAAGAAACTTACAGAAAGGAGCCAGAGACACGAAGGGTAGGAAGGGAAGAGATACAAAGAGAGAAAGAAAAGTCAACATTGTCTTTCCCCAATCACTGCATGGCCTCCCCACTCCATCAAGTCTTCTAGTGCCTCAAACTTTTCCTTCTCCTGCCCCACCAAAGGAAACACCTCTGTTACCAGGCCCCTAGTTCCTAAAAACTTGCACAATTCAGTACTTTGCCTAATAAATTTACTTCCATATGCTATCTTTTTTCCTTTTTTTTATTTTAGGCAATTAGGGTTAAGTGACTTGCCCAGGGTCACACAGCTAGTAAGTGTTGAGCATTTGTTCTGAGGCTGAATTTGAATTTAGGTCCTCCTAGCTTCAGGGCCAGTGCTCTATCCACTGTGCTACCTAGTTGCCTGTTATTTTTTTCATCTCTGAGCACATAGTTTGCATTGTCTCTGGTAGAGCTGCTTTTTCCCTCAAAATACATTTCAGGAACTCCTATTTTGCATTTTGGAATGCCTTGTCAGACACTTTTCAAAGATTTTGGACTACCTAATTTGTATTAAATGAGTCATACATAAATATATACCAACTTCTCCTCACTTGGCCTATTTTTCCACTTTTTCAAAGATACATTTTTCCTGCAATAATCTCTTTGCCACTGACAATCAGCTATACTGAGTTTTTTATTTTATCTTGTAAGCATTTCTAAAATTCTCAACATAATCAATCCTGGGCTTCCAGTATGATATTTTTTTTTTACAGTCTGTAGATTTCCAAAGAGTTACAGACTTTTCAAACTACTTTTTTATTCTCCTCCCTCTCTAGTCCCCTAACTATTGCTTTACAGTTTATTTTCCTTTTCTAAAATTGAAAAACTGTAATGAATTTCTTTGGTCTTCCCTTTCCTAACAGGATATTGAATTTGTGTCATGATCACATTTATTATGGTTTTCACACAGATTAATGCATTTTTGCCTTCTCCATCAGATTACTCCACCATCATCCCTGCTCTCCCTTCAGGCTCTCCCTATCTACTGGCTCCTTCCTTCCTGCCTAAAAAAATACCCATAGTTCTCCTATCCTTAAAAAAAAACAAACCTCACGTGCTTCTACCCTCCTGGCTAGCTATGATCCCATATCTCTCCTCCCCTCCTCAGCTAAACTCTTTGAGAAAGCCTACTCCACTTCTCCTTTTCATTCCCCTAAACTTTTTACCATCTATTTTCCAGTCTCATCATTTAACTGAAATCACCTTCTGCAAAGTCACAATGATCTCTTAGTTGCCAAATCTAATAATGGCCTTTTCTCAATTCTCATCTTGACTTATCTGCAGTGTTTGACACTTGATCACCTTTTCCTCCATTCAACTGCAAGCTCCTTGAGGTCAGAGACTTTTCTTTGCCTCTTTTTATATCCCCTCCGCACAGTTTCCCACATATACTAGGCGCTTAATTAGTACTGATTGATTGTATACTCTGTCTTCTTTGATGGATCATTATCCATATTATGCTCACTGACTATGGGTATCCCCCAAGCCCGTCCTGGTCCTCTTCCTTTTTGCTGCATTACTATTTCTCTTAGTAATCTCATCAGGTCACGTGGGTTCAATTATCATGGGATGAATTCCAAATCTATATTTCCAACCCTAGCTTTTCTCTTGGACTCCAGTCTCCTTCTTACCGATTGCCTTTTGAACCTTTTGAACTGGATATTTCCTATGCATCTCAATTTCAACAAGTCCAAAACAAAACTCATTATCTAGGGGTGTGAACCCCAGGCTCTGAGGCCACATGTGGCCCTCTAGGTCCTCAAGTGTGACTTCACAGAACAAATCTCCTTAGTAAAAGGATTTGCTCTGTAAAACTTGGACTGAGTCAAAAGGCCATACCTAAGGACAGAGAAGGCCACATATGGCCTTGAGGCCACCCCTGTCCTAAACCATACTCTTCCTTTTCAAAACTTCCCTATTACAGTTGAGGTAACTACCGCCTTCCCAGGTACCCAGCCATATAACCTTGGTGTCATTCTTGACTCCTCACTCTCTCACCACATATCTACTCCATTGCCATATCTTGTCATTTCTACCTTCTCAATTATATGTATAATTATATACTTACATACATACATATATATACTCAATATTCTCTCCCTCTCTCTCTCTGCATATATATTTATTTATTTACACACACACACACACACACACACACACACACACACACACACACACACATAATCCTTTGGGCAGCTTGTGGAAAGAATGCTGAGCCTGGAGTCAGGCCCTGAGTTTAAATCTGGTCTCAGACACTTACTGCCTGTGTCACCCTAGGCAAGAAGTCACTTAACCTTGTTTGCCTCAGTTTCCTCATCTATCAAATGAGCTGGAGAAGGAAATGGCAAACCACGCCAGTATCTTTGCCAAGAAAACCCCAAATGGGGTCAGGAAGAGTTGTACATGACTGAAACAACTAAATGACAACAAAAATATGCCCTCCTTTTGTCTTTATTCACACAGCTACCACCCCCAAGTTCATGCTCTCATTACCTATGCCCTGGACTATTGCAATACCTTTCTAACTGGTATCCCTGACTTCTCTCCCCACTCCAGTCTATCCCCCAGTCAGTTTTCATTCCTCAAGTATAGATCAGTCACTCCCCTGCCCCACTTAATAAATTCCAATGGAAATATAAGCTTCTATGCTTCTCATCTAATCTTCATAGGTTGGCCCTTTTGACCTTTCCCATATACTTGCCCTCTACCTCCCTCCACACACTACAGTCTGGAGACATTGGCCTTCTTATTGCCTTTCGTACAGGACACTCCAACACTTGTCTGCTTTACCTGGCTCTTCTGCATGCCAGGAGTGCACTCTCTCCTCTCCTCCACCTCTTCGTTTAATTGGCTTCCTTTAACATTATGCTCAACTCCCAAATTTTACAAAAGGCTTTAACTGGTTCCCCCGTGCTTTCCAGCTGCTGGTGACTTACCCTCTGAGATTACCATTCATCTGTTCTGTATATATCCTGTGTGTATCTAGTTAAATTTTTTTTTGAAAGCAGGAAAAGTATATTTGCTTGAGAATGAAGCGTCTTTCTTCCTCTTCTGAGATCAATACACTCAGAATATAAGCTGCCATTGATCTAGGTGTATTTCTGATTTTCAGGGAAGAATTTAATTCAGCAAGTATTTATTGAATGCCAACTATCTGCTTATCAAACCAAATAGAATTAAATGGCAATTTGGTGAGAAAGATATAGAGCTAAAATTAATCACAGTACTCAATACCCTAAAAGGTATCTTTTTTTAAAGGTAACTTCCCAAATTAATAAAATCCTTTCAAAGTGTCGACAACTTAAAAGTGTCTGAACAGAAAAAGTTAATAGGAAAATTGAAAACTATAAAATATATAAATTACTATAAGATGTATGAATTAAATTAGTTAAGAAAAAATGAAAATGAAAATAAAGGAGATAAAATGTTTTCAATATTAATAACTCATACACACCAGGCATTATGCCCTGATGCTCACCACTGTACACATCTTCATTAGGGATAGGGGATTGGCAGTAATTCATCTGATACAATTCAGTTAGCTCTAGACTGGATCTGGCCAAAGGATCATAATCTGTTCCAATTCTGTTGTGTGGCATGTCTGATTCCTAAAGCAGCATTAGTCATGCCCTGGGGCTAGCAAAGCTACCCATCAATACCACCTTCCACTACCCACAACGGAGACACAAAAAGGAAAGATCCAGGCGCCAACAGGACAGGTGCTTGAGCTGAATCGCTCATGTTACTCCCTCTCAGCACACAGTCTGCTTAATAATCTACATGGGCTATTTGATCCCTATTCCCACTACCTGGCTCCCCTGACCATTCAGCAGAAGCATCAATGCAATGCTTCTCTTCCAACAGCAGGGCAGTTGTATTCTGGGAGAGGAAATCTACCGTGTGCTGAGCAAGGTACCACAAGTGTCCTCTTCCGCCTCCGTGTTTGGCAGTAAAACTTTCTTTTTATTACACTCACACCAGGCTTTCAAGTGTAAGGATGAATTATGGTAAAGCAAAGGTGCTGCTGTATTTAAGTAATAGCTTGAAACTTGGATACATAAAGAAGAGTTTCTTTTTTTAGATAGTGATTAATAAAAGTAAAACCAGTGACACCACTGAAAGATAGACTAGAATTCTTTTTATTTCATCTTTAGGTCAGATGTGAAGTTTTTATAAGAGTGAAGGTGCTGGAAGTACCTTTCCAGTGCACTGTCCAAATCCAACCCTGTAACCATTACCGAGGCAGTATCCTACAAAAGAAAAACAGAAAAGGCTCATGAATGAGACAACTAAGTTTGCTGTTGCAGTCAACCGCAAAGCAAGCTAATAAGTAAACTGGAAGATGAGATGTGTGCAAAGCAGCGATAATTTATTTGAAATTAAGCATTTTATGGAAAGTGTAGAAAGAATGCTGAACTAGGATTCAGGAGATTTGGGCAGTAACCATCACAAACTGTGTGACTTTAGGCCAAGTCACTTAGTATCCCAACATCAGTCTCCATCTGTTAAATGGAAAGGTAAATTATTTGATCTAAGGGACCTAAGGACCCTATGACCTCTTCAGATGAAAACTAAGATTCACAATACATAACAAATATCATATGACAAAAACTTGGGAGATGTTGAAAGAATATGAAGTAGTTTTTCTGCCTTCTAAATTCCCATGGTACTTACTTCAAGCTTCACTGTGTTATGGTTCTATAGTTTGTCCATATCCTATCTCCCTGACTCAACTGGAACTTCTTTGAGAGAAGAGACTATGTTTTCTTCATCTTTGTATTTCTCCAGTATTTTGTATAGTGCCTTGTAAATAATAAGTGCTCAGTAAATGTTAATATATTGACCACTAACAGGAATGAGTCTAACTCAGTTGAGCTTCTGGGGCAGGGTGAGGAACCTGTGGCCTTGAGGCCACATGCAGCCCTCTATGTCCTCAAGTGTGGCCCTCTGACTGAATCCAAACTTCACAGAACAAATCCCCTTAATAAAATGATTTATTCTATAAAATTTGGACTCAGTCAAAAGGCCACACCCAAGGACCTAGAAGGCCACATGTGGCCTCAAGGCTATAGGTTCCTCACCCCTGCTGGAATTTTGGAAAGGAAGGGATTTGTGGGAAGCTTCCTAACCAAGATAGGTATTTTCATATAGTTATCTCTGGATATATTAACCCTTGGGAAGGCAGCTAGAGGATCCATCTGAGTGTTTCCCCTTCTCTTGAGTGTACTGTGGGGTATAATTACACTTGGTACCTCCTGTTGGCTAGAGGTTAGCCTTCCAGCATAGGTGAAAATTTGATGATAAGGCCTTTCTAAGACAAGACTATGTTTTAATCCTGTGATATGGCAACTTTCTGAGAATGCTCTATCAAGCCCAGAATGTTTGCAAGCCCTAGACCTAACACAAGGACAGGGCTTAGTAGTAACAAGAACTGAAGTAAGTGTGAGATACACACTCTGCCCTCACAGTTTATAATCTAGTAGGAGAGTTAAGACTAATATACAAATAATTATACATGAAGCAGAATGTGATGTGTCATAAGAGAAGAATTCAGTGTGATGGGAGTTAAGAGGAAAGAACTGTTTTGGGCTGGGGACGATGTGGGAATTAGGAAAGGCTCTTTGGAGGAGTGGTGGCATTTGAGTGGAGCCACAGAGTGGTTGGGATTTTCACAGAATCACAGAATTTCTTAATTGTAAGAGACCTCATCTACACTTGCCATCTAGTCTGAGCCATGCCCTAATGGAAGAAAGTATCACCACACTTTCTCAGGTGAAGGGGAAAACTTGTAGGGACAGGAAGTAGACCTAGGTTTCAAAGGCTTAGAGAGGATCATGCTAAATGAGCTCTTATAAACTCAGATCCTTTTTTCACAACTGACAGGAAGAGAAACAGTGACCTGTAGTGGCTCATGGTGGAAATGGGCTAGCAGAGTTGGGCTTTAGGGTTTTTTTTATATATCATTACAACCTCCAAGCTTGTTTGGTAAAACAACATGTAGGTAAAATATTGCAAGTCAATTTTGGGAAGGTAGGAGAAAAAAAGGAAAGTTTAAGAATATTTGAGGATAAACCAGGAGGTAAAATAGGACAAAAGGATTTGGATTGGAACCTACTCCAGAGACTATGAAGTCCAACCCTTTTATTTCACAGATAAGAAAACTTGCAGCATAGAGAAGTTAATCAAATGGCTCCAAGCCACACAATTAATAAGGAGAAGAACTAAGACTCAAATAAAGATTCTTGGACTCCAAATCCAGTGCTTCTTCCCACTCAAATCATGCTAAAGTTCCAAGATGAGTCATCCAAGGCAGACCTAAAGATCTATCTTTTCTTCTTTGCTTTTTTCCTTTCTTTCTTCTTTCTTCCTAAAAATAGTCACAAAAGAAACACAAAACCAGAGGCAAAGAAGATCAGCCACTTACCCCTGATTTATCAGTAACCACTAAATTGGATAGAAAACTCCCTGAATGGCCACTATTTGATCAGACAGTGAATGAAAAAAAATCACTTTTTTGAAAACGAATTCTATACTCTCACCTTTGGACTATTTTTAAAGACATATTTTACCAGTAATACAAGAACAAAGAATACATCAAGGGCTAATTGGTGTAGATATTTTTAAAAGAAATATGGAATTATGCAAATAAAGTGACTAATAGTCCATTTATTAAAGTGTCCATATCTTTCAACTCAGAGATTTTACTGTTAGGCATATACCCCAAAAAGGGCACTGATAAAAAGAAAGTCCTTACATACACCAAAATAGTTATAGAACAACTTTTTGTGGAAACAAAGAACTGGAAATAAAGGAGGTGCCTCTGATGGGGGAATGGCTAAACAAACTGTGGTTCATGACTGTAATGTAATATTACTGTGCTATAAAAAAATGACAAATGATGAATGTAGGAAAGATCTACACGAACACATGCAGACTGAAGTAAGCAGAGTCAGAAAAACAATATGTACAATGGCCACAACAATGGAAATAGAAAGAACAAGCACCACAAAACAGCTGAAACCTAACGTTGCAACATTATAAAAACCAAACCAAACCAAATCAACAAGATTAGCCCTAATAAAGAGACAAGGAAATACTTCTTCCCCTCTCCATCGCCCCACCTTGCTCCATTGGGGTCCATGAGTGTGGAACACCGCACATAATGTTAGATTTATTCAATGTGTTGATTGGTTTTGCTGAAATTTTTTCTCTCTTCTTTCTTAAGAAAATGTCATAAGGGATAGCTCTATGGGAGCAAGAAACAGAAGGACACAAGTGGGAATGTAGGAGATTTTAAAAACAAAAGATATAAGTAAAAATCTATTTTTAAAAGAATGCCTATAGCCCAGTGCTGAGGGCACAGAGCCTTTAGGGTTTCCTGAAAAAACCAGAAACAGCATGATCAGGAGATATGGGGAGAGAGACCAAATGCCACTCATGAGACCCAAGAATTGTGAGGACCTGGATCGTACAGGACAGAACCACAAGTCCTAGAATCCACCATTTGGAAGGAGATCTGAGGTCAAGTAGCCCAGCTCCTAACTGAAACACAAAACTCCTCCACAACATTCCAGATAATCGGTGAACCAATTTCTGCTTGAATTCTTCCAAAAATGAGGAATTCATTACCTAATGAGGCAGTCCATTTCATTTTCAGACAGCTCTAGTTTTTATAAAGTACTTTCTTATATTAAATCAAAATCTTCTTCAATATAATTTATACACATTAACCCTTTTCTTCCCTCTGAGGCTAAGGAGAATAAGTCTTATATTCCTCTTCCACACGACAGTCCTTCAAATATTTGAGGATAGCTATTATATTTGTACCCTTTGCCCATCAAAGTCTTCTTTTCTCTCATACATCCCCCATTTTCTCCAACCTTTCCTCATCCAGCATGGATACAGTCCTTTTACTATCCCAAATAATTCTCTCTGGATACCAACAAATGAACAATTTTAAGACAAAGAAGCATTTATGAAACACTATATACTAAGCTCTGGGGACACAAATACAAAGGCTCCCTGTCCTTAAAGAGCTTACATTCTAATGGAGGAAAAAGGGAGGAAACAAGCATTTAGTAAGCATCAACTACGTGCCAAATAGTTAGGTGGTCCAATGTTTAGAGGGCTGAGCCTGGAGTTGGGAAGACTCTTCTTCCTGAGTTCAAATCTGGCCTTAGACATTTACTAGCTGTGTGACACTGGGAAAGTCACTTTACCCTGTTTGCCTCAATTTCCTTCTCTATAAAATGAGCTAGAGAAGGAAAGGGCAAAAGAATCTAGTATCATTACCAAGAAAATCCCAAATGGGGTCACAAAGAGTTGGACACTACTGAACAATGACAATAACACGTGCCAGGCACTACGCTAAGTACTTCACAAACATTATCTCATTTGATTCGGATAACCCTGTGAGGTAAGTGCTATTATCATTCCCATTTTATAAATGAGGAAACTAAGGCTGAAAGACGTAAAGTGCCTTGCCTAGGATCACAGCGTTAGTAAGTTTCTGAGGCTAGATTTGAATTCAAGCCTTCCCGACTCTAGGCTCAGTGCTCTGTTCACTGTGCCACCTGGCTGCCTCTAAGAGGGCAACACATGTAAGGTTAGGTAGCCAGGGAAGAGACTTAAGCCCCAATCTAGCAATTTCCCTCCTAAAATGTCATTCCCTAAATCTAACATAATATTCTAAATGAGATCTGACCAATGCATAGTATAAGGGGATTGACTATTCCTTTCCTGGTTCCGGACATTATATTCCTACGAACGCACTCTAAATTTATACTAGTCTTATTGTTACCACAGACTGTTGGCTCATACTGAGTTTTCAGTCGAATAATGTCCTAAGTCTTTTTCAGAAAGACCTCATGTATGTTTGACCTAAACCACCAATCTACCAAAAGGACCAATAGCATGATACAGTGTGAAAAGCACTGAACTTGAAGTCAGAGCCTCAATTTCCCCATCTGAAAAGGGGATTTCATGATCTCTAAAATCCTTTCCAGTACTAAACAATCTGTGGTTCTATTACTTTAAGTAATCACTATACTCAAATAAAATTGTTAAGTGGAAAGACTGCTTTCAGGCAACATTTAGTTTACCAAATAAACTACATAATAATTTAAGTGATATGACTGGAAAACTATTTAGAGAAAAATATATTAAACACAATCTTTCTTTTAAAAAATATATCTTTATTTCATTAAATATTTCCCAATTATATATTAAAAATTTTTAATATTCTTTTTTCAAATTTTGAGTTCTAAATTTTCTCTCTCCCTTTCAGCCTTCCCTCTTCCTTGAGAAGACAAGCAATTTGATATTGATTATATACATGAATCATAATATCTCTTAATCACTATTGAGTCCTGATACACTAGCTCAAATGAGAAGAAAATAATAGATCATTTAAAGTCAGTAGAAATTCTATCCCAAATTTAATAGTTCTCTAGGCTTTTCCAAGATGAGAAAAGTATTGAGCAAACCAGGCTGTCCAACATATCCTAGAATCATTTTCTTAAAAGACTATAATAGTATACACCAGTGACTCTAACGCCCTGGGCTCCGTATCCTGGCCTATGGCAATTCACCACAACCAATGCAAACTGGGCCACTCGAGAGGAAGTCTCTAAAGCATACATTTTCTGTTACCAAAACATTCATCTCCCTTTCAAAATCAATATCACATCCCGATTCTTTATCTTCCCAGATTCTTCTTCATTTCAGCCTGACACCAAGCTCTGTCGTCTATCACTCTGGTTTAAATCAAATTCACCAAGACAAAATTTCAAGAGACAAAGTTCTTTCTTGTTCTCTTGTTCAGTTTCATTATTTTTATGTCAGTCATTGTTGAATTACAATGCTCAGAAGATCCATTCCAGGGAAAATCCTATCAAGTAAGAGGTTTTGGGGGTTTTTTTGTTTGAAACACATTAATAATGTATCAAAATTACTAACTTAGAACAGCAGTTTTCTCTAAGACAGGGGAAGGATCCATATTACATAAGAAAAACTTTTCTTTGAACACTTTCATAAATCCTCCTGCATGGCAGGTAATTCCTAGACTGTTAAACTGGGTATTTTGAGAAAGCACTGACTCTTTCAGATCTTCAAGGCATTAGGAAGCCAATCATTAAACTGTGAGATACACATATTGGAAAGAAAACCCTACTTTTTGCAGGAAGACACGAAAAACACATTTATCTTGAGTTTAATGCCAAATCTGTTGCCACCTAATGACAAAGGACAGGAGGTAACAGCCACAGTGCCTCGATGAGTTGAGTTCTCTTGACCAGCTGGATGGCATAGCAGATACAGTGCTGGAAACAAAGACCCGAGCCCAGATGTTGTCTCAGACTCAGTCATTTAACCCCTCTCAGCCTAAATTTCTTTAGCTATAAAATGGGGATAATAATATCACCCTATGTCCCAGGGTTGTTGAGAGGATCAAATGAGAACATATGTAAAATGCATTACAAAATTTAAATTTAAAACATTATACAAATGTTGTTATTGTTCAGCTGTTTCAGTCATGCCCAACTTTCTGTGACCCCATTTGGGGTTTTCTTTTCAAAGATACTAGAGTGGTTTGCCTTTTCCTTCTCCAGCTCATTTTACAGATAGGGAAAATAAGGCAAACAGGGTTAAGTGACTTGCCCAGGGTGATACAGTTAGTTAGTATCTGAGGCTGGATTTGAACTCAGGAAGATACAAATAAATATTAGCTATTATTATTAACTAAAGATAAAAATAAAATTTAAAACTTCACCCTCTTGTTCCGGAATGTAATCATTTCTCCTTTGGTCAGGAGAAAAAAAGGTGATGGAGAGAGTCACTGACATTGACAATTGAAAAGCAAAAAGAAACAACATCCATAAAACTCTTTTTTAAAAGAAAAGTGATAAAATCACAGATTATAGGGCTGCAAAGAACCCTAGAAATCATTTAATCTTACCCCTTCATTCTTTAGGTAGGGAAACAGAGGTTCTGAGGTTTAAGTTTTGTTTGAGGTCACACAGCTAGTTAGTTGCAGAGTTAGGACAAGAATACAATCCTCTTGTCTTTCTTGTACAGTGTTTTGGGTTTTTGAGGCTGGGGGCATGGGTTGGTTTTTTTTTTTCCATTATTACCCAAACAGTGCCATGACTCATAAGCACGAAATTTTCACGCTTAAAAATATGGCCAGCCTAGTTCTCAAGGAGAAAAGTCCAAAGCTCCTCTCTCTGTATGGTCCCAGGGACTGTATTCTCACCACTTGTTTTCTTGAGAAAGATTGTCAGCTTGAAGGCAGTGACCATTTCCTTTTATGTCTTTGTATTCCCAAGGCACCTTACAAAGTAGATGCTTATTAAATAAGCCTATCACAGCTTGGCTTACAAACAAACGAGTCCCACTCAGCCTGGCAAAGGGGGGAAGCACTGATCTGAGATTTGAGAGAAGTGAGTTCTAATTTTGTCAGTGATAACAATTAGTTGTATGACCTTGAGTAAGTCACTTAGGAAGGTTTCAATTCTTTATCTGTAAAACAAAGGACCTGAAATTAGATCATCTCAAAGTCACTTCTGACTCGAATAAGCTATGAGGCAACAACGAGTAATAAGATTGATATGTCACTGCTGTTAGTTACCAGCCCACTGCTTCAGAGAGCTAATGAGTGGTGAAAGGCCCACAGGCAGGCGACAAGGGGGAAAAACAGAATGAAAGGAAATGGAAAATCCCCAAACTGGATAATAAACTCCTGAATAGCCAAAGTTGACTGTAGAATCATAGAAACGGAGTGTTGGAGGGGACATAAACTATAATAAACATGTCAAAAACAAAAACTCCAGAATGCTGCTATGACATAGAAAAGAGAATTATAAAACTAATAGGATTTTAGACATGCAAGGGGCATAAATTCATGCAGTTGAAGCTTTCTTTGAGGCACTAAAATGTTGTGCTTTTGTGGTTCTGTCAAAGCAATATAATAAGCTCTTTATTTTAGTCCACTAATTACATACTCTTACCTCGTCTACAAGTAAACCTCTTCCTGCAGGGATAGAAAGGCTACAATAATGACAAACTACAGCAAAATCGCATTTTTTATAAAATCCCCTTTTCATAGAAATGCTGGTTTTACAAAATGAAAAGGAATAGAAAAGAGGGGTGTGATAGGCCAAAATTCCCTCCCTTCCATAACATGTTAGATTAGTTTTTCCTTAAAAGGTGATAAAACTGTCCACAGGACTTGATTAACCAAGCCCCGAGTTGTATCTGTATGGACACAGGCTCCTGGTAGCCTTTGTCCACAGCAATGTGGGTTCTGAGGGGATAAAAAGGCCACCCATGTGGGGTCAAGGCCCTTTAGACTTGGCAAATGCCTCAAGATGGAATGAATCACCATACCCGCCCTGCTGACCAGATAGTCTCCATACAGAGATAAGAGGGGCTGAGTGTACCAGAGCTAAGTGCCAGAGTAATCCTCGCTGAATATCCTTTCTGTACTATGGCTACATAAATCTCCTTTCGTTCATTGCTGAATAACCTAGGAGTGCTTCATTTCATCCTAACATCCATCCTGAACTAAGCAGGTACCAGCCATACAGTCATACCCACCTATAATGAGGGGCCTAATGAAAATTATAGGCCTCCTAGGTTATTTGTAGTGAATTTCTGGATAGTCTTACTATTAATAATGAAAAACAGAAAAACACATTCAGTACTTTCCTTATTAAAACAGAATTTTTTTAGTAAAATTCTTAGTGTTATTTAGAAATAGTGTGATTCAGTCAATTAATTGCCTTGAACTCTAATCACTTGGCCACCTTATCCTTACAGGACAGAGATGTGCCCTAATAATCTTAACTTCCTTTTTAATATTCCATTAATTCATCTAAAGCCTTCTAAATTTAACTTTTATGTGTTTATTTTCACTTACATATCATTTTGACAGAAAGGAACTGAAAAATTCATTTAAGTTGCAGAACTTAGAACTGAAAGGGGCTTTAGAACAAGGGTCAGCAAACTACAGCCTGTGGGTCAAATCCATCCTGCTGCCTGTTTTTGTAAGAATGGCTTTGACATTTTTAAAGTACAACTTTTAATTTAATTTAATTTAAATATAGTTTGCCAACCCCTGCATTAGAGATCATCTGACCCAACTCCCTCATGGGGCAAACAGATGAAGGAAAGGAGACCTAGCACAGTGAAGTTACATATGGAAGGTCACAGTAAGTTAATGGCAGAGCAAGGACAGGGAGCCAGGTCAGTTGTCTTTCCACATTACGACACACTACACTCTCTATGAAAAACAGAGTGGGAAGTGATATTTCCAAACCATTCAAAACTGCTTTAGAATCAAGGGATAAACATGAAGCAAATAATACAAGCCATCCCTTTCCTGCTCATATATTACTGCAGATGTTATATCACTGTTATGATTATTTAGCGGCTGTTTAAAAAAAAACAACAAAACACTTTGTTCCTCAAGCACAGATACTGTGGAAAAGAAAACAAGCCTGCAAATATAGCTGTCTAAAAGGTCAATAATGGAATACTGGGTGGAGAACGGGAAAGGGTAGAACTTTTGCAGTGATAAGAATGATCATACAAGTGCATGACAAAAGATCTGGCACTAATAAATACTTGTTGACTTGACTTGGCAACATATGGAGGGATCAGGGTGTTCTTACCTGTTATAATGACTTCATCTCCATCTTGCAGAAATTTTCGGGTCTGCCCATTCCCAAGATCAACAACTTTAGTTCCCCGCCACGATAATTCCAACATGGACCCAAAGTTTTCAGGATTCTTAACAATGGAAATTGGGAACAGGAATAGAAATACCATTTGTTAGGCAGAGTCACTTACATATAGAAAGTGCTTAATAAAAGCTGACAGAATTGAGTACTTCTTTATTGATAATAATAGGTATGGTTCACACTCAGGGATCACTGGACTTCCTACAAATCAAAGTCACTGATTTGCCCTAGAAGGGGAGCCCCTTGGTACACTCTCATCGAAATCAGATCCTTTTATTGAACGGGATCATATCATTTAGACCTAGAAGCAACCTTAGGTATCTTTTTGTCACAAGATGAAACAGAGAGTCAAAGACCTGATCATCAACACATCCTGTATTAACTCGATCCTTAGGGATGGAGAAGTAAGTGTTCACACTTGGCGTTCTCTTATTTTCGGGAGATTGGCGTATCATAAACTGGATTTCTCATAGGGCTACTGAATAGAGTATGTGAGATAATGTCATAGAAGCGCTCTGTAACCTGAAAAGCACTCTGTGGCTCTTTCTTTCTTTCTTTCTTTTTTCTTTTTTTAAGTGGGGTGTATGGAAGGAAAAGTCCCATTCTTTGGACACTCTCACAAGTCATGACAACAGCAACAACAACAAACATTTATAAAGCACTTACTATGTGCTAAGCACTTCACAATTATCATCTCATTTGATCTTCACAACAACTCCAGGAGGTAGGTGCTATTATTATCCCCCTTACCCAGGGTCACATAACTAATAAGTATCTAAGGCCAAATTTGAACTCAGGTCTTCCTGAATGTAAGCCCAGTGCTCTATCCACTGTGCCACCTAGCTGCCCCACATAAAAGCATTATAACCCCTAGTTTACAGATGAGGAAACTGAGGCTAAGGAGTAAAGCAACTTATCCAAGTGAGCAGATAGCAGAGGTGGGATTAGAGCTAATGTGCTCCACTTCCTAGTCTGGTATTTTTTCTACTGTAACATACTCTCTCCCATTATACTCTAGAGGCTGCAGTTAACCAAACACATTCAGTTTAACATCCTCAATTTGCAATGTTCCAGAACAAGTGCAGAAGACAGTGTGGTACAGGGTAAAGAGTCCTAAATTTGGGAGCTGGAAGATCTGGATTCAAATCCTGGCTATTCTCCTTTCTTCCCTGTGTGACCCTGTGATCTGAATAAGGGCAAGTCACTCATAATCTTTGAGCCTCAATTTCCTCATCTGTAAAATAAAAGTGTTGGATGAGATGACTTCTAAAATCTTTTTCAGTTCTAAATATATAATCTTTTATCACTTAACCTTGTTAAACTTCTGTTCCTACATTTGCCATATGGTATTAGGAAAGAAAGAAAGAAAGAAAGAAAGAAAGAAAGAAAGAAAGAAAGAAAGAAAGAAAGAAAGAAAGAAAGAAAGAAAGAAAGAAAGAAAGAAAGAAAGAAAGAAAGAAAGAAAGAAAGAAAGAAAGAAAGAAAGAAAGAAAGAAAGAAGGGAGGGAGGGAGGGAGGGAGGGAGGGAGGGAGGGAGGGAGGGAGGGAGGGAGGAAGGAAGGAAGGAAGGAAGGAAGGAAGGAAGGAAGGAAGGAAGGAAGGAAGGAAGGAAGGAAGGAAGGAAGGAAGGAAGGAAGGAAGGAAGAAAAAGTGAGCAGCTAGATGGTACAGTGGACAGAGTGCTGGGCCTGGAGTTGGGAAGACTCACCTTTGTGAGTTCAAATCTGACCTCAGCCACTTACTAGCTGTGTGACCCTTGGTAAGTCATTTAACCCTGTTTGCCTCAGTTTCTTCATCTATAAAATGAGCCAGGGAAGGAAATGGCAAACCACTCTAGTATCTTTGCCAAGAAAACCCCAAATGTGGTCATGAAGAGTCAGACATGACTGAAAATAACATTAGCAAAAAGATACCTAAGGTCACTTCTAAGTCTAAATTATATGATTCTATTCAATAAAAGGATCTCATTTTGATGGAAGTGTACCAAATATATGCGCTATCAGACAAATGCTAGCATTTTTAAGAGCCTGTGACTCTTCAGGTGCTTCAAAATCTGACCTACCAATGCACCCCCTGTGTCATCCACCCTGTTGATGCAGGACCACTGGGCCCTTCCATTTATTTGGTGGAACCTGTAAGTGCTACCTCCCCCAATTAGAATGTGATCTCCTTGAAGACAGAGGTCATCTTACTTTTCTATTTGTATCTCTAGGGCTTGGCACAAAGTAAACTCTTAACTATGCTTTTTCATTCATTCACTCAAAGAGGCACACAGGTGAAGAAGGAGGAAGGTCTATGGCAAGAATACCAAGGCCAATTTTGCTCTGTTCCTTCCTATCTCATTTGCTGCAACCTGGAAGACAATAGGACAGGAGCATCACAGTAAGGATTCCATCATTGCCTTATGATACTCTTCCCTGAACCACTAAATCCATCTTATGTCATCATGACACCTTTTTTTTTTCCTGTCATTTGGATATGCAACCATATCCTAGACTCAGAGGTGCGCTGAAGGCAGCTCATGCTGGCTCCTAAGAGCCTATTGTTAAACTTTCAGTGTGAGCACTTGCAACTCAGAAATCAGCAAATGTTACAAATCAAGGGTTGATTTACTGTTTTGTTCGTTGTCTAGACTTAAGAAAGGGATAGAGAAAATGTGAATAATGCAGAACATACTTAAAAATGTGTCATGCATACATTTCTTTTTCTGGAGAGCCAGTTGTTAAGTATTTAGCAAGACATCCTTGCCTACACTCCAAGTGTTTAACACATTGTTATTTACACCTGAGAATCCTTTGTATGTACATAATACTAGAACAAATATCAGAGTTAATGAAGCATAGGATCTTAAAGCTGGAAAGGAACTCAGAGGTTAAGTAGCTCAATATCCTCATTGTTCAAATGAGAAAACAGGAACCTAGAGAGGTTAAGAAGCCTCATACAGCTAGGAACAGGGCCAAGACTAGAACCGAGAATTCTTGACTCCAGTTTAAGGACTCAAACCAGTGCAACTCTTATTTATAGACCATGAGGAAGAAGGACTTAAGTAATCTGTAAAATGAGGGGACTGAACTAAATGACCCCCAAAATCCTTTTTAGTTATAATCCTATGATCCTATGATTGGTGCATTGATCAGGTTTGAAATATAAGTTGCACTGTCCTAATATGATGCATAAGTCATCCATTTTAGGCATTATTGAGGTTCTACCACTCAATAAATACCCAGAATGAGGGGCTCATGGAAGAAGGCAAAGAGGATCAAAAAATCTTGAAGCACATTACAAAGGGATAGCAGTTCGTTATTAAGTACAAGTAAGCTAAACTCCAAGTAGTACAGAATATGAACTATGGACTGTATCCAAAATGAAAAGCAGTACTTAAGCCCTGGAATAATTCTACAAGCATACAGATAAGTAGGCAAACCATTACAAATGGAGTTGTTAGCCCAAAGTAACAGAGAGGCATCATGTACTTCTTAGACAGGATGGTGGATGTGATTAAGAAAGAACTAAAACATATTCTGGATTCTGAGATTATAAAATCAAAGTAAACTTTCAGGGCACTCAGTTCCCACAAGAAAAGACTGTGCTTTGGGTCAAGGCTATCAAGATATGACCAACTGTCCAATGAAAATCTTTAAAGGAGTTCACAATTATAAAAGATTGCATAATGTACCCTGCAAATCTCTATTTACAAAGAGTAAATACAAAACATGACGAGTTTCTTCTGACTGGTCTAAATCCTTGGAACTAACTCCAAGGGTCTGGTATCCTTACAGCAAATAGGGAAAAATGAACAAACTATGTCAATATTCTTAACACCCCTTGGTGCAGGCAAACATTTTTCCTTACCCTATGGGAGTAAGGTCTCTTCCACCTCCCAGGCTGATGGACACAGGATACATGATCCAACACTAGAGACAGCCTTCTAAAGAAGCATACCCCCCCATCACCCCAAAAGAATTTGGGTCCCATTTGTTTGAGGGGGGAATGATGGGGTTGGGATCTGGACCTCAGAAAGGAAAAACTCTGGACTTTCCCACATGGCCGAATCTCTGTAGTTCCCCTGAGGCTGTAATCCCATCAACTAGCCTTTCATTGTGGCTACACCCAATCTCCCAATTCTGCTACCCTTAACCTAGCCTAGCCCTCCATTTTCTTACCTCCCTATGGCCACTTCCCACTTTTAATCCTAGCTAGGCTCCATTGTCCCTTGGCCATGTGGTCCAAGTCCCTTGCTTTCTATTACCTCACAGTTCCCCCCTGCCCCAAGACTACTTGGCCATTCCTGGATCCCTCCCACAGTCTTTCTGTGTATAAGGTCCATCTTGTCTCCATTAAGATGCTCTGATTCTTATAATCTAGCCACTGCTCAGATTTTTACAATCTAGCCAACAGCTCACAGATGCTCAGATTCCTTAAGAGTCTGGCTAACATGGAGGATCTTTAATAAATCTTGTTTTTGGCTGACAAAAAAAAAAAAACAAAAAAAAACAAAAAAAGAAGCATACCCTAAACATGTACCCTAAATAAGCATGGCAGTGGCTCATCTCAGAATAACAACATTGGTATGACTCAACGTTCTTTTCTTCTTGCCTATGTCATCTAATAATCATCCCTCACATGTGCACAGCCTAAGGGCAGCTATATGGCGTGGTGGTTGGAGCACCAGCCCTAAAGTCAGGAGGACCTGAGTTCAAATTCAGCCTCAGACCAAACACTTGATACTTACTAGCTGTGTGACCCTGGGCAAGTCACTTAACCTCAATTGCCTAAAAACAAATAAACAAAAAAAAAACCCAGAAAGTACATGTGCATAGCCTTTTATAATTTTCAAAGTACTCTAATATATCTAATCTCATTTGGTCTTCACAATTACTCTGTGACAGGGATAATAAATGTCCCCATTGCATAGATGAAGAAATTTGGGTTCAAAGAGATTAAGAACTGACCAGCAGAGCTGGCCATAGTACTCAGACTATCCAACTTTCAGTTCTATACTCTATTATACGCTATCACCAGAGTAGCTGATTAAGGACAATGTCTAGGAACTGTTTCCTCCTCATGGGTCGTTTTAAATTTTCAAAATCATTTGTTTATTATTAAGTCTTCTTTAAAGAGATGAAAAAGATTTTGTTGGGGTTGTTTTTTCTTCTAATCCTCATATCAAATAGAATTCCATACTTATTATACCAGAAACAGAGTAGACATCAGTGAGTCATGTACACATCCAAGGTCACAGGTCACAGAGGGAAAGAATCAAATGAGATAATGGATATAAAAAATAAATAGATGTAAAAAGATAAAGGATATAAAAAGATACAAAAGCTTTGAAACCTTCAAAGCACTCAATGAATGTTAACTGTTATTACTGTTATCATCTGAATCTAGAAGAAAACTGAAGAGAACCAATAAGAATGACCTGTGAGGAGATAAGGAATGGTAAAGGATATGTATAGAAGCATCGTTTTGAGGGTAAGTCCAAGACCATCCAAATGTCTCAGGCGGACTGTTGTTTGATGGACAGCTGCCACAGCCACCTAATACTCACAGGCCCACTGATGGTCCCAGATGCCAAGAGATCCCCGGGTTGGAGGTTGCAGCCATTGACAGTGTGGTGAGCAAGCTGCTGCTTCATCGTCCAGTACATGTGCTGAGAGGAAGAGGAGAGATGTGTAAGTCGGGAAGGGAGCACTCTTAAGACCTTGCTCTTCACCCAACCCTTTCCATTTTCCTTAGCACCCATCACTTTCCATTTTCCTCAACAGCACAAGCTTGCTAAAGCTGACCTGACCAATCAAGCACTTTCAGAGTCTAAGAGCAGTACAGTGAGAATCAAAACTGCAGCATGGTCCAGTGGGCAAAGGGATTCAACCAGGAGGTAGTTCCCCTAACAGGCAGTTCCCCAATCTGAGGCTTCATAGACTTGTTCCTATTCAAACAGGATCCTTTTTACAACTTCCCCAAGAAAATGACTGCCCATCCTCTAATCTTGTATACGTCTTACTTACTCTCCTATCTGCCTTTATGGATCCCAGTTCCCTCATTTAATCTGCAGCAGCCTTCACAACACATCCTCTACCAATTCAAATTGATCCCATCTTCCAAAACATTACTCAAAATTCACCTCCCAGAAGCTTTCAAGATTAACGGAGACCCGTTAGTGACAGAACGATACCAAGGAATTTTTGCACTAGGGACCAGTTAAGAGAACACAGGGTGGAGAGAGCTCACAATGTAGGCACTAGGGGAAAGAAGCACTTGTCTGAGATATTGGATAGTTTCCACACTACTTAAGGACTGACCACTGATGGGAAGGGAGGGGCTAGGGCAGGAAGCATGCCCAGGGATAGTGCTTAATCACCTTTAGGATCAAATATATAACCTTGGTTTGACATTCAAGGCCCTCCACAACAAGCCCCCTCTTACCTTTCCAGTCTTCTTATACCTTACTCCCTTCCCCCCTGCCCCTACACATACACACACACACACACACACAGCCTCTGCTGTTCCTTCAACAAGATATGTCACCTCCAGACCAGGCATTTTCCCTGGTTCTCCCTTCCTAGAATATGATTCATCCTCACCTCTACCTCCTGGATTCCTTGGCATCCTTCAAGTCCCAGCTAAAATCTCATTTTCTATAAGAAGCCCTTCCTGATCCACTTAATGCTAGCTTAATAAATGCTAATTGTTTGACTGACTAAATTGTGGTCCCCAGGGACAAAGCTCCAGTTGTCCCACCCTAGGTGTACCCTGCCACTAAATTCACTGTTCTGTGACCCCTCAGTTTGCAAAAGATTCACCTTAAGTGATGTGCATGTCACTTTGTAAATATTCACAAACCTTTTCCATGTTTATGGGGCTTTTCTCACCCAATTAGACTGTAAGCATCTCTTAGGCAGGATCTCTTAGATCACTCACTCTACCACCTTCAACTACATTCAATACAGTTGTCAAATGATTCATTCATTACCCTGTGAAAAGCCATAAAAATAAGCTCAGGCCCAGAACCAAAAGAACTCAAGGTGAGTTAAAGGGAAGTCAGGCAGCAAGAAAAACAAAGGCATCAAGGCACACTCAGGCCAGACCACCCAGAAAGACCTGATGTCAGCAGCAATTTGCTCCTGTTGCTTTTAATTAAGAGCTTCCAATATCGCATAGGGGCCACTAGGTGGTGCCATACTGCACAGAGTGCTGGGCCTGGGATCAGGAAGACTCATCTTCCCGAGTTCAAATCTAGCCTCAGACACTAACTACCTGGGTGACCCTGGAAAATTCATTTAACCTTGTTTGCCTCAGTTCCTCATGTGTAAAATGAGCTGGAGAAGGAAACAGCAAACCACTTTGTCAAGAACCTCAAAAGGGGTCACTGAGAGTTGGACACAACAAATTATCTCCTACCACTAAGAGACATGATTATTAATAACCAGTGATTTGGGGAGATCCTTTCTCTATAGTCCTCATTTCAAAGTTCAGTCTCTTGAAGGACATTACTGATAATGAAATTGAATAACTCTACTCAATCTTGGTCAGACCCCACCCAACTTTACAAGAAATGTAATCCCACTGTGTTCCATTCAGGTATGGGTAGGGATAAATTCTTTGATTAGATGGCCCAAGGCTGGAGGTAATTTATAAGTAAATGACATCATCAAAATTCACTAGAATAGGTCCAGCCTCTCATGGTAACATTCATTCTCTCTCATTACTTGCTAACCAATCAGAGTTGATCGGTTACAGGAACACCCACTTTTTCAAGCCCATATAAGCCATGATTGAGCCCAAGCCATGAGGGTCATTGGCCTCTTTTATCAAAATTCTAGCATTATTAATAAAATGACTAATTACCCAGAAATTGTGTCTATAGAGCTTTTTAAACGTCACACCATCATGCTTCTTGTTACTTCAAGGGAATGGGACACTGAAAAATGGGGAGCACTTTGGTGAGACCAGACCAAAAAGCACATGTCTTAAGAAAGTCAAACTGATAGGAGGAAACCTTTCAGAGATGCACCAGAAAAGGAGCCCCGTGCCAGGAGCCCAGGACAGCACCCAACTAGAAGGGAAAGAGATGGAAAATGTGTTGGTTCCCTAGAAAGGAACAATGTCAGAACACTTCCTCTTCCCAAATACAGTATCATTCCTTGAGATGGGAGAGTGGGGTGATGATAATCCAGGCTTTAAATGAAATAACCTAACAGGGATTCATAACCTGGAGCCTGTGAATTTCTTTTAAAAAGTATTTTGATAACTATTTCAATGGAATTGGTTTTCTTTCTGATCCAACGTATCTTATTCTTCGTATATAAAATTATTTTGAGAAGGGCTCTATATGTATCACCAGACTGCCAGTGGGGCCCATGACACCAAAAAGATTAAGCAGCCCTTGCTCTAAGAGTGCACTCTCAAGGAAAGATGGAATATGTTCCAAAATCCTAGTCACTGAGTGTGATTTACATTAAGCATTTACTTTCCTTGGGGGAAAAAAAATCAATGAAACTACACCCATGTATACACATTTCTCTAGGAGCAGCAAAGAGAGAAAAGTCACTTTACAAGCTGGAGGGCAAGTTTTTCTGTGAAGAGCCCAGGGCAGAGTCTAAGCATGAAACCGAGGCACATCTAGGCATGCCAAGACACTGCAGCTCCATCTACCACATTTGCCCATGGGGTTTATCAATCTAATTCAGATGCTGATGCAACTGGTGGGCTGCTCTTAGGCAGGAAAGCAAAAGCCTCATCTTCCAGGGGATCCCTGTAAACCATAACCCACAGTTTAGTGCTTCTCTGTCTTTCCAGCATTTGAGATTATCTCATGACTCCCTTCCTGATGCACGATTGGTTTACATGCTATGCTTCTCCTGCCAGACCTTTCTGATTTCTTGGCCTTTCCTCACATCCTTCCCTCTTCTCCTCAACCCCTATAACTCCTTCCCCATAACCTCTGCCTATTGAAATGCTGCCCATCCTTAGAAACCCAGGTCACAAGCCACCTTCTCCAGAAAGTCTTTCTTGTTCTCCTAGTTAGAACTGATCTTCCGCCCTTCTCTATCACAAAGCATTTTGAAACTGTCTTGGCCTGGTGGGCAGAGCCAAGATGGTGGAGTAAAAGCAGTGACTTGCTTGAGCTCTCCCCCAAACCCCTCCAAATACCTGTAAAAAATGGCTCTAAACAAATTCTAGAGCAGCAGAACCCACAAAACGACAGAGTGAAACAAATTTCCAGCCCAAGACAACCTGGATGGTTGATTAGAAAGGTGTATCACGGGGTTGGGAGAGAAACACAGTTCAGCGTGGGCATGCAGGCAAAGACCAGGCCTCAGCGAACTTGGAGCAGACCTCAGAGGACTGAATCACAGGTGGCTGTGGTGGTTTCCAGACTTCTCAACCCACAAATGCCAAAGACAACTTAGAAGGTCAATAAGAAAGGTCTGTGACCTCAGTGACAGAGAAGCTCAGTCCCAGCCCCAGTCTCCGCCAAGTTCCGGGGTGGCCACTGCTTTCGGAGCTTGGCCCACAGATGGAGAGGGAATTCAGTGGCTGATCAGAGGAGGATTGCAGGGATTTCTTTGCTGGTGCTGAGGAAACTGTCTTGGCTTCTTGCTATATACTATTCTATAATATAGTTATTGTTTAGTTTTTGCTGAATTGCGTGTTTGTATGTCTGGTGCTAGAGTTCAAGTAAGATGAGAGCTGGGAATGTATTCCAATTGTTTCTATATCCCACTCAGGGCTTAACCCATTGCTTTGCATAGTCTTAATAATTGCTATTGCTTTGCGTAGTTCCTTATAAATCTCTGTTGATAGAATGAGTCTAAAACATAGAAACAGGATATGGTCCAAAACCTTACCTTAAAATTAGATCTGCATATTGTAGCTGGCTGGTTCATTCCTTCCCCTACATAAAAAAAAAAAACAACCAGGAATATCATTGGTAAATTGGTTTGGGGCACCTAGGCATTGGTAATACTGTTCCTGGAGTTAGGAAGACTCATCTTCCCAAGTTCAAATCTCATCACAGACATTTATTAGCTGGGTAACCCTACGCAAGTCACTTAAACATGTTTACCTCAGCTTTCTCATCTGTAAAATGAGCTGTAGAAGGAAATGGCAAATCACTCCACTATCTTTGCCAAGAAAACCCCAAATGGGGTCACGAAGAGTCAGATACGACTGAATATACTTGGTAGGAAATTGGCTTGCTTTCAAGAATAGTGGTTGTGGTGTGTGTGTGTGTGTGTGTGTGTGTGTGTGTGTGTGTGTGTGTGTGTATCACCATATCATTTGTCCTCTTAGAGCAAAACATCCTTTTTTAAACTCAGTGGAAAATCCTAGGCAAGCTGATCAACCTTTCAGAGAGAACATCATGGCACAGCTGAAAGAATACTGGATTTGAAGAAATGGCCCTGAATTCAAACCCTAATTCTGACACTATTTGTGTGTCCTTGGACTGAATCTCTATGGACTTCAGTTTTCTCATTTTTAAAATGAGAAGTTAGGATTAGATGCTCTCTAAGATCCTTTCCAGCTCTGAAGCTATGATCACTTTCCTCAACACTAAAGTGAGCTAATTAGCATAGAAGGTCTCTATGGACTCTTGTCTCCCCTCTCCACCCAGCTGCCAGAGATCACTCATTCTTAAAAGCATAGGTCTGATCATGACAATCCCCTGCTCAGTTAACTCCACTGGCTCCCTACCACCTTTAGAATCAAATACAAACTTCTCTGTTTGGCATTTAAAGCCCTTCCCAATCCAATTGGCCTTCTTGCTCTTCCTCACATAGGCATTCCATCTTCTGACTCTATACCTTTGAGCAGAGAAACTGTCTTTCTGCCTCCTCATCATTGCCTCTCTGAATCTCCAGTTTCCTTAAAAGCTCAATTCAAGCACCATCTCTTGATGGTGCCTCCCCTCCAAATGGCCTTCTATTTATTTTGTATATAATTACCTTTGTACATGTTGTCTGCCCTGATAGACTATAAACACCTTGAGGACAGGAATTTTTTCACTTTTTGTCTCTGTATCCTCAATACCTAGCACAGAGTCTTAACATATTATACATGCTTAATAAATGGTTCTTGATTGATTGATTTCCTTTCTAAAAATCAGTGACTAGGGGGCAGCTAGGTAGTGCAGTGAATACAGCACTGGCCCTGCAGTCAGGAGGACCTGAGTTCAAATATGACCTCAGACACTCAACACTTACTAGCTGTGTGACCTTGGGAAGTCACTTAACTCCATTGCATAGCCCCCCTCCCAAAAAAACATAAATCAGTGACTGATTAAATAACATTCTTCCAACTGACAATACAATATGGTATGAAGGAGAGTCTACTACTGAAATGATCGTGCAGTGTTCTGATGGTAAAATTCAGTTACTTAATATGTAAAAATCAGAATTACATTAATTCAGGAAACTGGGGGTGGAGTATTAGCAAAGGGATAGTAGGACAAGCAGGATGCAGCTGCAAATGACAGCAAGTTCAATAGTTTGTCCTGATTCTGCTACACTGACATATTATGGAAGGGTTAAGGATTACCTGCAAGCCACTGAGCTGAGCCCAGCACAGTGCCACACACTGAGAAGACATTTTTCACATGTACATTGAGCTGAATTTAATTGAATTCTTGGGCGATTTTAATTTCAGAGGGAGGCCAGAGCAGTAATACCATATTCAACTGACTTCCCAAAGTTAACTTTTCACCGTGGAGTGGAATCAGCTCCCCCTTACTTGGTTTAATGGGCAAATCAGGGGGGCTGTTCTCCTGCCAACAGCTTTGTCCTGGGAAGAGGCCAATACCTTTGAACTGAGAATCATAAGGCACAAAAGGAGGTGGGAAAGAACAAAAGTACAGGGGGTGTGCAAAGTACAAAAGAGAGGGTAGCCAGGAAAATAAGGTAATGATGCACGAGAGAGGAAAGAATGCCGACTTGGCGTTGAAAATGGCACTAGGCTTTTTACTTATAGGTTTTCTACTAAACAAACACCTTGAGTTTAAGCAGCAGGAAGCTCTGAGCTGTACCGCCTCCCTTGGCCCAATCCCGGAGCATTCCCAGTGGAGAAGAGGGAGAAAACATATGGCACAGCAGAAAGAACACTAAACTTCAAAGCAAAGGACCTAGGTTCAAATCTCAATTCTTCAACTTATTATCTACATGACCTTGGACAAGCTAATTATTTTCTCTAGTCCTCGTTTATTAAATAAAGGGGTTACAGAATGAGATAACCTCAGCTCTAGATCTATGACAGGAGAATATCAAGGGTCACACATTATAATGGTAGGGTAAGGGGGTGGGAACTGTCTACATTTTAGATTTCTGGCTATTATAGCTTAGCTGTGCCATGTCCCTCTGTCACCTCCACAGCTTCCACCATTTGGGGGCAGACAACTTAACTCTACCTGCCATCCTTAAACCCACCGGTGGAAGCAGCTGTGATCAGGCAGCCCGTCCCATCTCCTCTGATAGAGGATAGAGTGTTGAAAAAGGAGATCAACCCTCCCAAAGCTTGGCTTCCAACCCAGCACAAGTACACGAAGTACCTTTCAAGGCAACAAAGAGGTTGATGTCAAACGTATAGGGCTCTTCATGACAGAGGTAAGGCAGAGGCTTAGGATCCTATAAGGGAACATGTAACGTAAGTTTTAGTTCATGACAAATTTCTCAGTCCCATCATCATCACATTTACATACATATTTATGTAGCACTTTAAGGTTTGCAAAGCACTTTACAAATATTATCTTAACTCATGTACCCTGGAAAGTAAGTGCTACTCTTACCCCAATTTTTTAGAGATGAGGAAACTGAAACAGAGGTGAAATGACTTGCTCAGGGCAATATAACTAATAAGTCTCAAGCCAGATTTGAACTCAAGTCTTCTGACTCCAGGTCCAGTGTTCTATCCCCTGAGCTGCCCCTAATTCAATTATTAAGTGTCTATACTATATGCAAGGCACAGGGCTAGGAACTGGGGAGATAAAGACAAAAATCAAAATGGTTCCTGCCCTCAAGAAGCTTACATTCTACAAAGTTAGAACTTTCTTCAAGATCATGCTTGGAAACATCCTTAACCTTAGAAAATTAGCAGGAAACTGCTCAACAACAAACACTTATTCGGTATTTATTATACCCAGGACATGGGGCTAGGTACTAAGGAGACAAAGAAATAAAATAAGACAAGTTCTCCATTCTCTAAGTATTTACAATACAGCACATCCCAAAAGTCTTAGTGTGGTTTTAAGCTTTCATAGTTTTAAACCACACTAAGACTTTTGGGACATGCTATATAATTCAATAAATATTTATTTAAAACCTCACATATACAAAGCACTATGCTAGGATCATCACTACAGAGGATAAAAAGTTAAGATGAGGCACCATCTCTGTGTTCATTATTTTCCAGTCTGGTATAGGGAAGGGGCACATACAAGATAATGACATAATGCTCCACTTTGTATATATGAGGGGTGCTATAAAAGTCCTGTGGGCTGGTGGGGACAGAAATAGTTTGCTACTATTTGGGTGGAGGGAAAAGGAAGAAGATCAGAGTGGGCTTCATGGAAGAGGAAATATCTTAGTTATGCCCTAAATCAGTGCTTCTTAAACTATGGATCACAACCCCACATGGGGTCATGAAAAATTTGGCAATAGTAAAAGGTTTCTGAACACACAACAAACAAAATTTAATTCAAAATCAAACATGTAATGAATCTGAGGTGTTTCTGGCAGCCTGTATTGCATAAAGCAACTTCATTACAGCCTTGGTTCTGAACACAAAGCATGCATACTTTGCATAGCACGCTCTTGAGCCCACACAGCACCAGCTGATGCTACCAAAACACAAAAAGGGGCTGCAAGTAGAAAAAGTTGAAGAAGATCTGCTCTAAATGATGAATCTCTATGGCTGATGGATGATGCTGTAAATAAATGGATCAGAATTCAAGAATGGGAAGATGCTGCAAAAACCTAGGATAGCCTGAGGAAAGATGCAGAGATGATAAAGTACAAAGGGTGTGTGATGTGTGTATGCATGTGTACATACATGTGTGTGCGTGTGTGTTTGCATGTATGTGCATGCATGTGTATATATGTGTAACAGGATAATGAATTCTCCCTGAAGCACACTGTATACAGCAGAAAGTGGTAGAAACAAGGCTGAAGAGGTGGGCTGGTCCCAAACTGTAGAGAGACTTGAATGCGAGGTGAAAAAAGCCCGCACTTTACTCAGAAGGCAATAAGGAAATCAGTGTTATATGGTGGAAAGAATTAAAAGACTTAGGTTCAAATCCTTGCTCTAAGACTTGCAGGGTAGGGGACCAGAGGTAAATCACTCTGTGCTAATCCCTCAGTTTTTCCATCCAGTATGTGCTATATAAATGGTATCATTATGTTATTGTTATTATGACGTGGCAATGTTGTAAGGATCAAATGTGTTACCATTTGTCAAGTGCTTAGCACAGGGCCTAGCACACAGTAGAGGCTTAATAAATGCTTGTTTCCTTCCTTCCATATAAGTAAGTCAAGTCAAGAAGCACTTTTAAGCTCTTACTATGTGCCAGGAATTGTGCTATTTATTTGTTCAGTAAAATATTTATTGGGTATTACTCTGAAACCCACAGCCCAGCTGAATAGAAAGGTGGAAAAAGCACTTTATAAACTTTAAAGTACTATATATATATATGTGAGTCATTCTTGTTATTTGGAGGGAATATGAATAGAATGCTGTCCTGAAAGTCCAGCTGCCCTGGGTTCAAGTCTCACCTCTGAAGCGTACTAGCTCCATGACCCAAGGCAAGTCATGTAACTGTTTGGTCCCCAGGCAAACTCTCTGAGACTCTAGTAGCAGAGAAGGTACCAGTTTCTTACATTTCCTTCTCCTTAACTCACAGGAGTATTATGCTCCCTCACCTCTTCACCCGTCCCCCTTTTACTGTGGACCTAGGCTGTAACTCCTTTCCCCACAGCCAAAGTTAAGATCTGCAAATGTGCGGCTCATTCCTCCCCTCAAGTCTTACTCTGACACCTTACTGTGGCATACAGGTTTGAAGGCTGTGTCAGGAAAACCCAGGCTTTGGCAAATCCTACCAAACTACAAAGGATTCACATACACCTCTCATGATGATCTATGTGCCTAACTAGTTAAATTCTGAAAAGTCCCACCAACTTGTGGATGAATTTTTCAGCCATGGCAATAGGAAAAACTGCCTTCTAAGGCAAAGAAGGGTTGCAATCCACATTAATGGAGGGGGTACCTCTACTGATGAATCATGGAAACATAAATTAAATTTATTAGACTTGATATTATCTGTACTGAGAGGTAGTAGGGATGTAGTGACCAGCCTTGGTGTCAGGAAGGCGTGGGTTCAAATCCCACTTCAGACACACACTGACTGACCCTGGGCAAATCCCTCACACTTTCAGGGCTTCCCGGCAACTCTCTAAGATTAAATAGTTGTCAACCTACATTGGCAGAGGAAGTTCATACTGGGAATTTCTCATACCGCTGAAACCAAGGCCCATTCCCAAAATAAAAAAAGTTTGTGCTGAGTAGACACTTGGGAGGCCCAGGATATGTGTATTCTTGGAAGTGGTGAAAAGGGGAGGAGGTAAGTGGATGAATAAAAGGAAGCTTTTAGAGAAATTGGATAAGACAGCAAGAGAGTTTCACATTCAAAGGGGCTTCTGGCACTCAAAGGCTAAAATCAAAAGAGAAAATGGAGCAGTGCCCAGGTACTACCCACAGGCTGTGTGCCCAGGAAAGAGTGAGAAGAGGTCAGGGAGATGTGTGTGTGTGTGTGTGTGTGTGTGTGTGTGTGTGTGTTGTGTGTGTGTGTGTGTGAAAGAAAGAGAGACAGAGACAGAGATAGAGAAGTATTACAACTCAGAATGCCAGTGGGTTGCTAGGAGTTTTTTATCTAGGTTAAATCTGAAGGTAAAAAGAACCTTGTTTCTTCACTGTTTGAAAATGATCAGACAATGGGCAACAGGATCTATTAGGAGTAAGGCTTTATATCCCACCCTGGCTCCCCCTCCCCCCAAACAGACATACACACAAAGGACAAAGGAAGAGACCTATGGAGTACAAGTGGAAATGACTGCAAGATTCTAAGACATCTCCAAAAGACTCATGATGGAAAATGCTGTCCACATCCAGAAAAAGAACGATGGAGTCTGAAAGCAGATCAAAGCATACTATCTGTTCTTTTTCTTTTTTTTTTCTTTTTTTGTTATTGTTTCTTCTTTCTCATGGTTTCTCCCATTGGTTCTAATTCTTCTTTACAACATGACCAATGTGAAAAGATGTTTAATATGAATGCATATGTATAGCCTATATCAGATTGCATGCTGTCTTAGGGAGAAGGGAAGGGAGGGAGGAGGAGAAAATTTGGAACTCAAAATCTTACGGAAGTGAATGTTGAAAACTAAAAATTAATTAATTGATTGAATGATTTTTTTTAAAGTAGAAATGACTACAAACACTTAGCTTATGTGTTAACCTGTGTTAAACCTTTAACGTATCGTTTGGGGCCAAAGAGCATTGGAATGTCAGAAAAGGATGCTTGCATCAGAATAAGGCTCCCTGTTGTTGCGTCACTGATCACTTTCTGCAGCCAGTACTCAACAGTTTGGTTATTTCTTCTGCAAACACTTTAACCTTGGAACTGAGTATTTCATTTTCCCCCATCCTTAAATGGCTACCATATGGAATTTACATATATTTTAAACATTTTTAAAACAGCCTCTATCCTTAAACACCAGATGAGTAAAACTTATGATCCACACATTCTAAAGCAAAAGTACATATATAAAGAAATATCCTTTTTAATTCTGGATAATCTTCAATGGATTTGTTTTTGCATGCTAGCATGCAATTATATGCTACACCTCTACATAAAGCAGTCCCCAGCAGGAAAAAACAGGTTTTTCCCCATTGGAACATACCAGTGAGAGGAGTCCCTTTTACCTGATGCTTACCTGAACTGGATTTGGCAATGTGAAGGGCATGAGTGCTTCCATAGGCACCACCCATGGGGAGATGGTTGTTCCAAAGCTCTTCCCCAAGAATGGCCCTAGAGGAATGTATTCCCACTTCTGGATATCCCGAGCTGTAGTGGGGAAAAAAAGGACACGTGTGGTTCACTCTAAAACTTTCTTCGAGGCAAGGTCAAAAAAAAAAATAAAAGATTCACTGCTTTTTGAAGGGAAATTCATAGATATTAAATAGTATCATAATCATCATTAATAATATAAATGCCTTAAACATTTCAATTTCATTGGACCCTAATAATAAGATAATGATAATAAATGAAAATACTCTACCACAGTTTTCCTGGGTAACGCTAAACAATGACCACAATCTCTACTGATTCTGTAGAAGGACACTGGCTTTCTCACAGTTCTTTGAACATTTAGGTATATTACCGCTCCAGTCGTTCATGAGGACCATTCCAAAAATATGCTCATGGGCTTTGTTAATGGGAATTGGCTCTCCAAGTTTGTTTCCAGGGCCTACAAAGAATGCCTGATGTAGAAGGGGAAAATATCAGTGAGAATTGAGAAGCTGGCATTTGATTATCACTAACAGGCTATGGCACTAAGGAGGGTACATGTTGGTTAGTTCTAATGCAGTGTCAATAAACTGAGCCACAATACAAACTACAGAAAAATCCAGAAAACCACCAACATTTCAAGTGATTAAAATCCACTAGTCTGACAAATTATAAAACGTTTTCAGAATCAAATCTGCCACCCAAAGAGATTGTTTTCAGACTGACTACATATGAAAAATGTCAAGATGCCTACCACCAGGGGTTAAACACTACTGGGATTCTTAGAAAAATAAAGGTCTTTTACGTAAGCAGCCATTAGAAATTGCATATATATATCTTACCATTTCCAATTCAAAGTCCAAAAGTTTGGAAGCACCATGTACTGGAGGCTTGGCTGGAAAATTAAAAGACAAACAAAACAGATTGCTATTATTCATAAAGTTCTCTTGGAAAGAACTATCATACTTCATGGCATCCACATGGCTGTGCCATTGGCAAATCTATTTAGAGTGACTATCAGGGAACTTACTTTCATCAGGGCACAACTGTCCCACAGGTCTTCGGATTGGTGTGCCTGACACCACAACAGAGGAGGCTCGGCCATGATATCCCACCGGCAAGTGCAGCCTGGTTCAAATGATACGTGTGAAACAACACTTGTCAATAATAACCAGTATCTCACATTGGAGCACAGGTCAAGTCAGAAATGTACTGCTTGGGGCCAAATTTGAGTTAGGTTTTGATCTAGTTTTTCTTTTTTACAAGAAAAGATTCAACAGTGTCTTGAGGAAGGCAACGTATTGGGAAATCATTTTGGTATTTAAAAAAAAGACATAAGCTCCTTCCTTTGTTTGTAGAAGAGTGAGACTATAGGCATGGCACTACACCTGCATAGCTAGCTTCATTCGATATACTGGTTAATTTTCCAAACTGTAACCCTGCATGTAACCCCAAGGGTCTGTCCTATGCCCTGTTCACTTTTCTTTCCATAGTCTACATTCTCTCACTGGGTGATATCAACAGTTCTCACAGATTCAATGATCATCTCTACGTAGATAGCTCCTAGATCTTCATCTCCGGCCTCTGCACCTTTGAGCTGTTTGCCCTCCAGGCTTTCTTTCCTCATTTCAGCCTCTTAGAAATCGCTAGCTTTCTCTAAGACTCAGCAACAGCCTTTTCTCATCCTCCAGGCTGCTCATGCCTTCCCCTGTCAGGTTTCCTTGTATCTGCCTATGCATCTTGAACATACTTAAGTACTGTACCCGTACATTGTCTCCATCATTAGAATTAGAACCGTATTTACTTTTTTCTTTATGTCCCCAATATTTACCATGGTAAGAAAGTTTTTAATAAATGCTTGTTGACTGATGATAGATTCTGCTGAACTGTTTTATTTTTTACTTTTCTTTGTTATATGGGAATAGCTGGGGGTGGGGATGGGGTAGAACAAGAAGGGAAATAAAGGTGATATAAAAACCAAAAAAGATACAACATATTTAAAATAAAAATAAAAAGGCATAAGGATTTTTTATTTTAAAAAGGAAGGCTGGGGCAGCTAGGTGGTGCAGTGGATAGAGCTCCGGCCCTGAAGTCAGGAGGAATTGAGTTCAAATCTGGCCTCAGACCAAACACTTGACACTTTCTAGCTATGTGACCCTGGGCAAGTCACTTAACCCCAGTTGCCTAAAAAAAAAGGAAGGCTGATATAGGTAAAATGGATTACAGGGATCAAAACAGAACAGAATTAGAGTGAGACCAAGAGGAAATAAGGGGCTTGGACAAGAAGGCCTGCAAAGCCCTTTCCGGCTCTAGATTTGTGATCCTATGATTAATGTCAAATTATTTTGGCTTCTTCTGCAAAGCCTAGTGAGTCAGTTGTACATATTTCCTTAAAGGTCCCGAGGGAAGGAAATTCCACAACCTCCCCTGTGGCTCAGACTTTCAAATATGCCGATTTGTTCTTCTACCCAAAAGAGACAGGGAACAGATGGTCATAATTCTCACACAATAATGCCTCATATGGTTAATATTTGATTTTTTTTTTGAGGCTGGTAATCAAGCTTAAATATATGTAATCCAGGTTCTTCCTTTGCCTTTTCTTCCTCACTACTGCCTGCCAATGTACAGTTCGTTAAGTCCTAGGGAGTTAGGAGGCTGGGGGTGGAGAAGTGGGGGAGATCATCCTTGAGTCAACCCTGACAAGGATACTCCGAAGAAGCCAATGTGAAAATCTGTTTTGCTCGACTATGCCAATTTGTTACAAGAACTTCGTTTTGATTTTGATTTTTCAACTGAAGTTGGGGTGGGGGGAGATATGGGAAAGAAAGAAAATAGATTTTTTTAATGGAAAAAAATTAACTTTAAATGAAAAAGAAGGCCCTCGGCAGTTAAGAGGGGGAAGGATGAGTATAACAGAGTCACAATTATAAGTCAGTGCAAACTCTGAGTCTTCATAGCCAATATTCAAGATCCAGCAGTTGCTAGCTCTACATGTCCTCCCAACCCCACTCCCCCTTCCCCAAAAAAGCAAGCAGAGACCTTTTGCGTCACTGTGGTGTATGGGCTAGAATACTCAAACCTGGAATATTGCCTTCTCCAGTGGTTCTATTGTACCAGATAAGATCAGGAAAGAGACCTGGTCCGGTAGTTAAAAAACATGTGAGGGTCTAGTCCTGGCCCAGCCATGACAGAGGCATGTGACCATAGGTGTGAATAACATTTTGTCAGTGTGGCAACCAGGGAATTTTATTTTATTCTTTTCTTTTCAAGGTGAACATTTATTGAATATTCAACCACAAAGGATAATTTTTTAAAAACTGAACTTAATTTTTAAAGAAGCTAAAACAACTTAATTTTTAAAAAGTAAACTTTACTTAAAAAAATATAAACTTTAAAAACAAGAGAGCAAATGCCAAATATTTTTAAGGTATTATGCCTGCCTATGTGTATGACCTTGGACAAGACACTTAAAGCTCTCTGGACCTTAGTTTCCACATCAGTAAAATAAAGAGGTTGGACTAGAGGACTTCTAAGATCTCTTAACAGGCAGCATATTACTAGAAGACCTGAGTTCAAATCTTGGCTCTACCATTGGCTTCCTGGGTAACCTTGAACAAGCAGCTTTACCTTTCTTGGCCTCAGTTTCCTCCAGATTGGACTAAATGACTTCTAAGATTCCTTCCAGCGGATATCCACAATCCCAATTTTATCCCGTCTAGCTCTAATATTCTATGATTCCTTCCTCTCTTCTTTCTCCCTGTCTTGGTCACTGATTCCCTAACCCTTTCCCATTTCTGTACTGACTGATCTGAAATATTTTCACTTGGAATCATAGGATTTAGAGTTTTAAAGGATCTCAGAGGACATCTGCAGCAGTGGTGTCAAGCTCAAATAGAAATGGGGGCCAGTAAACCATACATAAGGATCCCCTGTAGGTGGCTTGGCTTAGAAAACCATATATTAACATTATCTATGTTTCATTGTATTTTGATTTATTTTGTTAAATATTTCCCAATTATATTTTAATCTGATTACTCTGGAGTGTGGCAGCCAGTGCTACCTCAGTCACCTGTTTAACAACTCTGACCTATAATAACCTCATTTTACAGATAACTGAGGGCAGGAGAGGTGAAGGACCTTTTCAGCAGGAGGGCCTGGGTGAAGGGTCACATGGCCTGGGTTCCCATTCCAGCCACACTGACATCAACTGTGACCTTGGGCAAGTTTTGAGCCTTCAAATTGATCACTTGTAAGATATAGGTGATCATCTATGCCCTTTCCACCTACCTCACAGGGCTTCTGCAGAGATCAAAGGAGATAATGTTTGGGAGAGCACTTTGAAAAGAAGGAACCACCATATGCATGCAAAGGATTATTTCTAGTTTGGAAATTCTAAGTATGAAATATTGACAAATCCTGCCTTCAGAATTCAAGTATAACTCCCTCTTCCCCAAAGTACCTTATTTTCTCAAACTTAAAAAAAATTCATAATTCACTATAGAGCTTTTAAAATTTCTCTTTCTTTTTGATTCTTAGGATCATTTTTATCCCCTATGAGGAAAGCATCACTAAAAAACAGAAAGGCTATTATATGATTATAAAAGAAAAAACCTAAGAACTAAAGACAATACAAACCAGTTAGGCATCAAAGCATTTTCTTTCCCTCTGAACATGATTCCAACATTGGTAGCATGTGGTCGAGAAGAATAAAAGTCAGTGTAGTCTCCTTGAGAAGGGAGAGGAAAAGAAAAATTCCCATCAATGATAAAGCACTCCAGTTGCTACGAGAGAATAGCATACCTCTCCAGGGACTGGTGGGAGAAGAAGTCATGGGAAAAGATACACAGAATTTTATTTTTAAAACAGGAGTTACTTACTCAATAACACAAACTTAGTAAGAACAAATAGTCAACACTTTCAAAGAAACAGAGGCCGTCAATATCAAAATGTTTAGCTAATTTTGTGAAATAAAGTTTCCAGTTTTAGGCAAATATCCTTTGTAAGTTCACCAAGTAGGAAGCTCATTTCATCATCTGCCTAAGTATGGAATAGGGAAAAACACACTGGCTTCTGAGTCAGAGGACATGGGACCTCTGAAATTTACTACCTAGGTGACATTGGTCAGTCACGTAACCTTCATGGGCCTCAGTTTCCTCATCTGTAAAATGAGAGGGCAGGTCTAGAGAGCTTTCAAGGTTCCTTCCTTCCAGTTCTAGATCCATGATCCTATGGTCTAGTTCTTCTTGGGTCAACTTCTCCACTCCTGGCAAGTTCTGAATCTATTCAGACAATTTCTCTGCTGCCCTCTTGTGTTTCTTCTGAAAAAAGCAGATTGGGTAAAATAAAATCATAAGAAATTGAAATTGGTGAGGGAGTTCCCCATCCTGGAAATGGTCAAGCAGAGACTTGATGATGGCTCACTTGGTGTATCATACAAAGGGAATTCTTACAGTAGGTGGGACCCAAAGGTCCCTTTTAACCTCAAAGACTTGTTTGTCGAACTGAATAGCATGAGAAGAAAAGCCAAGAGAGGTGAGACCTTATAGATTAGTTTAATAGTCTAGCAATCTATATCAGGGATTAAATGATGTTGAACTGCCCCATCTTTGAAACTATATATGTAATGTTGTAGCTTAAAGAGATATATGTGTGTATGAGTGATACAAATACATACATATACATACACACATCATCTCATCTTGCTCTTTTGCACCCTTAGCACAGGCTGTTTTGGATGTATCACAAAGTAAAAATAAACAAAGAGACCTACAAATGGGGGGCAAAAATCTCGATTTTAAAAAGGAAAAAAAAATGGATGTAGGAATAGAGTTAGCAGATTGGTTGTGAGAATAAAAAGGTCACAAGCTTTTCTAAAATTTGATCCTGGAATGAAAGGGATTCCCAAAGCTTAAGCTGCCTTCCTTGAAAATATCTTATTTTTATAGAATCATTAAATCGTAGATCTCAAAAATGAGAAAGACCTCCTGCCCCCTGAATTTAGGAAGATAAAGTAAGGCCTTCTTCATTTAACAGATGAGACAACTTACGCCCCAAAACAACTCAAGATAAGGGACTTGCCCAATGTCACATGGTTAGTAAATGATAGGCTATCAAAAGGAAAAGGGGAAAAAGTGGAAAGATTTTATGCCAGTCAGTATAGGAATGGGGAAGGGTTAGGGATAAAGAGGCTTCCCCAAGAAGGAGGAAATGGGTGTTGATGTATGTTCCTAGGCAAGATGACCACTCTACATACTCCCTCCAATTCAGAGGGAGGAGTAACTAGGAATGACTGCAATTTGGCCCCTCAATTCAATCTCCGGCTTCTTCCACACAGGAAAGTCCAAATATATTAAGTGACACATGCCGAGAGAATCCAGGGTGTCCTTCAAAGTTATGGAGATTGGCTTTTTTGACAAAAATAAGCAAATTACCTTGATAGTGAGTTCTTGCTTTGCCAGCTGTATACTACAAAGATAACAAAACAAAATCAAATCTCTGCATGCCATTTGTAATCTGGAAACATTCCCTTCAACAGCATTTGCTTGAAATAATGCTTGAGATTATGCAAAAAAAAAAAAATGCAGGCTGCGATGGACTCCAATCCACCCCTGCGCGACTGCAGGTTGAAAATTTACATCAAGGGTAAGTTAGATTTCCCAATTGACAAATGGTCAAAGGATATGAACAGGCAGTTGTCAGAGGAAGAAATTAAAGCTATCTATAATCATATGAAAAAATGTACTAAATCACTATTGATTAGAGAAATGCAAATCAAAACGACTCTGAGGTACCACATCACACTTATCAAATTGGCCAACATGACAAAACAGGACAATGATGAATGATGAAGATGTAGGAAAATTGGAACACTAATGCATTGTTGGGAAATGATCCAACCATTTTGGAGAGCAATTTAGAACTATGCCCAAAGGGCTACAAAAATGTGCATACCCTTTGACCCAGCAATACTATTTCTAGGTCTGTATCCCTAAGAGATCATAAAAATGGGAAAAGGACCCACATGTACAAAAATATTCATAGCAGCTCTTTTTGTGGTGGCAAAGAATTGGAAATTGAGAGGATGCCCATCAACTGGGGAATGGCTGAACAAGTTGTGGTATATGAATGTAATGGAATACTATTTTGCTATGAGAAATGATGAGCAGGCAGACTTCAAAAAAAACCTAGAAAGACTTACATGAACTGGTGCTGAGTGAAATGAGCAGAACCAAAAGAACATTGTATACAGTTAACAGCCACACTGTGCAATGACTAACTTTGATAGACTTGGCTCTTCTCAGCAAAGCAAGAATCTAAAACAACTCCAAAAGACTCATGGTGGAAATTGCGATCCACATCTAGAGAAAGAACTATGGAGTCTTAATGCAGATGGAAGCATACTATTTGCTCTCCTTTTCCTTTGTCGTTTTGTTTTATTGCTTCATTCTTGTGGTTCCTCCCATTAGTTCCAATTGTTCTCTACATCATGACTAATGGGAAAATACGTTTAATATGAATGTATAAAATAGAGCCCATATCAGATTGCATGAAGTCTTGGGGGGGTGGAGAGGAGTGGGAGGGGGGAAAATTTAAAACTCAAAATCTTACGGAAGTGAATGTTGAAAACTAAAAATAAAATAATTAATTAATTTTTTTAAAAAGTAAATTAGAGATAAGGTGGCACACTGGATAGAGCGCAGGGCCTGGAGCCAAGAAGATGTAAATTCAAATCTGACCTCAAACACTTACTAGCTGTGTGATCCAGGGCAAGTCACTTAACTCTGTTCACCTCAGTTTCCTCATCTGTAAAATGAGTTGGAAAAGGAAATGGCAAACCACTCTAATATCATTGCTAAGAAAACCCAAGTCCGACACAACTGAAATGACTAGACAACAACCACAACAAAGCTAGAAATCAGAATTCACACTCATCATACAATTCAAGGCTGCAAAGTTCCAAAGCTGGCCACACGTGTGGGAATCTACCTACCACATACAAATTTGAAAGTTTAATTTCTTTAAGGCCTCACTAAGCAGATCTATATCAAGAGCAGCCTGGTAGAGGTAAGGGTCACAAACATGACCTTGCAAATTCTTTACAATCCCATAAAAAATGAAGGGGGATATGCAGCAAAAACTTCTTAGGGACAAAACTAGAGAATCTGAGAGCAAAACTGCCTGGGGTGGAACGAGAGTGATGAAAATAGGGCTTTACGTGGTTTGTATTGAGGAAATAGAACACTATGTCTAAAGAAGAGTAAGTAAATAAGCAGCTAGTACATAAAACGTTCACAAAGGGGAGTAAAGTGTAATAAGTTGGGAAAGGTAGGCTGGGAACCTTTGTAATCTTGTGAAGCATTTAAAATACAGAACAGAGGAATTTGTACTTTACATGGAAGGCAAGAAGCCAATGGAGCTTTTAGAGTAGGAGGGTGACATTGTCAGATCTGTGAGGAATGTGGTTGGCAGCTTGCGTGGACTCTGGATTCTCAAGAGGAGGGACTTCTGGCAGGGAGATCAATGAGGGTATCTCTAATGCAAAAATGCATGAAGAAACAGAAAAGGAGATAAGATGATTTGATGCAGGTCAAAGTGCTTTGGGGACAACCAGGAAAGTAAAATGTTAACTAACCAAAGGCAAGTCGTCTAGAAAAGATCTGAAAATGGAGAATACTAGTAATAGATGAGGGAATGAGGATACAGTTTACCTAGATCTTAGCAAAGTTTTTGATACAGTATCTCAAAATATTCACATGGGGAAAAAAATGGAAATATATGGATTAGTGGATAATACAGTAAGATGAATTCAGTAAGGGTTAGATGTTTTTTAGTCTATTAGTTGTGTCCAACTTTTTGTGACCCTATTTGGGGTTTTCTTGGCAAAGATACTGGAGTGGTTTGCCATTTCCTCCTCCAGATAATTTTACAGATAAGGAAACTAAGGCAAACAGGGTTAAGTGCCCAAGGTCACACAGCTAGTAAGTATCTGAAGCCAGATTTGAACTCACAAAGATAAGTCTTTCTGACTTCAGGCCCAGCACTCTATCCACCATGCCACCTAGCTGCCCAAAAGTTTAGATGGTCTGACTCTAAAAGGTTAAAGGTTAAATGTCAAGTCTCCAGTAGAGTAGCCCTGAGATCTGGGCTTGGCCTGTGCTATTCAGCAATTTTATCAATGACTGGGATAATGTCTGCAGATGGCACCAAGCTGAGAAAGATAGCTAACCTAATAGATGAGAGTCAGGATCCAAAAGGATCTTAACAGGCTAAAGCATTGTGCTAAATATGATAAAATGAAATTCACGAGGTACATGTTAAGTCTTGCATTTGGGTACCAAAAAAAGTCAACCCAGCTATAAGATGGGAAAGGCATAGACAGACAGCAGTTCAGAAAAAAAGACTGGCGGGTTTTAATGGACTACAAGATCAATGAGTTAGCATTGTGGCAGCCACAATAACTAACACGATCAAGATCTGACAGACGTCAGAGAGGCTTAACCTCCAAGAAAAGGGAGGTGAATCAAAGGTGTGCTGGAGTCAGCTCTAAACAGCTTCTCAAAACCCCACTATTACATTCTCGGTGTGAACATTTACTGCACAGAATTCAGCAATCTGCAAAGCAGGGCTTGCTGTATTGTTTTTTTGATTGCCTAGATTTAAGAAAGCGTTAAGAATGCAGATTAAATTCAAATGTGTATGTGTACATTCCTGTCCCCTTTGCAACCTAGTTGTTAAATATCACATATCAGGACACCCCAGTATTGTTCTATAAACAATGCTTGAGCTCAGCAGGAGTGCAGTAGAAGGCTCAGGGAAGGAAGTCATCACCAGACTAGAGGACTATTACTACTACTACTACTACGACTACCACTACTACTACCACAGTTCCTTCATAGCAGAGACTGTCTTTTGCCTCTTTTTGTATCCTCACTGCCTAGCACAGTGCCTGGCACATAGCAAGTACTTAATAAACAGTGATTGCATTTATATAGCACTTTAAGGTTTTGTAAAATGCTTTACCTACATCATTTCATTTGAGCCTCATAATACCCCTAGAAGGTGATAATCCCTCTGTACTCTTTATCCTCTTCAGATCCTATCTGGAATATTGTTCTGGGAACTATATTTTAAGGACACTAACAAACCGGAGTGTCCAAAGGAGGTCAACCAGGATGGTGAAGGACCACTGGTGCATGACCTAGGAATATTGGTTGAAGGAACTGGGCATGTTTTGCCAAGCAAAAAAAAAAAAGACTGGAGTAAGGGATGGCAAGGTGGGATGAGAGCTATGTTCAAGTATTTGAGCAACAGTAACATAGAGCAAGAATGAGAGCAGCTATGTTTGGGATCAGAGGGTGGAACAAGGAACAGCAAATGCACAATTCAGAGAGGCAAATTTAGTCTTAGAATCAGGAAAAACTTCCTAACAATGAGAGCTGTCCAAAAGTGGAATGACTTGTCTCAAGAAGTGGTAGACTCTCTTCTCCTTGGAGATCTCCAAGCAGATCCATTGGTCAGATCCATTATCACGGGCGTGGGAAACCAGACTGGGATAATGCCTGTTTGACCATACCATTAAACCCAAATCACTCTGGCTCCAGGATTGGCCCATAAAAGGCCCCAGCCCAAGCCTCACTTGCTCCTAGTTTGGGTTTTGATGGCTCAGAGGGGGTAAAAAGCAATCCTTTCTATTCTGGCTAGAAACTCTGAGGGCCTTCCCCTCCCTGATGGACTCTTTTGTGAAGGCAAAGTAGGCCATCTTTTACCTCATTTCTTACCTAGCCTTTAACTACTGAATGGGTAAACTGAGACCTGGGAAAGACCACTAGTCACTTGGATAATGTGGCAGAATGTATAGCGAGCTGGCCTAGAAGCAGGAAGACCGAGGTTCAAGACCTACCTTTCACATATGCTGGCTGTGTGACTCTGGGCAAGTCACTTAACATCTCAGTGTTGTAGGTAACTCTTTAAGACTATCAGTGGCAGAGAGCATGTCAACCTGCATTGGAAGAGGGAGCTTCCTCATTCCAGAGTTCCTGAAACCAATGAAATCAGGGATAATCCTTATCCCTTGCTTTCCATATGTCTTCTCAGTTCTCAGAGGAGGACAGAGCCAGCATTAACTTGAGTTATGCTTTCTTACTTGAAAGCTTTGGCTTTCTAGATGATGGAGTCACAATGACTAGAGAATATTATTTCCAATATCTGTAAACATGATGTGGTGAAAGTAGGGAGTCCTTCGCTAAAGACTAGAGAATATTATTTCCAATATTTGTAAACATGATGTGGTGAAAGTAGGAAGTCCTTCGCTAAAGACTTACTCCAGTGTCTCAGAGTCGTCACAGGAGAGATAAATACGGGTTTTCAAAAACTAATCCAAGTTCCAAACAACCTCCCAGCTCAAACACAGACTGGTCATATACAACATGAGCCTACAAGGCTCTGTGTCCAAAGGCAGCAAAAATGGAGGGTTTCCCCAAGAAATCCCAAGGGTGATCAGAAAGTCTCAGGGTGGTCACAATCTCCAGGGAGGCTTTGGAAGCCCCAGAGAGCAAGGGGAGGAGTGCCACCTGGCCACAGGACCACACAAGTACTAAAGGTCTCCAAGAAACCTAGCACTATGTCCTGAGACCACACAGAGAGCCTGAAGACCCAAAACTCTGAATCTCAAAGATCTACAGGGGCCTAACACCCAGGAAGTGAAGGCCAGCCCCAAAATCCAGGTAATCCAGGGGTAGACTAGGTAGTACTGACCAGAAGAGCAGTAGAGGTTGGAGCCAGGTCCTGGTAAAATGTACCCATTCAGGAACTAAAACTAAAAGGAGAAATAAACCAAAGGAGGCCTCACCAGTCTAAAAAATTGCTATAGCTATAAATGTGCCCCAATTTCCAGGCTAGAGGAAGAAAGTAACTTCATGATAACTTCCAGTAGAGACACAGAAGCAACAGTGATAAAAAAAAAAAAAGGGACCAGAAGGAAGTTCAGAATCAAGCACAGAAAAGCAGGTCAGTTTTGAAAGTGAGATATAGAACATATTATACCCGTTTTTAAAAAAATCAAGCATTATGAAAAGGAGATTGATAGTTTCAAATGCAACTTTCTTTTTACATTCTGTTGTGCATACAGAAATGATTTTTTTTTTATATTTACATTCAGAATAAAACATAAAATTAATTTTACAAAAAAAGAATCTATGTCAATGGAACTAAAGCTCAAACAGGATGAGTATAGGCTGATTGTATGTCCGCCATCTTAGAACTGGTCTAACTAAATGCAAAGAGACTTGATGTTAAAAGGTCGATAGGGGGCAGCACAGTGGATAGAGCACCAGCCCTAGAGTCAGGAGGACCTGAGTTCAAATCCAGCCTCAGACACTTGATACTTATTAGCTATGTGACCCTGGGCAAGTCACTTAACCCTATTGCCCAGCCAAAAGAAAAAAAAAAGATTGATAACTAGATGCTGACTGTTTTTGCCACAGCAACTCTCAAAATGCATGGAGAGGTTGCTAGGTGTTGGTAAAAGGGGAACACACAATGATACAATCATAGGCCTTCTGAACTAGTGAAGAAAGAGAATGTTAAGTAACAAAAAGAGAGGAAAAGGATTCCTACAGTCTCTCATTTTCACTCTCTCTAGCCACCCAAACTCGTATTCCTGGAAAACCATGAGCAGCTGAGGATGGCTTTTTAGTTGGCCAGTGACTTCTTTGCTATTGATACATGAAACAATATCTCTTGGTAAAGAAAGTCAATACTTACCAATGGTAGCCGGCAAGTGCATTGTGGCAGAGGCCTGGGGTGTGAATGCACTGAAATACAGAATCAAAAGGTTCAAGCATCAAGTCTAATTGAATCCTCCTCAGACTGGGTCTGCAAGCTCAGCCCAGGCCATCCTGTTCCCACTCAGAACACTCTAGAGAAGCAGCTAGCTACTGAACCAGGGGACAAGACTGAGCTTTGGCTAAAATGAAGCCAAGTCTGAGAGCTAGCTCCTGGAGTTACTCTCCAGGAAAACGTCATCTCTTGCCTCCATTCCTTAGCTCCTTCATCTCTGAAACAGGTCAAGAATCGCATGTGCTCTATCTAGAGGCTTTGATGAATCATGAATGCACTACTCCTGTCAAATGATGTGAGCAGCTCAAGAGTGTTCAGGATCAACAGCAGCACTCTTCTGCATTCACAGTTCTTTCATTGTCAATGGAGTCCCAGCAAGCAAGGAAAAGAAGACTGGGGAAACTTTATAAGATGAAGCTGGCTCCTCTAGGGTCTCCAACTAAGACTCCATCCAGCCCCTGTGCTGCCTGAACATCTTCCCCTAGAGCACACCTCACCGTTTTCGTAGAGTAGCATCATCTCTCAAAGTTGCTTTCGCAGCTGAAAGCAGGTTCTGAAGGTACATTCTTGCCTCCTTCCAAGCAGCATAACCCAAGCCCATGAATCTATTAAGAGTTCGGCTAAAATCAAAATAAGGAGAAAGTAATGTACATGAAAATCTATGGGGCTTTTATACTATTAATGGGGGTTCTAACATACTCGAGAAAGCAACAGTTACTTAACAAACATCTACTGAGATCTTATATTGATTCCTAGCAATGAGGGAGAAAGAAAGAGAAAGAGAAAGAGAGAGAGAGAGAGAGAGACAGACAGACAGAGACAGAGAGACAGAGAGAGAGACAGAGAGAGAGAGACAGAGAGACAGAGAGACAGAGAGAGAGAGACAGAGAGACAGAGAGAGAGAGACAGAGAGACAGAGAGACAGAGAGAGAGAGACAGAGAGACAGAGAGAGAGAGACAGAGAGAGAGAGAGAAAGAGAGAAAGAGAAAAGAGAAAGAAAGAGAAGAGAAAGAAAGAAAGAAAGAAAAAGAAAGAAAGAAAGAAAGAAAGAAAGAAAGAAAGAAAGAAAGAAAGAAAGAAGGAAGGAAGAATAGTCCTAACTAAAAATGGAACTAGAGACTAACACTGACATGGAACTAGTGAAATGACAAGTAATCTATGGACCACACATTAACCATGATAATATAGTATAAACTACATAAACCATAAAAATGCTAGAGGAATACAGAGCAGAGGAGGAATCTGGAAGGGGGAGTGGAGAAAAGTTTCTTGGAGAATGTTTGACCAGTCTCAAATGCCATAATGTACATGAATTGTTTAAGAGCATACTGGACATGAGGATTAATGGCATGAACAAAGGTAGAGATGTGGGAATTGCAAGTCATGGGGTATGGGGGGGGAAATAGAAAGGAAGGAAAGGGGAGGGGAGAGAGACAGAGACAAAGAGAGTAAGAGACAGAAGCAGAGAGAAGGAGGAGGAGAAGGAAGGAAGGAAGGAAGGAAGGAAGGAAGGAAGGAAGGAAGAAGGAAGGAAGGAAGGAAGGAAGGAAGGAAGGAAGGAAGGAAGGAAGAAGAGAGAAAAGGGAGAGAAGGAGGAGGATGAGAAAGAAGGGGAAGAGAGGAAGGGGGGGAGAGAAAGAGAAGAAAGGAAGAGAGAGACAGAAGAGAGAGACCGAGACAGAGAAAGACTGACACAGAGACAGAGACAGAGAGAATTTATCAAGCCCTTACTATGTGCCAATAAAATAAAAGCAAGCAAGCAAGATAGTCCCTGCCTTGCCTTCAAAGAATTTACATTCTAGTAGGGGAAGAAAAAATACTGGGAGTAGAGATGAGACTACAGAATGTTTTGGAGCTGGTGGCTGGAAAATATGGTGAAGGCTTGGTTCTAAACAAGATAAGGCAAGAGTTCATCTATTAGAGCCCATAAAAAGCAAGCAGGTTGGTTTGGTTAGAGCCAAGGGACCAAGCGAAGCAAAAAAAAATGAGGTTGTAAAGATGAAGAGTAAAAATGGGGATGTGATATAAGCCCTTAAGCAGATTTAGAATTGATAGCAACTATAGACTGTTAATCAATTAAGTCGATATGAAGAAACTGGTAACAGGAAGAGTCTACTGCAATGGCCATGAGATGCATAAACAGAAGCAGGGAGAGATGAGAGTCAGGGAGAACAGCACATTTTGGAGAAAGTAGAGAGTTCTCAATGATGAAGTTCAATTCATCCACAGCTAGATGTTCAAAATCATGTAACCATTATATCAAGAAGGCTTAGAGTCAATTTCCTCCACCCCAGTATATCTTCATGGTTACCAGTTTATGGGCAGTAGTTAATTACTCCAAGTTCATCTTGGCAATCAAAAGTAAATTCATTGTGATGGAAATGAAATGGGTACATACTCCAGATGCTAGACTTAGGCTCTAGAAAAGACCCAATTCACTCCTAGCACTAAAACAGGCATTATCCATATTATTAGAACTTATTTAAGAAGGATGAACAGGAGAATTTATTGATTCTCAAGAGTGACTTTTCATGGCGACAATGTTAGAGGTAACTTTCTTGTTCTTGTCAAAGTATCTGAGACTTTTAGGGCTGGAAGACCCTTTGGAGATCATTTGATCCAATTTTCTCATTTTAGAGATGAGGACATTGAGACCCAGAAATGAAGCAATTTGTTCACGGTCACACAGCGAGTAGTGACAAAGCTGAAACCAGAATTTGTGTCTTGTGATTCTCATTTCAATGTCCTTTTCACTACAAGAAGCTGCTTTCTTTCCCTCTTGGAATAATGATGTATTTAATTTTGGTCCCTATTACATGAAGTAGGACTCTTTTATTTGTCCTAAATTGATGAGGTACTCTGTGGGCTAGTTAACAGGGGCAGGGAACCTGTGGCCTCAAGGCCACATGTGGCCCTTTTATTAAGGGGATTTGTTCTATGAAGTTTGGATTCAGTCAAAGGGCTGCACTTGAGGACCTACAGGGCCACACGTGGCCTCGCGGGTACAGGTTCCCCACCGTGGTAGTACTTTGTGATTTGGCAGACACTTGTATATTTACCTTATCTGTATTATGAACACAAGAATCCAATACGTCTTTCAATGCTTACCAGACAGCTACAGACCTGGCACACAGTAGGTACTTAATAAATACTTGTTGAATGATCGATTAACCTGGACTCGTTTCCCCTGTATATAGATCCTAAATTTCAAAATTTGGGCTTCTCTAGCAACTGCTTGTATCAATTTCTGCTAGCTTGATTGGTCCCAAATTAACCACATTACAATCCTACTCTGAAAACTCAAATTGCCACAGAAATGCTGTCTATGGAAAATATTTCCAATGGCCTGGCTGTCTAAAATCAAGGAGAGAAAGTAACACTATCCAAAAGGCAGATAGACCTACCTGCTCAAAGACATCCTGGTGACTGGAAAGGACAGGTCCAGTGAATAGGTGCTTAATCACACTGAGATCCAATATCTGGTCTCCAATTGCCACACCAATTCTTTGTCTTGGCTATAAGGGGAAAATGCAGTTTATTTTTTGTGGAAAGTCCTGGGGAGATATTAGAAGCCAAATCTAGCATCTGAAGAAAAAAAAATCCTAAAGATTATCATCATCTCAAGAATAAGTTGTCTTTCCTAAAATTGCTTCTCTCCAAAGGCCTGTGAAATGCATTTTTTTCCTCTTCTCTACACAAACTCATTTGCCTCCAGCCGTGCTATGAATCAAATATGTTCTGAATGACAAGATATACTATAAGTCACATTGCATAGATAAAATAATTTCATATCTTTTTAAAGGGCAAGAAGGAAGGGGCAGGGAAAGGATATCGTACCTGTGAAGTGGGAAATGAACCAGGTTCACTAGGTGGTAAGAGAGTCAGAATTTTTGAGCTTGTCCAAGCTTGAAGGTCTAGCCTCCCACCCCGAGTATGAGTCATTTCTACAACATCCCTTATCCCTGTGATCAATTATACAGATTCTCCTTGAAGAGCTCAATGTAATGAGGAGCTCACCACTTCACACAGTAGGTCATTATGCTGTTGGATTCAGATGTTAAGGCAAACAGGTGTCAGTGGATACAAGGCTGGGTCTAAATCCTGCCTAAATCATTTACTGTTTGTGCAACCCTGGGAGGGTCACTCAACCTCTCTCAACCTCAGTTTCCTCACTTGTAAAATGGGGATAATACTACCTACTTTACACAGTTGCAATGAAGATCAAATGAGGTGACATATACAAATTGCTTTGCAAACCTTAAAGCACTATAAAAATGCTATCAGTACTGGGTACATCCGACAATCATGCAATCCAAAGAGCTAGAAAGGCTCTTAGAGATTATCCAAACTCAATCTCTTCATTTTAAAGATGAGTAGATTGAAACCCCCAAAGAGATTAAAGTGACTTGCCCAAGGCCCTCTAGTTACCTCATTATGGGACAGTAGAAAGACCAGTGGATTGGATGGCTTGGGTTCTAATCCCAGCGCCATCTCTATCTTCCTGGTTGATCTTGGCAAGTCACAACTTCTGGGTCTTCAGCCATAAAACGTGGAAGATGATCCTAAGGTCTCTTTCTCCCAGGTCTAGAATCTTATTTCCCCATGTTAAGTATTATTTGTGAAAATATGACAGGTGACAGATTCAATACGGCCCTTCTACTACTCCTTTGTTGTTGTTATTCAGGGATTTCAATTGGGTCCAACTCTTCGTGACTCCATTTGGGGTTTTCTTGGCAGAGATACTGCAGTGGTTTGTCATTTCCTTCTCCAGCTCATTTTACAGAGGAGGAAACTGAGGCAAACAGGGTTTAGTGATTTGTCCATCATCATACAGCTAGTAAGTATCTGAGGCTGGATTTGAACTCACGCCTTCCTAACTCCAGGCCTGGTACTCTATCTACTGCACCACCTAGCTGTCCCTATTACTTCTTAGAATCAGATATACTGCAACCTAAATCACATTTATGAATGATATTATTGTTCAAACTGATTAAAAAACTAAGGTCCAACAAAAACACATTACCATTAATAATTATTTGGCCATCAGGACTTTTTCCTGGATATGATTTAACTAATGAATCAATTAATTTAATAATAAAATGCAATGATGCCTTTTGGATTTACATCAAAGTCATCTACACACACATACACACACACACACACACACACACACACACACACACACACACTCCTTCCCTCCCTTGTAGCAAAGAAAAGCAATTAAGCAAAATCAAGTGACAGAGAGGGTGCAACATTTCATGGATGTAATATGTTTACGATATAATCTGAATATTTTTTTTCTATATCATAAAAAGCCCATAATGGTCTTTGGCTGTTAAAAATGTGGTTGTAAATACTCTGCAAAACACATTTCTGGAGTTGTTATTATTATTAACTGATAGTTCTCTAAGGTATCTCTCTGGGACTATAGGTTACAAAGCAGGTGCTGATCCGATAGAGTGCCCTCAGTGAGAAAGGGATCAGTCAAGACGATAAGCATGTGTTAAATTCTTACATGCCCAGCTTTGGGAATAGAAAAAAAAGGGGGAAAACTCATCCAGTTCCTGCCCTCAAGACACATACATTCTAAAGGGAGAAAACAACATGCAAATAGCTAGGTACATACAAGCCATCTACAGAGTGCATAAAAGTAGTCTGAAAGGGAAAGCACTAGCACTGTTGGGGGTAGAGGGAGAGACCAGAAAAGGTCTCCAGCAGATTGAAATCACAGGTTCATTTAAAACAACAAAAACAACAGCCACAAAATCACCACCCAAATGGAAAGCTAAAGACATATGGTAGGCAGTTAATAAATGTTTTTTTAAATTGATTTCAATTTCTTTTTTTTTTAGCTTAGAGGGCTCTTTTATTGGAATTTAAGATAAATTCCTTATCTACTTTGAAAATAAGTATTTCAATTTAACAAGTATCTACTATTTATTCATTGTCATACTTTGTGGAATGCTTGGGAAATATGAGCCAAATTAATTATTAATTATAATCACTGTTATTAGGTTACACTAAGATTTATAAGGTCCTTTCCACATAACCAGTGAGGTAGCTAGTGTTAGGATATTACATTAGGACATCATTACGTCCAATGTATAGATGAGGAAGCAAATCTTAAAACATGTGACGTGTCCAGGATGAAACAACATACAACCAAGATCTAATCTTAGATCTCCTGACTCCATGTCTAGTAAACTTTCTGCTGTACCATGTTGCCTCGTTTATAATGTGTGTATGCACTTACTTTTTCTTTTTGAGCACTTATTTCCCTTTAAATTCTTCCTTTCCCCTCACCATTGAACTCTGCCTTATAACAAGGAAAATCATTTAAATAAAGCCAACAAAGTGATATCTGCAACATTCTACATCTGTAGTCCCTGACTTGCCTCCTGAGAGGAGAGAGGAATGGAGTGTTTCATTCAATTTCCAGGACCAAGAATCTTCATCCAATATATTACACAGCTTTTTAGTGTTGTCATTCATATTAGTGTAGTCATTGTTTATATTGTTCTCTTGGTTCTGCTTTCCTTACTCCATCACTTCATAGAAATCTTGTCATACTTTTCTTAATTCCTTCTATTCTTCATTGCTTATGGAGCAGCAATATTCCATAACATTCATACACCAGTTTCTTCAGCCATTCTCCAATCAATGGGCACTCATTTGGTTTCCAGGTTTTTGCTTTTTAAGCTTCTCTTGAGTCTTGTATTTGAAGATCAAATTTTCTGTTGAGTTCTGGTCTTTTCATCAGGAAGGTTTAGAAGTCCCCTATTTTGTGAATGTCCATCTCCTCCCTGAAAGATTATGCTCAATTTCGCTGGGTAGTTGATCCTTGGTTGTAATCCAAGCTCCTTTGCTTTATGGAATATCATATTCCATGCCCTCTGATCTTTTAATGTAGAAGCTGCAAGGTCCTGCGCAATCGTGACGGTGGTTCCATGATATTTAAATTGTTTCTTTCTGGCTGCTTGCAGTATTTTCTCTTTGACCTGGTAGTTTTGGAATTTGCTACAATATTCCTTGGCATTTTCAATTTGGTATATCTTTCAGGAGGTAATTGGTGGATTCTTTCAATGACTATTTTACCCTCTGGTTCTAGGACCTCAGGGCAGTTGATTTCAATTTCTGCCAGATGAGTTTTACAACCACTGTGAGACACACTAAAGCTTCAAGTAATAATAATTATACCTGTTCTAAAATATTTATAGCAGCTTTCTTTGTGGTGGCAAAGAACTGGACATTGAGGGGATGCTCATCAATGGGAGAATGGCTAAACAAGTTGTGGTATACAACTGTGATGGAATACTACTGTACTGTAAGAAATGATGAGCTGCTTCTCAGCAATACAATGATCTAAGACAATTCCAGGAGATTCATGATGGAAGGTGCTAGCTACACCCAGAGAAAGAACTATGGTGTCTGAATGTAGATTAAAGCATATTATTTTCTCTTTTTTTCCCTTTCTCATGGTTTTTCCCTTTTGTTCTGATTCTTCTTTAGCAGCATGAATAATGAGGGAATATGTTTAATATGACTGTACATGCATGACATGTATAACATACAGATTACATGTTGTCTTGGGAAGTGGAGAGAGAGACAGGGGAAAAATTCGGAACTCAAAATGTTATAGAAGAGAATGCTGAAAACTAAAAATAATTAATTATTTTTTTTAAAAAAACTACTTCCTCCCTCCCCCCTAAAAAAAGACGAGCTGATTGTTTTTAGAAAAACATGGAAAGACTTGCATGAAATAATGAAAGTGAAATGAGCAGAACCAAAAGAAATCTGTAAACAGCAGCACCAATATTATATGAAGAATAACTGTGAACAACTAAGTTATTCTGAGTATCATAAATACTTAAATCAACTACAAAGGATCTGTGAAGACGTTATCCACCCCCAGAGAAAGAATTGATAAATAAAAGTATTCACAGTATGTATGGATGTATGGGTGTGTGTATCACATATACACACAAATGTATATTACATACACATACACACACACACACACATATGTGTATGTAGGTCCAGCATGGGGTGGGGAGGAAGGGAGGGAGACAATTTAGAACTTAAAATGTAACAAAAAATAAATTTAATTTTTAAAATAATAATGATACTTTATTGATGATATATTTTATATATTTTATATATGATTATGTGACATATAATTATTATATATCATAAATACATAATACAGATGTATAATTATTAAAACAGCATGTAATAAATATATAAATATAACATTTTATATTTATATCATGATTTACAGCATTGGTGTCAAACTCAAAAAGAAATGGGGACACATACAATACGCGAAGCTCTCCGTGGGCCACACAGGGACTTGGAAACCACATAGTAACATTATCTATGTTCTATTGGATTCCTATTGCTTGGTTAAATATTTCCCAATTACATTTTAATCTGGTTCAGGCTATACTCAAGACTGTTGTAGGCCATGTGTTTGACAGCTCATGGGCAGGCAGCTAGGTGGACCTGGCGTCTGAATCTTGCCTGCAACACTCATTAAGTGAGGCACATCACTTAAGCCAAGGCACATTATTTATCCTGCTCAGCCTCGGTTTCCTCATCTGTAAAATAAGGATAACAATAGCACCTACCTCCCAGGGATATTGTGATATAATACACAAAAAGCACTGTGCAAATCTGAAAGTGCTATATAAATGCTATCATCATCATTATTTACAGAACACTTCTCCCATATACAATCTCATTTGATCCTATGAACAACCCTAGAAAGTAGAAAAGACAGAGATAATTATTTTATTTCCTCTCTTTTACAAATAAGGAAATTGAGGCTCAGAAAAATTAGCCAACTTACCCAAAGGCATACAGCCAATAAGTAGAGGCAGCACCATGGCATAATGGATCGAGTGCCAGTCTTGGATTCAGGAAAGCCTGAGTTTAAATCTGGCTTCAGGCACTTAGCAGATTTATGACGCTAGATAAGTCATTTAACCTCTTTGTGCCTCAATTCCCTCATCTATAATATAATGAGGTTTGGCTTGATGGCCTCTAAGGTCCCTTCCTGCTCTAAACCTATGGTTCTATGATCCAAGTCTAGCCAAGATGCCAATCTGGGGCTTCTGACTCCTTGTCTGGTGCTTTTCACTACAAAAGGTTCTCTGTCAGCCTTTCCTGTCTGCACGTTCACCATATGGAAATCAGGCCAAGATTTGAAACAAACAAAAAGAGTGCAATGATTTCTACTCCTGTTCATTATCCTTTAATTATACTTTTAGAGTAATTTTGAGCTTATGAGAACACATGGAAAAGCTTTAAGTCTACCTCCAAAGCAGTGGGTGAGCCTATCCATTGATAGCCCTTCCATAATTTAGTGAGGTGGTTATCTGAAGCTGCTGTGCCCAAAAGATTCATCATCCTGAGATGGTGCTGGTGATGAGCCTCTCAGAACTTTGCTAGACTGAACTTCAGGCACACATACTGTCTCCTAATCAAAGACCTGCCCGAGTTTGCATTCTGCCAATCTCAACTTGGATAACTCAGGGTCACCTCCTGCCATAATGAATGAGCCATCATGATGTGACCGACATCTAGGGAAAATATTTCTGTGGTTTTTAGTTAACAGCAATAACAATTACAATAAAGAGGAGCTGGGCATGCCCACTCCAAGGAACTATACTGTAACTTTCCATGGGCCACCAGAATATCCCAATTATTTCACAGTTTACTTCCATAACATAAAGAAAACTCATTTTATTATACTTTCTTGTAGATCTGTCAAAAGTCTCAGAAAGTGCTTTTTGATTCAAGCCCAAATCTCTTATCAGTGTCAACAGCATACTGCATTAGATTCCTGGGCTTAAAGTGAGAAAGACCTGGGTTCAAATCCACTCTCAGATATTTATCAGCCATGTGACCACAGACAAGGCATTTAACCTTTCTGAATCTCAGTTTCCTCATCTGTAAAATGGTGACAATAGCTGAGATAACGTATGCAAAGCACTCTCTAAATCTCAAAAGCACTAACAAAATGAGTTATTATGTTCAGCAATCTTCATTGCCAGATTCCAGCTTTGTACATTCAGTGAGGATCTGTGCCTGTTCATGCTCTTAAGAGTAGATGATTGAGGGGCAGCTAGGTGGCACAGTGGATAGAGCACTGGTTCTGGATTCAGGAGGACCTGAGTTAAAATCCGGCCTCAGACACATAACACTTACGAGTTGTGTGACCCTGGGTAAGTCACTTAACCCCATTGCCTAAGAAAAAAAAAAAGTAGATGATTGACAGTACTCCAAAAACACATTCATCTTTTCCTCCCCATGACTCGCTTTAATGGGACAATCCACAAACAAGCTGCAGAGCTCAGCATCATCCCCTAGCTATTGGTAACACCTGTCTATAAAGTCACTTTTGTCCTCTAATCTTCACTGTTCATCCATCAAGTGCTGGATTGTACAAAAAGAATCAAAGAGGCCCTAGTTTGAGGTTCTAATCTGGGCTCTAGGTCACTCATGTGATCTTGGCAAGCCACTTAACTTCTCCATGACTCAGTACGTTCTGGTGAAAACAAGATCTGCCCGTCATCTTTCTGACAAGAGCTGTTGTGAATATGGGAAATTAGTGACTACATTGTGAAAAGTGGAAATCATTACCAAGGTATTATTTATTATCCTTATGTGTATCTTCCAACTCTGAGATTCCATGATTCATGCCTACGATCCAAAGGAAGGCCGAAAAGTGGGCCCAGAAGTGAAAAGTAAAGGCAAAGGGTCTTTTCTATATAGGAGCTTTAAATTGCCTTTCTTGGCCGAGGGATAGGAGGTATAGTGCCAGGGACAACAGGATCACTCAGTCACTTCAAGAGATCAATCCGCTTTAAGGGGGAAAGAGGTTCCACTATTAAGTGTGGGCTACAGGATAGAATGGAATTTCCTGGGGGCTGGGCAACATGTTCCAAGTCTAGAAATTCTGGCTTTACTCATCCAATTAAAAAAAACAAAAAACAACAACTCTATCCAGAAAGATAACATTCATCAGTGATACCAAAAACAGAGTAGAACAACCAATATGAAGTTAACATTAATACTTTAACTTTTCCCCTCAAAACTTAACAATATTAGGGAGATAGACAGACAGACAGACAGAGAGTGCTCAATTATGTATATGCTTTAAGTAAATAACTCACTTGACAGGTTAGGTTACTTTAGATAAGGTAGTAGATAGAGAGCTATCTTCTGAGCCAGGAAGACCTGAGGTCAAGGCCTGGTTCCAGTGTGACGCATAGTGGCTGTGTGATCAGGGACAAACACAACATTTCAGTGCTCTGGGGAATGCTCTAAGACTATAAACTACACAGAAGGTACTGACCTGCGCAGGTAGAGGGTGAATCCTCACCTAGGAGTTTTCTGTACCAATGAAATCAGAGGTCCAATCTATTTCCCTTTTTCCTATTGGCAGGCTAGTCCTCCAGTGTGGTGGGGAGGAGGAAATCTTCAAGGCTAGTCACTTAGAAAAAATTTTTTTTCTGGCTCCACATTGGATGTTTTTATAATACTTAGCTACATGACGAATTAATATTCTTTAAATAACATTTAACTATGTTCCACAGAACTATTTTCCAACTGTATCTTAAAGGTCACTCTTTTCCTCTAACAGTTACCTCATGCTGATTGTCAAAAATATCACATTTTCTATGGTCATTGCCAGGCAAACTAGTTTTTGTTTGGGGATAGATAAGGAAAGGGAGGCCATGGAATCAGATAGAGAAAGAATCATATTATAACTGTTTATCACACTAAGAAGTAACTAATACTCCCAAGGACCCTTAGGAAGTCAATTTCAAAATTCTGAATTAACTATAATATAGATTGGGTTTTTTTTAATCTTTTCTGAAAAGGAGGTGAAATAGACTTCCTCTCTTGGGGCTTCCCCTCAATTGTTGTTTCAGCACATTTCTACACCTGAACATCAGAGGAGTGTGATGATATCAGACCTCATCCTAAAAGCTGTTCCAGGGTTGTTCTAGACAAATGAAGGCATTTATGCAACAGAACTTCATCTCTCATAGAGTCTAGCTTGACTCCTACTTTACCTTCTCCAAAGGGTTTTCCTGCAGTTGATTCCCACTTATTGGTTAGAGTTCACATTAGGTCCAATTAGGACCACAGGATCACGGATCTAGAGGTGAAAAGGACCTCACGACATCTAGTACTTCCCCAAACTCAATTTTATATATAAGGAAACAGATCCAGAGAAGTTAAAGGAGTTACCCAAAGTCATACAGGTAGTATCAGTGACAAGATTTGAAGTCAGATTCTTCGACTTGAGAACCAGTGGTCACTGTACTATGCCACTTACTTAGATAAAAATTAAAAAGACACCATCAGGGTTCATTATTGGAAGGGTCATCTTGGAAAGCCTGTGTCTGGCTAACTTAAGTTAAATTTTAACTGGGTAGTCTATTTGAATTGCATTGTCAGATTTAGGTTTAACTTCTTGTCACATTACAACATCCCAAGGACCTCTGGTATAGTTAAAGTGTTGGGAAATCACAGTAACAAGAAAGCTCATATCTTCGAAAAGTCCTAATGGTAAATCACTGAAAATATAAACTTTATAATATTGCATATGATATACATATGTGTTCAACATTAGGATCAGAAATCCAACCAAAAACGACCACAAACTAGGGTACAATGGTGATGTAACTGTTAGCCTAACCTCTTCCTGGGCAGCTTTTCCCTTTTCTAATATATTTTAACTACTGTAATGGAATGGTCCAGCCATTTTAACAAGTCTCCATTTACTGAGGTCCTGCTCAGGACAATTTGGGTGCTCATTCAATTAGCCCTGATACTGCTCATAGAACTAAAGAAAAGACTGGCCACTCAATCTCTCGGAGATTTGTGGTGAAGCATAAGGCTACTTTTCCAAATGGGCAGGGCCACCCTCCTGTACATCAGGCAAGACTAGCTGCCCCTAACACAACTTCGATATTACAGATACAAGCCAAATTTTAGTGCAGCAGAAGGAATATTGGCCTGGAATTTGCTCCAGCCCCAACTCTGCAAATAACTTACAGTGTGAGCTTGTCCCTAGACCTCTCTGGCCTCTAATTTCTTTATCAATAAAGAAGGGAGTTGATAAAATGATCTCTAAGGTTTCTTTAGGTTCCCAGAAGCTGTGGTTCCATGAGTCAAATGCCAAGAACACTGGGATAACAAACAGATGCAGAGGAAGCGAAAGCCAGAGAAGAGGAATGAAGGATAACGAACAGTGGAAAAGAGATCACTAAAATGAGGTTGAATTTAGATGAATTTAAAAACCAAGGTTTCTTAAAACAGAGGAGACATGCATCCCTCCTCACAGCAGAGATAGAATGTTGTACATACTCTTAGATACAGTCTCTACACTGGATAGCTTTGCTAAATTGTTGCTCCTAAAAGGCCTGCCATGCTATGGTCCACGGGGTCAGGAAGAATTGGACATGACTGAATAACGACAATCACAAGGGAGGGTTGGCGTAGGATGTGAGAAGAGGATTGTTTTTTACCCACAGAAATGAGTATGATAGAAACAGAAAATACATACATATAGATACACACGTGTGTGTGTGTGTATACATATTATATATACATGCATGTGTGTATATATATACATATTATATATATACATGTATGTGTGTATATATATATATACACACACACACCTGTGGTTATGTGTATATATACATATATACACACATACATATATACACACACATATATATATGTATGTATATAAGTGTGGTGGGTCCCATACCAATACACCAATGCATGTGCTCTCTCTCAACATATATAATATGTATTATATTACATTATACTCTATATAATATAAAATACATGCTCTTTATATCCAATATCTATATTCTTTAAATATAATCTGTTATATAATACACAATCAATAATATAATATATAATATAGCATTGATAATATATAATATATAGTTAATAATATATTATATATTTTATATATATGGAGAGAGAGAATGTGCATTGGTGTATTGGTATGGGACCCCAGCTCTATACATTAGTAAGCTATACCTCAGTTTTTCCATCTGTAAAGTTGGGAGAATAACAATATAAGGTTTGGGTTTGGTTTTTTTTTTTTAATTGTGAACTCCCAACTAATAAATATTCTTTATATACAAATGCCTGGCTCATAACACACCAGAACTGGACCCCACCCCCAGGGAAACAAAAGCTTTTCTTTCCTCTTTATGCTGCTGGATACCACTAGTTTATGGCTGTGCCATGGAAGAAGAAGGAGAAAGAGGGGCACTTATCATCTGGATGTCAATTGGGCCAGGCCAGTGGACTGAAGAAGTTAAGAGAGGAGACAACATACATGCTCCTGATTTCACAAAGATAAACATGAACCAGTCTTCGGCCTGAAAGGGCATGTATCTTACGGAGCTGCGGGTGGGGTATGAAGTGTACAGATACAAAAGTACTAGATAACTTGTGGAGGTATAGAGCATTGACAACTGGGGAGAGGGATATCAGAAAGTGTTTGCATAGAACTAGATACATGGAAAAGGCAAAGATGAAAAGGAAGTACATCACCCTGCCCCTACCCAACCAGAAGGAACAGGAAGGTAGATAAGGTCTAGCAGCCTTGGCCCTTCCCCTGAAAGATCACCCCATGGAAACTGAGAGCATCACAATGCATCTGCTACACTCTGCTAACAAACTCCTGCCACCTTTAACTCTTCCTGTTGTTGTTGTTCAGTCGTTTCAGTCATGTCTGACTCTTCACAACCCCATTTGGAGGTTTTCTTGACAAAGATACTAGAGTGGTTTGCCATGTCCTTTTCCAGCTCATTTTACAGATGAGGAAACTGAGACAAACAAGGTTAAGTGACTTGTCCAGAGTCATACAGCTAGTAAGTGTCCGAGGCCAGTTTTGAACTCAGAAAGAGGAGTCTTCCAACTTTGGGCCCGGCACTCCATCCACTGTGCCACCTAGCTGCCCTCACTCTTTATAGCCTTGTATTACTCACCAGCTGCCCAGGAGTAAATGATCCCCAATCGCCACTTCCCAAACTCATTATCATCCCCCTCTTCAACCCCACTCATTTCCCACTTTAAACTATACCCACCTCTTCTACCATGTCCTCTGGAGTTCCATTTCCATAACGAACAATCTTTCCTTCTTTCTGAACCTCTCCCACTTTGGCTGTGCCTTTTCTTACACTCCCAACACACTGTTCTTAGAAAGGAAGTCAAAATACTTCCCACTGTCATTTCTAGACTCTTCCCTTTGCCTCTATCAATCAGCAATCTCTCCTCTTCTGTAGTTGGTGTTACTAAAAGAAAGTTCATCCTTTAAGGATCATAGTGGCTATTTGATACAGGCTGCAAGCTCATTCTTCCTTTCTCAGAGTGCAGCACCTAATTTGCTGTCTTCTTCTCTTCCCTATCTCCTACTATTATATTAAAAACTTCAATATTCATGTTGATGCTCCCTTAGATTCCCTAAACTCCCAGTTCCTCAAACTCCTTTCCTCCTACGACTGGCCCCTTTACTCTGCCTCAACTATACACAGGGACAGTAACACTGTGAATCTCACCCTTACTCCTAAGTGTTCCACTTCTTTGATTCAATGTTCTGATATTCCTCTATCTGACCACAACCTCTTATCATTCCATCTCTCTGTGTTTTATAGTTAAACGATTCGACTCCACATTGTCTCTTCTCAAATCCCTAGCCCCCTTGAGCATCATCCATTATCAAATTCCATCCCTGGATTTCTACCATTATCTGCTTCCTCAGCTCCTACTCACATGCTGTTGATAAAGCTGGATGCTGAGACCAAAGACAGAAGGCATGGTTTCAAAGGCTTTCTCCATGTAAACAGAGTCTTTGAAAGTTTTGGAAAGTTAGAAGTAATTTAACATGGTATAACAGGAAAAAAGAGCAATGGATTCTCAGGGTGAGAGCCTGGGTTTTTCATCCTAGTTCTTCCATTTATCATGTGATATTGGCAAAGTCACAGCCTCTCTGAACTTCATTTTCTTCAACTATTGGACTAGATGACCTCCAGGGTCCCTGACTGCTTTAAGTCAATGATCCTAAGAGCTTTCAAAATCAAGGTAATTATTATCACAGAAACTAGCATAACAACAATGGTCTTCATCTTCATTCATTCATTCACTCATTCATCAAGCATTTCTCAAAACAAGGTGGCACCATGGATGAAGTGCCAGTTATAGAATAAGGGAGACCTGAGTTAAAATCCATTCTCAGACACTTGCTAGCTATGGGACCCTGGGCAAGTCACATAACCTCTGCCTGTTTCAGTTTTCTCATAGTAATGGTACCTACTCAACAGGGTTGTGAGGATCAAATGAGATAATATTTGTAAAGTGCTTTGCCAACCTTAAGGTGCTAGCCATTAGCATCTGTCTATTTCAGCCCGACTAGGTAGAAAGTAAATGAAATTCTTCTGGATACAGGTGTGTACTATGAGTGCAGAATGTTGCATACACAACATGAAACATCCGATGTGTTTGCTTTACCAATCTACTTGGCTTAAATGTTTTTCTTTGTTATAAGGAAGGATTCAATGAGGTGGTTTGAGAGAGAAGAGCATATCAAAACAACACTGCAAAAACAGTTGCAAAGGGGCAGCGAGGTGGCACAGTGGATAGAGCACCAGCCCTGAAGTCAGGAGGACCTGAGTTCAAATGTGACCTCAGACCAAACCCTTGACACTAGCTGTGTGACTCTGGGCAAGTCACTTAACCCCAATTGCCTTAAAAAAAAACCCATAAAAACAAACAAAAAAACAGCTGCAAAAACAAAATATCAATAAAATTTAATTGTATTAAACAAAGACGATAAAGCAAGGAGTCAAAGTGAAATTATCTGACTGGCAGGAAGCTACCCTTATTCTTGTGATCTGGCATTGCAGCGATGACAGGACTGGGAGAAAAAGACACGTCTGGTCCTAGCTTTACTACTAAACAGCTATGTGATATGGGGCAAGAAACTTCACCTTTACATGAAATCATCCATAGGATGTGATGGGCCTGTGAAGTGGTCTTCCAGTTCTAACATTTTATAGATTTAAAAGCCTAACCCAGTTCAGAACCTATTCAAGGTATTTGTGAGTCCTAGTCAAGGTTTGAAAATGTTGCTGCTGCCTGTCCATAAGGAAATTTGATCCTTCAATGTATGTAATAACACATGTGGCCTGGATTATCACAAAAAAAATACTAATGTGATCCAGAGAGTGAAACTTTCTACAAGAAAATTATGTGTATGTATAAAAAGTAATGTTAAAAAGCATGCCTACTCCCCTACAAGTTGTGAGATAGGTGGCTGCCTAACTCACCTACTCCTAGTCTGGTTTCACTTAGAAAATATTGTAGAGAGGTACCAATACTTAACTTAGGATGCTGAAGAGACTCCATTTGAATCCTGTCTCTTACACTCAGCAGCTCTGTAACCATGGGTAAATCACTTCACCTCTCTGCCTTTGTTTCCTAGTCTGTAAAATGAGGGTGATAATGGCCTGTAGTACCTATCTCCCAGAGTGGCTGAAAAAATCAAATGAGATAATGTGCGTTAATTTAAGTGTGTGTGTGTGTGTGTGTGTGTGTGTGTGTATCTCAAATATTATTATGATTAGGTAAGTTTACCTTGAAAATAGCTGTTGTTATTGATTTACTCCTTGCTTGGTAAAGATACCAGAATGGTTTGACGTTCTCTCATTTTACAAATGAGGAAACTGAGGCAAACAGGGTGAAGTGACTTATCCAGAGTTACTCAGCTAGTTAAGTGTCTGAGGCCAGATTTGAAACTCAGGTCCTCCTGACTCCAGGGCTTAGCCATTCTATTCACTGTGCCACCTAGCTGAGTGGTGCAGTGGATAGAGTGCTGGCCCGAAAGTCTGAAATATTTATCTTCCTGAGTTGAAATCTGGCCTCCTACATTTATTATCTGGGTGATCCAGGGCAAATCACTTCACCTTATTTGCCTCAGTTTTCCTCATCTGTAAAATGATCTGGAGAAGAAAATAAAATGGCAAACCACTTCAATATCTTTGCCAAGAAAACCCCAAATGGGGTCACAGAGAGTCGGATAAGACCGAAAAACTGAAAATAACAAATTTGCCTTGCAAATAAAGAGGAAAGGTGGAGGAAAATAGAGGCAAACGCTAGGCTTTTTAAAGTTACAGTTACAAAGGGGGGGGGGAATGAGCCCGTTTTTTAAAAAAGTCACCTTTTTAAAAAGGGACCAGTTCACAATCCCTGATTGTTCTGACTTTAGCCTTACACCTAGGAATATTTTCACCTTCTGTTCCACGGCCCATGGCTATATGCTCCTGAGTTACCCACCCCACTACCAACAAGTGAGTCATGCCATCCACCACCGTCTCCAGTGTCAGCCTCCAGAAGCAGAATGAGAACATAACAACCAGGTAAATCGGTTCAGGTGTCCCAAAATGTCCTCCCTCTATTCCCTTCCGCACCTCAAAGCAGGAGGGCCGAGAAGCTGAGCTTAAGTAGAGGGACCTTGGGCTCACATAAAAGAAAACTGAAGAGACTTGGCCTTTTGCCTGCGAGACCTCCAGGAACTAACGGTAGACTCTTCCTAGTAGGTTTTGCAGGACAGAGCGCGGGGATCAGCGGCACAAGCGCTCAGCTCCGGGAGGCCTGAAGCTGGGGAGCTTCGGGGAGAAGAACTGGGGCGGGGATCGGGGTAGGATGGCATAGAAAAGGGGCCTGAGACTCCCTGGCTCCAGCCCACGCGACCCTTTCAGATCCCGACCCCACCCCTCCACCCGACAAAGCAGAGATGTCTGCGCCTCAGTTTCCCCACCAGTAAAAGGAGGAATTTGGAAGGCCCGGTCTCCAAGCTTCTCCTCCAGCTCTCAGTCCTACGAGACTCACGTTCTCTGGGGTGGAGAAGACTCCGTAGGGCAGGTTCTGAATGGGGAAGTCCGAGTTCTCGGCCACGGGGATAAAGGACATGATTGGTTGGATGGGGTCGTCTCCGTTCAGGGCTCAGTAGCAGCTTCCACCTCGGCCGCGCTGTGCTTTGCGCGATCCTTGCTCCGTGCTTTCAGGGGGTTCCTCTCAGTCCCAGAAGCTGTGACCCGAAAGCAGGCTGCGGGCCGTCTCCTCCCTTCCCGCCCGCCCCCTAGTAGGCAGCCAATAGGCTCCCCACCTGCGCAGCTTGGCCCCTCCAGATCTCGCGCAGTCCCCGTCCCTTTCCCTCCCACTCCTCCCTCAACCCACTCCTACCTCCCGCCCCGCCGGCCTCCAGCCCCGCAACCTCTCTAGGGCTTGCTTAATGCAACTGTAATCCAGGTCCTGGTGTGACTCAGCTGAAAAAGGAAAACCGCGAGTTTCTTGGGTGTAACGTGTCAAGTTTGCGGAGTTCCCTCCAGCCATCACAAAAAAAATCCGCCAATTGCCTGCACCCGGATCTGCTCCACTTTGCACCCCTCTGGGCACCCCGCCTTCCTTTTGTGAGACCTTTGCGCTCCCACACTTTGAAGGCTGGCTCTGTGGGGGACATGTCACGAGCCCAAGTTAGAGCATGCACAGCTGGAGGCGCCCACAAACTTTTGTGCAAACCGGGGGTCGGCTGAGAGGCAGCGCTAGATTTGAAGGTAGAATATTTAGAGTATAATAATCCTGCCTGGACCGTTTACGAGCTGGGTTTCCCTGGGCAAGTCACTTTGCCTTTCTCCGTTTCAATTTCCTCTCTTGTAAAATGAGAAGGGGTTGGACATGATCGCCAAAGCCCCTTCCAATTCAAAAATGTTACGATCCCAATAAACAGGCAGTGCTTTGGGGGGCTTGTTTGGAACTGTTACAGGAAAAGTAATAAATATCCTCCCTGGATTATAGGATTATAGATTCAAAGGCAGAAAAGTTCTTACAGAGAAAGAGATGAAATGTCTTGCCCAAGGCTACAGAAGTAGTAAACAGAAGTAGACTTCCAACTGAGGTCCTTTGATTCAGATCTAGCCCTCTTGACAGTACTTGGCTGCTTTTGAGTTTATAATTTAGAGACAGGAGGTGACCCCAAAAAAATCAGAGAACAATCCAAACCATGCTAGCATTGTTAAAATTGTGTCACCTTTACGTATAGCTTATTTGTGATAATCAAACATATTGCTCCTGACCATGGGCTCTTAAAAGTTGGTTAAACCTTTGCACTCACTTTCCCCTAACTTCTAACCTAATAAAATCCCCCTCTTCTGTCAAGACCCAACTCAACCATTTTTTGAGGGAAGCAATACTCAAAACTTGAGCATCTTCTCTTCCTAAATTAGCTGGTATTTGTTTCATATTTATGTATAGATTCACTCTATTTATATATATTAATGTGTATGTATGTATGTATGTATGCATGTGTGTATGTGTGTATGTATACTATTTCTATATATTTACTTGTCCCCAATATGTAATGCAGAACATTATTTTGCCATTTAGGTAGTACGGCACTTTAAGCCATGGAAAGCAAAAGTTGGTGCTTAATCTTGCCCCAAACCTCTTTCCTCCTAAATCTAAACAATAGTGTGTACTCTCGCATAGCTCAGCATAGCCCCTACCTCCAACGCAAATGGATAAGAAAGCTTGCAATATAATTGCTTTAGATAATTATGTTTGTACCAGAGACCAGGACACCTGGTCTAGTTTGTGTGATCTCTGGCCTGTAATGATGGGTGCTTGGGTGCTTGTGCTTGTACTTGTGCTCCAATTTCTCTCTAGTCTCAGAAACACTGTCTCTAACAACAACTCCTCAGCCCAAGGACACTGTGCCTAGCAGTTATTCATGCATGGGCCTCAGCATGACCCTTATCCCTCTCCCTGGTACAGCTACACAGAGCTGGGCTGCTCAGGCCCCAGCCCTCAGATCATGTCTCTGGAAGCCTCCCAATTCCTCAGTAAGTTCCTGTGTTGTGAGAAAGCTTTCCCTTGTTGCAGAGCATTCTTTCATCAAGACAGAGGGAGAGGGGTGTCCTTGACCAGCCCAAGGACTCTTCCTCCTGCCAGACTCCAAAGATCCATCCCCCTCCCTGTCCTGTATACTCCCTGTACTTTCCCATCCATAGCCCCCAAAGACACCTGCACCTTTGGATTACCTCATCAGTGTTCCTGGCATTTCTCTCCCATGCTCTTTTCCATATAAACCCTAGCACAACTCCTGATCCGGGCTGCTTGATTTGGATGTGCATACCCCTGGCAGCCGCGCGCTAATAAATCCACATTTTAGATTACGTCTGGGTCTTGCTCACTGATTTCTCGGTACAACAAATAGAAGGTAAATACCTTCAGAGGAGGGACTGTTCCACTTAAAAAAAAAACTTTTTTTTTCAATTGGAAAGTATTTATTTTCTCTCCCACCCACTACCCTCCAGTTGGACAAAAAAGAAGAAAAGCATTATAATATACACAGTCAATTCTCAGATTAGCTACAGGCAAAAAGTTGTCACATTTTTTTATCTTGAGTCCATTACTTCTCTCTCCCAAGGTGAGTTGCATGCTTCATGAGTCTTCTAGAATTGTAGTTTGATCACTGATCCAGTTCTTAAGTCCTTCAAAGTTTTTTGTCTCTACAACGTTGTTGTAGGATAAATTTTTCTACTGGTTCTGCTCACTTTATTCTGCATCACTTCATACGAGTCTTGCAAGGTTTCTGTAAAACCACTCCTTCATTTCTGAGAGTTCGATAATATTCCATTACATGCATGTAACATAATTTGTTCAGCCATTCCCCTAACTGATGGGCACCCATTAGTTTTTGTTTCATTGATACTACAAAAAAAGAGCTGTTATAAACATTTTTGTGTTCTCTTTTTTTGCTTTCTTTGATATATAGACCTAGAAGGAGTATGGCTGGCTCAAAAGGTAGGAAATTTAGTGATTTTGTGGGGGCAGGGCTCCAAATTGCTTTCCAGAATGGCTGGATCAATTCATAGGTCCATCAACAGTGATTAATATGTCTGTTTTCCCACAGACTCTCCAGTATTTGTAATTTTTCTTTTTCTGTTATTTTTGCCAGTCTGATGAGTGTAATGTAGAACCTCAGAGATGCTTTAAGTTGCATTTCTCTTTAACTGTTTGGAGCATTTTTTCAAATGGTAATCGGTGGCTTGATTTCTTCTGAAACTGTTCATACCCTTTGATCACCATTGTCTAACGTAGTTCCTAACACATAATAGACACTTCATAAATTCCTGTTGATTAACTGCTTGATGAACTGAACTCGTCTAGAAGTTCAGAGAAGAAAGCACTCATTGTAGCACTGTGGTATAGGAATGTAAAGGAACATTATGATGCCACTCAAAACCACAAATGAAGAATTCTGAGAAATAACACCACTCTTAGTGGATAGAAAGCTGGCCCCTGAAGCAGACTCAACTCAAGTTCCACTTCAGACAAGAACTGGTTGTGAGATCCTGGGCAAGGCAATCCTCCAGACAACTTTCTAAGCTTCTCTACAGAGAAGGTGCCAACCTAGTGAGGCAGGACCAATATTAACCCCTTCTCCCATTCAAATTAGGCTACTTTTCCCTAAATAGTACTGCAATCATCCTCAAGACTTGGCTGGCTCAGGAGACTAAGGGCTCAGGCTATTGACATCATTTCTTGGTCACTGAAACAGCCATAGGGGCTCACAGTACCCTCTTCTCGTGCTTCCCTAAATGGCAACTCAGGCAAGGGTGATTCTGTTTGAACATCCTTCTCCTGTTATGGCTAAGTAAATCTCTTCTTGCTAATTGTTGAATGATTTGCCAGTGTCTCATTTCGTTACATCGTCAAACATTGGCTAACATGTGTAGGGTTGGAACATAATAAGCTTACTAAAGAGGGGTACCAACAGCAGCAGAGAAATGTTTGTTTGTGTGAGGCAATGGGGTTAAGTGACTTGCAGAGGGTCACACAGCTAGCGTTATGTTGTCTGAGGCCAGATTTGAACTCAAGTCCTCCTGACACCAGGGCCGGTGCTCTATCCATTGCGCCACTTAGCTGCCCCTTGGCAGAGGAATACAAACCAGTATTGACTGTTTCTGGTGGTGCTTTTGATGATGGCTCTAGAGGAGGGGACTGCTAACTTGGGAGGACCCACCCTTCCATCCCCCCACTCCTAGGAGATCAATGAGTAAACTACCTATGGCTATCCAGCAAACAGAGACCCATGTGAGAATACTCTGTGTTGTGAAGAACTCTACATTGAAGATAATTGCTTTAGGCCCTCTAGCCTGAGGACCAATGGATTGGTGCTGTGGATAGAAGTCTGGACCTGTAGTTAGGAAGATCAGAGTTCAAATGTGGCCTCAGAGGCTTATTAGTTGTATGACTCTGAGCAAGTCATTTAATCTGTTTCCTCAGAATGCCAAATGTAAGCTTGCCAAAAAGATAATTTTATGGAGAACTCACACAGGACAAGTACTCACATGACGGTCAGAAAAAGTGACACTCTCCAGGTCTCTCTTCAGAACTCTGGAATTAATTGTGTGACATGGGAGACATTAGCACAGGACCACACAGGATGGTGTGCCCTCATCAGAGAAGGTGCTGTGCTCTATGAGTGAAACAGAATTGAAGTAGCTTAAAAGAAACTCGAGGGCCAGCTAGGTGGCACAATGGATAGAGCTCCAGCCTTGGAGTCAGGAGGACTTGAGTTCAAATCTGGCCTCAGACACATGATACTCACTAGCCGTGTGACCCTGGGGAAGTCACTTAACCCTGACTGCCTCAAAAAAAGAAAGAAAGAAAGAAACTTGAGCTGTGCAAATTTAGAGAATCCACCCCAAATATTCACATGGACCAGGGGTGGGGAACTTGCAGCCTCAAGGCCACATGTGGCCCACTAGGTCCTCAAGTGAGGCCTTTTGACTGAATCCAAACTTCACAGAACAAATCCCCTCAATAAAAGGATTTTATAGAAGGCCATATGTGGCCTAGAGGCTCCTGGTTCTCCACCCCTGAATGGACTATTTGTGCCCGAACTGTGGTAGAGCATTCCAAGCTCTAGCTTAGTGGTTTTGTCTCCTTCCAGTCTTCCTCCAACCCAATTCAGAGATGTTAGTTCTAGCCCCAATGTGTATGTGAACTGTCTAATGGAGATGTGGCTCCTGTCCTAGTTTGGCAGATAAAGGTGGCACTTCCTTTGTTGTCCCTCAGTCCCTGTCTTGGGAGCTTCTGATTCAACAACTTGGCCTTCAATTGACTGAGGAGCCCATTGCCCAGAGGCAACGTGCCAGGGTGGATGGAGAGCTGGCTTTGGGAACAGGAAAACCTGAGTCTGCTTCTGACACATGATGGCTACATGACCCTGGAAAGGGAGTTAACCTCTCAGTGATCTAGGCAGTTCTCTAGGACTATGGTTGAAGAATGGCTGGGGCCTACATTGGGAGCTAAAACTTGGGAGCTCCCTGTGCCAGTGGAGTCACGGCTCTGGTCCCAATGCCCTACTGCTTTTAGCACAGACTGGCTCCCTGGCTCTTCTTTGAGTCTCAGCAGTGAATCCCAATAGGGTTTGAAGGTCTTGGCATCGGACATCCAGGTGAATGCTCTAGGAAATTCATCTGGATTACTTAGCCTATTGTGGGGTCCCAATTGAAGAAAAGCCATAATACACAGTAAGAAGTGAAATGCCATTAACTAAAATTCTGTGAAAGGTAGAAGCCCGGACATGGTGACCTGTTAAAAATCATAACTTAAGGCACTGAATCATAACTTATATACTGTGACTGGTGAAAGTCATAATAAGAATACGGTAACCATTTTGTGATCAATACACAATCTTGTGTTTGGGCATTTACCCATCAACACTGGCTTAACCTCAAAACTTGGAAATGAGCTCATTACTAAGCAGAAACCCAAAATATCCACCAATCAGTAGTGATGAACTCTCTAGATCTTCCTCCTCCCTTTGTCTGTTTTCCTCATTTACCACCAGGATTTGGGGGGTTCTTTTGCGGGGATCCACTAAACTGTCTGGCAGCCACTTGAGATTACTCCTGTTTTGTAAGTAATTAGAATGATTGATTAAACTCCATAATCAACCTAAGGCTCCTTGGCCTCCTCCTTTGGTATCAAGAACACCCCATGGTTAGGGGGGAGGTACAGGGCTTCCTAGACAGGGGAATCCTTACACCTATCTACCAATCTGATTCAGAGTAAGGTGCCTCTGCCCTAAATATCTACTCAGTCCAGAGCCATGTTTGAAGGTGCTAGGCAAGTGTGGACTGGTCAAACTTGGGGTCTCGGAAAAGAACGAATTCGATAATTATTTGTTGAATTGAACTGTAGCCCAACCTAAGTGGGTTTCTGGGTTCTCCAGAAGTTTGAATGGATGTCAGAAGGAGCTGGGAAAACCACTCCCCTACCAGTCTATCAGATTCCTGGACAGTCTTGGAAAGGTTAAGAAGCTAAAGATACAGGGCAGCCAGGTGGTACAGTGAGTAGAGCTCTGGCCTTGGAGTCAGGAGGATCTGAGTTCAAATCCAGCCTCAGATACTTAACACTTACTAGTTGTGTGACCCTGGGCAAGTCACTTAACCCCAATCTCCTCACCAAAAAGCAAAAAAAAAAAAAAAAGAAAAGCAGCAGCAGCTAAAGATACATACAACCTACAGTATAGTATAGTGCCTCACAACCCAGCAATATAACAATAACGATGCTAACAGTAACATATATGTAAATATACATATACATATATGATCTCATTGTATGATTTTATTTATATAGGAAGAAATAAGCATGTTTTAAGCACCTACTATGTGCTAGCCATTAGGTTAGGCACTTTACAAATATCATCTCATTTGATCCTTATAACAATTCTAATAGATAGGTGATAATACTATACCCTTTAGAACTGAGGAAACTGAGGCAAAGGTTAAGTTACTTGCCCAGGGTCATGCAGTAGCCAACAACATGAATAATAATAACAATGATAGCTAGCATCTGTATAGCACCTAGTATGTGTCAGGCACCGTGCTAAGCACTTCTGAAATATCACATCTGAACCTCACCACAACCCTTTGAAGAAGATACTATTATAATTCTCATTTTATAGCTTTGGAAACTGAGGTAAACAGAAGTGAAGTGACCTGTCTGGGGTCTAGCTAGTGTCTTCAGTCAGACGTGAACTCGTGTCTTACTGACTCCAGGCCCAGCACTCTATCCACCGTGCCACCGAACTGTCTCTATGGGGAACTCCTAGGTGAGGAAACTCCCCCTAACAACGACGTGCTGTCGTTTGGTTGTTTCAGGAGTATCCCACGCTTCACAATCCCACTTGGGGTTTTCTTGGCAAAGATTTTGGAGTGGTCTGCCATTTCTTTCTCCACATGATTTTACAGAGGAGGAATCTGAGGCATACAGGGTTCAGTGACTTGCCCAGGGTCACACAGCTAGTAAGCGTCTGAGAACGGATCTGAACTCATGAATTCCTGATTCCAAGCCTGGTGCTCTAGCCACTGTGCTGCCTCAGTGCCCTCACAAGTTGACATCTTCTCTGCAAAGCAGAGTTGTCTAGAACATTGAAAGCTTAGGGGCTTTGCCCAGGGTCACACAGCCAGTATGTTTTAGAAGTGAGACTTCAACTCAGGTTATGGCTCCAAAGCCAGCTCTCATGTACTACAGAAACAGATAAAGGGAACAGCTAGGTGGCACAGCGCACAGGGCACTGGCCTTGGAGTCAGGAGGACCTGAGTTCAAATCTGGCCTCAGACACTTACTAGCTGTACCCTGGGCAAGTCACTTAACCCCAAAAGCTTCCCCCAAAGCTCTCAGTCAATAAACATTTATTACGTGGCTGTGCTAAGCTCTCATTACCTGTATGATCTCATTGGAGATGATTCTGAGAGTCTGTATAAAGACCGTGAAGTAGGCACCAAAGGAATAATTATATTTATGTTATGGATAAGGAAACATATGCTCCGAAAGCTTGTGAACTGTCCATCGTCTCTGAGCTAACAAATGCCAATGGCAGGAAGTCTTTGTGGCTGCTGTCCAGCACTCTATGTATTGTGATGCTGACAGGATACAGGAATACATGGCAGATGATTCATACACCACAAACCTAACCCAAAAGACTTGTTCTTTCATCAGAAACAGTAAAGTCTAGGAGATTGTGTGCCCACTGTTAAGACAGACAAGTTCAAGGACAATCACTAGGATAAGGTAGTTGCACAAATACCCAAGTTAACAGTCCAGATAACTTTGGGGCAATGGTGTTATTTGCTAAAATTAGACAAGGGCCAGTTAGGAGAAAATGAGTCTTCTTATTCACCCTTACCAATGAGAATGTGGCTGCCCTGGTTTCCTTCAAGACCTGATCACCTCTCTTCCACCACTTTCCTTAGAACTTCCCAAGTCTTCCTTCTCAGAAGACCTCTCACACACTTCATCTTGCCCTCATGACTTACTGTGAAAAGTGGAATCATTCATTATAAGCACCCTCTGCTCCCCTTTTCTTCATCTCAAAACCCTTTGACATCACTCTCTACTCTCTCCCTTCCCTCAATCTGTGATGAGGTAGCCTTTCCACTTGCCAAGACCAAATCTTCTACACGTGCCCTGCCCTGATTTCTTCAAAGTAACCAATATTTTCTTCTCTTCTCCTCTTCTCTCCCTACTTCTTCGCCCTCTCTATTTAATTTTTCTTTATTTTTAAATTTGGGAAAGGCAAAAGGGATGTAATTTCCAAAGGGATTAAGATGGGGGAGAATTAAGTGAGAAGCAGGAGAAATGCCTTTGTTGGTAGTTTGCATTACCTATTTTTTCATTGCTTTAAGCATTAATAAAAGCTGTGGCACAGTGGATAGGGTGAGTGACCTTTCTTTCATATCAATCCTGCCTCAGACACTCAGGCGGTGTGATCATGGACAAGTCATTTAACCTTTTGAAGCCTCAGTTTCCTCATCTGTAAAACAACCATAGGGTTGTTCTGAGCAAAGTGCTTTGCAAACTTCATAATACAAATAGTTGTTGTGATTGAATGAATGAATAAATGAATAACAGCACTTAATGAGCGTGACACAATATAATGAGTGCAGAAGAGTCTGCACTGAAATCCTGTCTATGCTACATTGCGTGATCTTGGACAAGTTATTCAATCTCTTTTCCTTCATCTGTAGGAGAAATTACAAAAGGTTTACTAGGTAGGGTCTATCAATGATCTCTTAATTTCTAAGTCTGATGGTTTATCTTCTATCAGTCCTTATCCTTCTGAACGTCTGAATTTGACACTGTTGATCACCCTCTCCTCTTGGATACTTTCTCCTCTCTGTTTTGTTTTTTTTTTGGTAATACCATTTTCTGCTGGTCTTCTTACCTGTCTGATTGTTCCTTCTTTGTCTCCTTTGCTGGTTTATCAACTATATCACACTCTTTAACTGTACATATTCCTCAAAGTTCTGTCCCGGACCTTCCTTCCTTTATACTTTCTCTTTTAGAGACTTTTATCAGTTCACACAAGTTTAATTATTGTCTCGACACAGATGACTCATGTATCTCCAGCCCCCGGCTCTTATCTGAGAACTAATCCCACATCTCCAAATTCCCCCACTGAAAACTTTAAACTAGGTGCCCCAGAGGTATCACTCATTCAACATGTCCCAAACGGAACTAAACTCTCTTTCCTCCCAAACTTTCCATTTTTTGTTGAAGCATCCTTCTTCTTCCAGTCTCCCACACTCCTTACCATTTCCATCTCTACCACATCTCTCATGAGACCCTTTGTCTCAAATCACATACATACCACCTTCAGCACTCATCACCTCTTGCCTAGATTATTGCCACAGCTTCCAAATTATTCTCCTTGCCTCAAATATCTTATGCTATCCCACATCATCCTTCACATAACTATTAAAACGTTTCTTCCTGAAGTACAGATCTGAATATGCTACTACTCTACAAATTCCAGCAGTTTCCTATTATTGCCTCTAGGATAAAATATAAGTTCCCATTTGGCTTTTAAAGCCCTTCACAACCAGACCCTAATCTACCCTTAACAGTTTCATTGTACATCCTTTATTCTGGAATCCAGTCAAATAGGCCTTCTCTGTTCTTTGCACGGCACTTCATTCCCTTTCTCCATTCCTTTACTGCCCTCCTTCCTGGAATTCATTCCTTCAACTCCATAGATTCATTCTTTTATGTCAAGACAATTCAAGCACCACCTTCTTTCTACAGGAAACATCTTTTCAAGATCTCCCCAATTGCTAGTGTCCTCCTCCCTTGTAATTTAACTGCTTCATATCACTTGTATTCTCTTTACATTTATTCTGTATATATTTATGTGATTAGTTTCTCCTAACAGAAAATAATCTTGAAAGCAGATTTCTTTTTTTTTTGGTCTCTTCCAGGACCTGCCACAGTGCCTGATATATAGTAGATGTTTACTTAACACTTATTGATTGATTAGATGGTAACTAACTATAAGGGAAGGAGTTAGTTAGTTTGGGTGACTGACGAAGGTCGTGCTAACTGCATGAGTGGTGGACATAAAGCCGATGATACTGAATTCAGCTTGAGACATAATGAGTTTGAGATTAGAAGTCACATCAGAGTGGGGATGTATCACAGAATCATAAAATTACAAGAGGACTAAGAAACCATCTATTCTAACTGCAACCTGAACAAGAAAATACCTTTCACATTACTAATTGGTGGATGCTTGGTTTTGCTTAAGAGACCTCCTCTGAGAAGAAACCCTCTATCTCTAAACACAGCTCATTGCCACTTTTGGAGAGCTCTACTTGATAGGAAACTTTAATCAAGTTGAAATTTTCCCCTCAAATCACTTATAGGTTGCCCTTCAGGGATAAGCAGAATAAAACAATAGTTTTAAGTGAGCCATGAAGGATGCTAAGAGATCAACAAGGCAATGAGAAAAACATTCCAGAAATGAGGGCCAGTCTGTGCAAAGGATATAGAAAAGTATCATTTATTTTTATTATATTGGTGTTCTACCATGAGCAGCAAAGCTCTTCCCATGGTTATCTCCCTTCATTCCCTTAAAATGTATTGTGTTTATATAAATTTTGTGGCTCAGTAGGTTAGTTGCCAGCTATGTTGTAATCTTTATAGCAACTCTGAATGGAATATATTCTCAATTCTTCATAATACTATTGCATGGAATGTGACTTTTGTGGTTCATCCTGAAACCTTGCTGTGATCATTAATCAACTCAACATTTCTTTACTGATTCTCTGGGGTTTCCGAAGTGCACTGTGACATCATTGACAAATAAAAATAGTTTCATTTCCTCTTCTGTGTCTCTGCCTTTACTTTTCTTGGTTTGTCTTACTGCTATAGCTAGTATTTTTAGAACTGTGGTCAAATAATTGTGGAGACACGGGAACCTTCTAACTTGACCTGTATTTGTACGGTAGCCCTTGTTTCTAACACGTCTTTTTGTCTTTCTCCTCCCACCCCACCCCCACCCTGAGGCAACTGAGGTTAAGTGACTTGTCCAGGATCACACAGAGGCCAGATATGAACTCAGGTCCTCCTGACTCCAAGGCCAGAGCTCCTAGCTGCTCTTAAACATGTTTTTTTCATATCACAGGGACATTTTCCCCCCTCTCCTCCTGATTTCTGCATCTAGTGAATAGAAACTAGAATATCATGTAGGGGAATGATATGTAAGGCAGTTTATTTAGAATCAATATGAACGAGGCATAATAGACTCAGAAATACAAAATATGGATTCAGATTTTAAGGTTTTAAGTGCCAAAAGGATGAGTGTATTTTATTCTCATTGGCAACATAAAAGTCGAGCAGCCACGTATCCTCTCTCATCAGTGATCACACCAAGTGGTGGGTCAATCCCTTTTTTGATCCACTTTTCCCCAATATATCTAGGCTCATCCACCCTTTTGTCATTCTTAGCTTTCCTCAACCTCTGCTCATTCTAAGTTTTGGCGCTTGAGACACTATTGTCAAACCTGTGTCACACTTGTATTCATCCTTTACAGATTTTAAAAATACAAGTTGGTTGTCTAGTTCCTTATGCACTTATCAACATTTGTCTTTTCAGACAAGTTCCCTTTTCCTTGGAATTCCATTTGTGTATTTAGAATTTCGTCAAACAGCTTCACATGCCTTCTGAACCAGTTTCTCCTGTAGAGTTTTAGTACATAGGCTACTTCTTATCCTTACTGTGAATCCTAATGTGCATGTCAGGATATTCTTTTTCTTCTCTACCACAATTCTAAGATGCCCTCCCATGGTTTCCACCATTTCCATGTTGTCAACCAATTGCTCCTTGTTGGTGAGAATTACATCCGGAATAGAATTTCTTCTTGGATGAAATCATTAAGGGGGCTGAGGAAGAAGTGGTAGAGGGAGATTTAGCAAAATGTCTGGATAACTTAAGATGTCCATCACTGTTATATTCTATCTCTGTCGGGGCTGTGGTATTTCCCAAGCCTATTTCCTCTTTCCAGGTTACCTTAACAATAATAGCTAATATTTATAGAAGACTCTAAGGGTTACAGAGCACTTTATCTATGGCTCTTCCATTTGATCCTCACAAATAATTTCCTAGAAGGTAGCTATTATTCCCATTTTACAGGTCAGGAAATTGAGAGGATAAGTGACTTGCAAAACCCAGGGTCAAACAGCTAGTGTCCAAAGCAGGATTCAAACCCAAGTCTTCCCAACTCAAACTGGATAGAGTCCAGCACTCTATGAGCACACCATCCTGGCAATGTTCAAGCAGGCAGTTAGCAATGTGGGACTCAGGCACAGGAGAGAAATTTAGGGATAGCTATGAAGATTTGGAAGTCATTTGCTTGGAAACAGAAGCTAGGATGGTGGAGATCACCAAAAGATAACGAAGATCTGAGATAAAGAAATTACTCAGAATAAAATGAGTGGAGCTAATATGTAGAAGTGGTTAAAGGGTCAGAGTGCTACATTTTTTTAAAATGTTCTGTTTAAATGGGGGTTAATGTGAAAATTTTAAGGAAACTGATATAATTTAGCTTTTACATACAAAAACAGCTACAAAAGGATAAGACATTAAGACATAAAAGCAGATCGTGTTGGAAAAAACATCTCCTGCAGAAGTATTAGGTGCTTCTATAAACTGCTTCTAATTTCTAGTGAAAACAGAGCCCTATAGTACAGACAGAGCCAGCTGGATATACTCAGAAGGCACATGAGTGTTTTCATAATTCAAAGCTGTAAGTAGTTAAGAACATCTGATACAAAAGTTCCTTGAAAGGCCCAAAGCACAGAAGCAAGATAAGTGCAGTCATACAAACTACTTCCTTCTTAGCCCTTACATATAAAGCCAGGATTACACATAAAGTAGTGATTTAAGAGTTAAAGTTTAATGGGAAAAGATGTGATCTACATCTGTGGAGCAACCATAATATTTTTGTGAGTACTCGAGAGAAACTGAATCAAACAAAAAAATGAACCAAATTATATCTTAGGTACCAAATTTTACTTTAAAAATTTTAATCTTAAATTCTATATTATCAAGGCAATAAGCATTTATTAAGTATTTACATATGCCCAGCCTTGTACAAGGTACTAGGGATATAGGGATATAAAGATAAAAATGAGAAATATTCTGTATCTGTTTCTTTTAAAAAGTGTATTTTATTCATAAAAATCCACAGTAGGTATGGAAGCAAATGCTGCTTGCTCCGACTCAATTACTGATATCTAAATGGGGAAAGTCTATACATCTAAACTATAGCTATAGCAAGGACTATCATTCACTTGGGTGGTTGCTACCTAGATTATCTGGTCTCTAAAAGACAACAAGCTATGGTTAAGAGCTTGCAAATTCAAACTTAGGAAGAGATGACAAATGTCAAAGGGAGTAGATAATTTAGTTTATGACTCCCAAAAGAAAAATTGCAAACTTTTTTTTAATGAAAGAAGCATCTAGAATATGACACCATCCTGGCAATGTTCAAGCAGGCAGTTAGCAATGTGGGACTCAGGCACAGGAGAGAAATTTAGGGATAGCTATGAAGATTTGGAAGTCATTTGCTTGGAAACAGAAGCTAGGATGGTGGAGATCACCAAAATATAACGAAGATCTGAGATAAAGAAATTACTCAGAATAAAATGAGTGGAGCTAATATGTAGAAGTGGAGCTAATATGTAGAAGTGACAACAGAGATCCTGGTAGCCAGTCTTACTCAGAGCTGAATGCTGTAATATTACAACTCTTGAGGGTCTTAAGGATACACAAAAAATCAGTGGGAAAATACATACCTGTAGTTTGGTATCTATCAAAATCATGCATGTGTTTAAAAAGGACTTAATCTGACAAGAAAGTTTCCAGGGAAGAAGGAAGGATTTGTCAATGGGGAGGATAAAAATGGCAAAGCACAGAGGAAGGGAGACAGGGATCCATGCTCAGTGTGACTGAATGTATCTTCAATGAATATATCTTCTTCAAATGAATATAACTTAATAACAAATGTCATTTAACATAGATAAATGTGTCATAGTACTGATAAGTGTGCCTATCCATAACTATGTAAAAGCACTTGTCTTGCTAAATGGATTTTAATAACATTCAGCATCACACATACAACACACAATCATGGAAGGAAGGGGGAGGGGCACAACAGTGAGCTAGAGAACAGAATTTGGGAGTCACTTCCTTTACTGAGCACCTGTGGAGGTTTTGGGCATATGTAAACATGTGAACACCAACAGCAAAACATCAGCACTGACAATATTCACATTCAGATACCATGATCCTTGAACACACATGAAATATTCTCTCTCCCAACCACCAACCTTGTTCCAAGTTTCCTAAACACTAAAAAGTTTCTCATATTACCTATCCTGGAATACCATATCATGGTACACGAAACAAAAAAGAATATCATTTACTTGACATTTTAACGGTTTTGATAAATCACTCCACAAAAGTGAATATTCCAGACAACAAAAATTTACCACTTCTTAAGTGCCACAACTTTTTATTTTAACCATGTGGAAGATTTCTCAAATGTATTACTAATATTCCTAACTTTCTTAAACAATATAGCAGGCATAACCTAATTTTTTTTTTGTGATGACTGGTCATCTGCATAAGCAATCAATTGTCATGCTATTTTGTAATATTGCAATATCCTCAGAATTTGCCGAAGGAAATATAAGTTGCCTGTACAATTAAATGACCCCATACTGCGAGGCTCATTGGCTGTCACTTCACAATGATCTAAGTATGCTTGCCTATAGCTGCAGGCTGGAAAACCACACCAGCAAGCTGATTCTAATCTATCTCAAATAAAGAGTAAATGGACCCTGAACAAGAAACTGGAAACCATCCTATGAGTAATATGCATGAACTGTGGTATATTCACTTTAGTTCCTCAAGAGCTATTTTGCTTACTTCATAATTTCTTTCCCCTTACTTGGCTCAATCTGCTTTCACACTTTTCTTAGAAGACTGTCACTGGAGGTAGCAAGAGCCCCTGGACCTGGAGTTGCAAGACAGGAGTTTTAATCAAACCTGTAACCTTGGGCGACTCATTATTTCATTGACCCTCAGTTTCATTAACCATAAAATGGCAACGATGTTTGCACTAATTCCCTTGGCCTGGTTGTTGTGAGGAAAAACCTTTCTAAACTTATGAACACTAAAATTACCTGACAGATGAACCAAAAACTCAAAGTCATAAATTAATGTAACAAAAACTTGTGAGAGCAATTTCAAGTTTTCTGTCCCACCCTTCATACCCCATGCCCAAACCACCCTCCAGTGAGTATGGAGGGTTCAGAAAAATCCAACTGAATGTTGTATACTTGAAGGTGGACCAAGAGAACTTCATTCTCCTTGTGTTCCTTAAGATCAAGCTGAATGCATGCAACTGTCAGTTTGTTTTCAATCTCTGTAAAAACAGCTAGAGGAAGAAGTACTCTCAATTATTTTCTCCCAACAAATTTATTTATCTCCTATGTCTGGCTCTAGCAACACTAAGAATACAGAGCAACACAAAATATACCCAGATAACATAACAAGTATTAACAGATTACCAGTCATTACTCTGGTGAAAAGATTTTTAAATAGTGGAAGAAAAAAAGATAACTGCCCAGGGTCACAAAAAAACTACAGTTGGGAAATGTTTGTCAGAAGTCGAGGGAGAAAAAAAGTGTTTTAAATATTTTCGAATTCATTGAATTAAAATGCATTTTAAAGCAGAAAATGTCCTCCGATGTTCAGAATTTTATCATTTATAATTCATAGGAGAACAGTTAATAATTACATTTTATTTTAATTTTCAGTCACCTGGCTAGTCATATAAATATAGGTAAGACATTGTTCTTCCAGGGGGGGAAGCTGGTTGTCATGGTATCTGTCATTCTACTACACTAGAAAATCAGAATCAGAGACAAGAGTCAAAATCAATTGGCAGTGTGTCTTGAGAAATGCTGAAACACAATGGGAGTTGCTTTGCCTTTTTTTTATTTAATCAAAGTTAAGACCGGTGGATAAACATAAATACAGCACAATTACTTCAGATCATTCTTCATATTTGTGTACATACAGACTGATGAACTTAATCCCAGTGAAATCTGCAGTCAGCAATGAAGTGCATACAGCCTTTCCTCCCCTCACTCAAAAAGAATTTTTAAAAACCACACAAACTTATAATCTCATTGGCACACACTCTCTCATTACAAATGATTCATACATAAATAGGTTGTGGGTGCAAAGAAGCTAATATGCTAACATATGTATAACCTTTGTTAATGAAAAACAGAAGCAGCCATAATGATTAAAATACATTCAGTTACTGATAACTAGTTGTGCCATAAGGGGCATTATCCAAAGAGAAATCGTGCTGCAGAGAAAAGCTATAGATACACACACAATGAGAAAATAAACTGCTGCAAGGTTAATGCATGCATGTTTAATACTGGAAAAGCACAGCCCTCCAATATTTCTCCATGTTTGTTATAAAAGCCCTCTGCACTCAACTAAAATTAAAATGATCTTAAAAGGATAATACTTGTAAAGTTTACTTAAGTCTTTTCAGCCACAGAAACTGCAATGGAAATAAATGTTCAGAGTCATTTTCAAAACAAAAACAAAAATCTATTCTTCTGATGACATGCATGATTAAAAGGTCTATGCAAGATACATTGCTCTACATTCCCAATGACTAGGAAAAAAAAGCTCAAGTCAATTTAGTTTGCAGATGGTCAAAAGGATTTTTGTATTCCAGCAGGAGTTCAAATCTTCTGGATCTTTTCCCCAACAACTACTGGATTTTCTTTTCTGATTTTCTCAGCAGCATCAGCTTTGTAATTGTAAGAGCAATTGTGTACATCTGAATAACGGTGCACACCACAGTAAACATTTCCACACCGGCATTCAAACCCTGAAAACAGAAACATCAGCCTATTAGAGGCACAGGATCTTAGCCAAAAGAACTAAAACATCATGGCTGTGATGGCTGAACGAAAAGACTTAACAATAAGAACAGGTCATATCAACACTTCAACCATTTTGCAACATGAGTAAATCTCAAGCCAAATCCCACGTTTAAGGCAAGCAGTATGATCCCAATTGCTAAACTAATCAAAATAACGGGAGGCATGACTCAATGAGTCAAATGATATTCTGAAAACTATATTCTGAGAGCTCCAATTCTGGTTCTGATTGGTACGACTCTCCATGTCTAAGTGGCATCACCTATCTTGTGTGATTGATCCCACAGGATTGCTGAAAGAATGAAATGACAATGTAAAATACCTCTCAAATTCAATGTCAAATGAAGACTGAAACAAGTATGCAGAAAACTATTATCTGTGATATTGAAAGAAAACTAAAAAGTGAGATCCTAATGTTTTAGGATATCATGGGACTTAGAGCTAGAAGGAACTTCATATATTAGTCATATCTTCTCATTTTTACAGATGAGGAAACTGAGGTCCAGAGAGTCACTTGCCCAAGATCACACTGGGAGTCAGTAGCAGAGCCAGAATTCAAAACTATGTCCTTTCCAAATCCAGTGCTCTTTCTACTACATCACACTATTACATCCTAAGCTTAAATTTCCTCCCTTAAAAAAACAAACCTTTATAAAAACTATAACAAACAACATGTGACTGATGTTGTATTTCATCTTCTTGCTTCCCTCAACCAGCCTCCAGCAGAGGTGCTAATTATTACTGAAAGAAATGGCCAAATGATTAGCAGCTTTAAGAAAGGGGAAAAAAAAAAAGGAACTGTGGATAATCCACAAATAAATATGGTCTTTACAACTATGCCTAATTTCTCCCAGTGGCTATGAGCTAGCAATTTCACCACCTGTTCTTATGCTGTCAGATTCTGGAAGATGAACCAAAGAAATCAACTGGAAAATACAACATAAAAAGTTCATCTCTGGAATTAGCCTTCCTTTGTATGTCTATGTGATTAATTTAAGAGCAATGTCTTTTTTGTTTTTGGCTAGGCAATGGGGGTAAGTGACTTGCCCAGTGTCACACAGCTAGTAAGTGTTACGTATCTGAGGCCGCTTTTGAACTCAGGTCCTCCTGAATTCAGGGCCGGTGCTCTATCCACTGCGTCACCTAGCTGCTCTGACCAATATCTTTTAAAAGTGAGTTTAATCATAATAGCCAAAATTGCATATATTTAATAGTAAGCATTTATATAAACAGATCCATACATGTATTTCACTTTGGTATTCTTTAAAGAAAAATATTTTCAATTCAAAAAATAATTATTTGATAGACTATTAAAATGGAAAAGGCTTTCAAGGGAGCATATAGGGTAATCTTCATTATCAATTCTATGAACGTCATTAAATGGGGGTTTAGATATCATGATCACTCCAGGAAATTGCTCCCTCTTATGGCAATAGTTCAAGGCACAAAAACAATGCGAACCGAAGTCACTCATAGGAAACCACACTTAGACACCTGTTATGTAAGTATCCAGTTTAATCTTAGATAATGCATGTCCTTCTTTTTCTTACCAGTCAGTCCCACTTTCTTCCTGCACATGAAACAGCGATTCTTTTTTTGTTTTGGTTTGTCAAGTGACTTGTTTTGCTCTTCAGAGGGTTGCTGTGCAGTATCCGATACTGAAGCTAACAAAAATAGGAAAGTGATGATGAAATGATCACTTAACAAAATCTTGGTGTCACACAATCAATGAATATTAAAGCTAGAAAAGGACATTAGATATTATATACATCCAAACAGGTAAGGAAACTGAGGCCCAAAGAAGGGATCTGAAGCAACTTGATTAAGCTGGAAGAGCTCATAGTTCAGATCAACAGCCAGATCAACTAACTCCAAGTTCCATGCCTCAATATACCATACCATGCTCTCATTACCAGATTTAACTTAAAAACAGCAACAAAACAAAAAATTACATGCAAAAAAAGGGATTCTCTGAGCCCAGTCATTCAAGAAATACTAAAAATTAAAATCTCAATGACGTTTCTAAAATGACAGGCTGGCCTAGGCCAAGAATTTATGTCACATAATTTAAGGACTGGGAAAGATAAATAGGTCTGAAGACATAAGTTCTAAAATGAATAGAAATGGTTCCAGGAGGAAGCACTTTTAAAAAAATGTTAAGATTAGAATTACGACAACTATACGTACAGCTGTAGAAAAATTGTGTGCCACCCAGCCCCTAGCCCCAGCTTCAATGGCTTTCTACCACCTACAGGACAAAGGTTATATCTGCCAATTGATCTACTGAACACCTAACTCAAAGCCTTTGCTCCTGTTGAATTCATTTATATGTTATTTCCCCAAAATAACATTTATTCCTATTATCACAGATTAAGTCAATGTATTCTCATGTCTAGAATGTTTATTCTATTTTGAAGAATATTCTATTCTATTATTCATTGTCATGTCTATTCTTCATCCCTATCTTTGTTTAATTAAGCTCTACTCTTTCTTCAAAGTTAGCCTCAAGTTTAAGAGTTTTTATCTCTTCCATAAAGACTCCTATTTATTGCCCTAACCTTTCAGCAATGTTCCCTAACTGTATCTCCTATATCACTAACCATCTGCACCACTCACATAGCACTTAATAAATAGCTGAGTTATCTGACTTGGCTTCCTAATTAGTTTAAGCTCCATGAGGGCAGGTATCTGATTTTATTTCCCCTCTCACCTATGAAAGGCAAAGTATGCTACACATAGATGCTCAATAAATATTAGCTTTTAGTGGTGGTGGTGATGATGATTACTTATTTTTAAAAGTTTTCTTGGTTGACTTAATAGTTTTTTTTACTTGAACCAAATATGACTGAGGTCAAAGCAACTTTAACTTGCCAAAAATATGATACTGAAGACTTCAAATAGTGTACTCATTCTACTAAATTGATTTTCTGTATAAAAAGGAAGTGATACTTGAAGACGGTTTTATGGAATATGAAAAATATATCCCCTTTGGAAAACTGAGATTTAGTTACAGTTATTTAGGAGGAAGGAAAAGAGGCCCCACTATAAGCAAAAACTTTGTGTGTGGAAGTGATCAAACAATACTAGGCTGTGACCATCGAGAAAATCCAATCTCATTTTCCTTGACGGTCAGAAATCATGTCTAATAAGTATGTTCTCTTTACATTCATAAAAATATGATGAACAACCTGAAACATCCAGTACTATATTTGGGGGCTACAAGACTCTTTCAAGAATGACTGCAAATTATAAACATGAAAACTGGTTTAGCCAGAGTAGATGCACATTTCTTAAAAGTATTTACATGAAGAAAAAATGGAATTAATCTGTAATAAAATGGATCATCATCACACCTAAAAACTTCAGTAATAAGCTTTTACTGCATTAAGTACTTTCAAAATGAGCATAAGAGATTGTAGTTTGTATATGAAAAAATGAATGTGGGGTTCTAAAGGCCAACACATCTGTCACGACTGTATGTAATGAGAAAGCTAAGCTCTGGGCCAGTAGACAACATGACATGTACTTTATTATCTCTGATTGACAGAATGATTATTTCTAGGTGAAAGTATAAAACAGAAAGCTAATAAAAGTTAAGTGAAACAAATTTCCTAAATAAGCTGTCTGCCTTAATTTGGGGGCAAATAACCTGATTTAAAGAGCCTACAAGTTCAACAGATATCCCATGCAAAACCTTTTATTGAAGTTGGGATCAAAAATGAGAACTAATTATACTATTAACTTTGGTGACAAATAGAGGTCTCAAATCAGGTTTACAAAGTCACCTATTTGTCAATGGCAAGCCTACATAGGTGTTAGTTGACCTGGTTTATTATACTCCTTAAGCCCCACTTTATTTATTTTGGTGGAGAGGGGAGAGTAGGAGAGCAAAGAGATCTGAAACAGGTTAAGGCTGTGATGGGGAAAACAGGGTTTTGATGTTCAGCAGCTTCCATTATTTGGGGGCATCAAATTTAGACTCTGTTAACCACTAGCCATTATAACTGTTTAAAAAAAGCACCAGGCAGGTAAAATTAAATTAACTATCCACATGGAGGATCACACTCAAGAGGAACAAAGCCCTCTGCTCTGGGTCCTGTGAAAAAAAGAAGTGCATGAATAAAAATAAAGTACACAAAATTATTAGCACTCGTAAAGACAATTCTTTAATATCTATTGGTGCACTCAGATAAGCAAAATTACTAAGTGGAATAGATATCACTTGTACCCAAACTACAGACACATCATTATCTTAATATTTTAGGAGAGTGGACAATGGTGAATATAACAATGTATACTTATATATCATAATTTACAGTTTTTTTTACAAGTCTGTAAGGTAGGGTAGTAAAGGATGCAAAGCATAACAGGTATATATTGTACCTATATTAATGTATGGTTTTCCTGGATAAGGTGAATCTTAATAAAAATGAAACAAATCACAATGTATACTTCAAAAGTAATACCATCTCATTTCAAAAACACAAATGAATCTTTATGGATTTTCTACTATTTGTTATATAAAGAACTGCCAGCGGATTACCCTTATTAAAGCAACATTTTGACCACCTAATTCCTCTTCTCTTTCAAATAGCTATCTTGGGGAGGAGGTGGGGAAGGGGGATGGTGAGTGTAAGGAGGAAGAAAAAGATGATAGTCACAAGAAGTCATTTTTTCTTTTAAGCTTACCATCCCATATCCGCAGTACCTTCAACTCATCTGTATATGCTCCCTCACTATCGAGTTCCCTCACTATTCTCTTCTAGATGAAAAACAACTTAATGGCCTTCATAAAAATATGGCTCTTGAATTGATCAGGGGTGATATGTACAGAGGCTACTGCCTCCATTTTGGATACTATACCTCTTAGTGCTGCCTAAGATCACATCAGCTTATATGAGACACATTATACTGTTAGCTTGTGTCTAAGTTCATTAAAATCCCTACAGTTAGCATTCAGTCCATGTCACATCATCCTATCCAAAAGGTGAGAGCTATGTCCAACAGCTTGCTAAAATCAAGATACATCATGTCTACAATATTACTTGCTCTATGGATCTAACTAAAGGTCAGTTTAACACTCAAAAGTCACCTCTGCGCAAAATTCTAGCAATCAAGAGTTTCTTCTTATGTTCACAAACCATGACATTTCCTGCATTATACTAGATTTACTCTTCTCTTATTTTGTTTTTTAACTCTTTCCATTTGTATCTTTTCAGCAGAACTGCAATCCGTTGAGGGCAGAGGCTATACAACACCATCCCTCATATTTCTCACTTTAATACAATGTCTGGCACATAGAAACACTAAATATGTATTTATTGACTTATTACAAGATAAAAAACTTCTGAGTTATAACAAAAAATGATGCAGAAAACTAAACAGCATTCATTAGAAATAGTACACAATAAACCAGAAGCTTCAAGCAAAAATCTGTTATTTTTAAATGAAAATATTTCATTATTTATGATACCCAGAGAAAGTCTGGTATTATACAATATTCCCAGTGGTGGTTTTCATGAAAAAAACTCATGGTCGAGAACCAGGAAGCCATTTTAAGACCTGTTCTCATAGGGGTACAGCATGGTATGGTGAAAAAAGCACTGGATGTGAGCTAAAGAATCTAGGTTCAAAACATGGCCCTGCTAGTTACTACCTATATTGCCTGGGGCAAGGCACTTCTCTCTGGGCCTCAATTTCTTCTCCTGTAAATGGCAGACCAGCTGCTTTCATGACATCACTATGACAAACTTAAGTGTACTATTGGTTCTGTAAATGTAAACTTGACTCTTAATACCAAATATTTCTCTTACCACTCAGTTTATTAAATGGAGGTGGCAATATCACAATAACAAAATATGCCCAAAGCCAGTATTTTGTGTGACCTTGAAAACAGCACATAAGCATTAAGATGGCTCTTGCCTCTGAAAATGACTGACCAAAAGGCATGGGTAGAAAAGACCTACGTGCTTTTACTCAGTAGTAGAAACACACTCTGGTCCTAGTTTATTCACTAATTTGTGTAAAAATAAGCTTGCTGGTCTTTAATACAATGGAAAGAGGACCAGAATCAAGGAATCTCATTTTAAAACCCACCTCACATATCCTATCCTTTGTGACCCTGGTGAAGTCATGTCTCTTTGAGCCTTAGTTTGTTCATCTGTCAAATGAGGGAAACGGATTATATAGCTGCTGAGGTCCCTTACAGCTCTCTATCTACAGTTCTATAAATAAGCTTGAATGGGGATAAATGTTAGCAGTGGGCATATCATGACAAGGGAGAAACAGCAGAAGCAGCAGAATCATCTACTACAGGGCTAACTGGGATCACTAAAATAAGGCAAACAGCCCTACATTCTTTAAGACTCTTAAGCATATTTATGATTAAGCCACTGAGAGGCTGGTTGTTATGTTCAACATAATATTTTTAAAGGCATATTTATATTTATGTAGTAGGCACTTAATGTCTGCTTAATGTAATTTTCCAGATAACTGCAGCTTAACTTTATGTATTCAAACTCTTAGATACTTTTGCATTTATTATTCATTTATGTGGGATCTCTCATTTCCCAATAATATGAAATTACTCATCATCACAAAATGTTAGATGGAAAAGGCCATGATGAGCCTCATTTTACTGATGAAAAAACTGAGCCTCCTCTGAATTTAAACGAACTTGCCCAAAGTCTTATAGGTAAATAAAATAGCAATCAGAATTTGAACCAAGGGCCTCTAGCTCAAAATCTTTTTCCACTAACATTCTGCCTAATGCACCTGCTAATATTAATAAAGTACTACTGCAAAGGCAAAGTGACTGTGGAGAAGAAAAAAAAACCAAACAGCTCCCTATCAGTTTTTCAAGTCAAAATACAGAGTGAGAGCAAGTGTCACATTTGTAAATTTAGGAGACATGAGAGAGTAGCTTAGTGGTAGGAACAGTAGGTTATCAGTCAGAAGACTGGGTTCTAATTCTAGCTCAAATAAAAGTGTGACATCAAATAAGAAACCTTAACTTTTTTGTGCTTCTCTTTCCTTCATCAAAAAATAGTGAGGCCATACATAGGAAAGGAAAATTTCTGTACTTCTCCACTTTATAGGTATGTTACTATGATTAAATGAAAACCATACAAATATAGTGTTATTACTCCTTCAGTATTCAATTAAATCACTGGAATGTCAGTGGACATTTGTACAGTGCTTTAAGGTTGGCAAAATACTTTAAGTATATTACTTCATTTAATTAGGAAAATAAAAACCTTAGGACTACCCATAAATTTAAAGTTTAAAAATTCAAGTTCATCTCCAACCTTAAACTCCTTCCTCACAGAATAATACTAAGATCTAGAACTGGAAGGGACTTTAAAGATCAATTTACTCAATTCTTTTATTTTGTAGATAACGTAACCATCTTAAAGTCATACTGAAAATTAAGTAGGAGAACTAGGACTGGAACATAGGTCTGACTTGGAATCCAAGGGCTCTATCCACTACACTATGTTACCTTATAATTTCTAAACAACAAGCACCAAGTTAACCTGAGATGTAAGGCCTTAAGCATCAGGATCACCTACATTTACACAGTTACAATTTACAAAATATAAGGTAAGCAATATAAGTACTTTTACTTTAAAGATGGGACGACTAAGGCTCAGGGACTTGTGTGGCTGATGATCCAAAGCATGTGGATACAAGTCTTCTGGTTCTAAAGCCCAATGTTGTTTCTACAAATTGATCCTCCACCTCCCACTTCCATCCCAAACTAGTTACCTGCCCCTTGAGACTAGAAAAATACGGCTTTTTCTACAAGAGCAGGAAGAGAATTTACAACTGATATCAAAAGGCATTTCAGTCAAGTAAAGGGAATGGAAAATTGAGAAAAAAGCCAGAAACAGAGCTGACTTACAAGGTAACGTACAAGTGTTTTTCCCTTTTTTCATGCAATCATTATTTATGGGCATAAAAGACTATGTTATAAGCTACCATTATCAAACATTTCGAATGTGTTCAACCAGCATTAATAGCCTATACAGATGATACCCAAATCTCTTAAAGTCTCGCCTTGTATCCCTTACGCAGTCCCAAACGTTCAGTTGTCTTGAAAAATGTTTACTTAGGTGTTTCACTGATACTTAAACTTAACATGTTGAAAAGAGAACTCATTTTCTTCCTTAAACGGTCATTCCTTCTCAGTTTCTAAAGTAAACTGATCTTTAAGAAATTAAGAGTTTTTGAGGAAGTCCCTAGGACTTCCCGGATTAATATAACCATCAATTTCCTTTTCTTCCTAAAATCCCCATTTTGTCTCCTATTCCAGCTTATCCTTATAAAAGGTTAAAGACAGAAGGAACACACTTGTTTTACAGATACAGAATCTAAGAAAAAGAACTGAATTGTTCAGGGTTACTGAACTTTATCTTAAACACTTCATTTGAAAACTCAGATGAATTCTGTGAAATCTTATTCTATTTTACTGATTTCCTCTACCACCCTATTACCCACCCAGGCTCCAAATGTTTCTGTCTAATCATTAAAATGGCCAGACCTGGACCCTGTTCTTCAGATTATCTGCTCTAGTTCTACTCTTTGATTTCCAAGACCCTGTCTTGAAAGTAAGCACATTCTTTATCAATGGAGAAACATCATCTGATCTGCATTTTTTAGCATTATACGCTTCACTTTTTAATCATTCTATAAAGATTAAAATACTATTGGCCCAGGAAATACATAGATAGAAGAACCAAAAACTGAAGGTTGAAGGAAACCATAAATCACAACAGAAAGAAATAAGTGAACTGACTTTTTTGGTGACTCCTTTGTATACATTTTAAAGCAACTATATTTTACATAAAATACTTCTTATTCAGAAATGCCAAAATATGCAGAGAACACGGGATTTTCTTTTTAATTAGGCACACAAGAGAATATCCCTTTAACTTAACATTTTCCTCCCTATTTAGTTCTTCATCAAATCTCATCTATCTTCTTTTCTGTAAAAATTTCCTATTTCAACCAATGCCAGTCTTGTGACCAAATTACTTTCCTGATGGCAAGTAATGTTATTTTCATTTCTCCTCACTACAGATTCTGCTTTAACCAGCAAAGCTCCTAGTAGTCTTCCTTTTATCGGTCTCCTTCTATCACTTTGCAATCTCTTCACCCCTCATTCTTGCTGGAAAAACATTCATTTTACCTTCAAAAACTTACTGAAAAGACTAAGCTACATGAAGCCTCCTTTTCCTTCATTTGCACCTTCAACTGCCATCATAAACATTATATTCATTTTCTTGTCTTTGTAAGTCTTTTGCAAGCAAGTGCTGTCTTTTATGGCTAATTAAGATTACAAAGCCCTTGTGGGCAGGGACTATACCTACTACACAATAGCTACACTAACAGACACACAATGTAGTTAATATTTATGATAATCCATTACTCTAACTATGGAACACCTTAAACTCTTTTTGTGTCTTTCTGTGGCACCTATTACAAGGCTCTGTACAAAATAAGTTCTGAAATATTACTGACTTAAGCTTTACCAAAGGGCCTAACACCAACTCCCATGATAGAGTAATTGTCTTGTGATGGCATGACGGTATGAAACTTATGGCCAAATGCCCCCTTTTATCTCAATAATAATTAAGACTACGAGAAATGCAAAAAATAGTATGCAATTTTATAAATGGCACATAGTCCTATTAAATGCCATTCTGTTGTCACTTAAGGAGAGGAAAAGCAAAGTAAGGAACAAAATAGGACATCAGGCCAAGATGAAAGTCTGAAGACTGGCCTTCCCCTTCCTTTCAGTCCTTAGTCTCAAAGAAGCAGCACAGCAACAGCAAAGTGGCATCAGTAGAAGCTGAACTTCATCTGACTGCAAACAAGCAGCTGGCATGGACCATGTCTATTAGAGAATCACATGTTAAACACCATTGTATTAGGGAAATTAAATGCTACTGTGAAAACATAAATTGTATAAATTCTCATTCTTCACTCAAAATAATTTATTAAGCAATTAGATGGGGGGGCATTCAAACAAAGACCACACTAATTTAAATCTAAAGGTATGGGTGAGGTTAAAAGTACACTAACAATCATTGTTGACAAATTCTGAATAGTTAAATTCAAACAGACTTTAAAAAAGTTTTATTTATTAGTAATTAATCAAGTCTGTTTTTTAGAACTCTAATTAAGAAACAGCTACCAGTATGCAATGTTAAACACTGGAATCCCTCATGAGGTCAAGATGGTACAACTTACCTTGAGTGGAATACTTATACATTTAAGTCTTAAACATTTAAAAAATTATTTTACTAATTTACTATTTTAGTATCACTATCATTTAAGTTCAACAGTTTTCACAGGCAATTTGCTTTTTCCTTTGGCATTAAATGTTAGAAGGCTATACAGAATTATTATATCTAAGCTCATCTTGAAGTATCTCTAGATATGAGAAGAAACTAAAGTGTCAATGAATGTGATCCAATTATCATGGAAATGATAATTATTAAACAAGGATATTCATTTAGCACTATTGTTAGGGCACTTAAACACTTTATCATTATTTCATTTTGAATGACAGTATAAAGAAAGGAGCAAGCACATGACTCAAAAGAAACTTCCACATGAGGATAGAGTCCAATTTGTTAAAGGAAACTTCCCACTTTCCTCCCCGCTCCTATTGCTTAGGACTCCCATGCAGATCTAATTCCTACTTCCTATCCATCAACAGAGAAAGGGTGGAAATCAACACAAAGCTCAGTCCTCCTCCATTATTAAATACCATCTCCTCAGATCAACAGGGTTAGTGAACCAGCTAAAGAGGACACTGTAAATTTTCCCTATAGTGTTTTTCCTTAAATGAATCAGGCCTTTAATAATAATAAACATAACAATCAAGTACTTACAGTTAGGGCTGACTTAACCCCAAAACAATTTCACTGGACAAAGGAAAGAGGGAGCCATCTATGAGGTACAGTAGCCCATATCTAACAGCCCATTTCAGAACCTCATCCCAGTCTTATTTATGTTGTACTCTGAACTCCTATTCTGGATGTATATAATTAGTTCTAGGTAGACTGCGGAGGTAAAAAGATCACCTGGGAAATAATATTCCTGTATTTTATCCGTTCATCATACGTAGTATGAAAGAAATTTAAAATATGCTAGTTCACAGATTTTTCTCCTTCCTTTAAATCACACCCTTTCCTGATAAGGTATACAAACTTACTGACTGTACCCATTCCCTTCATAATAACCCTGGAAACCTAACTAATTCCCAGTACTGAAACTATTTTTGTAGGTCATCAACAGGCCCCTTTATTTCTGGCTTCAATGGTCTTTTCTCTGTCCTCATTCTCCTTAACAACTCTGTTGCATAACTGCTAGGCATCTCCACCATCTCACTTCTAAGATATTTTGCTGTTCTGGTTTTTACTCTATATATGTTTAGGCTGTTCCTATCTAAACTTCTCACATGTAGGTCTTCTCTCTAACTGTCTCAATGGGTAGGGCCCTGGTTTAAACTTCAGCTTAAGTTTTTCAGAGATGTCAGGCTATCCCTAAGCTTGAAAAATCTTGTCACTTTACTTCATTGGCCCTCAATTTCCTCATTTTTAAAATGGTGGAGTTGGATGACATGATTTCCAGGAACAAATCTAGCATAAATGCTATTATTTTCCACTTTCTTTGCTAGTTCCTCTTTAATCTGTTCAACTACAGTAGAGTTCTCAAGTTCAGTTCTTTTTATATCCAATCTCACTGGAGTACTTGTACATTTCTGCCTTAATACTACCATCTCTCTATGATGATGACTTTCAAATCTCTATGTTCAATCCTGATCTCTCACTCTCTATCTCTCTAAGTACAATTATATATTAAAACTTTCTACTTGGATGCCAAATTCTCTAAATTTAATATCCTTCTTCTGAAACAAGATCCCTCCTTGCCTGTCAACTGCATGAAGAGTCGATTCTAGGGGCACCTAGGTGGCAAGTGGACAGAGCTCTGGCCTTGGAGTTAGGAGGACCTGAGTTCAAATCCGGCCTCAGACACCTGACACTTACTAGCTGTGTGACCCTGGGCAAGTTACTTAACCCCAAATGCCTCACCGAAAAAAGAATAAAAGGAAAAAGAAAAAGAAAAAAAGTCTCTTCTAAGGTCTAAAGATGACCTCAAGTCATCTTTTTTTTCTCCTGCTTTGGTGAGGCCATTGAGGTTAAGTGTTCTATCCACTGTGCCACCTGGCTGCCCCTTCAAGTCATCTTTGCTTCATATTTCTGTTAATCTTTTATACTAAGTAAATATGGTCTAGTAATTTATCCTTTAAAATGTCTCTTTCCCTTCCGTTCCACTCCCATACCTCAGTTCAACTGGCTTACTGCAATAGCCTCCTGTACAGCCACTATGACTTTTCCCACTAAATCTATCCTCCATAATGATCATGAACAAATCTTCATAAAACAGAACTTTCATTAAGTTATGAATAACGTGCTGAGTGTGCTGAATATGCAAAATGCTGACCAGAGTTACTGATGCTGCATATCACTGGTGTGGAAGGAAACCATAGTTACTACATGTGCTCCTCTATCCCAAAGGAATCCCAAACTCTGGAGAAAGGAGTGTGGCAGGGGCAGCTGGTTTTAATGATAATTAAGTAAAGCTTCAAGACTGACTAATGATTCTGATGAAACCCCTGGACTATGCAAAGCAAATCAAATTCCTGTCATTTATAAGTTATAAACTAAGCAAATGCCAGTTGGCCAATTTTGTTCACCTTTGAGCTTCCTCTCTCCATAGCAAACAAATACTTTATATAATACTCTACCATCTGAAGCACCCTTAAATAGGAAAGCTTTTTTCAACCTTGTAGTCAGCCTGCCACATTCATTTAGTGATGCAGTATGCGCAGGGGCCCCAGGAAGTTATTAAATAAAAAAGGGCCTTAAGAAGGGACATATCTGTGTGCCTGCTTAGTCACTTACTCACCTTGCAGATCGTCTGTTTCAGGTATTGCTTTGTCCACAGATGTACTTTCCACTTGGGTAGGTGCTACAGAGTCTGATAAAAGTGACTGATTTGATACAGGGCTAAAAGAGAGAAGGACAAATCTTTAGATAAAAAAGTTCAAGTTTGTGTTGTGTTTCAATTATTTAGTGCTTTTAGATAATCAGGCAACAATCCAGCTAACTGCAGTAGATTATTACAACATGTGGGATCAATAAAATAGTAATTTTTAGCACATCTAAATGGTACTAGAAAATTAATATTTTTCAAACCAAGTACTTCAGTTAGAAAATTTTCATCAATAAAAGTCAAATGACCCATTAAGCAATTATTTCCACCAGAAGGTACAGTAGGCACATCTGTAACACGCTTCAGGTACCATATAAAGGTGATATGAATGATGTGATAAATAAATGCTTAAGAAACACTAAGGTAAATTTGTGATTTATTACAACATCCTCTCATTACAAAATAATCAACCAGTACACCATACAATATAAACAGCCATGATAAGGAGCACAGTGGAGACTAAAAAGTAAGGAGGACCTGAGTTCCAATTTTGCCTCAGACATTTACTAACTGTGATCTGGGACAAATCACTTAACCTCTGCACCTTAGTTTCCTCATCTGGAAAATGAGAGGGTTTGAATTTATGTCCTCTATAGTTTTTCCCATCTCTAAGTAATCTATGGTCTTATGAACCTAGGAAAGTAGGAAACTAGTTTTGTCATAATATATCAACTGTGGAGTAAGAACACAATGCAATAAAATCTGTTTCAAGTCTCTAAACCGACGGAAAATTCAAAGTTAAAATATGTGAACGCAGACATGAATGCAGTCTTACTAAATTTATTTAATCTTCACTCAATGCACTGCACTAAGTGCAAAAGACAATTTGGAACAGACTTACATTCTTTAGAAACAAACAATTTATTAATATTGGGAAATAGGCTGGAATTGGATTCAAGAAAGCAAAATGTCATCATGGTTGACTATCAGTCACATGTATAACCTTTAAAAGTCATTTGATCTATTAGGACCTCAGTCTCCTTATCTGTAAAATGAGAGAGAGTTGGACTATATGGCTTCTGAGGTCTTTCTGAGTTCTAGATCTATGATCATATGAAGACCTGAGACTTGGGGAACAAGTCATTGAACATTTAAGCATCAGTTTCCTACTTCATAAACCAAGTTCTAGTACTATGTGCACTACAACATCCAATTCACAAATAGGAAGAAAGCAAATCATCAAACATGAACATGTACATGAACATGGGACAGAGAAAACACAAGATAATTTTATTGATAAATTAATACTTGAAAACTTGATCAGCTGTAAGTCAATAGTATTGCAGAAGTATCTAAGGAATAAGGAAACTGCCAGAGGAAAAACAAAGACTTAAAAACAAAATTATTTTTTATGTAAAAGGAAGACAATAGAAGTTACAGCTACCTGGACAGAAACAACCAGAATGAAACTCACTTTTTCATTCAAAAGTCATTTTTATACACCATTCCTCACAAAGCAAATGGGTCAAACATAGGTACTATAAGCTTTATTTTTAATTATCTTTTTAATTGAGACCTGAAGAGACCTTACCTTGGCTGCATAGATGGGGAAGATGTGGAGTCTAATGATTGAGCTTCTGGGACATTGCCTTCTGTGCACTGAACTGGTAAAGATTCAGACAGACTACTGACAGAAGTTGCTGTAAGAATATCACATTTCACATTAAAGTGTGTATACCTTGGTAAATCCAACAGTTCATTTATAAAAATCAAGGTTAGTTTTCCACTAAACATTAAAGATTGTTTTACTACCTAATTTAGAGATACTTATTACCATATACATATTCTCTCAACAGATCTCCACTGAACTATTTTAAGTGAAATAATAGTTTGAGGCTAGAATGATAAACTAGGAAGAAAAATCCGCCAATTTTATTATCATTTAATCCACAACTGCCTACTGTAAGTACACACATCTGTGGTCAGTAAATAAGTTTTAAAATGGTCTATAGTCAAACATACTTGACAGTTTGAGGTGAGAATTAAATGTCATTGTCAGTCTAGCAAATTATATTTCCAGGAGTTTCATAAAAGGTATGAAGACACTAAATGTGTACTGACATTATTGCCATTTCTAATACCTATATCTAATGCTTACTTAAGTTCTTTAGCAATTTTTCCTCTAATGAACTTACGTATCATTCCACTCTAAGATCTCTTCTAATCATCAGTTCTCATGTATGTAATAAACACAGGAGTTAAAGACAAAAAAACGTACTTGTTTATGTTACAGTGTTGTTGTTCAGTTGTGTCCAACTCTTTGTATCCCCATATGGTTTCTTTTTTTTTTTTTGGCAAAGATACTAGAGTGGTTTGCCATTTGCTTCTCCAGTGGATTAAGGCAAAGAGAGGCTAAGTGACTTGCCCAGGGTCACACTGCTAGTGAGTGCTTAAGATCACATCTGAACTCAGGTCTACTTAACTCCTGACTCCAGGCTCAGTGTTCTATTCAGTGAACTACCTAGCTGCCTCCAAGGCAAAGGTTAAATAACTTACTTTTAATGAGATCGTGTGTGTGTGTGTGTGTGTGTGTGTGTGTGTGTGTGTGTGTGTGTGTGTGAGAGATACACATCCATGTAAATGATTTGCTTTAGCTATGAATGTGAAATATCAGAGATATTTTTTATCACAAGTAGAAGTCATTTAAAACTAATGTGTTTAAGTGTCATAAGGTCATTTTTGGAAATATCAATATGGAACCATAAAAATGTTCTATCATCCATAGCAAAAAAATGCATTTAATCTTGAGGTGACAATTCTATTACAAGCCCTTGTTTACTCACTTAACTTAGAGCCTCTTGGGAAACTGAAGCAAGTAAGAAAATACATTAAATGTGATCTTAGCTCAAAGAAAAATCAGTGACATTTTAATTAATTTGGTTCTGGACTTTGATTTAGAACATGAAACACAATATGAAAACATACAAGTATTTTAGATGCTGTAAAAGATAAATTGACACTCTTCGCTAAAAGGCATATGAATTTTTGTTGACTTTTTTTACCAGCCATTCATATTAAACCTTGCAGATGTTTCTTTCCCCAACATATGCCTCTTCTACTTATAAAGACAGAAAACAACTTCTATGAGCTGGAAATAAAAACCCTCCAGTGGAAAAATCTCCTACTCCTCCATGCCCACTTCCTACACTTTGCAGATTAAATGATACTTTCAAAAGTCTGCATAAAAATTTGCAATATATTCTATAATAATCCAGAGTGAATAGTTAAAAGTTACCAAAGGACATATATATATATATATATATATATATGTGTGTGTGTGTGTGTGTGTGTGTGTGTGTGTGTGTGTGTGTGTGTGTGTGTGCGCGTGTGTGTGTGTGTGTGCGTGCGTGTGTGTGTGTTTCTGTGTATAACATATTATACACATACATGTTCAGCTGCATACATACAATACACATAATGCATGCATGCATGCCTGTAATGTGTGCAGTAGCAAAGACTCTAGTTTATACACATTACTTAAAATAGGTATACCACTCATAAGAACTACTTACCAGGTGGGCTAATTCTACCATTACTACTATTCTGTCTTTGAAGATGTTCTTTATAGCATACTGAACACATGCCATTTGTACGAGGGTTTCCATAAAATCCACAGCCAGTGGAACAAAGCATAGGCACTTGGCTATGGTTAGTTTCTTGAGCCATGTTCCTCTTCTGTGCACCTGAAAATTATAGTCAGAGCATTGAGAGATAATACTAAGTGTTCTCCAAATTAGTTTTATATCATAATAAATAAATAAATTCTACTTCTTTAAAAGCACATTATTTAGGTGACAAAGCTGGATTTTTCCCCACAAACAAGATAAAAATTCACAGTCCCTTATGTCCCAAACATTGAGTCAGAAGAGAACTACAGTGGCTCAGGAATTAAGGTATTTTGTAAAAAGTTTGTCCATAATCATAAACCTCAGGCTCTTATGTTTCAGAGAACCGTGGGAAGTCTTAGAGCAAACCAGTTTTGTCTGGACTCTCCTAGATTACAATGAAGCTTTCTAAACCATGAAGGTAGACGCCAGGTCTTCTCCAGCCCAATGATGTAGTAGCAGAATGATAATGCCATTTAGCTGAGGGTTATCATTAATTGTAGGGAGTGGAAAAAAAGCCCTGTTGTGTCATTTTTCTCCCATAAAGCAAATGGCTAACATGCCTGACTTACGACAAAAAATAGTAATACAATTTCTTCCCCATGCTTGCAAAAATTCTTACATGGATCCTTAAAAAAATTCGTACGCTGATAGTCATAGCTAAAGATAAATTTATGCTAAAGTAAAACTAAGATATGAGGGAGAAGTTAATTTTGAAAATTCAAAATTATGAAATTCTTTGGAACAAACAGGAAAATGTTCACATATGATTACCTACACTTTAGGCTAGGAATAGGTGCTAGACCTGTAATTTTACTGGAATAGGGTTTAAGTAACTACCAGGTGAAGAAACTTCCTCTATCAATTCACATCACTTCTGACGTTTGACTTCTAGATCCCTGAGGTACAACAGTTAGGAATAGTAGTGAGAAGTCCTACATCCTAGCAGCTGCAAGGGAAGTAATTTTATGTTCCCCTGAAATCCTGAATCAATGAGTTTAAACAATCTGAAAACAGCAGCTGGTCCAAATGCCTGGACAATCCAGGCAAGGCAGAGAGAAGCTATGTAACAAAGGCAGAGACTCTAGATGGAGGTAAATTATTTTCTGGTTATTTTCTGGGTCAGCCCTTCTAACGCCATCATCATCCAAGCCACCTATGTGCTATAAAGATTATCCAAGAAAATTTCTTGCAAGTACTTCTCGGATAACACTTAATTTCATAGGCATAACTGATTTAAAAACAAAATACAAACAAGAAAACCCCCAAACTACACCTTAGGAAGATTTTTTTCTTGGATAATTACCTACAATCTACTGCTTCAAGTCTTTTGAGTCAAAGAATCAAAGGAAAAAATATTACTTAATAGTAGCATCCTCACTACAGTTCACTGGGTTAAAATTCAAACAACATACAAAGACTTGACATGGAAAGGTACTATCAACTGCTGTAAAATACTAAAAGTTCATGTGATAGGCTAGAAATTCAGTAAAGCACATCCTATAATCTTTGTTTAACAGTTTTTGACTCTTAGCCTTTTGCCTAGTTCAAATCCCTACATTTTAGGTAGCATGTGAAAGAAATATGTCTCTATTTAGAAGTACTTCCACTACACCAATATCAATATATAAAAGGCCAGGGAAATTTGTCTCAATCCAGACAAATGTTCAATTCTCATGTCCAACAGATGAAAGCAAAGTACTGAAAGAAGCAGAAACTACTCAAGACTGAAATCCCAGAAAATTATACTAAGTCAACGAAGTTTTACATGGCAATAATTTTATTCAATTAGAGCGACTGGCTTACAATTTCTCCCTTCTCCCTCCTCTCTCACCTTCTCCAGTTCTTCTTAGTACTCTATTTGCTGAACTTTGTAGGAGACATAAAATTTTTAAAAATAACCTTGTTTTATTGTTATAATACTTCTTAATATGAGTTCTTGCCTATTTGAAACATAAGCTTCTTGAGGCCAGAGACTGTTTTGCTTTTTTCTGAGTATAGTACCTGGCACATAATTCCTGTTTAATTTAAAAAAAAACAAAAGCTTTCTTGACTGATCAACAATGGGATCCTTAAAGTTCAGCTGCTTGTATTTCCATTTGTAACAAAAATCAAATTTACTTTAAAATACTTTAATAAATTTGAAGTTACATAATACACTACTATATGCTACTGATGATGAAATGGTGTTGAGTAGATCCACCACAAATTTATTTGATATAACCTAACCTGGGCTCTCAATGCTGCAAGGCAATCTTTTTACGTACCACCCTCACCACTCCCTAATTAACTCATTATTCCACTTAACCACAGCAGTTCTTCCAAATCCTTTCATCCTTTTATGGTTTCCCCATCTCCTATCCTCTCAGCCTTCCCTCATATTATAAAAAACCTCATATATAAAAAAACCACAAAAAACAAAAACAAACAAAAAAAACCCAGCCAACTGCTGGTGAGAGATTTTCTCTTATCTTCCTTATCTCACACATCACTCAGATGCCTACTGTTGCTTTCATCTCCTTCACTCCTGACTCACATACTAAGGTGATCCTTTCTCCTTGCCAAGGCAAACTCTTCTACATGCAAAAATGATGCCATTCTATTCCATCTTCTCTAGAGACTGCCCAAGTTATCATTACTACTAGCTTTGGTTATTTGTCTATATTCTATAAATATGTTCTTGTCTCCTTCACCCTCAAAAAAATCTAACTGATCCATCCACCTTGGCAAGCTATAAGTAATCCTATATCTCTTCTCCCTCTTCTGGCTAAACTCCTGAAGAAAACTATCAACAAAAGGTCTGTTTACTTCCTTTCCTCTTAAGCTCTTCATTCTCTACATTGATTTCAATCTCATCATTCAAGTGAAACTCTCAACTGCCAAATTAAATGGTATCTTCTCAGTCCACATCCTTTTCTTGACTTGCTGTTGCCATTGTTAATCACCCTGCTTCTCTAATTTTCATAATACTACGCTTACTTGGTTTTCCTCCTATGTATCTGACCATTCCTCAGCCTGCTTTGTTAGATCTTCATCGTCACACCTACTAACTAGGAGTTTTGAAAAAAGGCTCTGTCCTCCACATTCTTCTCTTCTCTCTATACTATTTCACTGGTGATCTTATCAGCACCAATGTAATTCAGTTCTCACCTAGGCTGATGCTTCTCAAGTCACTTTAACCAGCCTTATTCTCTGCTGACATACAGTCTTGTATCTCTAAGTGCCTACTGGACATCACAGACTAGATGTCTTGTAGACTTTTTTTGGAGGCAAACAACAGGGTTACATAGCTAGTAAGCATCTGAAACCAAATCAGAACTAAGGTCCTCTGGACTCCAAGGCCAGTCCCCTATCCACTGTGTCTGCTAGCTGCCCCTCTCATAGACATCTTAAATTCAACACGCCCACAACTGAACTCATTAACCCATTTCTCCAGGTCTCCTCACATCCTAACTTCTTTACTACAATTAAAGGTACCACCATGTTATCCTCAACTACTCTCTCATCTTCATATCCAATCTGCTGCAAAATCTACTGACTGTATCTACTCGGCATCTTTGCCTGAGTCCCCTTGTCTCCTCTAACACTGTCACCATCCTGGTATAAACACCTCCATCTACTGAAACAGCCAGTTGAGCGATCTCCCCACCACAAGTCTCTCCCCACTCCAGTCTACTCTAAGCTGTCAAAGTACAGGTCTGACCACATCATCCTTTGGCTCAATAAACTCCAATGGCTCCCTATCTCCTATAGGTTCAAATTTAACACTCTCTGTTTGGTGTTCAAAGCCCTCCTAACCTTTCCTCCTCCACAACCCCCACTCCTCCTTCTAGTCTTCTTACTTCTTATATTCCTTCATATACTCTGAAATCCAGTGACCCTGGCCTCCTTGATGTTTCTCAACTAAGACATTCCATTTCCTAACTTCAGACATTTTCATTGGCTGTTTCCTATACTCAGAATGTTCATTCCTGCCCTCTGGCTTCCTTTGAATCTTAGCTAAAAATCATATCTTCTACAGGAAGCCTTTCCAGATCCTCTTAAATTCTAGTGCCTTCTCTCTGTTGGTTTTTTCAAATTTCTTGCATACACTTGTTTGCACATTGTTTTTTGCATGTTATCTGTGAGACTGTGTACTATGAGCTCCAGGTGAGTAAAGGCTGTCTTACACATTCCTTTCTATTCCTAACACTCAGCAAAGTGCCTGGCACATAGTAGGTGCTTAATAAATTTTAGCTGACTGACAGACTTTTTAATTGTCTATGTCAAACATAAGAATTATGATTACAGTCTCATATAAAATTTTTATATTCTTAACTATAACATTAGATTTGTAGAAGGTAAAACATGTTTGACACTAAAAATACAAGATTTCTAGAAATTGACATGACAATTTTGTTAAAGGGGAAATGGAGGAAGTTGAAGAATGGAAATTCTGGGGGAAATTAAGTAGAGGCAGTACTTTTCAAAAAACATTTTTCAAGTACTATTAAAATTGACTTTCGAGTTATTAAACATTTGCCTTAAATTCAAAAGCACAAAAGAACTCATCTACTAATATGAAATCTCCATTGTCCTCCTTAAATTTACAAGCTTTTCATTGAAATAGTAGTATACCTTTATTGACTCTATTTTGTCCTCTTCTCCATGAACTCTCAAATTCATCTTTTGCTACATTCACTCCATCTGAACCATGTCAAAATTTTTCTTTGTTTTGCAGTGTTTTTTTTCATACCTCCATCCATCTTCAACCACCTATTTTTGATGTAAACTACTTACTCTTCCTTGATAATAACCTCCAAATAATGTGTGCTTTCAATGAAGTTCTATATCTTAACTACTCTAAATGGATGTGAATATCCTTTAAGAATGTACATCTAAAGAACTCACTATTTGACAAATACTGTGGGAAAACTGGAAAAGAGTATGGCAGAAACTAGACATAGACCAAAATCTCACACCATATACCAAAATAAAGTCAAAATGCGTCCATGATTTAGATATAAAGGCTGATACTACAAGCAAACTGGGAGAGCAAGGAATGGTTTACCTGTCAGATTTATGGAGAACAGGTTTATGGCCTGTTTCATAAACATATTTATGACCAAACAGGAGACAGAGAACAATACAAAATGCAAAAATGGATAATTTTGATTATATTAAATTGAAAAGTTTTTGCACAAACAAAGCCAATGCAACCAAGATCAGGAGGGAAGCAGAAAACTGGGAAAGAATTTTTACAACCAATCTCTCCGATAAGGGCCTCATTTCTAAAATATATAGAGAATTAAGTCAAATTTACAAGAATACAAGTCATTCCCCAATTGATAAATGGTCAAAGGACAGGCAGTTCTCAGATGAAGAAATTAAAGCCATCTATAGTCATATGAGAAAATGCTCTAAATACTATTAAGTAGAGAAATGCAAATCAAAACAACTCTGAGGTACCATATCACAGCTATCAGATTTGCCAACATGACAAAACAGGAAAATGATAAATGTTGGAGATGTGGGAAAACTGGAACACTAATGCATTGTTGGTGTACTGTAAAATGATCCAACCATTTTGCAGAGCAATTTGGAACTATGCCCAAATGGCTATAAAAATGTGCATACCCTTAGACTCGGCAATATCACTTCTAGGGCTGTATCCCAAAGAGATCATAAAAATGGGGAAAAGATCCACACGTACAAAAACATTTACAGCAGTTCTTTTTGTGGTAGCAAAGAACTGGAAATTGAGGGGATGCCCATCAACTGGGGAATGGCTGAACAAGTTATGGTCTATGAATGTAATGAAATACTATTGTGCTATAAGAAATGATGAGTAAGCAGACTTCAAAAAAAACCTGGGAAACACCTGGATGGACTGATGCTGAGTGAAGTGAGCAGAACCAGGAGAATGCCACGTTGTACGATGACTAAATTGATAGATTTAGCCCTTCTCAAGGATCTAAGACATCTCCAGAGGTCTCATGATGGAAAATGCTATCCACATCCAAATCCAAAGAAAGAACTATGGAGTTTGAATGCAGACTGAAACATATTATTTGCTCTTTTTTTTCTTCTGTTTTGTTTTCTTTCCTCTTTCTGGTGGTTCCTCCTATTGGTTCTAATTCTTCCTTACAACATCACTAATGTGAAAATATGTTTAACAGGAATGTATATGTATACAGCCTATATCAGATTGCGTGCTGTCTTGGGGAGGGACAGGGAGAAAAATTTAAAACTCAAAAGTTTATGGAAGTGATTGTTGATAAATCAAAAAAGAATAAAAAAGAATCTACATCTAATCTGCTCCCTCCATTTTGGGCTATGGTCTTTATCTGACGGATTCTCAAATCTGCATTTTTACTCACAAGGGTCTAATCAGGTGTGACTCTATTTATCAAGGTAATGAGGGCCTATCATCTGCACAGAGTATCTTTGAGACAATTTCTCATATGGAAGAAAGCACAGGAGGCCTGCTCCTAGTACCAAGTCATGACACATAATGGAAGTACCTTGGAGAGACTTTGGACCACCTCTGGACATTCTGTAACTGGTTCCAGATTGTTGACCATGTGGTAAACAGCAGCCTTAAATTTTAACTAGGCTGCAGGTATAAAACCAGAACTAGGGACATCCTCTAAAAGGCCTCAGTCTCAGCCTTTTCCTTTTGTGGCTGAACTCTTTCTCTTGGTTTGACTTGACTTCTTTACTTTCAAATGTCCAGAGAAAGATAATGCTCTAAGGGGAAAGGTCTTGGCCTTTTCTCACCAGAGGCTGAGATATGGCCCCACCGATAATGCCTGCCTCAGAGTTTATTCTTTTGTTCTAAGTGAAGGGATAGAGGGCTATGACTCTTAATTTTGGTAACTTAAAAGCACTTTTCTAAGCTTTTTTTTTGGGGGGGGGGACCATAAAGTAGGAAGAAATAGATTAATAAGCAGATTAATAAGTATCGAGGATGGAAATTATAAGCAGACCAATACCTTGTATGGAATTGACAAGCCCCTAAGCATAAATCAGGCTACCTCAGTGAAGGGATAGGGTAGAATGTGAAAGGAGGAAAGGAACACATTTCCTATGTTATAACCATTTGGTGGATGACTGATCATGTCAAAGAAATTTAATCCGGCATTTCCAAGGAGGAAGTTAGGTAAAAGAGAATAAGAAGGGAACTTAAGTCCTTAATTGCAATCCTGTTATATTTAAAAAGCAGGGTGGTGAAGTAGATAGAGAACTGGCTTTAAATCCATACAACTAAAGTTCAATTTCTGCCTAACCAATCTTGCAATGCAAGGCTGGACAGGCCACTGAACCTCTAGGTCCTGTAGCTGCTAAGTCCATGCAGCTGCAGCTACATACAGCCCACAACACTTCCAAGTGCGGCCCAAACCAGATTAAAATGTAACTGAGAAATGTTTAACAAAACATTTTTAAAAAAGACAATGAAATATAGATAATATGTGGTTTTCTAAGTCAATATATAGCCAACAGTACACATTTCTATAAATCTGACCCCACCCTTGCTCTAGGCAAAAATGCAGAGGTTTCCACTTATCAAAAGAGGAAGCTTCCTATATAAATGAAACCTCAAGTCCAATTCCTTTCCCTAGTATTTATAGCTACAAAAGCCGGGGGGGGGGGGGGGGGGGGAGAATAAGGAAAAGAATAATGACATGTAAGGAGGGGGAAAAAAAATCAATGACTCATCAGCATGGGAGAGACTAGAAATCAAGAGAACAAAGATACAGACCTCATTCTGCCACTATCTGTAGGAACATGGCTAAGTCCCTTAATATCTCTGGGCCTTAATTTGCCCAGCCATTAAATGAAAGGATAATATGATTTAGTAATCATCACTCCTGTACGTTTTAAAATATATTCTTCTTTCCAAACTCCATGCTAAAAGACTTTTAAAATTTTGTGTTTATTCTAAGGTGATTTTATAGCTTTAAAGAATTTAGAACTCTGAAGAAAATAAATGCTTGTTAAATTTGTTGCTACTCTAACTTTTTTATTTCTTGAGTCACAACCATTAGCTCATTTCAAGTATGATTTAGGATGATATTAAAAAGAAAATTCAAATGTCTTTACAAAAAATGCTTTAAAATTTATAATTTAGGATCATAAATACAGAGCTTGAAGGGACCTTGGAGGTCTCCTTGAAGGTACAACTCCCTCATTTTACAAAGGAGAAAACTAAGGGCCCAGGGAGATTAAATGTCTTGCTCAAAGTCACACAAGAAGTAAATAGCAGAGCTGAGATTCAATCCCTCTTCCTGACTCCATATGCCATGTACTTTCAAGAGGAACATACGAGAGATGACAATTAGTATACAAATACCTTTTAACTACAGCTACTTCTCTTTGCCATCTCTAGTTTCTAGCAATTCTTCCTTGACATCATCCCCCCACCTATGTTCAGAATGACTATTACTATAGGCTAACCCACTATCAACTGATGCCATCACTGGTTTTCCTATCTTCAGCCTCACCTTGCTTAAATCCATTCTATACATCTTACTTATACAGCTAGTAAGTGTCAAGTGTTTGGTCTGAGGCCAGATTTGAACTCGGGTCCTCCTGACTTCAAGGTCGGAGTTCCATCCGCTGCGCCACCTAGCTGCCTGAAATTCCGAGACTTTTACCTTGTAAGTAAAGCTTATGACAGCATAAGCTCATTCTGGTATCCTCCACCTGAATCCCTGTAGTCATGGTTGTACACACTCATATTTTGGTTTTGGGTTTTTTTTGCTAGGCAATGGGGTTAAGTGACTTGTGCAGGGTCACACAACTAGTAAGTATCAAGTATCTGAAGCCAGATTTGAATTCAGTACTTTCTGACTCTAGGGCCGGTGCCACCTAGCTGCTCCCACACTAGTATTTTTGTAGTTATCAGGTGAAGGAAAGACAGACACTTCACCCACAGTGGTGAATTTACAGGAAAACATAGACCAAAGTTACCCAGGATGAGCAGGTATAGATGGGTTTTTATTTGCATCAATGGAGGGTAATTCAAAAATCTATGAAATCACAGATCCATCTGAAAAAAGTCGTCTATCAGGGCTTCTTAAACTTTTTCCACTCTAGACCCCTTCAGAACTTCTAAAACTGCAGGTCGAAACCAAATGCAGTCTACACCACTCACATGTGGCACCTTATGATGTACCTTGCATGGTTACTTAACATCTGTATGTTTCTATTTAAAGTAAAACTTCCATGAAGGCAAGGACCTTTCTTATTTATGATTCTATTTCCAGATTGCAGAATAGCTTGCACAAAGGTGTTTAATAAATGTTTGCTAAATGAAAGCATATGTTTTATTGTTCCAATTACATTATAAGATACTTGAGAACAAGACTTACTTCCTTTGTACTCCCCAACAAAGAAATTCCCACCATGCTTGTCCATCTTAAGTATTCCATTAATATTCACTGAATGAAAAATGAGATTAGTGCTAATGTCATGTTTGAAATAAAGTCCTTTTTTATTTCAATTATAAAAACATTTAAGTTTTCATCTTACTTATAAGAGCAAAAGCCTTTCCTCTTTAGACAAATTAATCAAAAGAAAACTAGCACATATTCCTCTGCTTATATCTTAAGAATTCAACTGTACAGGTAGATGTCTATCTAAATAGAAGGATTACTGACTGGTAGGCAAACAGTTAAAAATGCAGATTATACTAACTACTACTACTTGTGTTTTTCCTGGAGAAAATAGGATGGGAAATTGTTTTAATTATAAGACTAGAATACCTTGTGGTAAAACTGATCTCTTCTTTTCAATTTGGTATCCAAACAGACTTTTCTACAATGTGATCTTCCAGAGAACAAGGGAAAACTGGTAGTAGGCATGTTAGGAAAGCTAAACTAGAAGTTACTTTAAATTTGAAGATTATAATCACACTGTTTATTATGTATAGGAGTCACATTTTTTCTGATACAAATTAACCAATTAAGTAGTGACTTATTTGACAACTTATGATGTGCAGTAGCCTCTTGAAGCCAGAAGAGAGCAGAGTAATAACGTCTTTTTAAAGGAAAATAACCACAGATGTTTGCCAGCAACTCATTTCGTGTTAAAGTTTCACATGGGACAGAGATAGGCAGAGAGAAAGAGAGTGAGAAAGAGAGAGACAGAGAGACACAGAGACAGATGTGTTATGGGGGAAAAGAAGGATGATCCAGAGGGCAAGAAATTATCTGTTGAGGTGAAAGAAAGGAAAACCTGTAATAGAAACAGCTAAGGAATATTGTAACGATAAACAAAAATACTTTGCTTTAACAAAGGAGGGAAAGACATTACTCACTCTGGTGAAAAAGTATAGGGATTTTGGATCTGGAGTACAGGCCTTCTACTGTACTGAGGATGTCTTGCAGTTCTCTCTCTGTGTAGCTGTCCCCACTTCCCTATGTCAGGCTGTCTTTCCTTCTGCAACTTGGGCTGAAAGACAAAAGATTTACATCTGGCTGACATGGGTAGAAGACTCATTATTAATTTTCCCCCCCTTACTCAATGATAATCAACTCATTCCCTAAATCTTAGGTCACAATCACACAAAGTATATGAGAACATTAAAGCTCATTTTATGGGGCAGCTTGGTGGCGCAATGGAAAAAGCACCAGCCCTGGAGTCGGAAGGATGTGGTCTCAGACACTTGACACTTACTAGCTGTGTGACCTTGGGCAAGTCACTTAACCCCACTGCCTAGCCAAAACAAAAACAAAACAAAAGCTCATTTTATAATTAGGAAAATAACTTCCTTTTCCCTTCTCCACCCTGCTATCAAGTTTGTAGTAAAGACCCCAAAGCCATAGCAGCATATTTGATATCATGTTCCACGTATAAGGACACAGCAGCTACCTACTGCTGAACAAGGTACAAAGGAAAGACTGTACTGGAGAAGGGACACTCATATTCCCAGTTAGTTCTGACATGGCCTAGTGCAATCAAGTAATATGGGAAAAACTCAAACATGTGAGCTATTAGTTGTGGGATTTCTAAAACTCTAAGCAGAATGCACCTGAAACTTAGGAATATTATTACTTACTTGATTCAATATTTAAGCAGGCCTACATAGGAATAGTACAGGCAGCTAAGATGGTGAAGCAGAAAAGTGCTGGGCCTGAAGTTAGGAAGATTCATCCTCCTGGGACAGCTAGGTGGCGCAGCGGATAGAGCACTGGCCCTGGATTCAGGAGGGCCTCAGTTCAAATCCGGCCTCAGCCACATAACACTTACTAGCGGTGTGACCCTGGACAAGTCACTTAACCCCACTGCCTAGCCAAAAAAAAAGAAAAAAAGATTCATCCTCCTGAGTTCAAATTTAGCCTCAGACACTTACTAGTTGGGTGAGCCCAGGAAAGTCACTTCACCTTGTTTGCCTCAGTTTCCTCTCTTGTAAAATGAGCTGGAGAAGGAAATGGCAACCCACTCCAGTATCTGGAAAACCCCAAATGGGGCCACAAAGAGACAGATAATAGAAAAACAACTGAGCAACAACAACATAGGAATATATTTATTCTGGTGAAAAGATTCCACAGTTACTGTGTCATCCAAAAAAGATAAATGGATTATTTGATATCCTTTACACACAAGGTGCCAAATGGAAGTGATCAATTAACAATTATTTATAAAGCCATTACTAAACACTTGCTGATTATTTATTATGTCTAGCAGTTTAACAATAAAGCCAAATTTCTTCTAACAGCAAAGCATATAGCCAGCATCACTTCAATTTATAAAAATAATGGCAATAAGATGTGGTTTTCTCTACAAAATTACCAATGATCTCTTAGCTACCAAATCCAGTGACTTTTTCTTAATCATCATTCTTTTTGACCACTTTGTAGCATTTGACACTATAGACTACCTTCTTCACTTAGATACTGTTCCCTCTAGATTTTCAGGACTATATCTTCTGATTCTCCTACCTAACTGCTTCTTCTCAGTCTCTTTGAGTAGACCTTCAACCAATAACTATGCATGTTCCAAGGCTCTGTACTGGGACCCTCTTCTCCTTTTCTCTCATTGGCTCCCGTGAATTCAAATACCATTTCTATGCAGGTAATTCCCAGATCTATATACCCAGTCCCAGTCTCTCTCTTGAATTCTAATACTTATCACCAACTGCCTATTGGACATTTCCAACTGTAATGTCCAGTAAGCTTCTCAGATTCAGTAAGTCTAAAACAGAAATCTTTCCCCAGGAATCTCTCCTTTTACTCTTTCAAAATTTTCCTATTACTGTCCAGGGTACTACATCCTCCTGGTCATCAAGGTGCACAACTTTGTGTCATCCTCAACTCTTCATTCTCATATATCCAATTAATTTGCCCAATTTTGTTGTATCTATTTGTCACAACATCTCTAGCATACATCCTCTTATCCCACTCATTAACTAATTCAGGCCTTCAACACCTCTCACCCGAACTACTGCAACAGACTTCTAATTAATCTCCCTGCCTTAAGTCTTTCCCCACTCCAATCCAAACTCGACAGTTTTCTCAACTGTTTTTCCTGAAGCATATATCTGTCTATCTCACCTGTCTAAGAAACCACAGGGTTTCTCCATTATCTCCAGGATCAAATAAATGCACAGTTTTTAAACTTTTATGTTTCATTATTAAAAACCAAAAAGATCCATTCCATATAAACATCTAAAAACAACGAGTGTATTATACAAAACTGTGAATCTCCATTTTAAACTATGTGCTTTTCAAAGTACAAAATTATATATTACTTTCTAAACTATACTAATTATGCTTCCTTCTGAATTTCCTTCTATTTTCTTCTGTGCATTTCTGAAAATGTTTCAGCGGTCATCCTTTTTTTGGGCATCATGACAATTACCCTCCCCCTCCAATTAAAAACTGAAAGGACAAACAAAACACATTGTAACAAACAGCCATAATGAAGCAAAAGAAGTCACTCATTAGCCATATCTAGACATGTATGTCTTTCAGCACCTGGAGTTCACAATTTTTCTGTCAGAAAGTAGATAACAAGATTAATCCTAAATCTTCTGGAGACAAAGCTGGTCACTGCCCCTAGTGACAAGCTTCCTAAGTCTTTAAAGTTGTTTTCCTTTACCACACTGTTTTTGTATAAACTGTTCTCCTAATTCAGCTCATTTTCCTATGCATCAGTTAAATATTGCTCAAGGTTCTCTAGTCACACATGCCTTTCACTGTTTCTTAACAGCAAAGTAATATTCCATTACATTCATATAAATTGTTCAGCCATTCCCCAACTGATTTCCTCTTAGCTTGTGATTTTTTCAGCCAGCGCTTTTCTTCCCACCCCCCCAATTCTCCTTAAAACTCCTTTTGCTATTATGGCTTGTTTTCCTGTGTAAGTTCATATAGTGTCCCAAAAGTTTAGTGCAGTTTGAAGCTTAATTAACCCAACAGGTGTTCCCCAATTCTATGCTGCAGGTCTTCTCTTCTCTCTTGGTGACTTCTTCAGGTCCCCAGGTGTTAATGATGATTTATATTGCCAAAAAGCTGCTGGATCTATATATCCTGCTCTAGTCTCTCTCCTAAGATCCAGTCCCACAGTACAAACTGCCTATTAGACTTTTAAAACTGAATGGCCTGTCATCAACTCAAACTAAACATGGCCCAAATGAAACATATTCTACCTGCTCAACTCCCCAGATCCACCCCTTCTTAACTATTTCTGTCAAGGAAAATCCTTTCAGTCACTCAGGTTTTAAAGCTCACAACATATTTCCCTTACTCCTCATTCTTCCTCCTTTCCATATCCATTCAACTGCAGAATCTTATCGTTTATACCTCCACAACTCTAGCAACACCTCTCCACTGGCCTATGGCAACAGCTTACTTCTTCATTCCCTGCCTCAGGTCTCTTTCTTCTTGAATTCATCTTTCAGAGCTACAAAAATGATTTTTATGAAACATAGGTCAGACTATGTCACTCCTCTCCTCCAAATCCAGCAGCTCCCTCTCTGATACAAACTCTTCTGTTTAACATTTAAAACCCTTCAAAACCAGACAGAACCTACCTTTCCAGCCTGATTACATAGCACTTCCATTTCAGTACTCTATAGCACACCAAAATGGCCTTTGTGTTCTTCACACACACGACATTCCATTAACTCCGATTTCTGTGCCTTTGCAGGGTGTCCCCTAGGCCTGGAATGCTCCTTTGAATCCCAGGTTTCAAGATTCAGCTCAAGGAATATCATCTCCTCGAATCATTCCCGATGTGCTAAGCTCCTACCCACCCCAATTAAGAAGTTCCAATACCTTCTGTCCTTAACTATCTTGCATTGATTCTGTACTTACTTATACATGTACATGTTATCTGTCCCAGCAGAATGTAAACTCTTCAAGTGTAGCTTACATTTTTTATATCTGTATTCCCAACACCCCAGTATAGTGACTAGCACATACAGAATTCATAAATGTTTGTCAACTGGGGAAATACAAAGACAAAAATGAAAAGTTTCCTGCCTTCAAAGAGATTAGTCTAGTGGGGAATGCAACATGTACATACAGCTTTGAATACAAGTACACGCAAAATGTATGCCAGGTAACTTTTTGAGGAGGGGCACTAACATGTTCTCTCACAAATGCCTCATTTATACACCCCCCCATGTTGGGTCCCTTCATCTAGACCTCTTATTACTACATGCTGACCCATGTAACACATGGTCTGTTTATCTACTAGCCTTTCCTCTTGCTACACTGACAGACCACTTTCTTTTCCAGACATATTTCTCTTTCGTGATACTTCTAAAATTCTGCCCCTCACATGAAAATTCACCTTAGGTAAAATTCTATAGTCTATAGCCATTATGTGTATCTCTTGAAAGATTACATTATTCTATTTTCAAGCCATGTAGCACTGTGGGAAGAACAACAGTGTTAAAAAGATGAGTTTTTGTTTCATAAAGAAGTTTGAGGTCTTTGAAAGTGTTACATCATTCCCCAATTTCAACCTAGTTTACTTTCTTCTTTTCTGGAACAAGCATGTTATTCATTTGAGGTGTGTGTCCAAGATATACGTATTAACAGACCAGTTCTATAAGATTTCCATCCAAATGCATATCATGGTTTACATTGTTAATCCATTTCTGTGAAAGTTTTCCTATAGCCTATTCACTTCTTGGAGCCTCAGGATTTTCAGCTATAAAATGACAATAAATATATGCTACCTAATTCACCAGAGTATTATGATTAAGATGTTTTGTAGACTTCAAAATTATATCCAAATGTTGCTGATGCTGTTAGGAAAAATTCCTCAAAGGATGAAGTACCAAACTCCAGATTACATTGAAAGTATATAAAAGAAGGGTCTGTGTCCAATTTTTTGTGCAAAGTCTTCAGCAAAATCTGAAGCCTTGAGTTGTTTGTCAAACAGGTCATGATGACTGAAAATAAAATTCTGGAAAGCAGCAGGTTTGAGAGTACAATACAATGCAAAGAGCATTAGATTTGGAACTAGCCCTACATTTGAACCCCAGGCTTGTCACTAAGTACTGTGACTTTGGGCAAATCATTTTACCTTTCTAACCGTAGTTTCTTCTACTTGTAAAATAGGGATAATACTTGCACTATCTATTTCATGAGATCATGTTGAGGATGAAATCAGAAAGTACAGCATTCTGTAAATGTAAGCCAGTACTACTACTACAAAAGATTCTTTAGACTGGAGATGTTTAGAGAATAGATACAGAACTAAAGCTGGACACCCAAGTAGAACAGCTGTTCTTTGGTAAGCTCAAGGCAGCCCATGAAAGCAAGGGAGCCAGAGAAATACTTTAAAGAACTCACATTTGTGTCTCTGTGAAAACTTGTATAAATATTAGCAATAGTCCAGGTTAACAGTGATGGACAGATCTGTCTGTTATATGACATGGCTGACAAAGGTAACAACCACAAGATGATGATTTACAGTTTAACAGTTGCTGCAAAAAGACAATGCAACCACAAATTTTTTAAAATTTGAACAAGTATACAGACTACAAAGACAGTTGGCTATGTAACAGCAATTCCCACCCACATAGCCAACAATTATTGTTAGTAGACATTCTTAAATTAAGTTTCTACTTGGGGAGCAGGGGGGAAAATCTTTACTGATTGACAGCATAAGGAATGGTTTCCAACATGTTCCCCCAAATTAATGCAATAAGCCTTCAAAATTATATGCGACTAAGTCCATGTAAAGTTACAAAAGAACTTCCTTTTCTATTTTGCCAGTTTTCCCAAAAGAATCATGAAAAATACTGGGGCTTTTTTTTTTAATTTGGTGAAATTAATAACCAAATTCTAATAAAGTTAAAATACCAGATTATTTAAGGATGGTTCCTCCTGTGCTGATTGGCAAATTTTATTAAGCACTTTGATATTTAAGTAATGTATACACTGAATCCATCAAATTATGACTTTGTAAGTACCCTTTTAACACAAAAAGTATATGGTTATAGAATACAGAGAACTAATGATACGATGTTCCTTTCAGGTACCTTTGATTTTATAGGAAAGTTTTTTGGAGTCCATTTAATAAGTAAATTCTATTTCTTTCTTTCTTTTTTTTAAGGCAATTGGGGTTAAGTGACTTGTCCAGCGTTACACAGCTAGTAAGTGTCAAGTGTTTGGTCTGAGGTCAGATTTGAACTCAGGTCCTCCCAACTTCAGGGCCGGTGCTCTATCCCCTGCGCCAAATAAATAGATTCTAGAAAATATCCGACATGCCAACATGCAATCCAAGACTGTTTTACATCTGGTTCTATATACACAGAACCTCACCAAAACAGGCTACCTAAGCCACTTTTGTTTCAAAAGATAACAAGTTCTTTCCAAAACATATATCAACATTTTTCTCTTCTAACCCCCCAATTCCCTTCAAACTCCCTATTTCTGTCAGGCATCATCGTCACCTTATTACTTAGTACTTCCCTTTACTTCCCTCTTCATTCACTTTATGTTCTAGCCAAATTGGATAGCTAGCTACTCTCTGAATTTGGCTCATTCCATCTCCCACCTCCACAGATTTTCACTAACTTTCTGCCTATCTGATATGATACACTCATCATCTCCTCTCAGAATTCGTTCCTGATACCCACCTCATCCTCTCCTCCCCTCAATTGGTAGTGTTCATTTCTTTATTCAATTATTTTGTACAGTACTATTTGTGTACTTGTTGTGTCCCTCCAATAAAATATTAAATTCCTTCAGGGTAGGGATCATTATTTGTCTTTGTACAACACACTGAACTAACAATAAGTGCTTAATAATTGTTGGACGAATTGAATTTTTCAAAGCCAACACATCAAATTACTTTCTTGATCAAAAAAGCTATTTCAATTCAGTTTTTCCTCATAAAGACAATACTAGAAGCATGGAAAAGATTTATACAAATTGAAAGAAAGTGAAATAAAGAGAACCAGGAAGACTACATACACAGGAACAACAGAAATGTAAACAGAGAGAATAAAAAAAAAACTGGAACTGAATGCTGCAAAATTATAACTAATCTTGACCCCAAAGAAGAGATGCGAGAAGACATTCCTTCCAAAGTTTCTTTATAAAAGTAGGGACTATGGGTGTGGGACACTGTATTTAACTTCAGATATTCCAATATTATGGTTAGTTTTACTGAATTTACTTTTCCCTCTCTGTATTTTTTCATTCATTTTTTCTTAGGGCTCTCTGGGAGGATGTAAAAGAGTGATATAATGGGAAATGAAGATTATATAAAAACATAAGATACAATAAAATGTGTTAAAACAAAATTAAAAAATAGAAATTGATGTGTCTCCCATTACCCCTTTCCATTACCCCTTCTCCTACTTGTTCTTAATATTCAAATCAGCTCAATACAACAGAACTCAGCCTGGAGACCAATTACTCAAGGTTGAGAGCCAAGGGAAAAAGGTGGCACTATCCTCCTCAAGCTGAAGTTCACTTCACCCCTGGACATCACACACTCTGCCCCTGTAATCCCTTCCTCAGATTGGCTAGTTCCTCTCAGATCTTCCATTTTAAGGAAGGAACCCAGGCCAACAATGTCTTCATTCCTTCCCCAAGCTCCAGCCCTGATCCTCTGGACTTTCTCTACCACAAGGCTGCCTTCTGCCCACAATGCCACCACCTGACTTCTAGCTTTCCTTTATGTATTATCTTTCTCCATTAGAATGTAAGCTCCCTGAGCGCAGAGACAGTCTTTTTACTTATTTCTATATTCCTGCACAGTACTTGGCACATTGTAAGTGTTTAATAAAAGGTTGTGGTTGACTGTCAAGTCTATTTTAGTGTAGTAAACAGATAACTTGGAGTGAATCACACATCCTAACCTCCAAGAAAACCAAGTAAAAGAGTAAGGAGCTGGGTCTGGAAGTGAAGATGTTACCACCACTTCCACCTTCACCATCTTCTCTCAGACTCTGATGGGGACAACTCAGAACTCTGAATACAAGAACATTTGGAAGAAAAGAAAGTTCTTGTCAAAGTCCTTGACACTGTAAAGATGATTCAACACCAGATCAGAAACTTGATATGCTTTTATCTGTGGAAATGACAATAAAAAAGAGGCATTACCATCTGGTTTTGCCACTGCACCCCAAGAATCTTTTACCTAATTTGCAGCTGAAATTTTCCATGTATAGACAATACATTAAAATGTGAGGTCCTTGAGAACAGGGGTCTTCTGACTTTTCCATTTATAGCCTTGGCACTTGACACGGTGTTTTACACATAAGTGCCAAGCAAAATAAATTTAATTAGAATACTTTCCCTCACATCAAACTGAGACCAATAGTACTGACAGAATCAACAGGTAGCTAGCTAGGTGGAAAGTGGATAGAGCAGGAATCAGAAGACCTGAGTTCAAATCTCAGACACTTACTAGCTGTGTGACCTTGGGCCAGTAACTCAACCTCTGTTTGCCTCAGTTTCCTCATCTATAAAAATGGAGATATAAGAATATTGTGAGGATCAAATGAGATATTTATAAAGCACTTAGCACAGTGCCTGGCACATAGTAAGTACTATATAAATGCTAATTATTATTATTATTAATCAGGGTTTTAATGAAGTTACAGGAAAGAAGTGTAATAGACATTGTAAAATGTGGGAAAACTTCAGAGGAAAAGACAGGGCTTAGGTGGGATACCTGGATAGAAAAATCTGAAGACAGTATGAAAGTAGCCTAAAGTTACTGCATATTCTTGGAAAAGAAAAGAAAAAGAGTTTGGTAAGGTAAAGTTGAAGGGCACAGAATTCCTGCTTCCTCTGAAAGAACAAAAAAAGAGACTCAATTATAGAGAAGTATCCTATAGCTCCACCACTGTGCTAGATGAGGAAATCCACTGGAGGGGGTGGGGTGGGGGTGGCAGGAGCTGATCCCTCCCCTATCTTTTTTTGAAGTTCACATTGAAGAAAACACAAGAGCCCAGAAGGGGCTGCACAGGATAGAGCCTGAGTTATATTAGGTACATTAATTTTTTTAGCAACATAAGTGTGGAGATATTTTTGATTCTATACAGCTATCTATGCACGTGACCATTATCCACCACACTACTGATCGAAATTATCACTGCTTCCAAGGCTTCATTAATTTCTTCCCTACATGACTCTAACACTTGGCTCACAGTTTGGTTTTTTTTCCCTTTACCCTGTATCTTACTATTATTTCTGGAAACTTCAGCATACATGCTTTCTCTAATTCTGCCCTTAGGTAAAGAAGTGGTCAATTACACATTAAAGCTGGCTCTTGCTAAGAATCAGCAATTCTTATACATGTATTCAATTGTTTTGGAGTATCAAATACATACACAGCAATCTAAGAATTACTCTAAATTCCTTAAATGCCCAATACCCTCACTTTCTATAAATGTCCTCATTCTCCAGTTTCTAGAAAAGATTGAGGCTACCCACAAAATAAGTTCCCTCATAATTCCCATCCCCTTATTCTGCTCGATACATCTTTGCTCCTCTAGCCCCTAGAAAGACATTTATCTGCTACTTTATAAAGCTAATCAGTAACCTACTGGCGAGAAACATTCCCCTCTTCTTCAGGACATGTACAAAACATGTCTCATTATTCAATCCAGATACCCTTCCATCCCCCACAAAAAACTAAGTATCCATTATGTGCACCGCTCTGTGCTATGCTAGGCATTAGATACTATGCTCAGTGCTCTCCCCTAAACTAGTGTCTCTTTATAAACACATTAATATCTCTATGATGATCTCACCAGCCTTCCAGGCTGGAAATCTTGGCATCATTTCTGATTCGTTTTCTCTCCCTTTCTGTCCTCTATATCCATTCTGTCACTAAGGTCTACTCATTTTCTTTTCCTTTGTCCTTTCTTCTTTGTAATTCCAACTAGCAACCTAATATATAGGCCCTATTCACTTCATACAGATTATAGCAATACACTTAGGTCTCTCCCCCTTCCTTCATCCTGCAATTCATTCTACATACCTCTGCCCTAAACATTCTAAAGCTACTTTCATCACTTCCTGCTCAAAGAATTATGTAATTCCCTATTACCAATTACACTAAAACTCAACTTCTATACATAGTTTTTAATGCTCTCCATAATTATGGTCCAGTGTTATTTGTCATAATTATTTAATTTTTTATAATAATATACTTTTCTGTAATAAAAATCTAAGTAATTTCTATAATAAAATCTAAAAGTGTAACATTTTAATATAAACCCTTCTGTTTACTCAGGTCACTCTGACATAACCATATCCATTCTTGCCTCCAAGACTTAGCTCCCACTGTTGCCACAAGCCTCCTTCCTCCAGAAAAGTCTCTATTTTTACCTTCTAGTTACCTATGATTTCTCCTCTATCTGAACTGCTTTTGCATGTATAGCTCATAACATACACTTAAGTTATTCTCTAATTGTTTCAAAAGCCTGCAACTTGTCTCCCTAGTCAGATTATAAAATTCTAAGGGCAAAGACTGCATTTTGTAATTCCTCATATTTCTCATATCACAGGCTGATAGAAACTTGTTAAATGTTCAACAAATATTTAATTATTTTAAACCTATGTTCTGATTTATTTTAAACCTATGTTTAAACCTAAGATTCTGAAACAAACTCCAAAGTTCAGACACTCAAAGGGCCAAATATCTTTAGCCTCACTGTATGAAACCAACTTTGTGGGCTCTCATTCCTCCTTACCTAAACACACAAATATTTGGTGTTTGCTCAAAGACACTACCACTTGTTTATACCATATATATAATAGTTTACTATGTTTAACGATTATGCTAATGCCTTCCCTCTGTTAATTATTGTCTATTCATCCTGTATATAGCTTGAGTTACACATATATATATGTATAATATATATACATAGATATAAAAAATATAGGTTCATATTCATCTTCCCTATTAGATTTTAAGCTCCTTGAGGTCAGTGGCTGTCTTCTGCCTCTTTTTTGTATCCCCAGTGTTTAAGCACAGTGACTGGCACATCACAGATACTTAATAAATGTTTATTGAACTGAATTAATGACCATAATCTCAACAAGTAGGATCACTCAGATCATCAATAGTGTTTTCCTCTCCACATATAAAGACTGGTTTGAAAACTGTCATCATTTGCAGGGCCTGTAACTATTTTCAATTCATCTGCTGACCTTCCTGCTCAATGTCTTTGGAAAGAGACACTGGACTTTTAAAGTATACTGTTTCTGTCTAGTAAAACATAATGGAATTATATTCCAAAAGAAAGGATTTCTCCAAATGTATATATATGGGATGAACTTGATCCTACTAATTATAACCGGGCCATAAAGATTTAGGATCCCCAACACTTCCATCTAGCCCACACACCCAGACCCCCCCCCAAAAAAATCCATCTAATTTAAAACCCAGCTATATACCCTCCAATTTCTTACTTTGTTCCACTACTTTCACGTCAAAGGGAATGCTAAATCGATATTCCTTTCATACATTTCCTTAAAAGGACTCTTTTCCTGTCTCTTAAACACTTGAAAGGCATATATCTAAATTATCTAAGTCATTACAGAATTCCAGAGCTGGAAAGGTCTAAGGGCTTTAGTCTAACTCCTTTAGTGTACAGAAATGGGAAAGTGAAAAGCGAATTTCTCAAGGTCACAATAGCTAGTTTATGGTAAAAAAACGGGATCAGAACCTCTCATTTTCCTATTGTTTGCATTAGGCTTTTCCTGTCATGAAGTTCAAATGCAGCTGATAAAGGAAAAAATAAACCCACTGGACTTGCTGATACATAAACTAATTGAATAATTATATGACATTTAAGTTCTTGGTTTTAAAAATATACAGCTATGCATGCCTATTTCCTCTGAAAAACGCAGTTTTTAAAAACATTACCAAAATGCAGCTGACATCAATTCCAAATTTAGTTATCACACAAACTTCTAATTTTTAACCTTACTGTTTACAAAGCTATGTAACATAACATTATACACATCATAATATGTAATGTAAATTATATATTAGATTATAATGATATACATGATACAGCACATTTATTACATATAATATATATAATGCTGACTATAATTATTTCTTTGGGAGAGGGTGTTAAATCAAAACAAACGTTTATCAAGTTGTGTATAAACATTGTGTATGAAGAGACCAGTGAATCAACAAATTAACCTCTCCATGATTTAAAACTAACCATTTAGAACATAAATATTCACAGGACAACTGTGAAGAAAACCTAGTATTTATATTCAGGAAAAAAAAAGAACTGAAAATAGCTCTAAATCTAAAATAGTCCCATAACAACAACATCTTCATAGTGCTTATTATGTGCCAGGTACTGTACTAAGTGCTTCATAATTATTATCTCATTTGATCTTTACAACTTTAGGAGGTAGTGCCATTATTATCCTCATCTTTGGCAAAATAAGTTGCCTAGAGTCAAACAGCTATTAAGTGCCTGAGGCGACACTGAACTCAGGTCTCCCTGATTTCCAGCCCCTTGATCTAGCCACTGAACTACATAGCTTGCCAACTAACACACATATCTATCACGCTATTGTAAAAACCTACAAATATCCAAGATTGTATATTAAAGAAAAAATGATTCTATGTAAAAAGCAATAAAATAAGAACTTAAAGTTCTTATAACTTTAAGAGCAAATGTTTCTTAACTTAAGACAAGGGAACTGAACAAATACTACTTTCAAATTAGTAAAACCATAAACAAACTTTAAAAAGTTAGAATGTAACTAGCGAATTCCTGGATATAAATGAGAGTTTTCAATGTAACTATTTAAAAGATACTTTATATGTATGTGGGTATATACTCACACCACTTGTGATTCGATCTTTGGAAGGAGCTTCTAGTGAGAGCTTCTTCTCTCCATCAATGTAGATCCACAGCTGGATCTGCAACTTAAAGAGTTTTAAGAAAATGTTTGGGGCCCCTGAGGAATCAAATGGCTTGCCCAGGGTCATACAGCCAATATGGATATAAACAGTATTTGAACACAGGTCTTTCTGACACAAAGGCCGGCTCTCTACTCAGCACATCAGTCATCTCTTACAAAGCAAGAACACACAGGTCTGAGGGACAGAAGACCTTAGTTTTAGTCCCGGACTTTTCCTATAATTACCTGTTCAACCTTTTTCACCTCATCTGTCTGAGCCTCAGTTTCTTTATTGGTAAAATTAAGGGGTTATGCTAGAAGCCTGAGGTTCTTTTGTTGTTGTTTAGTCATTTCAGTCATGTCTGACTCTTTGTGACCCCATTTGGGGTTTCTTGGAAAAGATACTGGAGTGGTTTGCCATTTCCTTCTCCAGCTCATTTTACAGATGAGAAGCTGAGGTAATAGGTTTAAGTGACTTGCCCAGGGTCACCCAGCTAATAAGTGTCTGAGATCAGATTCGAACTCACTGAGTCTTCCTGAGTCCAGGTCTGGTACTCTAGCCATTATATGACACACAGCCCAGAGAGAATATTTGAAGCAAACATTTAATAGACTGGAACTGGTGGGGTGGTAATGCCTCTGATACTGCCTAGGTCAGTAAGGGTCATATTAAAAAAGCTGATTTGTACAACTCCAAGTAATAGTGCCACCATGGGTCCAACTGAGCTGTGCTACAAGGCCACCAGAAAGAAAGGAGTCTGACTAGGTGATGTCTAAAGTACCTCCCAGCCCTAAAACTTGTGATATCATGATACTGGAATCTGTCTCCTTGAAACCAGTAGAGAATCACAAAAGCTTCAGAAAGAAATACATTCAATGGGGCAGCTAGGTGGTGCAGTGAATACAGCACCAGCCCTGTTGTCAGGAGGAGTTCAAATCTGATCTCAGACCAGACACTTGACACTTAGTAGCTGTGTGACCCTAAGCAAGTCACTTGCCTTCCCAAAAAAAATTTACACACACACACACACTCACACACACACACACACACACACACACACAAGAAATAAAGAAATACATTCAAATGCATTACTGCTTTTTCTCCAGGTCTTATTATATGTTGTCTCAATCAAACTCTGGTGAGGAAGAGAAATACTTAAATCAATTCTGGCAACCTGAACTAAACTAATTTTGAAACATTTTTAAATCTCTTTTCCAGTTTTACAGTTTTGTATAGTGGCATACAACCTGACAATAATAACATATACAAGAAGTGAAGCCAGAGAAATTTGACAGCTATTAAAATAACAGCAAAGCAAATTCTTTTGACTTTAGAGTAAATGTCAAAATTGTTCAAGGGAAAGAAAAAAACAAGTAACCTTTCTAAAAGTAGACTGCTGACTAAAGAAGAGAAAGAAAACATTATGGAATGTAAAATGGATAATTTGATTATATTACATTAAAAAGTTTTTGCACAAACAAAATCAGTGCGGTCAAGATTAGAAGGAAAGCAGGAAACTGAGGAGAAGGGAATTTTACAGCAAGTTTCTCTGATAAAGGCATCATTTCTCAAATATATAGAGAACTGAGTCAAATTTATATGAATACAAGTTATTCCCTAATTGTTAAATGGTCAAAGGCTATGAACAGGCAGAAGAAATCAAAGCTATCTATAGTCATATGAAGAAATGGCTCTAAATTACTATTGATTAGAGAAATGCAAATTAAAACAACTCTAAGGTACCACCTCACACCTATAAAACTGGCTAATATGACAGAAAATGAAAATGACAAATATTGGAGGGGATATGGAAAAATAAGGATACTAATGCACTATTGATGGAGTTGTGAATTGATCCAACCATTCTACAGAGTAGGTGGAACTATACCCAAAGGGTATATCAGCAGCATCACTGCTAGATCTATATCTCAAAAAGATCAAAGAAAAAAGAAAAGGATCTATATCCACAAAAATATTTACAGTGGTTCTTTTTATGGCAGTAAAGAATTGGAAATAAAGGGGATACCCATCAATTGGGGAATGGCTGAATTAAGTTATGATATATAATTGTGATGGAATACTACTGTGCTCTAAGAAACAAGCAGGATGGTTTCAGAAAAACCTGGAAAGAATTACATATACTGATGTAGCATTACTGTATGATGATCAACTGTGAATGACTTAGCTATTTAGCTATTCTCAGAAACACGATGATCCAAAACAATTCTGAAGGACTTATGATGAAAAATACTATCCACCTCCACAGAAAGAACTGATGGTGTATGAAAGCAGATTAAATCAAAGTTTATTTATTAATCCTTTTTTTCTTTTGCAACTTGGCTAATATGGAAATGTTTTGCATGACTACATATGTACAACCTATATCAAATTTCTTGCCTTCTCAAGGAGGGGGAAGAGGGAGAATTTGGAACTCAAAATTTTAAAAAGTGAAAGTTAAAAAGTTTTGTTTGCATGTAATTGAGAAAAAATAAATTTTAAGTGCAAAAAAAGTGGACTACATACAGGTAAGTCATCAAGAAACTTGAAAAGCTAGAGAAGATAGTGATACAAATGTACTTTCTATGCCTTCTCAATTTTTAGCACTAGAACTCAGATCCACATTTATTTGTAGAATTTTAAGCATGAATCATGCAGAAAAATCTTTCCCAAAGTTTAAAGGTAATTTGTCTCCAGCCAATTTCTTGAAAAAGGCACACCAACCAGATTCACATAGGATCCAGTGAATATAACTACATGAAGGTTTGTGACCATTTATTTGTTCTTGATATTCACTGATTACAAAACAAAGGTCCGAACAATAGCAGAAGAGATAGAATATAAATTCCAAGGTACAGATTTTCTGCATGGTAAGAGTTGCTAAACAAATGATTCCCTTCCCGTGAATACTGTGAAAATAGGACATATCATTTTATAAATCCTTAAAAGTGGAATGGCACTAGACTTGGAATTAGAGTATCATCGTTTCATAAGTAACAGCTGTGTAACAGTAATAACTTCACTCAATAAGCGTAATAAGATTTCACTATTTTTAATAGACAACAGTTTATGTTCTAAAACAATGCCTTTTGAACAACATCCTATGAAATGCCATATTCCTCTTCGAGGGTCTCACTGCTAAATTTATGAAGAAAAGACGGAGTAGAAAAAGTAGAACTGTACAAATCAATCCATATGCAAGGCTAATATTTTGCTTTTCAAGAGTGAGGCAATTTAAAACATACTTTAAAAACAAGCATCCTAACAAGCAGTTTAACATATAATTCCAACTGTACTTAATAAACAACCACTTCAACATAATCAATGTTTCTTTAACTAAAGATTTATTATTTTCAGAGGCATACCAAATTGGAATATGTACCATTATTACCCTAAATCCTATTTTTCACTGCCATGTATGAGTATATACACGTATACATATATTTTAAGATATAAACTATACAAAACACACACACGTTTTAAGTCAGTCGATTTTGTTTGGAGCATAAGCTAAATGAAAAATCAATCACGTATCTCTAACTATGATTTAGGTTATTTTTATAAGAGGTAGAATCTCTATGATTTCAAATAAAAGAAGAAACACTGCCACACTTGAAATTTAGTTACGAGTCTTAATGCTCATAATTCTTATACCAAGAATTTTCTATTATTCTTAAAACTAATCACTACCCATTTCACCCTCAATATCCTACCCATGGCAGGGTTGGGAGGAGGCAGGGGGAAGGGAAGAAAAGCAAGTTTTCTAAAATATTTAATCATGTTGATTTCACTATAGCTTCACACAAACAAGAAAAAAAATTTATTCACTATGTCCAATTAAGCAGAGTTACAAGCTTAAGGCTCTACTCACACAGTTGAGGTTGATGAACAAACAGCTGTCCTGTATCTTGAGACAGACATTAGCTTTCTGACTTCCCTATCCTCACAAGCAGCTACTTAAAGTTTGAGTTTTATGCAAGAAAACATTTTAAAGCCTTCAGTGTTTTATTGCAGCAGACTTCAGTTTCATTCCTGTAACACATTTAACATGAAAGAGTTGAAACAGTTAAAATCCATTATGAACATTCTAAAAAAATCTTCTAAAATTTTAAGAAACAGTTTCATTACTATTTATATTCATTAAAAAATGATCTGTTGTGAACACTCTTTAAAAAAAACCCAAGAAGAAACATATTCCACCAGAAGCTTTTCACGAGGCAATTAATTCAACCCTTTCCATAACTGCTCCTACCTCCCGCACTCCCCAGTCCCCAGCTTTGGGTGAATATTAAAATAAGCAGATCATCTCTCTTATTTTCCTAAAGGACATTTATTTGAGTTATTTAACACAGAAAGTCCCTGACATCTGCAAGACCTCATCATCCAAATAAGTACTAGACCTTGAACCAAAAATCCTGAGTTCTCCATCACCGGGAAGCATGAAATTCCCATTCCACCTGCCCTTGCTGGTGTGTATGTTTGCACGCTACAGATAGGAAGGGAATCAATTTTCTACCCTGAGTGGGAATGAAGGGATGAGAGAGACAGTGGTCAGAGATATGCCATACTAGGGCTTGGAATCTATTTTCCTGAACAATTCATGCTATAAAATGGCAAGTTTTATAAGGTCCGTTATAAGTTAAATAGGCTGGGGGGGGGGGGGTTAGATTGCCTTGGGATCCTAACCATATCATTCATGTAGTTTCTACAAGTTCAAATGGGTTCTGAATTTCAAACATCGAACTTCATACTGCTCATACTGCAAATTTGGTAAGTGCCCTATAATAACAACATAACATTTCCTTTTCTACTTTTCCTTCCTTATGCCTAATATTTTGGTATTATAATATCTTTAACAGTACATATTAAAGAAAAATATAGCCTTCAATTCATTCTGCTCTCCCCTACTCTCCAAAGAAACTTCCCAATATTCTTTTTTTTGGGGGGTAAGGAAATGAAGGGGAGGGCAGGAGTTTATGTACCAATAACAAGAGATTTAAATATTGAAAGTATAGTAGAGTTTTAAATCATAGTGGCAACAACCTGACTTTAATTATTTCGGCACTAAATCTTACAATAGTTTTACTTATTCAAACAGTAGATGCTATTACATATATAATATATATATATACACACATATATATACATACAGTAAATCAATTAGATCAACCAGCTGAGGTCAAGTTTTGGGTCAAGATGTTCTGATTTGGTTTTCTTTTCATATTATTTTCAAGTGGTATAATAAAGTTGTGTTCTAGATTTGGAAATTGTCAAAGATCTAGTCCAGGGTCTTCATTTTGGAGATGAGGAAACTGAGATCCAAGGAAGTTAAATGATTTGTCCAATGTCACAAGCATACTAAATAAATGTGGGGTTGAAACTCAAGGCCTTTAACTCCAAATCCAGCAATTCCTATTAACATCACAAAAAGAGGCAGTTTGCCTCTGACACCACACTGATGGACAAGAATACCAGTATCTCCAAGATGAGAAAGAGATTTCTCTAGTTATAGCAACTGCCAATAAGAATCTGTTTGCCTTTTGAATTCATGTTTTCTCCAGCTGAGTGATGATCATGAAAAATAACTGCTAACATTTACACAGAGCAATATAGTTTGCAATTATGTTCTCATTTGATCCTCACAACAAACTGTGTGAGGTGGGTGCTATTATTATCCCCATTTCACAGATAAGGAAACTAAGGATAAGAAAGATTAAGGGACTTCCCCAGGGTCACACAGATACTAAGTATCTGAGGCTGGATTTGAACTCATGTCTCATTGACTCCAGGTCCTGCACTGCATCCACACCACCACACTACTACTTACTGCTTCAACTTGTTGCTAAATGAGCCTCAAACTGAGAGGTGCTTAAAGATCTAGTTCCACTTGATTATCAGCTTAAGCATAGCTGGAACAAGACCCCAAGACTCTTGGTTTCCAGCTCTGTCTTATATATTCAGTATTTGCCATGGGGATTTTTAATAAGATTTAAGAGGGGTTTTTTTTTCCATTTTATGGGGGAAAAAATTGTTTCCTCATCTCTTCCACACTAAATGTATCATCAAATTGAAATAAATCAGAATCATGAAATCAGAATCAAATACTACTTTATACTGCAGCATCTGACATATAATATCCATTAAAATCTTTTGAATTTCAAATATATGTTTGACTTTTACTCTCCATCTTCACTGATAAACCAAAAAAAATTTGCCCTACATTTGTACAGAATATTCATTAAATGGCTAAGCCTACAAAGAAAGCTTCCCTTCACTCTCTACACTTCATATTTGGTAAATTACCTAAAAATGTTCTCTGTATAACAGTAAGGCAAACAGGAGATTTCAACATGTCTTACTGATTCAAAAAAAGTAAGACAACATGCTAACTTTATTCTAGGTCATACCAGTAAGTACACACTATCATTTCACATACCTGACACTTTCTTTTACTCAATGCAGAATACAGGATACTAAAAAATAACACTATTAAATCCAAGTAGAATGGGTATTTTATACACCAAGTTTCATAATTCTTGGTATTTCTATGTTCTTTAGAAAAGGTACCACAAATACAGGTAGTTTAGTTGCTCTCTATAAATTAGTAGACACTTCATTGGCTTTTTACAAGAATTAAAGAAAAGCAGTAAAACTCTCCACAGAGTTGATCAAAGTACTCAACTTTGACTAAAAATATGCAATAACAATTTATAAACACCTTCTACCCTCCCTCAACGGAGGTGAGAAAAAATTCAAAAATTCGTCAGATACTGTAGAACTCTAAACCCTCAAATTATTCCAAAAAGACAATCAGGGACTCTCTAGCCAAAGAGTATGTGTTTAAGGGTTTTAAAGTCTTATATCTTGTTACTCCTTTGGGGAATATCATTCTAATAAGAACAAGTATGCAGGATTAAAAGAAAAAGTATCAGCTGGCTGAACAAATGTACTCAAAACTTATCAACAGCTCCAAGTCAGGAGAGAGGTCTGTGTTAGCAAGCTACAACAGCCTTTTTCCTGTCCCTACCCAGCTCAATTGTTTTTTATCAATCACTTTTAAAAAAACTAGAAGATATTTATTAAATCAGAAGATAACAAAGCTAAAAATGACAGTTAAGCCATAATAGGGATAATGAAAAGTCTAAGTAAAAAACCGAGAAGACAATTGTTTACAGTTGCTGCTTCTATTGTTTAAATACATAACAGAGAAGACCTAGTGTTTGTGAAATAAATTTGGGGGATTAATCACAGGCTCTTATGTCAAAAAGCAACTTCTAAAGAATTTAAGAATCAGGCTGCATTAAAGAAATAGAATTTCCAGACTACAAGAAGGAATAATAATCTCACTACATTCCATGCCAGTCAGACTGTATCTGCAGTATTGTGTCCAATTGTGGGTAACACATTTTAAAAAGGATAACTGACAACTTAAAGTGCATCTAATAAGGCATCTAGAGATCACTGTATAAGGAATAGCTGATGTGTTTAGTCAAGTGATAAGATTTGGGACACAGAGAAAGGAGAGAAGGATGTGACATCAGCCTTCAAACATTCCTGTTATTTGATCACATAGAAAAAGAGTAATAAGATCTATTCTTTCTATAGCTAGAACTAACCAATACTGGAAGAAGCTTCCTGTGAAAGGTAGTGAACTCTCTCCAGTGCTGTAAGGATTAAAGTAGAGAGGTTGGACCTCTATTTACGAATATAAAAGGAAGGGTTTTTTTCATTTAGGTGGGAGGTAATAAGTGGTCAAACTTTATAAACAGTCTACAAAGAATTGCACACTATTAACAACCAAATGTAAGATTATTTTGAAGCACATATAATAGAAATGTTTATCAAAATTCTTTTTTTGCAAGGCAATTGGGGTTGGACTTGCCCAGGGTCACACAGCTAGCAAGTGTCAAGTGTTTGGTCTGAGGCCAATACTAATCAACATCAAGCCAAATGAGATAAAGCCTGTCAATTACTCATGTCCTAAAGCAGGGGTTCTTAAGTTGTGCTCCACAGACTAATTATTTTGATAAACATTCCAAGATAATTGGTCTCCTTTGTTATCAGATAGACACAGACACACAGACACACACCCATCCCCCCCAAACATTATTCTGAGAGGCCCACAGACTGTCAAAGCAGTCTATGACATACAAAAAGGTTAAGAACTATTATCTTAAAGTGTTTATTCCACTTACTTGCAAAAAATGGACAGCAGTGGCATCGATGATTCTAAGTAGCTTAACATTTATATAAATAAAGCACTTTAAGGTTTGCAAATTACTTTACAAATATTATAGAAATATTTTTAAAATTGGCTTTTATTTGGCTTTGGAATGTTTTAAAGTTACACAAACATAAATGTTAGGTACATTTGTACCTACATGTAAAGTTGTAGTAATACTTAAACAGATTTTTCACAGTAAGGTACAATCCCTATCTTGTTCTTTATGCTCTTCTCCTTGACTACCTAGAGCTTTGTCCTGAGCATCATTAGTGACCTTACAAATGGACAAAATCTGTATCTCTGATACAGATAACTCCTCGAATCTACATATCCTGTCCTCATCTTTCTCCAAAGTTCCAGTCCCTCATTTCACAACTGTCCCTTTTTTCCTACACAAAAGATCCTCGTTAGCCTGGACTAATACAATGGCCTCTCAATTGACCTTTCGTAGTTTCTGCTGTCCCCAAACTTCATCAGATCTGTGCAATCAGTGTTACGATGAAATCTAAGTTTAGCCACGTCACTCACATGCTCAAAAAGCAGTGGTTCATTGTCTTTAGAATAAAATACAAATTTCATGCTTAGCTTTTTAATACTGGCTCACACCTATCTTTCTAGGCTACTTAGTATTTTCCCTTCCACACTTCATGCAGCAACCAGACTGACTCACTGTTCTCATTTACAACATGCCATCACTCCTCCTAAGATGTCTTTGCATAGGTTGTCCATACTTCTGAAATGCTCTAGATCTTTTCTAGATCAGCTGAAGTGCTAAATCCTTCAAAAGGCCTTTCCTGATTCCCCCAATTGTGCATACAGACAAGCGTGTACTTATAAGCACAAATCTCTGGATTTATTTTGTCTGCTCCTAAATGTTACCCAACCCATCTCTGTCCCCCCAAAAGAATATAAATTGCTTAGTGTCAGTAACCAGGATCTCTCTTTTCAGTTTCAATCTGCACGTTCCTAGCATAGTGCCAGGTCCACAGCAGGTACCTGATAAAAGCTCATTTACTATTTGGTTTAAAGAAATCATATTTCCAGTCAGTCCTATCCTCCTTCTTAGGATTTAGAGGCAGAAGAGTCCTTCAAGATCATCTAACCTAACCCCTTCCCATTTAGTTGTGGAAGCAGACTCTGATCAAGACAATGATCCAAGACAATTCCAACCAATCCATGATGAAAAGTGCTATCCCTGCTATACCAAGAAATCAGCGAGTGAGATCCAGACGCAATTTAAGACGTGGATTTATTAGCACGCGGCTGCCAGGGGTATGCACATCCAAATCAAGCAGCCCCCATCAGAGGTTGAGCTAGGGTTTATATAGAAAAGAGCATGGGAAAGAAATGCGAGGAACACTGATGAGGTAATCCAAAAATGCAGGTGTCTTTGGGGGCTATGGATGGGAAAGTACAGGGAGTATACAGGACAGGGAGGGGGATGGATCTTTGGAGTCTGGCAGGGGGAAGAGTTCTTGGGCTGGCCAAGGACACCCCTCTCCCTCTGTCTTGATGAAAGAATGCTCTGCAACAAGGGAAAGCTTTCTCACAACACAGGAACTTACTGAGGAATTGGGAGGCTTCCAGAGACATGATCTGAGGGCTGGGGCCTGAGCAGCCCAGCTCTGTGTAGCTGTACCAGGGAGAGAGATAAGGGTCATGCTGAGGCCCATGCATGAATAACTGCTAGGCACAGTGTCCTTGGGCTGGGGAATGGTTGTCAGAGACAGTGTTTCTGAGACTAGAGAGAAACTGGGGCACAAGTACAAGCACAAGCACCTGAGCACCCCATTATTACGGATCAGAGATCACACAAACCAGACCAGGTGTCCTGGTCTCTGGTATAACCATAATTATCTAAAGCAATTATATTGCAAGCTTTCTTATCCATTTGCGTTGGAGGTAGGGGCTATGCTGAGCTATGCGAGAGTACACACTATTGTTTAGATTTAGGAGGAAAGAGGTCTGGGGCAAGATTAAGCACCAACTTTTGCTTTCCATGGCTTAAAGGGCCCTACTACCTAAATGGCAAAATAATGTTCTGTATTACATCCCTCTCCAGAGAAAGAACTGATGAACTCTGAATACAGATCGAAGCATAATTTCCAAACTTTAATTTTATTTTATTTCGCAACATGACTAACATGGAAATGTTTTACATTAATTTTGTATGTATAATTGATATCAAATTGCTTGCCTTCTCAAGGAGGGGGGACAGCCAAGAGGAAGGGAAAAAAGTGAAACTCAAAACTTTTAAAAATATTTAATATTTTTACATATAATTGTGAAATATCTAATGAAATACATTTAAAAAAATTTAAGCAAAAATGTAAGTTGGTAGCAGAATGGATTAGCAACCAGAATCCAAAAATATGATGTTCACAAGAGAGAACACTTGAAACAGAAAAACACAGAACTGAAATAAAGGGCTAGAGTAGAATCTATTATGCTTCAGCTGAAGTAAAAAAAAAAAAGGGGCAATAATCATCTTAGACAAAGCAAAAGCAAACACAAACCTAATTAAAAGAGATAAACAAGAGAACCACAATTTGCTAAAAGGTACCATAGACAATGGAGTAATAACAGCCATCAAGTTTCTCTGATAAAGGCCTCATTTCTCAAATATGTACAGAAGTCAGATTCATCAAAATAAGAGTCATCCCCCAATTAATGAATGGTCAAGAAAAATGAACAGAAAATTTTCACAAGAAGAAATCAAAGCTATCTACAGTCATATAAAAAAATGCTCTAAATCACCTGATTAGAGAAATGCAAATTAAAGGAAGTCTGAGGTACCACTGAGTACTTATCAAAAATGACAAATGCTGGAGGGGATGTGGGAAAATAAGTATATTAACGAACTGTTAGTGGAGTTGAAAACTGCTGCAACCATACTGGAGGACAATTTGGAACTATGCCCCAAAGGCTATGAAACTGTGCATACACTCTGATCCAGTAAAATACCACTAGGTCTATATCCCAAAAAGATCAAAGAAAAAGGAAAACGACCTACTGATACAAAGATATTTATAGTAGTTCTTTTTGCAGTGGCAAAGAATTGGAAATTGAAGGGATGACCATCAATTGGGGAATGGCTGAACATGTTATAGTATACTATTGTGATGGAACCTACTGTGTTATAAGAAATGATGAAGATGGTTTCAGAAAAACCTGGAATACCTGTATGATCTGAAGCAAAGTGAAGCAAGCAAAACCAGATCATCATTATACACAGTAACAGCAACGTTCTGATGGTGACTATGAAAAACTTAGCTACTCTAATTAATACAGTGATTCAAGACAATTTGGAAGACCTCATAATGAAAACTGCTATCTACCTCTAGAAAAAGAAATGATGAACTCTGAGCATAAATCACAGTATAACCTTCTCACTTTATTTTTCTTGTAATATGGGTAATGTGGACATATGTTCTGCCTGATTTCACATGAACAAATAGGTATCATATCGCTTGCCTTCTTGGTGATTGAGGGAGGGGACAGAGGGAGTGAAAGAATTTTGAAACTCAAAATTGTTCATAAAGATACTTTAAAGATATTCAGTAATAAAAAAGGAACAAAAAGGAATTGCTATAGAAAAAAATCACCTGTAATATAGTCTTCTACATCTTTGATTTTTATTAGGTAATTCAGTAAACTCTTTACAATGGAAACATACCAAGCCTCTCTAACTTCTCTTCTTTATTCCACTACCCTATGACTTAGGGCAATGGAGTGAAGCAACGTGATGATGGGAAAATAGGTCATTAGATGCCCCAAGTTTTCTTTTCCTAAATTCTCATTTACAGAAGTAGATTGCCTTCAAGATTTTCATGCAGAATTAGGGTCACTTTTATTCAGTAGTACTCACCTGAGTATTTTCTTAAAAATTCGTACATCTTAATTTCCATTATTAGCAATTTGGCTATTTCTCCAATTTCTTAATTAGGAAAGAGACTAAAAAGATCCAAGAAAGTAAATTCCAAAACTATTTAAAAACCCATCAGACCTGCATTGGTGTGGTTTGTAAAACAAATCATCAACAACCACTATGGCATCCTGAGAACATACTAGGATTGTTTAAGTACCATGGAATTCACTGACACCAATCTACAGCTGACACCCAGATGTAGATTTCATCTCTATAGAAACAATAAGCCTTATACTAGCTGTCCCATTTTTCTGTGTGAAATGTACTCCTGGATGAAATTCAGTTGGCTCCAAGTCAATCACAGAAGTAGTGTGATGCCACTTCTTAAAAAGGTAACAAGAGCTTCGAAACTATCTCTTTAAGTCCAATAGCATTATAAATCAACAGTGTGACTAGATTCTACAGAAATTTGCAGGCTGAGAGACTTCCTGGATTACAGACCAATTTTCCTGAAATAACTCCAAGTTCTCAGATTTAGATATTCATCTTCTGGTTCATACTCAGTAAGAAAGGGAGGAGCAAGAATCAAGACAAATATTAGCCGAAACTGTACTCAATTCACCATAGTTGTAAATATAGCTATACCTACATGCGCTCCTGAAAACAGTATGCTATACAGCTAACCTCTTCATAAGCCTTCGCCTCTAAAGTTCCACTGAAGTCTCATGAAAGTGACTTTGACGAGGTAAGAAATGAAAAAGTTATGTTAATATATATATGTGTGTGTATATATATAAATATATATATATATATATATATATATATATATATATATATATATATATATATATATGTTTTTTTAAGTGGAGGGGAGAATTCAAAAAGGTGATTAAGATTCAAGTTAACAGGGCTACAGTGACCATCCAATGTACTCAAAAAAAAATCAGTTAATGGGGCAGCTAGGTGGCACAGTGGCTAGAGCTCTGGCCTTTGAGTCAGGAGGACCTGAGTTCAAATCCAGCCTCAGACACTTGACACTAGCTGTGTGATCCTAGGCAAGTCACTTAATCCCGACTGACTAAGCAAAAAAAACAAAAACAAAAACAACAAAACAAAAAAAAAGGATTTGATAAAAGTAAATCAGTTAAGAAAAAAGGTTTTGGGTAATCAACAGCCACACAACAGGACTTCTCTAAGCCAGAAAGGAATAAAGAAAGAGAGAGACCAGATCAAGAAGGATGAAATATTTAGTGCTAGAAATTCCCTCAGAAGCCATTAACTTCTACCCCTTCACTTTACAGATGAGGGAACTATAAATCTCAGAAAGGTTAAATGACTTGCCCTGGATCACACAGCTAGTAACTGTCTGAGGCAAGAATCAAACTTAAGACCAGGGTTTAATCCCTTGCCTATACTACCAAACAACTGCTAAAAGGCATGGATTTAGAAGATTACAGAGATGGTTGTTTTGATGTGAAAGGGTCATAACTAAAACCAAGCAAGAAAAGCCTAATTTGCTGCCAAACTACAGAGTAAGAGTTCACTAATCATCCTAGGTGGGGAGAAAACTGGACAATACTACACAAATGAAAGAAACTTTGGTTACCCCATGTTCATCTTGATGAAGTAATAAAATAACATCTACAATTACCTGACTGAATGGCTAATGTAATATGTGATATAATCTGGGCCTTAATTCCACTTATAGAACAAAAGGGTTAGATCAGCAGATCTATAAGGTCCCTTAAAGCTCTTTATATTTCACAACAACAGCAAGGGAAATTTTTGGAAAGTGGAACTGGGTTAGGTTGGGGTCCTGCAGTTGTTGGACGATGAGGAAGACAATTATCATTATTATTACTGTTAGACTCAATTCCATAAACATTTGCTAAGAGCAACTACATAGAGGGCATTTTGCTTAGGGTTAAGGATACAAAGACAATACAGAGAAATCAGACTCAGTTTCTCAAGAAGATTTCAATATGATATAGTAGGAGAAAGTAAGAGAAAGTCACTATGAGATAAGGAAAAATATGATAGGTACAATGGAGAATAAGGAGTCAGAAGAAAGCATTATTGAAAAGGAGGTGGGCCTTGACAGAAGAAAGCCAGAGACACATTAAAAAGCAGAGGCAGGCAAGGGAGATAGTTATGAACAAGACAACTGGGAAAGGCAAAATAACAATGGTAAAAACTGAGTGGTCCAATTTGGCTATAACAGAGTAAAAGAAGGAATAGTGTGAAAGGTTAAAAATATAGGTTTGAGGTAGGCTATGAAGGACCTAAAATGTCAAGATAACGAATTAATATATACTTAATCTGGGAAGCCAAGGAAAATCTTTTAATAGAGATGACATTACCAAAACAGTATCCCTCTCTTTTAACTCTTCCAGGAATTCTTACAGGCATTTTTCTTTGACACTGTACTTGTAGATGTTTTCAAGTAATCTCTGTTTCTTGAGCATCCTTTTCGCTCCAGTAGCTCTTTATGCTTGGCATCTTCGTGTGCATATTCTTTTAGCCTGCTTGTTGACTTAGACTTTATTTTAGCTATGGGCTCTGCTCCCCTCTAGGGGGAGGGGGCAGGTACCTGGCCTGAGCTGCTGTCTTTTTATGTCCTCTTCCTTTCATAGCTCAGTCTGGGGCCTTGGAAGTTTCTAGTGCTTCCAGGGTGATATAATCTAGGCCAGATGTGTTCACTGCCCTTGTAGTCTGAGATCTCCAAATTCCTGACCCAGGTTTGGATCTGTTGGCTTATGTGTAGTTGAGTTTCAATAGACTGCTGTTGGACTTAGTCACTGTTATCTTGCTGAGAGGTTTTGCAGGTTTAGAGCAACTAAAACTGGCTCCTCATTGGTCTAAGTCTCCTGGCCTGGTTATTCCACTCCAAGCATATTACGTGTGGGACTAAAGGTTACAACTGTGTCAGTGTTCTGCTTAAAAACTAGAAAATAGACCAAAAACACTAAAAGCACATAATTCTTGGAAATAATTGACAAATTCAATAAAATTTGGAACAAATTACCACAGAGCCACAGCCAGGATCACATGAGATTTAGCAGCTACCACCTTGAACAAATACAAGGCTTGGAATATATTCTGGAAGGCTAAGGATCTAGCATTAGAACCAAGAATAAATGACCTAGAAAAACTAACTACATTCCTACAGAGGGAGAAAAATGGACATTTGGTAAAATAGAGGACTTTCAAACATTCCTGATAAAAATGCCAGAATTGAAAAGAAAACCTGACACTGAAACACAGGACTTAAGTGAAACATAAAAAGGTAAACGTGAATGAAGAATCATAAAAGACTAAGCAAGGTTAAACTGTTAATATTCTGATACAAGGAGATAATACATGTAACCTCTAAACCATTAGGGATCTTAACAGAGGGCCATGGGCATGATTATATTTGGATGATCTGAAAAGAAGAACGGAAGAGTATGAAAGAAGAATGCACTGGGAGACAGGTAAATGGAGAGGAAGAATGGGGAAAATTATTTCATAGAAATGGGATGCAAAAGGTACACAATTTTGGTCTTATCTGAAACAGTTAAAGATAGGAACAATACACAGTTGGGTACAGAAATTCATCTTATCCAAGAAAGAAAGTAGGAGGGAAAGGGGTTAAAAGAAAGAAGGTAGGGATTAGAAAGAGTGATTTAAAGGAGTCTGGTCAGAATCAAAACAGATTATTAAAGACAGAATGGCATAAAAAATAAAAGAAAACAACATATAAGAGGACAAGATGGAGGGAAACACATAGCTAAGCAACAAATGTGAATGAGAATGATAAACTCATCCAATGAAATGGAAGATTTCAGAATGAATTAGAAACTAGAATTCAACAATATGTTGTTTAAGAAATACATTTGAAAAAGAAAAGTACACATAGAGTAAAATCAAGAGACTGGAGTGGAATCTATTATGCTTCAGCTGAAATAAAAAAGGCACAGGTAGCAATCACAATCTCAGACAAAGCAAAAATGGACCTAATTAATATAAACAAAGAAACTCCATTTTGCTACAAGGTACCAAGCATAATGAATTAATATCAATACTGAACATATATGTACCAAGTCGCATTGCATCTAACTTCTTAAAGGAAAACTTAAATGAGTTTATAAGATGAACTAGCTAGTGGGGGGGGGGGAAGAGAAGGAGAATGGACCTAAATTTACCTAAGCTTAGACTCAGATTTATAAAATAAACAAGAAAGTTAAGGAAATGAATAGAATGTTAGAAAACTTAGAAATCATAAGCCTCTGGAAAACACTGAATAGGAAAAGAAAGGAGCATACCTATTTCTTAGCTGTGCATGGAAACTTCATAAAAAATTGGGCATGCACTGGGGCACAAGAACCTAACAAACACATGCAGAAAAATTAAATACTTTTTTCTGACTACAATGAAGTAAAAATTACATTCAATTAAGGGCTTTTGAAGCATATATTAAAAGTTACTTGGAAACTAAATAATTTTTTTTCCCATTTACTGAGGCAATTGGGGTTAAGTGACTTGCCCAAGGCCACACAGCTAGTACATGTTTGGTCTGAGGCCACATTTGAACTCAGGTCCTCCTGACTTCAGGGCCGGTGCTCTATCCACTGCACCACCTAGCTGCTCTGGAAATTAAATATTTTAACCCGAAAAAACGGGTAGGTCAAAGAACAAATCACAGAAACAATTTCATTAAACATAATGACAAAAATGCAGTATACCAAAATTTGTGGAGAACAGCCAAAGCAGTACTTAGGGGAAAATTTCTATCTCTAAACACCTACATCAATAAACGAGAAAGAGCAGATTAAGGAATTGGGAATGTAACTAAAAAACCTGGAAAACCAACAATTTAAAAATTCCCAATTAAACACCAAAATAGAAGTCCTGAAAAATCAAATGACAGTAACAAAATTAAAAAGTAAAAAAACAAAACAAAACACTAACAAATAAAATTAGGAATTGGGTTTTTGAAGGAAATAAAATAAAAAAATAGATAAGCCATTAGCTAACTTTAAAAAAAAATTACCATTATCAAAACTGAAAAAGATAAATTCACAACCAATGAAGAAATAAAAACAATTATTAGGAATTACTATGCCCAACAATATATCAACAAAACTGACATGTAAGTGAGACAGACAAACATTTACAAAAATCTATATCGCCTAGATTAACAGAACTGGAAAGAAACTATTTAAAGAACTCTATTTTTTAGGGGGGCTGCTAGATGGCCCAGTGGATAAAAAGCTCGGGCATTGGAGTGAGGAGAACCCGAGTTCAAATTCAACTTCGAACACTTGACACTTGCTAGCTGTGTGACCCCGGGCAAGTCACTTAACCCCAACTGCTATACACACACACACACACACACACACACACACACACACACACACACACACACAAGAACTTTTTTTTAAAAAAAGAAAAGACATAAAAAAACTCCAAAACTGACTGGATTTGCAAGTGAATTCTACCAAACATTTAAAAGATTATGACCAGTAATACATAAATGGTCTGAGGAAAAAAATGGTAAAGGAGTCCTACTGATCTTGATACCCAAATGGGGATACCTAATAAATATTAATGCAAAAATATTTCTTAAAAGCTAGCAAGGAGATTACCAAAATATATCACAAAAATGATAACACTATGACCAGACTGGATTTATTCTAGGAAAGCAAGGCTGGTTCAATATCAGGAAAACTGTATGTACACCTCACCACATTAATAACAAAAATAAATGTAGAAAAAACTCGACAAAATGCAACACCCATTCCTGTTAAAACAACAACACTAGAAAGCATAAGAATAAAATAAAGCTTTCCTTAAAATTCTAAGTAGTAACTATATAAACATAAGAGCAAACATTATCTGTAATGGGGAATAACCTAAAAGTCTAGATAGGCTAGATTGGGGATGAACAAAGATGTCCATTATCACTATTATTACTAAATATTGTACTAGAAATACTAGCTGTAACAGTAAGAAAAAAATGGAAGGCATAAGAATATGAAGTTAGGAAACAAAACTATCATTTTTTGTATGATAGTTTCCTTAAAAAATCCTAGAGTCAATTAAAAAACTGAGTAAAATAATTGATAACTTTAAGCGAAGTTACAGGATATAAAATAAACCCACACAAATCATTAACATTTCTGTATATTACCAAAACAAAACAAAAAACAAGCCGGAAAAGACAGAATGAGAAATTCCATTTAAAATAACTAAAGACAGTATAAAATATTTGAGAGTCTACCTGCTAAGAAACATACAGGAAATAAGAACATAATTACAAAACACTCTTCACACAAAGAGGCAGATATAAATAACTGAGAAATATTAATTGTTCAAGTGTAGGATGAGCCAATTTGATAAAAATGATAATACTATCCAAATCAATTTACTTGTTATATTGCTTATATAAATTTATTAAACATATAAAAATATTTAAAATAATATTAAATAAAATTTTAATAACTTTTAAAAACATAAAATTAACTGATTTGGTATTAAAACATTATAAAATTTTCCTTTATATTTTTTACTTTATTGACATACCTATCAAACTATAGAAAGTTTATTTTAAAGAGCTATGAAAAACAGTAACAAAATTTATCTGGAGGAGAAAAAGGTCAAAGATTATCAAGGGAACAAGGGGAAAAAAAATTAGAAGGAAAACAGCCTAGTGTACCAGATCACAACCTATCACACACAAAGCTGTAATTATCAAAAACAATTTTGTACTGGGTAAGAAATAGAGGTTGATCAGTAGAACAGATTAGGTACACAATCCATAGATGCAAATAAGCATAATAACCTAGTGTTTCATAAAGCCAAAGATCCCAGCTACTGGGGCAAAAACTCACTCTGACAAAAACTGTTGGGAAAACTGTCCGGCAGAAACTGAGTATAGACCAACATTTCACACTATACACTAAGATAAGTTCAAAACGGTTACGTGATTTAGCCAGAAAGGGTGATACAAGCAAATTAGGGGAGTAGAGAAGAAATTACCTGTCAGGTTTATGGATGAGGGAAGAGTTCATGACCAAACAAGAGATGGAGTTTCAAAGGAATCATTTTGATTACATAAAATTAAAGTTTTGTACAAACAAAAAATGATGCAGCTAAAAATTAAAGGAATATCAGGAAATGGGGTGAAAAAATCTTTATAGAAAGCTTCTCTGATAAAGGTCTCATTTCTAAAATATATGGGGAATGGAGTAAGATTTTCAAACATAAAAGACATTCCTCAATTGATAAATGGTGAAAAGATATGAATGGGCAGTTTTCACATGAAGAAGTCAAAGGTACCAATAGTCATACGGAAAAAAAAAATATTCTAAATCACTAATACAGAAATGCAAGTAACAACAACTCTGAGGTACCACCTCACACCCATCAAACTGGCTAACATGACAGAAAAGGAAAATGACAAATGCTGAAGGGGATGTGAGAAAATAGGTACACTAATGCACTGTGACAAGGGTGCTGCGAACTAGTCCAACCATTCTGGGAAGCAGTTTAGTACTATGCCCATAAATTAGTAAACTATGTATACCTTTTGACCCAGCAATACTCTAAAGCAAGGTGTGGGGAACCTGTGGTCCTCTAAGTCTTCCAGTGAAGCCCTCTTTGACTGAATCCAAATTTAACAAATATCCTTAACAAAAAGATTTGTTCTGTAAAACTGAGACTCCAAGGCCACAGGTTCCCCACCCCTGCCCCTAAAGAGATCAAAGAAAGAAAAAGATTCATATGTACACAAGAATATTTATATCAGCTTTTTTTCTGATAGCAAAGAACTGGAAAGTGAGGGGAGAGTCATCAACTGGTGAATGGCTGAAGTCATGGTATTGACAAAACAGGACAACGATAAATGTTGGAGAAGATGTGGGAAAATTGGAACACTGATACATTGTTGGTGGAGTTGTGAAATGATCCACCATTCTGGAGAGCAATTTGGAACTACGTCCAAAAGGCTATAAAATTGTGCATACCCTTTAACCCATCAACAACTACTTCTAGGTCTGTATCCCAAAAAGATCATACAAATGGGAAAAGGTACCACATGTACAGAAATATTTATAGCAGCTATTTTTATGGTGGCAAAGAACTGGAAATTGAGAGGACGCCCATCAATTGGAGAATGGCTGAACAAGTTGTGGTATACAAATGCAGTGGAATACTATTGTGCTATAAGAAATGATGAGCAGGCATACTTCAGAAAAACCTGGAAAGACTTGCATGGACTAATGCTGAGTGAAGTGAGCAGAACCAGGAGAACACTGTACACAGTAACAGCCATGCTGTGCAATGACTAACATTGACAGACTTAGCCCTTCTCAGCAAAGCAAGGATCTCTAAAGGTCTCATGATGGAAACTGTCATCCACATCCAAAGAAAGAACTATGGAGTTTGAATGCAGATCGAAGTATACTATTTGCTATTTCTTTTCTTCTGTTTTGTTTTGTTTTCTCTCTCTTGTGGTTCCTCCTATTGGTTCTAATTCTTCCTTACAACATCACTAATGTGAAAATGTTTAATAGGAATATATGTATAGCCTATATCAGATTGCATGCTGTCTTGGGGAGGGAGGTGGGGAAGGAGGGGGAGAAAAATTTAAAACTCAAAGGCTTATAAATCAAAATAAATTAATTTTAAAAAATGGGAAAAGAACCCACATGTACAAAAATATTTACAGCAGCTCTTTTTGTGACGGCCAAGAACTGAAAATTGAGAGGATGCCCGTCAACTGAGGAATGGCTAAACAAATTGTGGCATTATCAACATAACGGAATACTATTGTTCCGTAAGAAATGATGATCAGGCAGACTTCAGAAAAACCTGGAAAGACTTCCAAGATCGAATATAAAATTTTCTGTTAGGCTTGTAAAGCCCTTCATAAGTTGGCACTTCCTCACCTTTCCAGTCTTCTTAGACCTAACTCCCATCAACATACTCTGTCACCCAGTGATAGTCTCCTTACTGTTTGCTGTACAGAATAATCCATCTTGGAATTCTGGGCATTTTCACTAGCTGCCCTTCCATGCCTAGAATTCTCTCCCTCCTCTTCTCTGAATATTGGTTTCAAATTCCAGGTAAACACTTTCTGCAAGAAGCCTTTCCTGATCCACCCCCTTAATATTAGTGTTTTCCTTCAATTGATTACATTTAATTACTTGCATACTATCTTCTCCACTCAACTGTAAGCTCCTAGAAAACAATCCAGAGCATAGGCCTAGTACATAATATTTAATAAATATTTACTGACTGCACACACTGCAAAACAACCAAACTAGCCTCCTCTATGTTCCTCATTCATGACAGTCCATATCCCACCAGTGTCTTTGCACTAACCACCCCCTCAATGCCTAGAATGCATATCCTACTACCTCTGCCTCTGATTCCCTCCCTTCCTTTACAATGCAAAATTCTGTATGAAGCCTTTACTAATTCCTCCAATTACTAGTGCTCTCCTTTTTAAATAATGTATATATTTGTATTAACTTTATATTTATATATTTAAGTATTTACTGTTTCTCCCACTAGCACCTTGCTAGTGGGAATTATTTCATTCTTTTTATTCCTAGCATCGAATATGGTGGTTGGTACACAACAGGCACATAATAAGTATTTGCTTATTGATTTTACAAAAAGGAGTGCAGGTAGGCAGAGAAAAAAGTATAGAATATATGATGGAAGAAAATATGCAATTAACAGTAAGTGGGCATAGGATAAACTTACTCATAAAATGGAAAAGAATATAAGAATCAATCAAAAAACATTTAATAAGTACATACATGTTTGCCAGGCATTGTGCTAAAAACTAGGGATATAAAAGATTAAAAAGCACCAGCTAACATGCTTTGTTTTGACCAGAAATAGACTTGAAATAAAGATTCACAGTTAAAAAATGAGGACAGAGTAGAATTTATGTTTTAGGCAAACTCAAAAAAGGAGGTATATCAATCATGATCTCAGATAATGTAAAAGTAAAAATAGAAGAGCTAAAAAGGGGAAAACTATACTATGTCCAAATGCACTACAGAAAAGGAATAACAATATTTATTCTATCTGCATCAAATGGCATAGAATCCAAGTACTTAAAGGAACAGCTAAATAAATTGTAGGAAGAAATAGACAACAAAACTAATATTCAGGGACCCCAAGGTATCACTTTCAGATCTTAGACTTTATTTTTAAAGATAAATAAGAAAGTTAAAATCCTAAACAGAATTTCAGAAAAGCTTGATATAATAGATCTCTACAGTAATTTTGAGGGGAAAAAATAGCATTAATTCTCAGTAGTACCTGGCTCCTTTACAAAAAGAGACTGACCATAAATTTAGGGCATTAAAAAAACTCAATGAAAAGTACAAAATTAAATATTCTTTACTAATGCTACAATAAAAATTATGATCATAAAAGGCATTTGAAGAAAGGAGTAATATTTAAATGGAAACTAAGTAATTTAATACTAAAAATCTAACGGATCAAAGGACAAATAACTGAAATAATAACAAAGAATTTCATCAAAGGGAATGATAGGAATAAGACAACAAAGCAAAACATCTGAGATGCATCCAAAGCTTTGAAAAGGAAATTTATAGCTCTGAATACTTTGATCAATAAGAGGGGAAATAAAATCTAAAAAATCCATTAAAAAAACCCCACAGTCAAAAATAAAATCAGAAAATTAGTGGAGATTAAAAAAAAAGGCAAATCATAAGCAATGGCTAATATTTTTTAAAATGATTTAAAACAAAGCTGGCAAAAAAACAAAAATAAAAGAATTCACAATAGGGGAAACACAAGGAAATTAGAAAACTATTTTGCCCAATTATGTCAATAAAAACTAATTTTAATGAAAATGATGAATAGCTACAAAATTAAATAGATTAAAACGTTAGGAAAGAATTTAAATTCTTAGAAAAAGTAATTGGACAAGTATATAAATGAAATCCCAAAAAGGGGGAGAGAAGTGAAGAACCAAGAAGAAAAACATTTACAAGTGAATTCTACCAAACATTCAAAGAATAGCTAATTACAATATTACATAAACTGAAGAACTAGGAAAAGGAGGTATCTTATCAAAAATCATTCTATAAAACCATAAAAAATCATTCTTAACACCGAGAATATAGAGAAACAAAGCAAAGAAGCAACTATAAACTAATTTCCCTAATAAATATGGACATAAAAGGATTTAAGAGGTTATAATAACATACAAGAAAGATACATTATGACCAAGTTGAATTTATATCCAGAGTGCAGCAAATTTAGGCTCGAGGTAAGGAATGACTAACAATAAGAACTATAAAAAAACTGGAATGAGTGGTCTTGTAAGATTGTTAAGATAAGAGGACATCTAATCATCCTCACAGATAAGGAAACTAAAGCCCAGAAAAGTGAAGTGGCTTGCCCAAAATCACAAGGGTAGTACGGGACAGCCAATTTTAGAACCCAATTTCTCTGTCTCTGAACCAGTAGTTTTTCCACTGCATCACATTCCTTTAAAGGAGACAGCTGGGGGGCACCAGGTGGTACATCGGCCCTATTAAGTCAGGAGGACCTAAATTCAAATGCAGCCTCACACCAAACACTTTACACTTACTAGCTGTGTGACCCTGGGCAAGTCACTTAACCCCAATTGCCCCCCCAAAAAAAAGACAGCTTTACAATTACACAAATGCCTGTGAAAGGCAAAGAACAAAAAAACCCATGTCAATTGTCTGGTTAATTACAAAAAATAGATAAAAAAGATTTTGATTTTGTAGCATAAACTGTCTTTAAATGCTCTCCTCTAACCAAGCACGTCCAATATGCAAATATGTTAAGATTAAATAAAATTTTAAGTGTAAGAAGTCCCTACACAATGGCACTATATAAATAGACTTATTTCACTGTATCTGATATTTCATTACCCCACACATTCCTTTCATTAGTGTAGATGACAAATCAACCACAACTTCTTTCTTGTCCATGTCTCCAGATAAATTTTCCAAGTAGGATCCACCCACATAGAGGAAATTTTCCAATGAGTCTTTTAATATTCAGAACTATTAGCTCCTCACTCAGACTGCCAATCTATAAGTCATGGGTTCCCCAATCAAAGACTAGATAATCATGTGTCAGGCATTTGGGAGAAGGAATTGTGTATTGAACTGGGATAGACTATAGTTGGGAAGCCTCCCCAAGTTACCATTAGCAACATAGATATACTGTGATTCTGATTCTTTAGTAATTTGTTCAAGTGCCACTATACCTTTCTAGCTTCATTTCCTCTAATTCCTATTTACTTCTTCTATACTCCAGTCACAATAGACTCACTACCCTCAAAATAATATGACTTGAGTTTAAATACCACCATACTTTTTTCATGCTGTTCTCTACAGATGAAAGTGTCTTTTCTCTTTCTCCTTTTTACCTATTGCCTCATATTCAAATATAAAACCACAGTGAAATGTCATCTTTTCAAAAAGCTTTCAGTGATACTTAGCTATGTCCTTGCCCCTCTGATCTCATAACCTTATTTTGAAATTCTTAAATATGCTCCATTAAATCATAAATGGAATTAAGGGGGTCTCAATTTAAATGTTAGTCCTACTTCCCAGCTATATGACCACCAGCCAATTTCTTAACCTCTTAGACCTTAGCTTCTTTTTCTAAAAAATGAAGTTGCCAAAATGTTCACATTGAGATTTTTTTCTCTCAATAACAAAACTGGAAATAAAGTAGTTTGCAAAGGATTAAGAAATGGCTAAATAATTTGGGGTACATGATATGAAATGGAACATTATTATGCTGTAAAAAAAACAATAAGAATTCAGATAAGCAGAGAAGTTTCTATAAATTTTTATAATGTGAAATAAGCAGCTATCTAAAGTCAATGAATCTATCAGAAAAGGCTTCAGAAATCATCTAATCCTCATATAAAAAATGTTCTAAATCACTATTGACTAGAGAAATGCAAATCAAAACAACTCTGAGGTACCACATCACACATGACAAAACGGATAATGGAAAATGTTGGAGAAGATGTGGGGAAAATTGGAACACTAATACATTGTTGGTGGAGTTGTGAAATGATCCAACCATTTTGGAGAGCAATTTGGAACTATGTCCAAAGGGCTATAAAATTGTGCATATCCTTTGACCCAGCAATATCACTTCTAGGGCTGTATCCCAAAGAGATCATAAAAATGGGAAAAGGAACTATGTGTACAAAAATATTTATAGCAGCTCTTTTTGTGGTGGGAAAGATTTGGAAATTGAAGGGATGCCCATCAACTGGGGAATGGCTGAACAAGTTTTGATACATAAATGTAATGGAATACTATTGTGCTATAAGAAAGGATGAGCAGGCAGACTTCAAAAATACTTGGAAAGACTTACATGAATTGATGCTGAATGAAATGAGCAGAACCAGGAGAACATTGTACACAGTAACAGCCACATTATAGGATAACTGACTTTGATAGATTTGGCTCTTCACAGCAATGCAAAAATCTAAGACAACTCCAAAAGATTCATGATGGAAACTGCTATCCACAACCCAGAGAAAGAACTATGGAGTCTGAATGCAGATGGAAGTATCCTATTTGCTCTCCTTTTTCTTTGCTGTTTTATTGCTTCAATTCTCCTGGTTCACTCACATTAGTTCCTTTTTTTGTCTGTTTGTTTGGTTTCGGTTTTTGGCCAGGCAATGGGGTTAAGTGACTTGCCCAGGGTCACACAGCTAGTAAGTGTCAAGTGTCTGAGGATAGATTTGAACTCAGGTCCTCTTGACTCCAGGGCTAGTGCTCTATCCACTGTGCCACCTAGCTACCCCCTCCCCATTAGTTCTAATTGATAAATATTGCTAAAATGAATCTTGTAAAAGTGAATGCTAAAAAATTTTGCAACAGGAGTCTTATAAATGAATGCTAAAACATTTTCTTGATATAACTGGGGAAAATATAAAATACTATTTAAATAAAAAAATAAAAACTAAGGGTAGGGAAATTAGTGACAAAAAGGTACATTTCAGCTTCCTATAAAGAAATTTAACCATCAAGTATCCAAACATATGAGCCACACCTCAAGATCAATGAGCACCCTAGGTCTCACGGGGTAAACTCAACTTTAAGGATTTAGAAGCAGAAAATACATTAGAGAGCACAGAGTTTTTAGTTAAAAGGGACCTGAAAGGCCATCGAATCCACCTCCCCTAATATTATACATAAGGAAATTGAGGCAAAGCAAAGTTAAGTGACCTGCCTAGCAACATACAATCTGAGCTTAGGTCTTCCTGATAACCTCAATTCTAGTAATTCATCTAGTCCAAATTTCTCTTACAGATGAAAAAAGTAAAGCCCAGAGTTATTCAAGGGAGTTCTAGGTTGGCTTGCCAATCAAAAAACTGGACAGTATAATCTCAAAATTCCAAACAAATCCAAGATATAAGGGGGAATCCCCTAGATGGAGAATTAGGAAATGTCAACAAGCAATCACAACGTCCCTAGACTTATGCAAAAACCAGCTTTATTACAAGAGAAATGAACATGCATGTGGAACCCAAAGGGTTCCCAGTCATTGCAGAAGTCTACATTTTTATTACAGCAGGACAAAGGGAGGAGGAGGATACCAGGAAGGGATGTGACATAGGACGGGGGATGGTGCATCAAGGGTGCAAAAAAAAGACAAGATCACTCCCCACAGTGGTGAAAGGTAATGGCAAAAGCCTCATTCTTTTTCCTCAGGAACTTCTAGACTATGAAGATAGGAGGGTCTGTTTATTTGCAAAGGAACCCAGCTGCACAAGCATTATGCTAGCCTGGCACAGACTAGCTAGCGCCTATCTTGCCTCCTAAGCATACACAGGGAGTCGAGCTTGGGGTGTAACAAAAAAATTATGTCAGCTCAAAGGGAGCTTCATCCTTGACACATTCAGGGTCTCCTACAAGCTCTGGGTCCAGAGTTTCTGGAAAATATGGCAACTCAAAAAACCAAGTTCAGGGGATCCCTTCACAGACAAACAAGATAAATTCTAACATATTTCCCCCTCCAAGTCTTCTGAGGACAACAAACATATTAGTAACAGGGAGTTAAGTGAAAAATGGCAATTTCTTACTTTAAAATTCAGGAAAACTCCTACTTAGAAATTTAGGAAATATTGCTTTAATTTTTGATAGCTGCAAAAACATGTTATTTTTCAGTAATGTCAGCTATTAGCGACCATCCCTTTTATTTTTGTCCTAATTTCTAAGAATGATCTCCAATCTGCCACATCTTAAGGGAGTATTTTTGGGAGATGATGAGAACTTTATGTAAAGAAATCTCAGACAGCCCAAACTCAACATACCATCCAAAGAGAAGACCCCTTAAACCTACACCTTCTGATTTCTCCATTTCTGTTGAAGATACCACTCATCTTCTAGTCACCAAGAGTCACAACCTACAAGTTATCTTTAACTCTTTAGAAAAGCATCATGCAAAAATGAAGAAAATGTATATACTGGTTTTTGTCCCCATTTAGTTATCACTAAAGAGCCATCAAACCTACACTTTCTGTTCAGATCTTTGTCTTCTTCAGGTTTGGGGTGGTGGCTGTTATATTTATCTGTCTCTGAGGTACACTGTAAGGTACCCTGAGATTCCCCCCACTATTATAATTGATTTTCTTCTTGTAAATAGTTTTCCTTTAAGAATTTAGATGTTACTCTATTCAATGCATGTTTTGACATTAATTTATTTATTGCCTAGGTTACCCTTTAAATATGATGCGTTTTCCCCATTTATCTTTTAATCCAGTCTATTTTTATTGTTGCCTTGTCAGAAATCATGACTCCTATCTTTTTTTCCAAACGTTATTTGAAATGCTTTATTTTAACTGTGTGAATCTTTGTGTTTTCAAGTGTTTCATTTGCAAAAAAAGGATTAGACTCAATGGCCTCTACTATCTTTTCCAGCCCAAAAACTACAATCCTATAATTTCGTATAAACAACAACAAAAAATGCTGGATTCTGCTTTCTAATCCATCCTACTTTCCCCCTCCATTTTATGGCCTGATTCATCCCATTCAGCTTCACTGCCTTAAGCGCATAATTTCCTCCATACTTTTTTATTATCTTTTCCCCTCTTTCTGCTTCCCAACTCCCTCTTTACAAAGGTTTTGAGGAGTGTGCTCAACACTACTGATCTATAGTTTATCCAATTTGCTTCTGCTCTACTAGTCTTTGACAGGTTCTTACCCTTTCTTTCCATCCTCTTATTCTCCCCTTCAAGATCCGTCCTCCAAAGAGAGGAGTTTGTTTTGCTTATGACTAATCATTCCCTCAAAATACACTACTTCTTAATACTCTCTCTTTCAATTCCCTGCTGAATTTAATATATTTCCACACTAAATTCTGTGTGTGTTCAACTCTGTCCAATTTACCTGTTCCCCCACCAGGTACCCTTTCCTCCATATTTGGATCATCTCCTCCCACACTTAAATTACATGAAGTAAGTTCCACCCTCTCCCTCCTTCCTTTCTTTCTTCCCTAGGGTTTCCTTTTTTCTCTTAAGATCATCAAAATGTAACTAAACTACTCCCATTTCCTCAGACTTACCGACTTCTTTTATGATGCTTGAGAAAATATCAGGGCTCTCAATGTTTTCCCTCTCCTTACTAGAATATAAACACTTGACCATCTGGAATTCTTTCTAACTGTTCAAACGTATTTACCCTTCTATGTTTCTCTTGCATTTCAAAGTATCTACTCAGGAATGGTCTTTTCATCTGGGATATTTCAAAATCCCCTATTTCATTAAAGGTCCACTGTATATAGGTAGGTAGGTAGCTAAGCAGCAAAGTAGACAGACTGCTAGGTCCAGAGTCTGAAATACTTGAGTTCAAATCCAGCTTCAGACACTTCCTAGTTGTTTGACCGACTCTGGGCATTACTAGCTGTGTCACCCTGGGCCGACTGGCCCACTCAATCTGTCTGCCTCAATATCAATGGAAAAATGAGGATAATAATAGTACCTACCTCCCAGGACTCCCTTAACCTGAAAGCTCCAGATTTTGGTTATGATGTTCATGGAAGTTACTATTTTGGGGTTTCCTTCAGGTTACTGGTGACTCACAAAGTGATATAAAGGGAACTAGGAGCCTAATTACTGAGGCAGTGCATGTGAGATTGACTATGATAACGTGGCATGATATTCCCTTCCCATCCCCACAGGCTTCTAGTCAGGGTGACACAGCTCCAGAAACCTTTGACTAAACTATATCTCCTTGTAATAGCTTTAGGCTCTAGGTGTCTCTGGCTTGCTATTCATCCCCCTCTCTCTAATCCCCAAAATGGAAGGCTCCTAATGAGCTATGCTTTGGGGCTGGGCTGTTTTATCTGGACCTCATCCCTAGTGCCCACAGGCTTCTGACCTTCTCTTAGCTCTAGCCTGGCCTAGCAAAACACAATATATTTTCTATTTAAGAGTTGTTGATCATTTTTCTGTGAGGCGCTTTTTAAGAAAATATTATTGGATTAACTGCAATAAAGCTGAACAGTTTTCCCTCCACTCATTCAACCATCTTGAGGCAAGTTCATTCTCAACTCTTCATTCTTACCAACTTGCCTTATATATAATTTGCCATGTTTTGTTGATTTCATCTCAACATTTCTTCCACCCTCCCCTTTCTCTCTAACACCTACAACTCAGGGCTAGACCTTCATGATCTTTATCAAACCTATGCTCCTGCAATAGCATCCTTGCATATAGCCTCTCCCTCCATCAAGAATTCTCCTCCTCATTTTGTTTAGAATGAAATATTAATTCCTGTTTGTCCTTTTTGGAAATGTTTCTTTTAAAAAATTGTCTTTTTTTCTATTATCACTTTCATTTCTCAATACATCCCTGCCCTATCCAGTGAGCTATCCCATGTAACAAAAAAAGAAGAAAAAGTAGTTCAACAAAACTAATACATCACCAAGTCTGACAGCATATGCAGTTTCCCACATCGACAGTCTCAAATACCTGAAAAAGAAGGAGGAAGGGCCAAGCTTGGTCACTATAATCAAGTAGTGAGAAGATCCTCCTTTCTCTACTCACCAGGACCCAGGAGAGCCCAGAACCCATAGGGGCAAAATAGAAGGATCTGCCACCACTTGAGTGTCCTTTTCCATTGCTGTTTAAAGGCTCATATGGCTTGAATGAAATGAGAGTCAATGATTCTATTTCTTCTAGTGAAATAGATCAGAAGTATCAAATGCCAAGATTAAAATGTAATTGGGAAACATTTAACAAAATAAGAACAATAACAGAATATTCCTAATATCAACTGCAGTTTGTAAGCCAATATGCAGCCCTAGTACCATTCAGTGGCCCATTTCTATTTGAGTTTGATTGTACTGATGAACCTTTAAGGACATATAGAACTTTTCATCTGCTCTACAACTGAACTGTTTTTTAGATGTTGTTTCCCCCAAAATCGAGTCTTGCTCTCAAAGGGCTCACTTTTTCTATTTGTGTTGTCTCACTGAGTAGGGTGCTTGACACACAGTAAGTACTTAATGCCTTTTCATTCATTCTATGAATTGTTCTACTGGCTCTGTTTATTTTACTCTGAATCAGTTTCCATGCCTTCCTGAATTCTATATATTAACTGTTTCTTATAGTGAAGTGATATGCCTTTTCATTTGTGTACCATAACATCTGAAGGGTATCTATCTTGGCCCCAGTTCTTTACTACCACAAAAAGTGCTAAAATGAACATTTTGGTGTTTGTGGGTCCTTTTTTTTTTTAATACATTTTAAACTTCTTTGAAGTACATACTTAGCAAGGGGATCTCTTGAGTCAAAGTTTAATGGTCTAACATATTTCCAAATTGGTTTCCCAAACAGTTATAAAGAAATTAGACTAATTTACACATCTACCAGTGTATCTGAGTGTTTGTGTTTCTTTACCCTGTCCCTTGGGTATTTAAAATTCTCTATAATTTGTCTCCAGCCTTTCTTTTCTTTTCATACATTCTTCCTGCACCTATCTCAAAGAGCTGTTCTGAGGATCAAATGAGACAATATCTGGAAAGCGCTTAATGCCTACTATGACAGGCACTGCTATCTAAATGCTTATTTATTTCCCTTCCCTTTCCCCATATGTTCTCCAGAAAATCTTTCCCTAGCAGCTTAGGCTTCCCTACTTCAGGCCATTTCTTTTTAAATTTTTTTTAAATTTATTTTTGGGCAATTGGGGTTAAGTGACTTGCCCAGGGTCACACAGCTAGTAAGTGTCAAGTATTTGGTCTGAGGGCAGATTTGAACTCAGGTCCTCCTGAATCCAGGGCTGGTGCTCTATCTACTGTGCCACCTAGCTGCCCCCATACTTCAGGCCATTTCTGAAGCACCTAAAGAGCTTTCAAATGCCAATAAATGGGTTCTGGGCTGTCCTGGAATCTGGTGAGCAGGGAAGGGCAGAGGGAAGGGCAGATGGTTCATTTTTCTTCATTAAACATTTGAAACAAATAAAAGGTTTATCTTCAGAGATTAAATAATGATAAAATCATGAATGGATTAGCCTGAATGGCTCAAAATTTGCCGAAGTTTTGACAAGAACAGAGAAGAATTTCAAACATGAGTGTTCTTCAATTAAGTACTAAGTTTTTATGAAGATGACACCCCTCACTCTCAATTTTGCTTAATTGAGACAACTATGGATGCTATAAAATAATTAGACCTCAAGGGATTATTTAAAAAGATACTCAGCTGTTGCTAATAACTTAGAAGAACCCTGGGGTACAATTATTTCTTGTTGCCCATATTCCATGGTGCTTTCAACCTCACTAAATTCCTTTTCATCTACTCTTACTCTAAGAGTAAAGACGAACAAAGTACCAGTACTGTAGAAACTATTTTCTCACTGACTATAAACAAGTTCACCTTTTCCTCTTCTCCAATCCTCCAAAAGTTTTCCCCAATACACATTACATGGGATTAGAGGAAGACCAATTTAACATGGAGACATTTTGCCTGGCATTGAATTCCCAATTATCTATATAAAAACTGCATATACATCCTAGCAAAAAGTGTATTAAGCTATACTATAATTTTCATACCATCACTCTGATAACAGTAGGTAGGCCTTAGTAATCTCTAGCAACCCATTTCTAACTATCTTAACCCAGAGTTTTCCAAACTATGATCCGGATGTATAAGAAGCAATAGCCAAAACGACTGGCAATTTTCAAGGACAACTTCCAAAAAAATTGGTTTTTTTTCCCCCAAAGAAAACAAAGGTCAAAATCAACAAAGATTGGTCAAACATCTGAACTTGCTCTCATTGACTGAGAATCCAGCCTAACAACTGAATGGCACACGCAAACAAAGTAAAATCTTAGTTGGTAGGTATATGCATATGCCATCAATCAGTGTTCTGAGTGCTGCTTGCTGCCTGGAACATAAAGCATCAACTCAAAATTAATCTTTCTGTAGAAGTATCAAGTATTATAATTTTCTGTTATAGTTATGTTTGAAATTTAATAAGTTAAACCGTTATTTTTTTAAATTTTCTAAAGATAGATAATAATCTTTTGTGAGAGGCAAATACAAAACCAGTATGAAGAGAAAATCCACTAGAACAGCTGTAACTAAGAAGCAAAGATATTAATGATGGGTTAAACCAGCAGAAATACAAGACAAAAAAAAAAGTAAGAAGCTCAAATCTAGGAAATATAATCCACTATACTTACAACTACGATTCACAAGTACTGGTACTGATGGAGAAGAAACACATGGTAGGTCTGCTTTATACACTTTAAAAGCATTTAGCATAAAACCTATCAGCAAGCATCTATTAAGTGCCTACTATGCTCTAGGCACTGGAAACAAAACCAAAAGGAAATAATCCCTGTTCTCAAGAAGCTTACATTGTAGTAGAGGAGAAAGTAAAAGTATATATCATGTACACACGAATAAATACAAAGGAGAGGGAATAACACATAAGGGTTTCATTAGAAGGCGGTACTTGACTTGGAAAAAAAAAACAGTGATTCTATGAGGTGCAGATGAGAAGGAAGTATATGCCAGGTATGAGAAACAAAATTAATGCAAAGGCACAAAAGGAGAGGTGAAGTCAAGTCTGTGAGTAAATAAGAAACAGTAAGAAAGCCAGTATGGCTGGAAAAATTGATTGTGAACAGGTTGCAAAAGGCTTTAAATGCCAAACAGAAAAGTTCATGCTTCATCCTAGAGACTATACAATAGGGATATAGTGTAGTTGATTAAACAGGAAGGTGATATAGTCAACCTGAACTTAATGAAAATTGCTTTGGAAATGGTGTGGAGGATGGACTGGAATAGGCAAAGACTTGAAAAAGGGAAACCATTTAGGAGGCAATTGCAATAGTGCAGGCAAGAGGTGGTGAAGGTCTGAACTAAGCTGGTTTACTGTGAAGGGGTCAGATAGGAAGGGGTATTGTGGGAGTCTTAATGTCAAGATTTAATGACTGGAAAATGGTGATGAAATGAGGCCAATGTGGCGATGAATTGTTTGGGGCAGAATCTTGTTGGTGTTATCCGTAAGACATCTAGTTTGAAATGTCCAAAAGGCAATTGGCAATGAAAGACTGGCACTCAGAAACAGAACTGGGGGCCATACAAATGATAGTATTCCCAAGAGAGCACAGAGAAACAAAAGGGAAAGGATAAAGCTTCAGGCATATACCCACAATTAGTGAGCATAACATCTAAGATGATCTATCAAAAATTCCTGAGCAGGAAGGATCAGAAGAAAGTAGGAGAAGTAGGACAGAGTGTCACGAATGACTAATATCTTGACAGTGTACAAGCAGGTTAACAAGGTGAGTATTTACAGAGAAAATTAAATACTTTTAACAAAACTCTTTCAAAGATACGTCTTTGACGGCAAAAAGACTCAATCATATATGGTCACTTAGAAAATGTGTAAGCATGAAAGGCCTCATCAGAGAGAAACATTACCTTCAGCTTTCTTAAGAGCTGAAACAAAGCTTAGCACATACATCATGTGAAAGTTTCAAATGGTTCCATTTTCAAATAGGTTGAGAAATCATTCCTCCACATGTCTGAAGACTATGTGATCCATTAACTGAGAAACCGAAATCTTCCTATTGTGCACAAGTACAGAAAACTACAGATATAGCATGCTATGCTGTTAAAGAAAAATTTGTTATTTTGCAGTTTAATATAGCACTGCTACATTAGGATAAATTTTCAATACAATTGACATTTTAAAAAAACACACTGAATCCATTTAAAATAATTATAGTCAATATAAAATACTTGGGAGTCTAACTGCTAAAACACATACAGGAATTATACGAACACAATTACAAAACACTTCATACAAATAAAAACAAATCTAAATAACTGGGAGAAATAGTAATTGCTCACATACAGACCCGAGTCAATATTATAAAAACGACAATACTAACTAATTTTACTTATTCACTGCCATAGCTAGGAAAAAATACAAAATTCATCTGGAGGGGGAAAAGTTCAAGAATAGCAAAGTAACAAAAAAAAAATTAGAAGGAAAAAGTCCTAACAGAACCATATTGTAAACTATACTACAAAGCTATAAATTATCAAAAACAATTTGGTATTAAGAAAAAAGATTAATGGAATTTCAGATCAATCAAGAATCAGTTGATCAACAGAACAGATTAAGTACATAATATACAAAAGCTAATGACCACAACTCAGTTAGTGCTTGATAAAGCCAAAGATCCCAGCTACTGGGGCAAAAACTTGCTATCTGACAAAATTACTGGAAAAATTGGCAAGCAGTCTGAGGTAAGGTTGGTAAGACCAACATTTCACACTGTATACAAAGATAAGCTCAAAATGGGTACTTATTTAGACAAGAAGGGTGATAGCGTAAGCAAATGTAAAAATACATCAAAATTCCAAGATTCAAGATAAAACATGCTATCCACCTTCAAAAAGAGAACTGATGGACTTAAAGTAAAACTGGAGTGTATCTTTTTCTTTCTTTCTTATCTCTGGAAGACTGTTAATATGGAAATCTGTTTTGCATGACTTCATATTTGTAATGAATTCTGTATTTTTGCCTTCTCAATGGGTAAAGTAGAGGGAGGTAAACCTGAAACTTAAAACAGATTTTTTTTTTTCAAAAATCACATTGACATGGGGCAGCTAGGTGGTGCAGTGGATATAGCACAGGCCCTGAAGTCAGGAGGACCCAAGTTCAAATCTGGCCTCAGATCAAACACTTGACACTAAGCTGTGTGACCCTGGGCAAGTCTCTTAACCCCAACTGCCTTAAAAAACAAAATCACATTGACAGAATGATGATAAATCATAATGGATTCTGTACTGACAGAGTTAAAGGGATGTGAAAACAAAGCACTGGTCTAAAAGCAATGTAGATACACTGAATGATTTGATTCATAATTGCTTAACTGAGAAAAAAGCAAAATGTTATTATACCGTATTTCAAATTATGAGGAAAATCAACTTTACAACAACAGTCCAATAACGGTTGGTTTTGGTTTTTTTTTTTTTGGTGAGGCAATCAGGGTTAAGTGACTTGCCCAGGGTCACACAGCTAGTTACTAAGTGTCCAGTATCTGAGGCTGGATTTGAACTCAGGTCCTCCTGACTCTAAGGCCAGAGCTCTATCCACTGTGCCACCTCACTGCCCTCAATAATATTTTGGGGGGGGCAAAAATGTGACAATATGGGGGACAGCATAAGTCATTTACATATTACTGTAAAATATGTTAGCTTTGAATCAAAGTACTTCAAAAGATGATTGACCTCAAAGGAAAAAAAAATCAACATTTTTCTTAGTAAAGGTAAAGGAATTTCTTTTTATTTTATGAAATAATAAAAAGGTATGCCCCATTCAAAATAACTAAAAAAATGCATAAAATATTTCGTATTTGATCAACAGAGTCAGACTTAAGACCTATGAAGATATAGTTACAAATACACACTGTAAAAAAAGAAATTACCTAAAAATCTGGAAAGACAGTTAATGTTCACACCTAAGCTACTGCAATAAAAAATATACTACCCAAATTAAATCACAGATTTAGTATACCATCCAAACATAGTGACATATTATTATACTGTAAGAAATGATGATTATGAAGAATTCAGAAAAGCAGGGGGAAAATATTATTTAAAAAAGTAGCATTTATAGTTTTTTGAGCTTTTCAAGATGCTTGGCATCTTATTTGAGCCTCACAACAACCCTGAGATTTAGCTATTATTAGCTCCATTTTACAGATGAGAAAACTGAGGCCCAAATTAAAGTGACTTGTCAAGAGTTATAAGGCCAGTAAGTGTCCGAGTGAGGATTTGAAACCAGATCTTCCTGACTACAAGTTCAGCACTCTTATCCACTAGGCCACTTAGCTGCAAAACATATGATATGGTGCAAAACAAAGCATGAATATATACACAATTACTACAACAATGCAAATGGAAAAACTGAGAGCAAAACAAAGCACAGTATAATTTTAATGCCCAATCACAGCCCAACTAACCATAAAAATGTACTTCTCTCTCTTAGCAAAAAATGTGTGTGTATGGGGGTATCCCCATGGGTATACAGTATTGCACCTAATATGTGACTTGGTTGACAGGTTGGTTATATAAATAAATGAGAATGGGAAGGGGGAGGGGGAGAGGAATCAAGATAGCAGTATAAAGAAGCACTCAGTTGAGCTCTTCCGACATTCCTTTCCAAAAACTTTAAAATAACTCCTCAAATCGAATTCTGAAGTAGCAGAGCCAACAAAAGGTCAGAGTAAGATAGTCTTGCTGCCCAAGACAACATAGGAGATCAGAGAGATCTGCGATATGAGGAAAGAGGCTAGCTTGGAGTCCATGTAGATGAAACAGCAGTGGTGGGACTAGATGATGGTAAAAGAATCAGCAGCAGGTTCTGAAAGATCTCAAACCAGAGACGGTATGGGTAACTGGCAACTGAACAGAAAGAGATTACAGAGTATCCTCTGTGCCAGCACTAGACCCAGGACCAGATGCTGTTTGGCAACTCCACTGTCTACATCACCTCCAGGCAGGGAAGAACATTTATGGTCTAGGACAGGGATAGGTAACCAGCGGCCCTTTGACTGAATCCACATTTCACAGAACAAATTCCCTTAATAAAAGTGAAAATACAGCACCCAAGCACCTAGAAGGCCAGAAGTGGCAGGGAAGCCTCAGGTTCTCCAACCCCCCCACCCCGCCCCCGGTCCAGGGAGAAGTCCCAAGGGTCAACTATTTGTCAACTCCACTGCCAATATCCACTGAGGGATCATAGTTCAAGGGCAAAGAAGAGTATTTTCAGTGAAGAGGCAGTGGAAGCCTGAGGAACAGTATCAAACCTAAGGGATCAGGGGCCCTTCCTGGGTAAGAAGGACCAGAGTTCAAACAAAGACAACAATGACCACACCTCTTCCAAATATTACACCACCTTGGAAGCACCAAAAACTTCCAAACCCCCAAAACTAGGTCTGAAAACAGCAGTGTGGAAAACATTTGAAGCTTGAGACAGAGCCCCTTTGCCCTCAATACTGAAATAAAGTTACAAATCAAGAGGTAGGAAAATGAGCAAACAAAAAAAGAACCTGACCAAAGGAAAAAAATTATGAAAAGACAATTTAAATCTGTGTAAAAGAGGCACAAAAAAAATTATAAAAAACTCCTTAAAAAGTAGAATTGACCAAACAGAAAGAGGTACAAAAGCTCACTGAAGAAAATAATCCCTTACAAATTAGAACTGGTTAAGTGGAAGCTAATGACTACGAAACATACTATGAAACACCAAAAAACAATAAAACAAAAGGAAAAAAATAGAAAAAATTTTAATTTGTTCATTTTTTAAAATTCCCCAATCCCGAGATCCTGAAAATCAAGAGATAAGTAAACATAAAAGTTACCAAAAAAAAAACCCCACAAACAAAAAAACCAAATTGAGTAAATAAAACTAGGAGACAGTTTTACGGAGGAAAAAAAATCAAAAAAACAGATAAAACATCAATTTGATTTTTTAAAAGAAGAAAACCAAATCACTAGCATCAAAAATGAAAAAGGTGAATTCATCACCAATGAAGATGAAATTAAAACAATTAATTTTGTCCAATTATATGCCAGTAAGGCAATCTAAATGAAGTAGGTGAATATTTACAAAAATGTAAACTGCCCAGATTAACAGAAGATGAAATCGAATACTTAAATAATCCTATCTCAAAAAAAGAAATTGAATATGTCATCAATGAATTCCCCAAGAAAAAAATTCCCAGGATTAGATGGTTTCACAAGTGAATTCTACCAAACATTTACAGAACAATTAATCTCAATACTATATAAACTATTCGAAAAAATAATAAAGGAAAGAGCCTACCAAATTCATCATGACATGAGTGATTTTGATACCTAAACCAGGGAGAGCAAAAACAGAAGAAAACTATTGACCAATTTCTTATATATCAAGGCACATATTTTAAATAAAACACCAACAGATAACAGCAATAAACCATAAAGATAATACATTATGCCAGGTGGGATTTATACTAGGAATACAGGATTGGTTGACTATTAGGAAAACTATCAGCATAACTGACCATATCAATAACAATTACAACAAAAATTATGATTGTTTCAATAGACACAAAAATAGCCTTTGACAAAATACAACACCCATTCCTATTAAAACCATTAGAAAGCATAAGAATCAATGGAACCTCTTAAAAGGATAAGTAGTATCTAACTAAAAAACAAACTATAATGAGGATAAACTTGAAGCCTTCTCAATAAGATCAGGAATGAAGCAAGGATATCCATTACCACCACTATTATTCAGTATTGTACTACAAATGCTATTTTATAGCAATGACAAGAAAAAAGAAATTGAAAGAATAAAAATAGGCAATGACAAAACAAAACAACCACTCTATGCAGAAAACATGATGGCATACTTAGAGCACTCTAGAGAATCGATAAACTAGTTGAAACAATTAACAATTTTAGCAAAGTTGCAGGATATAAAATAAACCCATCCCTATATATTACCAACAAAATCCAGCAAAACGAGATAGAGAAATTCCATTTAAAATAATATAAAATACTTGGGGACTCTACCTAGACGAAACCAGGTATTACATGAATACAATTACAAAAGACTTCTCATACAAATAAAGATAGATCTAAACAATTCTAAAAACATCCACTGCTCATGAGTTGGCAGAGCCAATATGATACAAATAACAATTCCACCTAAGTTAATTTAGTTATTTAATGCCATACCAAACTACCAAAGAATTATTTTTATAGAGCTGTAACAAATAAAAAGTTTGAGAGAATTAGTTTCTGGGTAATTAATAATTTTACTAATAAAAGGATAGCTATCTGGTTGTCTCTAGTAAATCTCTCCTGGAAGCCCCTTCACTCTCACATATATATATACCTTAGGAAGAGTGGATGTTCCCAACAGGCAGCAATCAACTCTGATGGGTTAAAAATTTAATAAGAATGAATATTACAATGATAAGTGGACCTATTCTAATGAGAGGCTGGGGACCAGTGACTTTGATTAGGAGGTCACTTACACTTGAAGACCACCCCAGCCTCAGGCAATCTAAACAAAGGATCTAGCCCCACCTAAGCCAGAGTAGAACAAGATGGGCCAGAATTCAACTAGATTAGGTTTTTCTTAATAAGGTTCTTCTAGTTGGGTGGAATAAGAATTCCACCTAAATAAGATGATCTAAGTGGGGCAGATTTGTGGGCAAGGTCAGTAAGGTCTTTCAAAGACTGACTGTATTAAGAAGCTGTGAGAATTTATTTCTGAATGAATTTTTTCCTATTAAAAAATCTTAATCTCAATTAATAATTAGAGCTAAAAAAATTTAACAAAATTCATCTGGAAGAACAAGAAGGTTAAGAATATCAAGGTAATCAATGAAAAGAAAAAAAAAGAGATTAAAGAAGGCAGCTTAGCAGCAGTTCCAGATTTCAGATTATACTACAAAGCAGTAATTATCAAAACAATTTGACATTGGCTAAGAAACAGAGTGGTAGATCAGTGGAACAGATTAAGTACACAGTAGTTAATGACCATAGAAATCTATTGGGTCTTTTTTAAACCCAAAGAGCCAAGGTTTCAGGGTAAGAACTCACTATTTAACAAAAATTGCTAGGAAAACTGGAAAGCAATTTGGCAGAAACTAGGTATAGACCAACATCTCACACTGTATATGAATATATATATATATATATATATATATATATATATATATATAATATATATATAATATATATATATATATATATATTTACAAATAAGGGGTGACAGGGGCAGCTAGGTGGCGCAGTGGATAGAGCACCGGCTCTGAATCAGGAGGACCTGAGTTCAAACCTGGCCTCGGATCAAACACTTGACACATACTAGCTGTGTGACTCTGGGCAAGTCACTTAATCCCAATTGCCTTAAAAAAAAAAAAGAAAGAAAGAAGGGGTGATACCATAAGCAAATTAGGGGAGCATGTAAATTTTACTTGTCAGATCTAACAGAAGACTGTGTGACTAAATAAAACGGTAGAGAGGTTCACAGACAGTATAACAAATAATTCCGATTACATGAAATTAAAAAGCTTCTGCACAAACAAAACTAATGCAGCCAAAGACAGAAGTAAAACAGGAAACTGGGAAAGTAATTTTACAAGTTGTTCTGCTGAGGGCTTTGTTTCTCAAATATACAGGGAACTGAGACAAGTTGACAAAAACATCAGCCACTTCCCCAACTGATAAATGGTCAAGGGACATTAACAGGAAGTTTGCAGAAGAAATCAAAGTTACCAATAGTCATGTGAAAAAAATGCTGTAAATCACTACTGATTAGAGAAATGCAAATTAAGACAACCCTGAGATACCACCTCGTATCTATGAGACTGATTAAAGTAACACAAAAGGAAAATGACAAATACTAAAGGAGATACCTTGCTGGGGTTGTGAACTAGTCCAACCACTCTCGAGAACAATTTGGAACTATGTCCAAAGGGCTAGCAAACTGTGCATACATTTAGACCCAGCAACATCACTACTAGATCTGTATCCCAAAGAAATGAAAGAAAAGGGGAAATGATATATGTGTACAAAAATTTTTCTAGCAGCTCTTTTTCTAGTGCATAGAATTGGAAATTTGAGGAGCTGTCTATCAATTGGGGAATGTCTGAACATGTCCTGGTATGTGACTGTGATGGAATACTACTGTACTACAAGAAACCTCAGACTTATATGAACTCATGCAAAGTGAAGTAAGCAGAACCAGAACATTGTACACAATTATAACAATATTATAATGGATCAAATACAAAAAGCTTAGCTACTCTGAGCAAGAAATTCCAAGGAACCCATAATGAAAAATGCTATCTACTTCCAGAGACATGATGAACTCTGAATGCAGACTGAACCACTTTTTTTACTTCCTTTATTTTACCGTTTTATTTTGTTGTTTCCTTTTGCAACATGACTAATATGGAAACATGTTTTCTATGGCTTCACATGTATAACTGAAATCAAACTGCTTGGAAGGGAGAAGGGGACAGAAAGAGGGGAAGAATTTGGAACTCAAAATTTTTTAAAATTACTGTTAATTTTTTTTACACATATTGGGAAATATTTAACAAAATAAAAGATAAATAAGAATGCCTGAGGAAAGGAAAGAGACATATTGGAAATTAAAGGAGATATAAAAATAAAGATAGCATATTTAGTGGTTATTTTAAACCAAGTACTGAAACATATTAATGTACGAGATCCTCAAATTAATAGTGATTTCACTTTGAAAAGTCAAAGCTGCATAAAATACACAATATTTTGATGTTCTCCTGATCCCCTCAAAGGTTCATGTACTCCCCATCCACAAACTATCTTCGATTCATTTTGTATATATTATTTTCATATTTATATATGTACATATTGTTTCCTTCATAAGGATATAAGCTCTTTGGGGGCACAGACTATTTCACTTTTGTCATTATACCTATAGCATTTAGCACAGTGGTTGGTACACAGTAAGCCCTTAACAAATTTTTGCTGATAAAAAGTCAAATTGTAAAAGATAGAGAATTGAAGAAATATAGGCAACAATCACTTGCAGCTTTTTTTTTAGTACTTTAGCTATGAAAGGGAAGAAATAGATGGGGGTAGTACATTCAACAAGATATATGACAACATGAGGTAGAAAATGTAAGGTGAATTTTGGAGAACAATCTGGAACTATGCCCAAAGGGCTGTAAAAATGTGCATACCCTTTGACCCAGCAATAGCACTTCTAGGGCTATATCCCAAAGAGATCATACAAATGGGAAAAGGACCCACATATACAAAAATATTCATAGCAGCTCTTTTTGTGGTGGCAAAGAATTGGAAATTGAGAGGATGCCCATCAATTGAGGAATGGCTAAGCAAGTTGTGGTATATGAATGTAATGGAATACTATTGTGCTATAACAAATGATGAACAGGCTGACTTCAGAAAAACCTTGAAAGACCCGTATGGTCTGATGCTGAGCGAAGTGAGCAGAACCAGGAGAACATTGTACACAGTAACAGCCACCTTGTGTGATGACTAATGTTGATAGATTTAACCCTTCTCAGTATTACAAGGATCTAAGACATCTCCAGAGGCCTCGTGATGGAAAATGCCATACAAATCCAAAGAAAGAACTATGGAAGTTGAATTGCTATTTTTTTTTCCTCTTCTGTTGAGTTTTGTTTCCTCTATCTGATGGTTCTTCCTATTGTTTTAATTTTTACTTGAAATATCACTAATGTGAAAATATGTTTAATAGAATGTAAATGTATAGCCTATATAAGACTGTGCGTCGTCTTGGGGAGGGTGGTGAGGAGGAAGGAGGAGAAAAATTTTAAACTCAAAAGCATATGGGGGGGCAGCTAGGTGGTGCAGTGGTTAGAGCACTGGTCCTGGATTCAGGAGGACCTGGGTTCAAATCCAGCCTCAGACACATAACACTTACTAGCTGTGTAACCCTGGGCAAGTCAAAAAAACAAAACAAAACAAAAAAAGCATATGGAAGTGATTATTGATAAATCAAAATAATAAGATTTTTTAAAAAAGAACTATTACTCGAAATAAATTTGAACTTGGCAATAAAAAAAAGAAAACATAAGGTGAATATGAATAATAACAATGAAAATTATAATAGCCAGCATTTGTACCAATACCTACTATGTGCCAGGCACTATGCTGAGTGCTTTACAAATATCTCATTTGATCCTCAAAACAACTATGGGAGGAAAGTGCTATTATTGTTCCCATTTTACAATTAGAGAAACTGAAACAAAGCTTAAATGACTTACCCAAGGTCACACAATTATTATCTGATGTCACATTCCAGCACAGCACTCTATTACTGCACTTACCTAGTGAAGAGGAGAGTCCCAGAAACAAACTAGAGGAAAGATATGACTTTTCCAACTTAGGGAAGTAAATCATACAAGGCTTCATAGAGAGAATAAAGCTCAAATTAGGCACTGACAAGGTATGAGGGAGAAGGAAGAGGAACCAATTCTAGTGATAACAGAGGGAGAAGGGTGAGATGAGAGGGGGATAAGAGAACAGAGAATAGAGACTGGTTTAATTTAGATGGAATACAAAAAGAAAGAAGTTAGAACTAGCCTGTGGAGAGCTTTGAATGTTAAAGCTAAGAAATCTGTATTTTATTTGGTAGGCAATGGGGAATCACCATACATTTTTTAAGAAAAACTTACTTCAACAGAACAGTACATCAGGAAGATTACTTGGGCAAGCATGTCATGGGTGAACAGACACTAGAGGCAACAATAGCTACTAGAAAGTCATTTTAATAGTCCGAGGAAAGGCTACAAGAGTCTAAACCAGAGTAGATGTAGTATGAGTTGAAGAAAAGAAAAATTATTAGTATGGCAGATGTAGAATCAACAGGATCTAAATAATTCTTCCATATGAAAAGTGATTTTCATTGAATAAAGATGTTCTGTGACATATTCTATTCTCAAAGTATTGATTTCTTCCCAATCATTTAGAAAATCTGTTAATTTTTATTAATTGAAACAGACACTTAAAGCTATAAAAGAACTGCTCATTTGCATTTTCTTTATTTTTCAGAAGCAAAAATTTCTAAAAACCATTATCAAAGGCCAGTTTTCAGAGGAAGAAATCTAATCTATCAAAAGCCATATAAATATGCTCTTAATCATTATTCCAGAAATAAATGCCTATTAAAACAACTCAGACTCTACCACACACTGATCAAATGAACGAAGCTGACAAAAAAAGGAAAATGACTAACATCGTAGGGGCTGTGAGCAAATGGGTATGTTAACACACTGTTGGTGGAGTTGTGAATTGGTCCAGCCATTCAAGAAAGCAATTTGGAACTATGCCCCAAATGTTATTAAATTGCAATCCTTTGACCCAGTTTGAACTCCAGCCTCAGATCAAACACTTGACACTTACCAGCTGTGTGACCCTGGGCTTAACCCCAACTGCCTAAGGAAAAAAAAAAGTTTCAGAAGTATGAGATGAGCAGTGTTCCGCATGTGTATGTTTATCTACTTTAACTCCATTCAACCCCTTATAATTTCTAGCCTCCCACACCTTCTCTTTTCCCATAAAAAGGGATATGACTCTTCCTTACTTCCAAATGGCAAGCTGTCTAGATCAGTGTCCTATTCAGGGTTTACAAAACTTCCTGGTGTGGCCTGAACCAGATTAAAATATAATGCAGAAAAGTTTAACAAAATAAATAAAAATACAATACAACACAATGTTAATTTGTGGTTTTCACAGTCATATTATGGAGCCTGCAGGGATCCACTGTGTATAAATTCCTTTGTCTTTACCATAACTTACCTCACATGTTATTTTTTAATATGTATTATTCCCTCCTCCCACCATATTGTATTTCTTTCTCCTAGAGGCAAGAACTAGTTATGCTTACATTTTTGTATCCTCAGCACTTACCAAAATGCCTTTTACACAAATGCTGAAGAGCAGGTTAGGGCTTTATGTCTTTAAAAAGCAAGTCTAAACAGGGCTAAAATGCCTATAATCTCAAAGCTTTGGGCAAAGATTTAAAACCTTTTTGAAAATAAACTGTCAAGGGTTTACCCAAACTTCTAATTTTGAGGTTAGTCCATTCAAACTTTTCTCAGGGATTTGGCATAGTGAGAAAAGTTGAGTTTTCACATCTACAAGCAATTGTGTTTTTAGAGGACAGCAAGGACATTCAGTTTCATTTATAAGTCTCCATCCAGAAGTTTACAGAATCATACTTCTCATCCTATGAGTCACTTTGCATAAGATGTGGTACTGTACTTTGCACTAGAGGAAGGGGAGGGAGGGGAGATTGGGATGGCATAAGAAAGTCTAAATTAGGTTGAAGGCTGGGGGCAAGGGAAAGTAACTGGGTTAAGCTATTTAAAAGCTACCCTCAATTTACTTTCAAAGATGCTGTATTCATTCACAGGTGGATACTTCTTATTGAGGCATACCTCATTTTGTTGTACTTCGATTTACTGTGCTTCAAAGATATTACATTTTTTACAAATTGAAGGTTTATGGCAACCCTGTGCCAAGCAAGTGTATCAGTGCCCTTTTTCCAAAAGCATGTGCTCACACAGTGTCTGTGTCACATTTTGGTAATTCTAGCAATATTTAAAACTTTTTCATTATTATTATGTCTGTTATGGTGATCTGTGATCAGTGATCTTTGATGTTACTAGCTTTTGGGGTGCCATAAACCCAATATAAGATGGCAAACAATCTATAAATGTGTGTTGTTCTGATTGCTCCACTGACCTCCAGTTCCTTCTCTCTTCCCCCTCTCCTCAGGTCTCCCTATTCCCTGAAGCACAACAATACCGAATTAGGCCAATTAATACCTCTAAAAATAAAAGAAAGAGTCAATCAATGAAGCAAAGTTCACTGCTGTCTTATTTTAAGAAATTGTCACTATCTTCAACAGCCAGTAAGACCTTCCCTTAACAAAGAGATGACTTCACTGAAGGCTCAGATGATGATTAGCATTTTTTTTTAGCAATAAAGTATTTTTAATTAAGGTACATACATGGGTTTCTTAGACATAATACTATTATACCCTTGATACACAATAGTATACCGTAAACATAACTTTTATATGCAATGGGAAATCAAAAAATTTGTGACCTGCTTTAGAAACCCAACCCAAAATATCTCTGAGGTATATAGCCCCATACCTGAAAGTAGAAGTGACTAGGTGTGAATTCCAAGACATTATTAGTATTTCAAACAGTAGAGGGACTTGCATAAACTGCTTTTACACTTTTGCCTAATCTCTTTTTACACCATTTCAGTCTTGGGACTCAGTCACTTAAATAGGTAACAGAGTAGCTGTTAATTCCAAAACAAACAGAAAAACATGCTTTTTATAACATTTCAAAAGTGTCAAAAGTACCTTTGGAACCATTTAGGGGCTTTAAGGAAGCAACATTCAATGCAGCCTTAAAAGAAGTAATAATAGGGGCACTGAGGTGGCACAGAGGATAGAGCACCAGTCCTGAAATCAGGAGTGCCTGAGTTCAAATCCCGCCTCAGACCAAACACTTGACACTTACTAGCTGTGTGACCCTGGGCAAGTCACTTAACCCCAATTGCCTTAAAAAAAAAAGTAATAATAGCTTAGATTTTTTTAGCCCTTATACCTAACACTTTATATCATTTGAATCAAATCACTACTAACCGAAAGGTAGTACAAACATTCTTATCCTCATTTTACAAATAAGGAAACTGAGGGTCAAATAAGAATAAGAGACTTGAACCCTTACAAATAAGGAAACTGAGGGTCAAATGAGAATAAGAGATTTGAACCCGGTTCTTGGACTCAAAAAGACTTCAAAGCCCAGTGCTAGTAGTAGTACTAGTGCTAGGAACAGCAGCAGTAGTAACAGTAGTAGTCATAATAGTAGTACTAGTAAAAGTAGTAATAGAATATATATAGCCAATTAATGTTTTCAAAGTGCTCTTACATGGTATATCATTTAATCCTCACCAGGATTCTATTCCTCATGCCAGCTACCTGCTTATATGACACTTTTCAGTGCATGCCAAAGGTTAATGATACCTGAAAAATCACATCATAATGAGGTAGCTTTAAGCTAATTTTTTAACCAAGTATTAATAGGGGTTGACTACTTCTTCCAACTGCTCTTCCACCGTCCCCTAGCTCCCTCTGTACCTCAGATATAAATATTTCTTTCAGTTCGTTTTTAATGGTTAGAATATAGGAAAACACAGATTCATTCAAAAACAGGTTTGGGTATATACACTTCTCAAGAATTAGGAACAAAAGTTACCTATACTAAACCATTTACCGGCTCTCACAGAGAATACAAACAGGAAAGGCAACCTACATGACTACTTTGTAACATAATAATATAATAGCTATTTTTTTAAATCCTGAATTATGATAGTCACAATCCAAAGCGATGGCTGGCCTCCAAAATGATTGTCAGTAGGAAATAGGAAGAAAATATACTAGTAATTTGTGATTCTTTTCCCCATGGTCTACTGGTTAGGATTCTGTGCTTTCCCTACTTATTAACTCCTGGGTTCAATTCCTAGTCAGTAAAGGACTTTAGGATAGCAAACTATACTGTATTGCATGGGGCCACTGGACTTGGGAGCCAAGAAGACCCGAGTTCAGATTTTTAGTCAAGGCACTAATTAGCTATCTATCCTTACGACACATCAATTTCCCCTTTCTATGCCTCAGTTTCTTCAACTGTAAAATGAGGCAGTTAGACTCTAAAACCTCTTCGTTCTCTTTCAGCTCTAAATCTCTAATTCCATACTGCATGCCATATCTACAGGATTATAAAAAGTGACAAATATTCATCTCATACACTGGTCACCTAGCACTTATTAAGCACCTAATATGAAACTGGCACTATTAAAAGGTTACTTATGTTCCTTGATCCATTCATTTAAAAAGCATCAAAAAAGTTACTAATAAATACATCTGACATCCATAAAAAAACTAAGAAACTTTTAGAGTCTTATTCCTAAGACCTCTTCCCTAAGAAAACAAAATTATTCATATTTTGCTTCCAGACTCAACCATAAACCTTTATTTTGTACAATATGTCTACAAGAGACTGTAACCAGGTAATCTGAAGAGACTGACCAAGAATCACCAATTTGGATTTTCCTATAGTGTAAGAGAAAGTTGGCAGTCCTTACTCGGGATTCCATATACAAAACAAACTGTAAAGAGCTATAAAATAATCCTGTCTAAAAGTTAAAGAAATGAAAATCAATGAAAATCAAATTCATTTTCTCATAAATTTTGAATGAGGTAAATATTTCATATGATAGGTAAAAGACTAAATCAAAATTTGGATTCAGTTATTCAAATGAAAAGTCAATTAACCATTCTATTCATAAAAAGGTAGAAAGTACTCATATTCTTACACATTAAGAAACAACTTAAAATACAAGTGTACAACAGATCCTCAAAGAAATTAGTTCACTAAGTAAAAATGACTGAGTAACATTTTCAATAATGAAAGCTAAATTTCTATCCTCTGGTATAAAAATTGAACTTAAGTTCAAATATTGAGGAAAATAGAACTTTTCAGTCGTGACAGAAAAAATTTCCACCTATAAAACCATCAAATACAAAATACACAATCACTACTATGAAGTCTAAAAGCTGCAAGTAGTATAAAGTGAGAATTATTGCAACTAATTAATAATCTTTTCAGAATGACTAGTTATAGTATTTGACTTACAAAATGGATTAGAATGTTTTAATAAAATATTTGGCTTAAGGATAATTAATTCCTATTCACAAATATTGTATCACTGGACCTTCACTGGTAAAACTAGCATTTTAAAAATACTACTTACATTTGTTTTGCATTTTGCTTTGGGGGTGTGGGGGGACAGGGTCGGAAGAAGAATCAATATTAAGCGTCTAGACTAAGAATCCAAATTGTTTCTAGTCTAGCTCATTTAGCACAGAAAGTCTAGTAGTGATAAATACATATAATCAGCAAGTCATCAGGAAACAAAGAATGCTATTAAAGGCAAAGAGATATATACTACTTGTCTATATATAGTATATACAATTAAGGGTAAGCCAGGGTCCTTAAAACCAATAAAACACTGAAGGGTACTGATATCACTTTTAAACCTAGACCTAATATTATCATTTACTTAAACTAAACATTATTTTGGCTGTTCTTGAAGTCCATATAAAAAACACTCCCAGTAGCTACATGAGAACTATAATATGTAGAGTGGATTGTTAGATAAACAAATGGAAGGTTACTGACACTGCTTCTTTAGACTCCTTTAGTGATACTTCCAGTTACTTAGAATAAAAATATCTTAAAGTCCTAAATAGTTCTATATTTAAAAGCATACAAAGATAAGGCCTAAATAAAAGCAAAGTTAATTTAAGTATAAATGACCTACTACTACTGAAAAATGTATAGTGGAGATGTTTCTTGGTTTTCAGAAAGTATTTTCTCAGTTTCCTTCAGGTGGACATGGCAAGAAAACTATTTAAAAACACAGAAAGGGAACTTTAGACCAAGAGCATTAACTACAGAAAACAAATCCAGTCAAAGTAGTCTCACACTTAATTCAGTCTTCCTAATTCTTTTTATATCCCCCAAAATATTCAATTTCTAACTTCCAAATTAAAAGTTTTAAAAGCAGTGAAATTTTACTGAGGTACCTTAACAAATCTGAGTCCGCAAACTACTTAAGAATTTAAGCCCCCTGGGTAGGTGTTACTTTAAAAGCAAGGGAGCCATTCTTTTTAAAGTAAATAGGCCCCTGGATTCACAGTTGTAATGCAGCAACAATCTTTTAAAAAAAATTTTTTTTCCTTTAACAAAGAAATGCCAAATAACCAAAACATACTATAATTTTTAAATAAAAGACTACTGTATCATTTCCTAATAAAAATGTTTTTTGAAATGTAACTCAAGTTTGAATCATATGCTTGCAAGGCTTAAAAAAAATTCCGTTTCAATCTCTACCTTTCAAAGAAATAAAGATGTTTAAATGAATCAAGGTGAAAGCAGTTTTGTTTCGCTTCGCTTTTGTTCAAAAGGAAATAAATGACCCTTTTCAAGACGATCAAATTATACCACGTATATATTTTTTAAAATCTAAATTTCCCATTTTAGTATTTACATGTAATTAAAAGTTAAAGATGATGTTAGAATACAAATGCAACTACAATATCTCAATACTTTCAGGTAGAACCTATTCGATACTCATTCAGCTACTTAATCTCTTCAAAAAATTAGCATTTTTAAAAATCAAGCAGACCTCCTAAAGTTCTCATTTTTTATTCAAGAATTATTCTTCACATAAGCAATACACGACAAGATTCTCATATGGAGGGGGTCTAGTTTTAAATAAAAGACAGACACTACACCAAATTAAATCGTCACAGAAAGTCAAGTTGGATTCTCTGCACCCTATTTCCTGTCCAAACAGCCCTTTTGTTCTGCTTCCCTGCTTAATTCTAGTGTTCAGCTAACAATGGAAAAAAAACAATGGCAAAATCTGGCATACACAGAAACCTAAAGGTGCACGAGTGTGAAACAGAGGAACATTATGAGATGAGAACAAAAATCCTACCAAAACCTCCCCAATTTTCTGTTTGCTTCACCTCAGATTAACTTCACTTGAAGCAGTACTCCAAAGCAACCAACCCTGAACACCAAACCCCGCCTTCCTTGAGGTTAGTGGCTGAAGAGTCAGATCTCCACCTCTTTTAACAAATTCTTCGTTTTGATTGGTTAAGGCTAATATCCATTATTTTAAAGAACTTTTCCCAGCTAGCAGGTTAGGTTAAGCATGTTAAAACACCCTGAAAAAGCTGCCTCCTTAAAGAAACAGTCTGTAATGAGTGTTCAGTATCCTCCAACCTATCGAATTTGTTTTCTACCTATTCAGAAAATAAAACTGCATGGCCTATCAATTAAGATCATGCAGGACCGAAAACTTACTTGATGCAACTTCATGCTATCAAACCATTCAGAATACAATGCTTTAACTGTGGCTGGAATCAGCCCTGGAAAAGAGGTTAGTTTTTTTTTTTTTAACTGTGATTTCACTGGATTTCACTTTGTCTAAAAATTAAGATGTACCTTCCCCTTCCCCCATCAATTCTTGCTGTCAGAACTTTTAAAAGGGAGAATTAATATCACACAAATAAGATACTAACTTGAAATTAAAAACTGATGATGCTCACTTGAAATGGTGGTGAATAACAGGTAGGTTATGCTATTTTGAAAAGTTTCAACTAGTTTCAGTCTACTAACTTCGGAAATGATTCAGCAACATTCTTAGCGTTCATGCCTTTTAACTAATTTGGATACCCTTAAATCGGTTTCCACTGTGCAGAAAGTCATCCTGAAGATCCGCTAAAACTTGTAATTATCATTCATCATAAGGTACTAAAAATTTGTTTCTGGGATATCTCTTAACATTTTTTGACAAGTTTGCCAACAATATCACAAAATTATCATAAGGTTTTCAACTGCATTTTTTTCAATTGCAGAAGAAAATGTTATAGAGAGTAACAGTAGTTCCATATTATACCTTAAGAAGTCTGCCTGACATTATATGTCATTTTTATAAAGTTATTCTATCTAAAGTTACTGCATCTACTGTAAACAAAGACCGAGTTCCTAATAACCTAAGTAACCAAGTTTATTTTTTTTGTCTGATCAATAGAAAGTTTTTAGTCCTTTCAAAAATTCCTCCTTTAAGGTACTATATATCTCTGGGTCCTAAAGACAGCTAAAGGAATTACACTCAGAAAATATTGCTAAATGGGCTTGTCAACAAAGAGTCTTTAGAGTAAGTTTTAAAATTTTATATAATTTATCAATGTTGAAAATTGTCTTATAAAGTTTTCAATGATTGCTACTTAACAGTTCACCAAACATTCTTTTTAATGGTTCAAGGAACTAAATTATATACATGATTCCTGTAATCATGCCATTGCAAGACAATTCTTTTGTGATAGTATGAAATTTTAAAGAAACACATAAAAGGTGCTTTGAATATGAAGTGACGGCCTTTTTTAAAAAATTAAATTAAATTCACATATTTGTCTCTAAGGATCAAACATGAGGCAATAAAAGGCGAAAAAAGCTAAACCCAAGAAGCCCAGACAGCTGCATAATCTATTATGCTGTTTAAGTGTACAAATTGAAAGAGCTAATTCACAGAGTTCTAGTCCCAAGATGCTTTGCAAGAACTCAGTGCTTTGAATGCACAGCACTACAACAGTAAAGTTCATCAGGTTTTCTTCCTCCCCTAACTTCCCATTTGTTCTTGGAAAAAAGTAAAGCCACCAAAGTAGCAGGTACACAACAGAAGCAATAAACAGAAAACTAATACAGCAGATGTGGTATAGTGTGTGTATGTGACTAGTCAATTTTAGAGGTCACAAGAAGATTTTAAAACACCAAATTTGGTAGGCATGAAATTGGAAGCAAATAGCTGCAGTTACACAACAAAACAACCTTTGATCTGACCACAAGCCTTCACCCACAAAAGTTAATTATTGGTATGAAACAGACACAAGCAACATAAGATATAGGTTACAATTCAGCAATCCTGCACAACCAGGATGTCATCAACACACCTGCAACCAGTAGTTAGAAAACAAAGACTAAAGAAAAGTAGGACATCAAATTCAATAAAGATAAACTCAATTTCATAAAATAAAAATCCAAATATTTATTTTTCTAAAAAAAAAAAGAAAGAAAGAAAAATGCTTTGTACGCCAAAAGTTCTCCCAGGCATAAAAAGCTGATTATCCCAGTATGGAAATCTCCTTCAGAAAGGTCAATTTAGAAAGCTGCAGGGAAAACTAAATGGGAACACACGAAGAAATCCATTATTAGTAAACAAACCACTAACCAACAATGTGGAAGACATTTACCAGAACAAGGAAATCAGGTCTCCAATCTGATGTGACGTTATCTCCGGAAGAACAAAATTTTCACATCCTAAGAATGCATATTTCACCCCGTATATCCAAGAGGTTTTCCCATATGATCATTTTAGAAAGAATCTGAGAATAAGCCACATCCAGTTTTTCTGCTGATCAAGATCCTAACAAGAAAAATAGGAGCAAATATATTGATAACACTAAATTTAAAGTACTTTAATTTATAAATGGAGCAAAGAGAACTTTTGTACAATTTCTATGGCTGAAGAAGAGACTTAAAGTCACTCAGATTTTTCTAAAGAATCCACTTCCCAGAAGACACAGGTCTGCCAAAAACACTTCTTAAAATTATTCAGAATCACAAGAGAGCCTAGACAGACCTTACTAGATCATCATGTTGGAACCAAAAAAATCATTACTAGGAAGGGTAATTATGGAAAGGAGACACTTTACAAAAAAAAAGCTCTCTCAATGAGTTCATTAATAAAAACAAAGCTGAAGAACCACCTCCACTGCCCACAAACAGTATCAGGCTTAAGAGAAAAAGGATATAAAATTAATTTTCTACATTATTTATAACATTATGGCAAATCACTTCTTGAATGAACCTGCAAGGGGATATGGGATGTTTAAAAAAGTTTTTTAAAAGTTAAAAAACATAATGTTACAAGTGTACTCCCGGGATTTCTTTCCTTTCAAAAATTATAAGTTAAAAGTCTTCTCTCTACTTTTATGTTATTTGGTTTAATCAAAGACAAAAGTGGGTTATTTTACACGTACATGTTATCTTTATGAATTTGAGCAATTTTCCACTATCATTCCCCCCTCAACCCCCATGTGGTAGAAAAATAAGGGTGGAACAGAAAGGCAATTCTTAGTCTTGACAACGGTTTAGGCTATTTCTACCTTATGAATATGGCCAGAGATTGGACCTATGGATTTCAATAGTATAGGGAAATTGCCAGGTAAGTAAACTACCTCTACCAACGCAGGTTTTCTGTAATTTATGCTTTGGAAAGTGGCCTAGATTAAGTGTTTTTAGCTCAAGGTCACAGTCCAGTATGTCAAGAAGACTTCCTTATTTAGATACCGCCTCTTATCTTAAAAGTAACATTTTTTTTAAATCAAGCTGCAGTGTTATTCTTTTACCTATCATATCTGTCATTGTAGCTAGCTTTCCTTACAAAAAAATTCCAGCAGTAACTAGGAAATTTTGCAGAAGTCACCTTGTTGACTCTATTTCAAGTTTTTCCCTCAAGTTACAGACCCTTACTTAATACTCATGTTGCCTGGGGGTGGAGGTGGGGGAAGGGTTATTTCCATTTTATATACTGAAAAAATTAACAAGGCAGCACACTTGCCAAGATCACAACAGTTAATATAGTTTTCTATATGTCTTCAAGTATCCTTTCCATACTATGATGCTTTCTTCTAAAGATGCAAATAAAAAAAATTCTTATTCTTATTTTTTAAAATTCAGAAAAGATTATATGCTAACTCCATTTTACTCCTGGCTACTAAAAACACCCAAGCTAAAATTCCTTTTCAAAATACAATTTTTTTAAAGGCAACTGGAGTTAAGTGACTTGCTCAAGGTCACACTGCTAGTAAGTGTCAAGTGTCTGCTCTGAGGCCTGATTTGAACTTAGGTCCTCCTGACTTCAAGGGCTGGTGGTCTATGCACTGTGCCACCTAGCTGCCCCTAGAATACAATTGTTTTAAAAATCATTTTTGTACCCATTTAGTTTAAAGCACCCAAGACTAAATCTGTAGTATTATTAGAAACGACTTTTTACAGTTAATTTGTTAACTCAATTTACTTTTCATCTGGAATCAATGTTTGAATTCCAGCTATTAACATTTTCAAACTATGGTAACTATGTGGATTACAATAACGGTTACTTATTAGGACGTATGTGGTGGGAGAATCTTGAGTTTCTTACAGAAACAACATCCTTTCCATTACAAGTTCAATTTTGATCTAGACAATATTTAATAGTGAAATTTTCGAAACTTTATCTTGATCAATGTTTAAGTCAAAAGCCTTGCTTCTCCCAAGAGAGGAAAATACTAAACCTATCCAACTAGAATCAGAGGCCTAAAATAATGTTGTGACCTGGAAAAACAGTATTTTAATACTAGCATCAGAAAATTCCTAGTAGACTAGCTAAAAGAGCAGTTGTGTCTAAGGAACTACACGATCGATCTACCAAATTCACATTCTATGCCAAAGTTACTACCTCCCGAAGAGGATAACCAAGAGGGAATCATCAAATACCGAAGACTTCTATGCCAGAGGATATAAAAATGTGTCCTCTCCCATCCTCTAGAAAGAGATGTTACCAAAGCTTTAGACTAGACACCCCAAAAGGATAACTTTTACAACACTAAATAGTTCGGGATGTTATACAGGAACAGTCGTGAACAGTACAGGATCAGTTTTAAAGGTGCTTAAAACGTGGTACACACGCCAAGCGTCTAAAGAAACTCCCAACACCACCAACAGTAACATAAAAATTGGGGTTAATAGGGCAACAAGAGGTCGGGGAACATCCCGGGCCAGAAAGTAGTTACCCAGCGACCTAAAAAGGTAAACAGGTCGATTAGGGATCAGTTGTCCAATGGAAGCCTACTCTTACCCCGCCCCCCCCGGGGGAAACGCTGCCCAGGGCCTGTGTATCCTAGAAGGGCCCGACCCTCAGAATCCAAAGCCCTGGACCTGATCTAGCTTTCAGAAAACAAAGTACACTCCAACCCCACCCTAACCGGGCCCGGCCCCGAGTCTCCTTCCCCTCCTCTCCCACCCCAGAGGCCACAGCACGCCCCAACCTAATCTTCCCACCCCACAGCTCGCCCCGCCCCCGGACACCCCACACACACGCGGCCTCCCCAAGTCTCCGCCCACCATCCCGCCCCCACCCCCGCCTCTGCTCTCCCCTCCCCCCATTATCTCTTCGGCCAGGAATCCCCTCCCCCACAAACGTCCCCTCTTCTCGCTCCCTCCTCTTCTTTCTCCCTCCCCACCCCCCAAGAGTGCGAGACCCACAAGGCGGGGGGAGGTCCGGCACCACCACCTGCTGCGTGGGCGCTTCCGGCTCCCCCCTCCCCGCCAGAGCCGGGAGGGGCAGAGGGAGGCGCCTAACTCTGAGCTCGAGAGCCGCCCGCCAGCCTCTCAGCCTGCCGGCCGGCCGACCCAAACGGGGGGAGGGGACAGCTTTAGCCGACTAGGGCTCCCGGCCACTCTCACCTGGCGGCGGCTCCCTCCGCCGGACACGGCCCGCCACAACCGCTGCCGCCGCCGCCCCCGCCGCGGGTGAATGGGAACAGGTGAGGCCGTCCAACCCCCCGCTCGCTCCGGCTCCGGCTCCGGCCCCGCCGCTGCCGCCACCACCGCCGGCCCCTCCGTCCGCTGTTTATTAAACTTTTCTGTTTGGTTGTTCGGCCCGTGACGCGACCGCCGGGAGGAGCCCTGGGATTGGCCGACGCTCGGCGCTGACGCGGCGCCCCCCTCCCGCAGCCTAATTATTACCGGCGGAGGCGGAGCCGGGAGACGGGGGACGGGCGTTGGGGGTGGGGCGACGGCTCGGAGAGCGCGGTCATTGGGCCGAACCTGCGGAGCGTCGCTCCCCCGCCCTCCCTCTTCCGTTTTCCCTCCCCCTCTTCGTCTCCACCCCCTCCCTGTTTGTCCCCACCCCCTCTCCGGTCCCTCTTCCCTTCAGCTCCTCCCTCCACACTCCTTCCTCACCCTCACGTCCTACTCCTTCCCCCACTCGCAGCTGCGTTCCAGGCACCTAATAGTTTCGGGCACGGAGAGGGGCGTGGCCGTGACGCGCTGGGCTTTCCCAGGCGAGGTGAAAATTTAAAGGGACAGGCGCAGCAGAGGCACCACCTTCCACCTCCCACCCAGCCGGTGCGAGGTGGGCGGGGCGTTTCTTTCCCTGGGTCACGCAAAGAATAAAGTGCCGGGAGCTTGCCGAAGTTGCACCTGCGAGCACGGCTGCTGAGCAATCACCTTTCTCCAGTGCCTACTTACTCCAAATCTATAAGGGCAAGGGCAGAATAGCACCAGGGATCCCCAAGTGGGGATTCTGTCCGAAAACAAATTTTTATACTAGTTTACGGGTTGAAGTGTAAAGTCAGGGGATGCTTTTCTTTCCACACTGTCTCCAGATGCTTGCAGTTTGTCCCCAGCTGGGCAGGAGTTGCTGGTGACAAACCCCACCCACACGTGTGTGTGCGGAGGCGGATGGGCCTTTGGACAAACTCTAGAGTCTAGATCAAAACTACTTTGCATAGGGAGGTAGGATATTTTGCAAGTCGGAGTCCGCTCTTCCTAAATTCTGGAATACTCACTTTAAGGAGAGTGTTTCTGCCCATATTGAAGGCAAAGAAAGCCCCCCTCCCCGACTTTTTTTTGTTCACACTTCAAGCCTAGATCCATACTTCTAGCTTGAGTCAGTACCTGGATATGATTGAATGAATGGCTGAGATAAGGTAACTTCCTAGTTGCCCTCTAATCTGTATCTTGTCCATTTTGCAGCTTTCTAATAACAAATCCAGTGCCTTTTGAAATTGATTTGCCACCAAGTTCATCCAAGTGACCCTTGGGCAAGTCACCACAAAACTCTAATCCTGTTTTCTCATCTGTGAAACTGGAATAACCAATCAACATTTTACAGGTTTTTAGTTTAATAGAAATTTATACATTATTTTAAAATATACTCCTGAGATTGATTCCTAGCTGTGGCTATATTGGTGAAACTTGACTGCATGACTACACAGGGCCTAAGTATTACTGAGAATCAAACTGTCATCATAGACAAAGAGGTCTCTAGGCTCAAAAGTAAGAGGGAAGGCTAAATCTAGAGACCAAGTCAGTAAATTCCCACCCTTAATGATTGCAATGAGCAATTGTACACGTCTTCAGATTGGTCTATTTAAAGAAAATTAAGTTCTCCCTCTACATTCTCCATTGACAACAATATAAAAAGGAAAAGTCCCTGGAGTCAGAAGACTTTATGTTCAGATATGGTCTTTCTTTGACTTATTAGTTTTGATTTTTTACAAGTCAGTTAATTTCTTTGACCTTAGTTTTCTCATCTGTAAAATGGGAATAATCCTCCCTCCCCTCCACTTTTTGAGATAAAAAGTACTTTACAACAGTTTTTTGTTTTTTTATTTGTTTTTGTTCAGATCTTTGATTTTGTTGGTGTAGGGAGCTCTTTAGTGAGGAAAATCCTCTACCAAACTAGATCTGAAACTTTTAGTCTTATAGAGTTGCCTGAGGGCACTGTGAAGTTAAATGATTTATCCAGGTTCTTATAATCAGTATGTATCAGGGGCAGTATTAGAATCCACTAGTTGGGCCTGTCTTCAAGGAAAACTCTTTATCCACTCTTCCAGTTTACCTCTCTTTTCCTTAAGTTACTTGCTTATCCCTATCACCTGGCCTAGAGCCTGGCACTTTGGAATGCTTAATAAATACTTGTTGATTGATTGAGCTCATCTACCCTAGGTTTCAACTGGTTATTAGTACATAAAGATGACCCAAAAATTAATATAATCAGTCCCAATTTCTTTTCTGAGCTAGACTTCCATTTTTCAACTGTTTTGCTCTACAAACTCAGCATATCTGAAATTTAAATCATTTTCCCACAAAACATTCCCCTCTTCCTCCCAATTTCAAATAGGGATCAAATGAGATAATATCTGTAAAGCAATTTAGCTCAGTGCCTGGCACATAGTAGGTTCTGTACAAGTACTTATTTATCCCCTTCCCTTCCACCCATTTCTGTAGATCCATCTTCCTCTCAGTAACCCAGGATCAAAACTTCAGCGTCATCTCTGACTGTCCTTTTCCTCTCCCTCCAACGCGCAGTCATTCACTAAGCCCTATATCCAACTTTTCAATTTCTTTCCCAATCACAGAATCACCCTAGATCTCACAGACCTCGTAGGTCAACTAGTTCAACCTGTACGCAAATAGGAACCAACTCTATAACATTCTTGGCTAGTGGTCATCCAGCCTCAGCTCAAACCCTTCCCAGTGAATCACCCCCTCTTCTCTCTAATTGCACTTCCTCCACCCAAGGCTAGGTCCTCCTGGCTCACCTAGAATTATAATAGCCTCTTGATTGGTATGTGAATGGAAGTAAGGTGAAGTAAGCAGAACCAGGAAAACAATATGCATGACAACTACTGCAATGTAAAAGGAAAGCATAACAATAAAACTAATGCTGAACTTGTGTAATTATAATGACCAATGCAGGAGTATACCCCCCAATCCACCATTCTTCTTTATCAAAATAAAGGGGCTGGTGACATTGATCAATTTTGCTAAACTGCTTATTAATTTTTTTCTTTTAGTTATTTTAAAGAGATAGTTTTCTGGGTGGGACAGGAAAGGGATAGATTGAGAAATGAAGGTGATATAAAAAGAAAAGTTATCAATAAAATCGTAAAATAGTCTTTTGACTGGTCTTCCCTCAATTCTCTCCTCACACCCTTACCCTCTAATCTATTGTGTGTGTGTGTGTGTGTGTGTTTTGTGTGTGTACATTTTTCTAAAGCACAGTTCTGGTAATGTCATTCCCTTCTTTAAAAAACCAAACAAACATGATATTCTCCATTGCCAGCAAATAAAGATCAAACTCATAAAAGTAATATTCAAGAATCTCTCTAATTTGACCTCAACTGACTGACTTACAGCACTTCTTCATGCCCCAGATACACAGACCAAACAGAACTAGTTGTTTATTCCCTCAGCATGTCTCTAAGGTCCTACCTGCCCTGCCAAGACCACATCTCCTACTGAAAACCTGCCCATCCTTCTAGACTGTTCAAATATCATCTCTTTCAAGAAGTCTTCCTTTCACCTTCTGCTGTGGCTGCCATTGGGGCTATACAGTAGTGTCGCAGCCATGGCCATCTGATACCCCATGGCCGTAGGTCTCAACAAAGGTCCCAAAGTTACCAAAAAAACTTTTCAAGCAGCAACACTGCCACCATGGGCTCTTAACCAAACACACCAAGTTTGTGACAGATATAATTCAGGAGGTGTGTGGATTTGCCCCTTATGAGAGGTGGGCCATGGAATTGTTAAAAGTCTCCAAGGATAAGCGAGCTCTTAAATTCATCAAAAAAAAGGGTGGGAACTCAAATCTGGGCCTAGAGGAAGAGAGAGGAGCTCAGCAAAGTCCTAGCTGCCATGAGGAAGGCTGCTGCCAAGAAGGACTAAGCTGGACCCTGCCAACCTTCCCCACTTATCCAATAAAGATTTGACAAATAGAAAAAAAAAAGTCTTCCTTTCCTGCTCCCAAACGCAATGTAAATGCTCTCTCTGCTAAACTAACAGATCACTGTGTGACTCTACATCTTATATTAATTACCTTGTGTTATACCAATAGCTATATTTATAATTGATTTATTTCCCTGGCTCTATAAGCTCCATGCAGGCAAGGACCATATGTTTTGTTCATCTTTGTGTTTTATATTCACCAACAGACCAGCAGCAGGCATAACAGTAATATCTACTATTTTTATATAGCACTTTACCAACATTATCTCATTTTATCCTCACAAACAACACTAGTAGGTAGATGCTATTATTATCTTCACTTTAAGAATAAAGAAACTGAACCAGGTAGAGGTTAAGTAATTTACCTAGGGTCACAAAGCTACTGAGTTGTCTGAGGCCACATTTGAACTCAGGTCTTCACAACTCCAGGTCCAGGGCTTTAAGCACCATGGCTCCACTTCGCTGCCACTAGACATTTAATAACTATCATTTTGAGCAAATGTGGAAGTACCCATTCTACAGCAAGATTTAGAGATACTTTACTGATGATATGCCTGGTGCTTATCTATGTCATCAGGAAGTAGCCAATGCATAATCTACCAATGACTAATAGTCTGAAGCAAGTAATTCAACATGCCAAGGTCATACCATAATCTAACCTTGAACTCTAATTTCACACTTTCATAAAATTGCAGTATTCCATGGGTGATTTAGGGCTGGCATGCTATTCCCTCTTACCAGGAAATGGTTCTGCCAGATACTCTCAACAGAATTAGCCTTGCTACTGATTCCTCAAAAACAAAGCAAAAACATCCTCAAATCATAATGACTTTTGAATAGTCTATAGGAATCTCATTTTTAAAAAACTATCCCCCAGAATTAAGAAGTGACTCTAATATATAAGGCTTCTTGTCTTGAAATACAAAAAATTTTCCCCCTAAGGAATTCAGCAAAGGCCTGATGATGGTTTCTATGTTGAGTTTCCAAGGGCTAGTCTAGCTAAATTCAACAGGGCTCATTAGTAGGTTGTCCATAGGATCTTTCAACCACAAGGACTAGCAATGCTGGTGGTTTGAGGGCAAATATTTCATACTTCTCTCAATTCATCCAGGACCCCACTGACCCCTGCCTTAACCACCAGGCATGTCCAGGGACTAGTATTTACCAGGGAGAAATTTAGAATAGTTTCTGAGATATAATCCAGACTCCTATTCAATTCTGAGTATAGATCCCTGATAGATAGATAGATAGATAGATAGATAGATAGATAGATAGATAGATAGATAGACAGATATATAGATAGATAGATAAATTGCCTGCCCATCTAATTACAGGTCATAATTTAGACTGTTGCTATTTTTTATCTACTTGATTTTTCTTATGTGGATTTCTAGACCACTCTCTTTAGAGTGTCTGTGGACCTTATTGAAAAAGCCCTATAGCATTTTGTGACTTGAATCGTTCAACACAATGTCCTCTACAAACAAAAGTAGCTAAAAGACCTCTTCTTCCATTTAGACTCTGTACAGATTGTCAAGTCAGGTTAAGTCAAGAAGCATTTATTAAATTATATGTTTATTATGTGCCAGGCACTGTGTTAAATGTTGGGATCACACATACAAGAGAAAAGAAAGGGTTCCCACCTTTGAGGATTTTACTTTGTCTTGGGGGAATGACGATATATAAAAGGAGCTTGAGGGAGCTAGCCTGAGGAAAGCAGTAAAGTCCAGAGAATCAGAAACAGGAATGGGAAAGGAATGAAGCATAGATTGTCTGGACCCTTCTTCAAAATGGAGGTCCTGGAAGAAGTTTGCCAATGTGGGAAAGGGGCCAAAAAGGTTGAGGAATGTTTCAGTACAAGGTTACATAGACTATATAACAGTGGCTGATAGCTTTAGTTAGCATACTTAACCCCCTTTCAAATGCCTCACTTGACATTAATACTCAAAGAAATCATTGAACAAGATTATCTTTGTGGTTGTACCTTCAAAGAAATCCCAGTTGAATGGAAGACATCATGTTGTCAGAGTTCCTTTAAGTTTGTGTTTTGCTCTACCAGATCAGATGCTTTTTTGTAATTTAAAAAAAGGATGATGTTCTCTATTATATACTATGAAGATATGATCTGCTATAGAAATACATCTGTAAAAATATCCCTAATTCTTTCAAATCTTTTCATCAAGGATACCTTCAATTTGTGTTTGGATTATTTTATAAATATTTTATAGGGATGAGAAAGTTGACATATGGGTCAGTTAATGAAGGAGGCCAAAGTCTATTAAAAAAAAAAAAGAACACAGTCTTGATAGTGAATTGGGAAGATTGGGAAAGGTGAGAAGCAACAGCAGTGCAATAGAAAGACCATCTCTAGATTTTTGTGTCTCTACTCTTTCCCCTTCTCCTCCTACCTGTTTGACTATTCCTTCTCTGTCTCCTTTCTGGATCTGCATCCACCTCATACCTGCTAACTGTAGGAGTCCTCTATAACTCTGTCCTGAACTTTCTTCTCTTCTTCCCCTAGAATATTTCACTTGGTGATCTCATCAGTTCCCATGGTTTCAATTATCATCTCTAGGCAAATGATTCTCAAATCTAATTATCTAGCCCCAACCTCTCTACTGACCTCCAGTCTCCTACCTCCAACTGCCTTTTGGACATCTTGAACTGGATGTTACATAGCTATCTTAAACTCAACAATGTCCAGAACTGAACTCTCCTTCTTCCCCCTGAAACTCTTCCCTCTTCCTAACTTTCCTGTTGCCATCAAGGGTACCATCATCTTCCCAGTCACCCAGGCTCACAACCTAGGTGTTATCCTTACCTTTTCTCTCACTCCTGCTATCCATCCCATTGTCAAGTCCTATGGTTTCTCTTCTGATACTTCCACTATTCTGGTCCAGGCCCTCATCACCTCACACCTAGACTACTGTAATGGCTTAGTGGTTTATCTCCTTACCCCAAGTCTCTCTCCATATTGGTATTACTAAAATGCAGGTCTGACTTTAGGACTTCCCTCTAGCCCCCATTCAATAAACTCCATTTACTCTCTATTATCCCCAGAATCAAATATAACATCCTCTGGCTGTTAAAGCCCTACATAACCTGGCCCCTCCCTACTTTTCCAGTCTTCCACCTTGTGCCCCTCCATATTTCCTGGGATCCAATGGCGCTGGCCTCCTTGCTATTTTTAGAATGTGGTGCTCCATCTCCTAACTTCAAGTGTTTTCACGGGCCATCCCATCCCCCATGCCTGAAATTCTCTCCCTCCTCCTTTGACTCTGGCTTTGCCTGGCTTCTTCCTTCAAGTTCCAGCTAAAGTCCCACCTTCTGCAAGAGGCCTTACCCAATCCTCCTTGATATTCTCACCTTCCCTTGAGATTACCCCCAATTTACTTTGTATGTTATCTTGTTCACACACAGTTCTTTGCATGTCATCTCCCCCATTAGACTTTGAGCTCCTTAAGAGCAGGTACTGGTTTCTGCCCTTTTTTTTGGTATCCCCAGCATTATGCTATTTATGCTAAATGCTACTTGACTGACTGACTGATTCAGCACACTGGGCTGGCCATTATGTATTATATATATATATATATATATATATGTTGAGCATTTTGAATTAATGGAAAGTTTTAAAAGGAAATGAGTAGTTGTGATTCCCTATTTTAGTTAAACTTTTTAAAACCTTATTCTTAGATTAATAAATTTCCTTTCTTTCCTTCCTCTCTACTTTTCTGTCCCCTCCCCGCCAGCAATTGCATGAATGAAAGAAGTCAGCCTTCATCTTGATGCAGATAAAGCACCTGTAAATAATGCTGATTTCACAAATCTGTAATAACTTACTCCTTTGGATTAATGTTTTTACTTAAATATAAATAAAATTTGTTTAAAAAAAACCTTGAAAATTCTCAGTTGGTTCAAGCCCTTGTACCACTTATAATCTGGGGTGTCAGAGGGCATGAATTTAAGTTTTTGCTTTTCCATTTACAAATTAAGTACTTTGGCAAGTGACTTAACTTATTTGAACCTTAGCTTCCTCATCTCCAACTTGGAGGCAGTAAAACGACGTACCTTACAATGTTGTGAGGAAGGTGCTTTGTAAGTTGCAAAGAGCTGTGTAAATTTGAGTTTTTGTTAAAGGTATCTATTCCTGCCCAGCAGTGGGATACAAGTCAATCATCAGGGGCCAGAATTTATTGAGATATCATTTGATGCTTTAAATAGGCTGGGTGTTGTTCATCTTGGCACTTCACCCATCTTTGTTAAAAAATAACAAAAATGCAAAAGGTTTCTGAGTAGGCCTTGGATTTTGCTGTAAAGACAAAATGTTTAGTAGCCATACCTTTCACAGAAACACCCAGGGATTTATTTTCATGTAAAAGGCAGCATTCACATTTGAGTTACCCACTGAGTGACAGAGAGTTTTGACACAAGCAGGCCCACAAGGTGTGACATATCCTGTTTTTATAACAGGTCCTCATGATACTTCAGCCAAGTCATCTCTAAACAGAGGTAAGGGAAGCTGAAAGCAGCTGTTGATAATGCTGTGTCTTTCCTGACCTGCTGAGGATGTCTACCTATTTTTCCTTGCAAAATATGTGAGAAGCTTAGTTCAGTCCCTAGTGCCTTTCAGAGAACTGGCAGATGTTACTCAAGTGTAGTCCTGGGAACAGACTGTATCTGCTTTTCAAGGACTAGACTAGTTAACTGTGGAGTACCTAATCACCAGTAGGCGGTCCTCTTGGTGATTCTTTGGCCTTGACAACCTAGGGAAGGAAATAACCAAAAATACAAAATGATCCTCATCCCATAGGGTCCCCTTCCACTTCTATACTGAGGGTGGCATGTTGATTGAAACAAGGGGAGGGGCTGCTTAGAATTTTATAGTTTTTAGACTATCCGAGACATTAACTGAAAATGAGTAAAGTCTGTGGGATGCTTAATTTGGAGTTAGAGAACCTGAGAAACATTGTATGTTTTCTTTTTTATATTGCACCTACCTCACAGGGTTGTTGTGAGAATCAAATTAAATAATAGTGGTAAAAAAATGTTTGTTCCTTTCCTTTTCCCTCCTTTTCCATGGATTGCCATGATCAAATAATTCATCATCTGGTGGTCAGCATATTGCTGATGGGCCTCTTTACACTTAGCTAGGCTGGTTCTAGGAAAACAGACACAATCTTTTGTTGGGGTTATACTTTAAGCCTTTTTCAGCACAGTGGAAACTGCCATTCCATTGTCATAGCCTTCAGGAATGACATCATAATGTTGCACTGGAGTAAGATTTTTGTGAAGGTAAACCTTAACTGGAATAGCAAACCTTGAAGTGCTATATAAATACTAGTATACAGTTTATATGCACTTCCCGGTGTCTGCATTGGTCCATGACTCCACATTTACACTGCTTTAGGACCCAGTCTCTATGTACACCAGATACAGGAGGTAACCTCTAGGGCACAGATTCAGCTGACAAGCAATTGTATATAATTCTGCAAACTGAATTTATTCTCCTTTCTCTAGTGAGAAGTGCACAGCAATAGGCATAGGAATGTGACAAAGGTTTGGGGTCCAAATAAATCAGTTCAGTCTCTTTTTTTTTTAGCATTGAGATAATAGTTGAATAAGTTAAAAGGTCACTGAACTTGTATTAGAGTAACAGTACCATATTCTCTTCCCTTCAGTGTCACTTACTAAAGGGTAAAAATAGTAGTCTCTTAATTACCATTCTCTACCCCCCCATCCATTCTGCAATCCAAAATCAGATTACTCATATTCATGAATAGTTTTGAATATGCCATTCCCCTAGTCGAAGTCCATCACTGGCTCCCTATTACCTGCTGAAAAAAAAAAATTCATGCTCCTTAACCTGACTTTCAGTACCCTCTAGTATATAACCTGTATTTCCAGCTTTATCTTGTTGTGCTCTCTTTTTACTCAATCTATACTCTAACCTACCTGGTTACACACCGTTTCTTAGATGTGTCTCACTGTCAGCACCATGGCCAGGGGTAATGGGGTGCCTGGGAATTGTAAGGGGAGTCAGCACTTTGCAGAGGACAGCACCATGCCCCTGTAAACATTCTAAGTGCATTCCTTCACCATTAGGAGTGTGCCAGGGTGTTGAGTACTGGAGATTTTAAGCAAGAAGAATGGATGAAACTGCTAATAGTTATAGATTGGCTATTATGGCATAGTATAAGTTGCTTTTAGAAGGTGATTTAGACTCGAGTGAGTTCCAGGGTTTGGGATGAGTGTTAGGATCTCTGGAAGAACTGTCTGATACATAAATATGTTAGTGCATTATACTCCACCCCCAAGTCTAGTGCCAGGAAAGGTGGCCAGGAAAGATGTAAATGTTGAGCTCTTCACTAGGGTGTCTTATGTTGTAATAATGTCTAATGAGGCTACGTTGCCTGGGGACCAATCTTCCAGGATAAACTGAGTCTAAAATACTAGTTCCTTCTTGCCTAGGTCTTCATCTGTGATGCCATCACTGTTGGACACTATCCATCCATTCTCTGGGATTATTAACAGTAACACCCACATTTTTATGCCTTTGTTTACATTATTCCCTTTGCTAGAAATTCTACCCATGACTACCTGTTAAAATCTTAGTCATAAGTAGGGGTTCTTAAGCTTTTTTGTGTCATTGGCCTCTTTGGCTCTCTGGTGAAGCTTATGGACCCCTTGCCAGACTAATGTTTTTAAATGCATACAATAAAATACAGAGGATTAGGAAGGAAAACAGTTATATGAAAATATAGTTATCGTAATATTTTTAAATAATTTTATGGGCCATAGGTTAAGGACTGCTGATTTAAGACCTCACACAAATGCTGTTTTCTCCATGAAGTCTTGTTCCATCCCTCTCATCCCCAGTCCTCACCTGTAAGTAATCTGCTTTGGAATCCTGAAAAATATTATCTCTGTTTTCTACTTTTTAACTTGTTCTACTAGGATGAGAAGGTTCTTGAGATGATGCTATAAAAAGAATGGTGGAAGGAAATAGGTAAAGGTGTTTTTCTGGAGAAGAGAAGATGGGAGTGATAGCTGTGTTGAAAATCTGGCATAAGAAAAATTTATATTTATTCTGTTTGGTCCCAGAAGGCAGAATTAAGAGCCATGGGTAAGTTTTAAAGAAGAAAATTTTAGCTTGATGTAAGGGAAATTATTGTAGAACAATAATTTTATCCAGAAGTTTGATAAAGGTAAAAGAATTGTCACAACAGCAGACCAAAAGTACCTAGGAAGCACCTAAGTCAGCAAGTATCTGACTTACTTGCCAAACAGAGAGATGGCTGCCAAAGGCAACACAGGGTTAGAATATAAACTCGTTTGTAAAATCCTACAAAGAAGGATGATGGATGATTATGAGCATTTTTGTCTCATAAAGCAGAGAGAAGCAAAGGAGAGAAAAACCAGTTTAAAGAAACCTTGGCAAAGTATCTGACTCTACAAAGTCATACCAAGGGCATTTATGGATGAAAATGGAAGGAGGACAACAAATAGAAGAAAAGAAGGAAAGATTTGTAATCATTATAACAACACCCACAACAATAGAACCATCATACTTGGATGATAATATCACAATCCTAGATGTGTTTAGAGAGGAAGTAGAAATGACCCTGACTAAAAAAAGAACAAAGACAAGAAAGGTAGTCAGATTAAACAAAAGACACATAGAGGAAATTCATGCTGCAAATGACACAATTGTGAGAGTACTGAAGGACTGATATTCAAAATATTCAAGGAGGGGAAGATAATAACATCATGGGGAAAATCTCAGACCTTAATATGATTTTAAAAAAGCAATCGAGAGAATATCATTCACAACTGACATATATGCCTACTCTCCCATCTATACAAAATTTTATGAGAATCATCTATATGCAAAAAGAGAGCATATTAGTTGTGGGTATTAGTAGGAAATAAACAGGCTTTTGCAAGCAATATTCAACAATGGACATCTTTACCATTGCACAATAATGCACTTTAAACAAAAATATGGGAAATATAAGATATAACTATATTTATTTTTTGTGGATTATGAAAAAAGTATTTGATATAGTAGAACAAAATACTACCTTGTAAGCTCTTTACAACAAGGTTTCTCCTAGACATGTGTCAAAGTTATTGAGGTTTTCTTAAGAGGTACAGCAACAGAAATTGTTTAGTTGTTTCAGTCTTGTCCAATTCTCTGTGGCCTCATTTGGGGTTTTTCTTCATAATGATATAAGAATGGTTTGTCTTTTCCTTCTCCAGCTCATTTTATAGATGAGGAAACTGAGACAAACAGGCTTAAGTGACTTGACCAGGGTCACACAGCTAGTAAGTGTCTGAGGCCAGATTTGAACTTATGAATGAATCTTTCTGACTCCAGGCCCAGCATCCTACCCACTGCACCACCTAGCTGTAACAGAAATGACCCTCTTCAATGATCTCATCAGGCATAAAATAGGAAGATGTATGTTCGCCAAAGTTGTGAACCATTGTGATAGAGGAGATCCAACACAGAGTCCAAACTGAAGAGAGATTCCCTGTGGACGGTGCAGTCCTCAAGATGCTCCTGTTTGTGGACCACATTCTGCTTGATTGTATCAAACCACAAAACACTGCAGAACCTCTTAGAAGGAATCTGTAATAACTGAAAGGAATTTGGCCTGCCCATTCATACAAGAAAGGCCAAGTGAAAAATGCCTGTTGTCCAGATGGCAACATGCATTGAGATAGATAATCCACAGAACTTGTCTGTTAGTGTCTCTGAACAGAGAGTGCAAGTGGACAATGAGTTGGAATTAAACAGGAGGAAGAAGATGGACTTGTCTTCAGGAAATTGTAATTCTCTTTTAATGATCCCAAGATTCCCATGAAAACAAAGGCTCATATTTTTAATACCAACATTATACCAGTGTTATTATGTATAATTAAAATATAGAATACAGCAGTGTTTGAAGAATTAAAAATAGCTATCACACAGAGGGTAATAGAGAAGAACATGGTGAATAGTAGCAGCCTGTACCATATTACTAATGAAGAACAGGAATAAAAGCTGTCATCAAGGAATGTAAAATAGAATGAGAAGATGGGCTGGTCAGATGGTGAGGAGTGACAGATATATGTCCATAATGTTCCACCAATACCCTCTCAGTGTCAGGAGAAAACACAGAAGCCATCCCGCAACTTGGGTAGGAATTCAGCAAAACTTAACAAAATATCAGCCAAATCTAAAAGTATTTGCAATTTTCCACACTCATGATCCTTCACCTGTAAGAAGAAATATAGAAGGTTGATTTTCTCATTGCTTCTTTAGAGCTAAGTGAGGTCTTTATAATTACGAAGTGTTCAGTTTCATTTTATTTTTGTGCTTTCCAGTTACATTGGTCAAGTCACTGTGCATATGGCTTTCCTGCTTGGTTCTGCTTATTTCACTCTGATTCAGTTCATGTAAGTCTTCTTGTGCCTCCTTTAATTTTTCATGTTCATTATTTCTTATGTTACAGCAGTTACACATATATACCCCAATTTGTACCCATTTGTTATGAGACTATAGCTTTATATAAGAATTTCTTGGTATTTTCTACTTTGAAAAATATCTTTGAATTAAACATTTTTAAAAGAGTATTTTGATTTTTCTCAATTACATGTAAAAACTAATTTTAACATCCATTTTTTATAATTGTTATACTTTTCCAAATCCTTCCCTTCTTCCGTTCTTGAAAGGACAATCACTCTAATATAAATTATACATGTATAGCCATGCAAAACAAATTTCCATATTGGCCATGTTGCAAAAGAGAATACAGACCAAAAAAAAAAAAAAGAAGAGAGAAAAAGAAAAAGAAAAGTAAAGAAAGTTAAAAAGAAGTATGCTTTGATCTACATTTCAGACTTTATTAGTACTTTCTCTGGAGGTAGATAGCATTTTTCATCATAAGTCCTTTGAAATTGATTTAGATTGTTGTATTGCTGAGAATAACTAAGTCATTCACAGTTGATCATTATCTACTATTGGTAGTACTGTGTACAATGATCTGGCTCTGCTCATCTAACTTTGCATCAGTTTATATAAGTCTTCCTAGGTTTTTCTGAAACTATCCTGTTCATCATTTCTTATAGCACAATAGTATTTCATCACAGTCACATGTCACAACTTTTGCAGCCATTCCCCAATTGATGAGTATCCCTTCAATTTCCAATTCTTTGCCACTACAAAAAGACCTGCTATAAATATTGTTTTACACATAGGACTTTTTGTTTTCATCTCTGTGGTATATAGACATAGTAATGGTATTGCTAAGTCAAAGGGTATGCACAATTTTATAGCCCTTTGGGCATAGTTTCAAATTGCTCTCCAAAATGGTTGGATCAGTTCCCAACTCCTGCAAGAGTGAATTAATATCCCGTATTTTTCCACGCTCCCTCTGACATTTGTAGTTTTCCTTTTCTGTCATACTAGCCAATGGGATAAGTGTGAGGTGGCATCTTAGAGTTGTTTTAATTTGCATTTCTTTAATCGATAGAGATTTAGAGCATTTTTATATGACTATAAATAATTTTTATTTCTTCTTCTGAAAACTACCATATCATATCATATCTTTTGACCATTTGTCAATTGGGGAATGATTTGTATTCTTACAAATTTGACTCAGTTCTCTATATATGTGAGAAATTGGGCCTTTATCAGAGAAGCTTGCTATAAAAAATTTGCCCCAGTTTCCTGCTTTCCTTCTAATCTTGGCTGCATTGGTTTTGTTTGTACAAAAACTTTTTAATGTAATGTAATAAAAATTATCCATTTTATATACTGTAATGATCTCTATCTCTTGTTTGGTCACAAATTCTTCCCTTATCTATAGATCTGACAGGTAAAGTATTCCTTACTCCCCTAATTTGCTTATGGTATTACCTTTTATTTGTAAACCGTGTATGCATTTTGACCTTATCTTGGTATATGGTGTGAGATGTTGACCTATGCTTCTTTTCTGCCAAATTGCTTTCTAGTTTTCCCAGTAATTCTTGTCAAATAGTGAGTTCTTAGAACCTTGGATTTATCAAATACTAGATTATTATGGTCATTTATTGCTGTGTATTATGTATCTAATTTAGCCCTCTGATCCTTCACTCTATTTCTTAGCCAGAACCAGATTGTTTTGATGATTACCACTTTGTAATACAATTTTTTTTCCAGTGATTCCCTTGATATTCTTGACCTCTTGTTCTTCCAGTTGAATTTTGTTTCTATTTTTTTTAGCTCTATGAAAAGTGTTTTGGTAGTTTTATTGGTATGGCACTGAAAAAGCAAATTAATTTAGGTAGAATTGTCATTTTTATTATATTGGCTCAGCCTACCCATAAGCAATTATTATTTCTCCAATTGTTTAGCTGTGACTTTATCTGTGTGAAAAGTGTTCATATACTTCCTGGATTTGTCTTGGCAGGTAGACTCCCAAGTGTTTCATCTTAAATGTAATTTCTCTTTTTGTCTTTTACTGCTGGACATCAGCAAAAATGCTGATGATTTGTGTGGGTTTATTTTATATCCTGCAACTTTGCTGAAGTTGCTAATTGTTTCAACTAGTTTTCTAATTTATTCTCTAGTTTTCTTGAAGTATACTTTAATGTCATCTGAAAAGAGTGATAATTTTGTTTCCTCATTGCCTATTCTAATATCTTCAATTTATTTCTCTTCTCTTATTGCTATAGCTAGCATTTCTAGTACAGTATTGAATAACAATGAAGATAATGGATGTTCTTGTTTCACCTGCCATCTTACTGGGAAGGTTTCTAGCTTATCCCTGTTACAGATAATGCTAGCTGATGATTTTAGATAGATGCTACTTACTATTTTAAGGAATTTTCCATTTATTCCAATGTTTTCTAGAGTTTTTAATAGGAATGAGTGTTGTATTTTATCAAAAGTTTTTTCTGCATTTATTGAGATAATAATGATTTTTGTTATTTTTATTATTGATATGGTCAATTATGCTAATAGTTTTCCTAATACTGAACCAGCCTTGGATTCCTGGTATAAATCCTACTTGGTCATAGTGTATGATCTTTGTGATCTACTGCTGTAATCTCCTTGCTAGTATTTTATTAAAATTTTAGCATATTCATTAGTGAAACTGGTTAATAGTTTTCTTCCTCTATATTTGCTCTTTCTGGTTTAGGTATAGCATCATATTTGTGTTGTAGAAGGAATTTGGTAGGACTTCTTCTTTGCCTGTTTTCCCAAATAGATGTATTTGGAATTAGTTGTTCTTTAAATGTTTGGTAGAATTCACTTGTGAATTGATTTTTGTCCCGAGTTTTTCTTCTTAGGGAGCTCATTTGTGGCTTGTCCAATTTCATTTTCATTAATCTCTTTGATTTTAAGGATTTCCAATTTTGTTTTTAATTGAGGATTTTTAATTTGTTCTTTTTCTAATTTTTTTTTGTAGTTTCATGCCCAATTAATTAACCTGCTCTTTCTATATTTTATTGATGTAAGCACTTAGAGATACAAATTTTCCCTGAGTACTGTTTTCACATCATTCCATAAATTTTGGTATGTTGTCCTGTTGTTATCATTCTGTTTAATGAAATTATTGATTGCTTCTATGATTTGTTCTTTGACTCATTCATTCTTTAGGATTAGATTATTAGTATCCAATTAACTTTTAATCTGTGCTTTCACAGCCCTTTATTAAATGTAATTCTTATTTCATTATTGTCTAAAAAGGGTGCATTTAATTTTTCTGCATTTGGTTGTGAGATTTTTATGCCTTAATGTATGGTTAGTTTTTGTAGAGGTAACATGTACCGCTAGGGAAAGGGTGTACTCTATTCCCATGTAATTATTACAGAGGTCTGTCATTTCTAATGTTTCTAAAATTCTATTCATCTCCTTGACTCCTTTCTTCTTTATTTTTTGGTTTGATTTATCTGGTTCTAAGAAGGGAAAGTTGAGGTTTCCCTAATGGTATAGTTTTACTGTCTATTTCCTCCTGTAACTAATTTAACTTTTCCTTTAAGAATTTGGGTGCTACACCATTTGGTGCATTTGTGTTTAATGTTAATATTACTTCATTGTCTATGGTACCTTTTAGCAAAATGTAGTTTCACTGCTTATCCCTTTCAATTAGCTCTATTTTTGGTTCTGCTTTGTCTGAGATCATGATATTATCCCTACCTTTTTTTTTTTACTTCAGCTGAAGTAAAAATAGATTCTGCTCCAGCCCCTTATTTTTCCTCTGTATGTCTCTTTGTTTCAAGTGTGTTTCTTCTTCTTCTTCTTCTTCTTTTTTTTTTTGGCTGGGCAGTGGGGTTAAGTGACTTGCCCAGGGTCACACAGCTGGTAAGTGTTATGTGTCTGAGGCCGGATTTGAACTCAGGTCTTCCTGAATCCAGGGCTGGTGCTCTATCCACTGTGCCACCTAGCTGCCCCTCAAGTATGTTTCTTGTAAACAGCATATTGTTGGATTCTGGTTTTTAATCAATTCTGCTATCTGCTTCCATTTTATGGGTGAGTTCATCCCATTAGGATTACCAACTGTGCATTTCACTCTGTCCTATCTATTTTTTTCCTATTTCTCTCTCTCTCTCTCTCTCTCTCTCTCTCTCTCTCTCTCTCTCTCTCTCTCTCTCTCTCTCTCTCTCTCTCTCTCTCTCTTCCCTTCTGAAAAGTTTGTTTTGCTTCTAACTACTGTCTCACTTAATTTGCTGTACCTTCTATCAGTGTTCCCAGTGCCTTCTCTTATCCCCTTCCCCCCACCTCCCTAAAGTGAAAGATAATTTTCTATGCCCAAATGAGTATATATGTTATTCCCTCTGAGCCAGTTCTGTTGAGAATAAGATTCATGTTTGCCTACCACCTCTCATCTTCTCCTCCACTATAAAAGCTCTTCCTTAGATACTGTTTTATGTGAGATAATTTTTCCTATTCTTCCATTCCCTTTCCCCTTCTCTCAGTGCATCTCTCTTTCTCATCCTTTAATTTTATTTTTTTAAATCACCCATCACAGTCAACACCCCAATCAACAGTGAATTCTATACAAAGTCAACAACATGCCAACGTGCCATCTGTCTATGTGTACTCCTTCTAACTGCCCTAAGAATGATAAGGTTCCTAGGAATTACAAGCATCATCCCCATATAGAAATGTAAACAGTTTAACTTTCTGAATCCCTTATGATTTCTCTTTCATTTTTGCCTTTTTTATACTTCTCTTCAGTCTTGTGTTTGAAAGTCAAATTTTCTATTCATCTCTGGTCTCTTCATCAGGAAAGCCTGAACGTCCTCTATATCATTAAATATCCATTTTTCCCCTGAAGGGTTTTACTCAGTTTTGAGATTGAAATAAGCATGAACCCAAGACAAAAAAAAAAACCATGGAAATAAACAAGGAAAGAATGCCCATACTAAGCACAACAGAGAAGACAAAGGGAACCTAAGTAGGGAACTATGGGAAGAGAAGGAGAAAGTTTTCAGAAGATGAAAAAAGGCATCATAGTGGTCAGGTCAAATGGATTTCTTATGGAAAGTGGGTCAGATAATTAGTAGCTTTAGCTCTGTCTTTATAGGGCATACGTACAATGTGAAATCAGAGGAGGGGAACAGAAGAGAGCAGCTTATGTAGAAGAAGTGTGGACAGGGGACTATCAGAAAAGCACAAAAGACAGATGCCAGGGATTCATTTATCTCAGTGAACCATATATACTAATTTTTTATCCCTTCTAAATTAATGGAATCATTGGTTCAGAGGGTGGGTATAACTTATTCAGAAGCATAGATCTAGAAATGGAAGAGACCTCAGAGGCCATCTAATCTACCCTCTCATTTTACAGTTGAAGAAACTGAGGCCCAGGAAGACTTCAATACTCCTATAACAATCCTGTGACAAGATTTAATTTTTTCAATTAAATTTTAATTTTTTAAAGTTATAGTCTAGCCTTTTCTCCTTCTCACCTCCTTCACCTTCCTCAACTGGAAAAGAAAGAAAAACAAATTTGTAATAGAAATGTAAAGTCAAGCAAAACAAACACCCACATTGGTGATGTCCAAAAATATATATGTTTCACTCTACACCCTGAGTCTTTTTCCTTCTGTCAGGAGGTAAGAAGCATGCTTCATTATGAGATCTGTTATCAGTAAGTTTTAAAACAGTGTACCCATGGTATTTAATTTACTGATTTCAATTCAGTAAATATTTAAATGCCTATTAGTGTGGTGAAGCAGTGTGGCACAGTGGATAGTGAGCCTCAAAGCGAAGAAGACCTGTATTCAAGTCTTATCTGCAGAATAGACTGACTGTGTGACCCTAGACAAATCACTTCAGTTTTCAGTATTATAGGAACCTCTCTAAGATTATAAATTGCAGAGATGCCAACTTGTTTCAGTTGTGGAGGTTCCCCTGGTATTGGTAATGGTATTCCAATACCAATGTGATCACAAGTCCAGCCCCATCCCTGTTTGTACAAGGCACTGTAAGGAATATGAGAAGAGATGTCAGAGATCCTGTTTCCAAAGAGCTTACAATCTAGTTGGGTACATAAGAAAGACTTGTTTACAAATAAATATAAGGCCAATTCAGCATCCCCAAAATCAGGCAAAGAACCTTTTTTTCCCCAATGTTAGAAGTTTTCAAAGTTTGTGAATGTCTTTTCTCTTTATATCCTATAGCCCCAATCCCCCCCAATAAATAAGATCAGCTATACGCTTTGAAGACTTAGGAGAGCACCAAATCAGAATGAAGCAAGTGAGGTAAAGTGGAAAATAATTTAAAGATAAAAGTTCCGTACTTAGGATCATGGATTTAGAATTTGTGTCTTTATATGTTACTATGTACTCCATCCTGAATTATTAAGTATTTATTGAGTAATTGCTGCACCTACTCATTTTACAGATGAAGGAACTGAGGCCTAGAGAAGTTGATTTTCCAAAGGTAACACAGGCAAGAAGCGTCACATTCAGGATTTGAACTCAGGTCCTAGCAAGGTGGTGCAGTGGATAGAGTGCTTGGCCTATAGTCAGGGAGACCAAATCTAAAGAGTGCAAATCTAGCCTCAGAAACTTACTAGCTATGTGACCTTGGGCAAGTCACTTAACCTTATTTGCTTCAGTTTTCTCATCTGTAAAATGAGCTTGAGAAGGAAATGGCAAACCATTCCAGTATCTGTGCCAAGAAAACTCCAAATGGGGTCATGAAAAGTCAGGTGACTGAACAACAATTGTTTATACTATATGACATGAATTTTTATGAAACTCTAGATATAGCTCATGAGGATGGAATCTAAACCCCAAAAAAGGAAAAACTTTCCCACATGGCCAAATCTCTGGCATTTGCCTAAGGCTATAATCTCATCAACTGGCCTTTTCTTATTGCCTACACCCAACCTCCTAATTCTCTATTTAACCTAGCCTAGACCTTCCTATGGCCCCAGGCCACTTCCCACCCTTAATCCTATCTAGGCTCCATTTTCTCTTGGCCATGTGGTCCAGGTCCCTGGAGTTCTATTACCTCATAGAGTACTTGGCCACTCCTAGATCCCTCCCATAGTCCTTCTGTATATAAGATCCATTTGTCCCCATTAAGGTGCTTAGATTCTTACAATCTAGCGGAACATTCAGACTCCTTAAGAGTCTGCCCAGTGTGACAGATGTTGTAATAAACCTTGTCTTTGGCTGAAAGAAGGCTTGGGTTGAATTCTTGCTGACAGGACCTGAGTGTTGTGATATTGGAATCCCAGCACCCCTAAACCTCAACATAACTATTCTAGACTTTTTATGACCCTTTCAAGAAAATTATTTCATTTATCTAAAAGAGAAAAGTTTTACGGTGAGGATTGTTTAAATCAGTTTTGTAGATAGTGATTGAATCTAATTTTGCTATAAAAATATCTTTATTGATGGTTCTCTTAAAGTTATACCATGAAGCTGGTTTCTTTCAAAGAAGTAATTTATATAAGCCAATTTAAAATAAATAATCACAGGCTGATTGCTTCAGAAGCACTAGAAACTAGCCAGTTTGTAAAACTTACTTAGGGCAGAAATTCCTAGGGCCACTGAATAAATATTTGAATAGGGACATCAGGGTTGAACATGTAGCTTAGAAGAAAATACCACCTATGTGAATATGTGCTTTTTAATTTATAGTCACAAATATTTAGACAGTATATTTTAATGAATAGAGGGATATCATAAAAGTAAGGAACACTTGAGTTTAAATCCAGACTTTATAATTCACTTACATGAAATGGCATCACCACCTTGATATCATGGTCCTCTTCAAGAACAAAGGACAAACAACAATCTATGAATTCCTCACTGGGGACCCAACCGGAATTGGCCAGTTGGGCAACACAGCTCTTCAAATTGTGAACCCCGATTTATTTATTCTAAGAAAGAGACAAAAGAAATTGGGTGCATGTGTCCACAGTTTAATTTTCTCTCAAGCAGGCTTGACATGCATGGGAGTTCAGTCCAAAACTGGGCCCCCCTAAGGGAGACAGTTCAGAACTGGCTCAGTTTGTGATTAGGGGGTACCACCTTATATTCCCTTTGAAGACTAGGTGTTTCCAAGGGGTGCCAATCAACTGTGATTGGTCAATAGAAGGTGGGTCATAACAAAATGAAGTCTTGAGTATGTGCCTGAAATCACTCAGTCCACAGGGGCCAATATCAGCTGCCACTCTCAGTCTTGAAAGTCTATCTCTACCCAAACCTGAGTAGAATAAAATCAATTCAGGCCTGAGTTGGAGTTTGACCAAGATAAGAAGATTCAATACAATCTCATTATCAGAGATGTCCTTCTGAACAACTTTGGACAGAAGGCTGGCAGGATGGAACTCTGAGTCTCCAAGATACAGATTACCTAGAGAAATCATTTTTCATAGCTCTTTCTCCCTCCCTCCCTCCCTGCTTTCCTCCTTCCTTTCCTTTTCTTCCTTTTCCCTTGGTCCACATAGCATATCATATCCTTACCTGGTGGTGCTTTTGCCAAAGGAATGTAAATTTTGATTGCTGAAACCTTTTTTTCTTAAGGACCCCACCTTAAACCCACTCAGGCTTCTATTGATTGGCCAACCATAGGTCCCAGGCCAGGCCCCAATTTGGTCATTATTTGGGCCTTAATTAGCTCAGAGTGAATGTAAATAGCAATTGTTTCTGTTTTGGCCCTCCTTTTTTTTTTCTCTCTCTTTGGTAAGGCAATTGGGGTTCAGTGACTTGCCTAGGGTCACACAGCTAGTATCAAGTACCTAAGGTCAGATTTGAACTCAGGTCCTCCTGACTTCGTAGGAATCTTCTTATGTTTCTCTAAATTTTTCACATATGTCCTTTCTTATGATTCAATAATATTCCATTACATTTTTATGACAGAATTTGTTCAGCCATTAATCTTTGGGTTCATATTTAGTTTCCACCTTTTTTTAACCTAAATATGCTGCTATGAGATTTTTTCTTTGTATATGTAGCAGGGTTTTTGCTTACTCACATAAAAAAAAAGCCCATTAATAAGATCCCATAGGTAGAAATCTTTTTGATGTATGGGTATGAGTTGCAGATGTGAATACCTCTCAGGTGCTCTGAAGGAGAAACCCACCTTACTCTCATCAGTCATCTGTTACTGGCTCATTACCTTGTAAATTCTTTCACTAGGTTCAATGATAGTCTAGGTGATATGGATGGGGATTAATCCAGAAAATATTTAATATGTAAAGTCTGTTTCATTAATTATGCATTAATATCATACAAATCATTTAGAATATGTACTTATACTACATATGTATACGTAATACATACATATACGTATATACACATATAAATATGTCTTTTCTTAATATAAGTAACTTCCTTAGGAAATAATCCTAGAAGTAGGATCTCTGGGTCAAAAATTAGGAAAAATCCAGTAGCTTACATAATTCCAAATTATTTTTTCAAAACTGTTGAAACAATTTGTAGCTATATTGGTTGTGAATTACTATACTTTTCTTCTCATAATCTTTCCCATGGATTTTCCCATATTTGCTGGCATGATATTTGTGAGTTGTTCATTCAGGATTGCTTTAATTTTCATTCTCTTTTTTTATTAGAAATTTTAGGGGCAGCTAGATAGTGCAGTGGATAGAGCACCAGCCCTGGATTCAAGAGGACTTGAGTTCAAATTTGGCCTCAGACACATAATACTTACTAGCTGTGTGACCCTGGGCAAGTCACTTAACCCTATTGCCTAGGGGGAAAAAAAAGAAATTTTGAACAGTTTAACTGGTTTTTAAATTGTATTATTTTGAAGGGGAAAAAAAACCCATCTTTAATAACTTGCTTCCAATTCTGTTTCTTAGCTTTGCAAACATTATGATTCACTCTAAATGGATCATATATTTAGAACTGGAAAGATCCTTAAATGTTCTCTAGTCCAACACTTTTATTTTACAGATGAGGAAACTGAGGTGCAACAAAGTTAAATTATTTTCCAAAGAATATACAAATAGTAAGTGACAAGAAGGAGGATCTCTACAAGAAGACAGTCTGCTGGACACTGCTTGAATAGCACTTAGACCAGAAAACTTCAACAGATGATATCCAGAGCACCAGAGAGCTGTATGAGAAGAGACTTCAGAAACCTTAAATGGACAATTTATCATTACTTTTGGATCTCTCTATCTGCACTTAATAAGGGGACTGCCCCCTTTTTAATTTGTCAATGCATTGGTCAATTTCTCCCTTCCTCCTCCCATATTTTTATAAGTCCCCAAAATCCCTTGATGAAATGTTGCCCAGTAGCACAGCCCCAGATAGAACTAAGGCATTGCAAGGTTTAACCACTTTCGCTGAGGAATTGGCAGAGAATTGTGGGATAGATAATTAATTAAAGGGATGGTTAGAATTGAATGGGATGTCCCAGTGAAGACTTCTCAGTGTAATTAAGGTAATGAGTTCAGAAGGTAGTGTGAGAAATGAACTCTCAGAAGTGAAGGTTCCTCAAAGGGTCAAATAATTCTCGATTACTACTTTCAAAATCCTCCCCCACTCAGACCCTGTTTTTAAGCACTTAACAGACAGAATAAGCCCTGCCCCACCCCCAACCTGAGCCATTTGTCCTTGGCTTTGAATTTCACGCCTGGAATGTAAGCCCCACCTCCCAGTTAAGGTGATAGGAAGAAACTTTCAAGCTTAGAATGTGAGCCCACCCCCAGTTAAAGGGGTAAGGGATAGTGGTGGGTGGAGACTTGTTTTCATGGTGGGCAGAGACTTGCTTTTATAAGGCGGCCCCCGTTAGGTGGTCTCTCTCTCTCTCTCTCTCTCTCTCTCTCTCTCTCTCTCTCTCTCTTCTCTCTCTCTTCTCTCTCTCTCTCTCTCTCTCTTCTCTCTCTCTCTCTCTCTCTCTCTCTCTCCTCCTCTCTCCCTCTCTCCCCTCCCTCCCTCCTCCCTCTCTCTCCTCCCTCCCTCCCTCTCCTCTCTCCCTCCCTCCCTCCCTCTCCCTCTCCCTCTCCCTCTCCTCCCTCCCTCCCTCCCTCTCCCTCCCCCCACGTGTATCGGAGGAGCAGACAGCCATCTCCCGAGATTGTAATAAAGGTAACCTTTGCTTTCCACTTTGAGAAGTCTCTGAGTTTAATTTGGGTTGGGGTCGCTGTCCCACACAGAATCATGGTTTGGCAAATGAAAGGGAATGGTGGTCTCCATCATGACTTCCCTAATTGTGGTAGCTGGAGTTTGAATGGCAGTGTAAGTGTAAGTGTGTAAGGGCCCTGGTGCAAAGACTACCCCTACCAAACAAATGCTAATTCAGTACAAGCAGAATAATCTATTCCTAATGAAGGAACAAGACCAATGAGAGGAGGCTTGTGCTCTGCCTAGAGAAGTTTGCAAGCTATGGAAACATGAAAACTAAGAAAAAGAAAGATGGGGAATTGTGAGAGGTAGGAAACGATTATATTTCCACGTAAGGAAATTGAGAGAAAAGGTAGCTCTAGGTCAGAGGTTCTAGAACCAGCTAAAAGTGGCTGAAACTGGTTGTTTGGTTAAAGAGGCCAGAAGTAGGACAAAGGTTAAGCTTTACTTAGAGTGTGCATGAATAATGGGCTTATTAATACTAACTTGGGGGGGGGGCTATAGCACAAAACTAGGCACATTTCATATGTTAACAGGAGGAGAAACATATTAAGGAGTAATATGAAGTGGGAGTATCAGGAAGATTGTAACCCAGAAGAGCAGGGACCAATTCTGGCTCTGAAGGGAGGGACAAGAAGGAACTACCTGCATAAAAGGCTTGCTCTGGCTCCTGTCCCTCGGGGCACCCATACACCAGCTTCTTGCAGAACTGAACCTTAAATAAATGTTTCCTTCACTTACTTCAGTTTAAGTTTTGTTTCTTGAAGGAGAACAGAACTCTGGCGGTTTGCAGCTAGGGAAGCAATGGGCTGCGACAGCTCGCTTGTACCTCCCTATCTCTACCAAGGAGTGTCTGAACCCCCGTTTCTAACAAAACCCAGGTCCTCTGGCTCCAGATCCTTCCTCTTTTTGCTTTATTATGCCTTAATTACCAATAGCTTGGTTCCAAAGTCAGCTAGATATAGTGATGGTTGTATGACGCTTATTGCCAGTTCTAGGATTTAACTTTTGTAAGTGCTTTTCAGTTTTCCAAAGAACTGTCCTCCATAAATAAATGTGGTGGTAGCAGCAAGGAACAGTGACTTTACTGCAAGAATGCCAACAGTCTGAGTTCAATTGATGCATTAGTACTGCTGTAGCCTGTTAAGGGCAGAGAAAAGCAGTGACTTATGAAGCCTTAAACATTGGTTAATTCCCAAATCATCCTTCAGTATTACAGTATCTTCTTATTATTATATAGAGACCATTAAACATAGATGCTTTTTCCAATCAATTCATATCCAACTTTATTAAAAAAATTTTTTTATTTTTTAGGCAATTGGGGTTAAGTGCCTTGCCCAGGGTCACACAGCTAATAAATGTCAAGTGTTTGTTCTGAGCCGTATTTGAACTCAGGTCCTCCTGACTTCAGGACCAGTGCTCTATCCACTACACCACCTAGCTGCCCCCATATCCAACTTTAATTAGGACTAAAATAATAAGATCCCTATTCCTATTCTTTCCTCCTCAAGACGCCATTTAGAGATATCATAGCCTCCTTCAACATCCTTTCATCAGATGCTTTTAATTCAGAGAATCACTTAACTAGAAAAGCAGTATGTCAATTTGATCCAGTTCGATAAACATTTATTAAATGCTAACTTTGCATCAGACATTATTTTAGGTACTGAAGACACAAAGATAAAAATGCAATAGTTCTTGCCCTCAAGGAACTTACATTCGTATCATCTAGAAGACACAATTGGAGAAGATGCAGTTAAAGGAGCATGTCATACTTTCCTCAACTGGTTTCTCCCTTCCCTGCCATACTGCTCTAAAATGATACTATTCCAAGTTATTTTAAGATGCCCAAAAGCTTTCTTAATTCTTCCTTTGACGTCAAAGTATAAATGATACCCTACCACAGTGAGGGGTACATAATGTAGAATCATCTTTTAATAATAATAACTGACATTTACATGGCACTTATATCTTTGCAAAGCACTTTATGTATATTTGAGCCTCACATACCTTTACTATTATCTTCATTTTACAGAGGAAAGTAAGGCTCAGAGAGATTAGGTGGCAATTACACAGCTAGTAAATGTCTGAGGGTGAATTTGGTTCCAGGTCTTTCTGATTCCAGGCCTCGAACTCTCTCCATTCTGCAACACTGAAGTGAAAATGCTTTACAGGAAGATTATTTTGGCAGTGAATCTGACTATGTAATAATAGCATTTTTATAGCACTTTAAGGTTTACAAAGCACTTTACAAATCTTATCTCACTTTATTCTCACAATTACCCTCAGAGGTAGGTGCTATTATTATCCACTAGAGGGGGGATAGCTAGGTGGTACAATGGATAGAATGCTGAACCTGGAGTCAGGAAATCTGAGTTCAAATCCAGCCTCAGATACTTATTAGCTGTCACTTCTCTCTGTCTGTCCCAATTTCTTCATCTGTAAAATGGGGACAACAATAGCACCCCCCTTTCAGGGTGATTGTGAGGAAATATGAGATATATTTGTAATGCTGGCTATTATGTAGCAGACATACTTGAAGGAACCTTAGAGATCATCTAACTCAACTCCTCATTTTATAGGGCCTGAAACTGAGGCTCAGATTGATAAACTGACTTATGCAAAGTCAAACAGTTTATTCAAGGCAGAACTTGGACCAGAATCTAGATTCCCTAACTCCCAATCCCTCTTTAATGGCTAAACTCCTTTAAATGAAGGTACAAAACAAACCTGTTTTGCAGGGAAGTCTATTCAATGGACAATAATTCTACATTGAGCTTTCAGAGCAAAGGACAATAAAAATATGTTGAAATTTCCCAGTCTTGAGTTTAAAATTGGGATAGGAAGCACCACAGTGCCTTGTAATTTGACTTCTGCTGGTTGAATCCAAAAGCTGCACAAGTAACTTATGGGATATATGTACTACTGTGAACAGGAGTAAAATGGGTTGAGTACTGTTGCTTTCAGGAAGGCAAATATAGCTAAAATTTTTATAGTGCTTTAAGGTTTGCAAAATGCTTCACATATGTTATTTTATCTTTACAACAACCTTGAGAGATAGGTGCTATTATCATTCCCATTTTACAGATGAACGTGGGGCAGACACATATTAAATTCCTTGCCCAGGGTCATGGAGGTTATAACTGTTTAAGGCAGGATTTGAATTCCATTCTTCCCAACTCCAAACCCAGTATTCTATCCACTATATCACCTTGCTGCCTCAAAAACAATTTGAATTCAACATAAACTTACCCTATACTTAATATATATTATTGAAAAAGGAATTCTAGCAAGATGTCAGTATAATTCTTCCTCAGTGATAATACTCACTATTCTCCACTGAAGTACCTACCCTCATGTCTCATCACAGCGTGAAGGTGACCCTGTCTAAGTTCTGCCCATTCTTACCAGGCTGGAAAGAAAGGCTTTGAGTACAGATGGGCTTGCAACAGACTCTATGTCTGCCTAGCCAAGTACTGAAAGGCTCATTGCCAGGAGGTTGGCCAACAGGCAATGAATTTTTTTGGCTCTAGCAACTTATGACACAATTCAACTTGGTGTAAAAAGATTTTCAATCTTCATTAATGGAAAGAATGCCCACACAGATGAACCATTTGAAATATCGAAATATCCTATGCCTCCTGGCTTCCCCATCTTTCTTCAAAGCCCAGTTAAAATCCCACCTCCTAGAAGAAGTTGTTCCTCATCTGTCTTAATTCTAGTGTCTTCCCTCTGTTGAATGTCTCCAATTTATTCTAAACACACACTCACATACATATTGTTTGTGCATGGTTGTTTACGTGTTTACTTCCCCATTAGATAGTGAGCTCCTCCAGGGCAAGGACTCTCTTTTGCCTTTCTTTATATGCCCTGTGCTTAGGCCAGTGTCTGCCACATAGTAGGTGCTTAATAAATTCTTGTTGATTGACTGATAGTCAATACATCCCTCTTCTTCTAGGACTTCACTCTAGAAGAGCTGACATTTATGTAGCACTTTGAAGTTTACAAAGTGCTTTCATACATTATGTTAACAGAGCTTCAAACAACCCTATACAGTAGGTACAATTTACCCCATTTCCCTCCAGGCTGAGATTAGTTAAGTGATTGCCTTACAGTTACACAGTATTAGGGACAAAGTTTGAACCCAGGTCTCTGATGATTCCAAAGTCAAGTAACCTTACTGCTACATCACACTGTCTCTTCTCCATACCTTTTCTCTGCCACCATATTACAGCATTCATTCTGAGGTGAACTTGTGTGTGCTATAGCAGAAAATCCACTGGACTGGAAGTCAGGAGACCAGAATTCTAACCCAGTCCTGATTCTTTGTGGCTAGCTATGTGACCTTGGGCAAGTCGTTTAGCAAGTTTCTGCCCAGAGCTCAGTTTCCTCATCCATAAAATGAGGGGGGTTGAATGAGATGATCTGTGAGGTCCCAGTACTATGATTCTCATGAGGAACTTTTTTTGTTTTTTGGGGGGGAGGTTTGTACTTGACATACTCAAAAGAAGTTTTAACAAACTGGATGTTTCTGGCTTCAAGAGAGAAGATGGAAGATGCCAACCTCACTCCAAGCTGATGAAGGAAAAGATTATAAGAAGAAACTGACATGAGAGGAGCTGACAGTCTCCATCATGTCCCTATACCCAGCTTGTTAACACTAGAGACTTCAGGGAATTTCCACTTTGGTGACATCTGGAATCCTTTCTCTCCATTGAGCTGGGTTACCTTGTTCCTAATAGGAGAGTTTCTTTACTCTGTATTGTCTGGTATATATTCTCATATATATTCTTGTATCTGCTTGTGCTCCTTTGGCCCTGGCATTATTCAATAGAAGTCACTCAGGCTACATATTGAACCACAGCCAGAACTAAAAGAATAAATGACAGTGTCATTTGCCTGAAGATACCCAGAGCCCTATGACAACTTTTACTCCAGTGAGGGTTACAGATAAATAGGAATATACCAGACACACTTTAGTTTAAAGACCTTAAGTCTAATGGTTTTACGTGTAGCCTTCTCTTGGCTGAGACTGTCGCCCCTGCCTGCGCGTCTTTTTTCCCATTTCCTTCTGGTTATCCAAGGATCAGCTCAAGCTAAACAATTTCCCTTCATGAATCAGATACGCTTTATGTGCCTCTTTCATCATGCCATTCCTTTCTACAAAACCGTTCAGTGGTTTCCCATTTCCTAGAGTCTGGCTAAAATGCTTTTGTCTGGTTTTCCAGGCCCTCCACAATAATTAACTCACTCTGATCATCCAAACTTGCTTCGTGCTTCTTCCCCAAACTCACCCTCTGTGGTCCCCAGACAGGCCTCCTCATTCTCTCTTCCCATTGATAATGGTTGTTTGTTCCCGTCTTCATGACTTGGTTCACATTGTTCCCTACCTATTTCCTGCCTACCCAAATCCAGGCTATTGTTCAAGTCTCCTCATAATGCCTCACTCTTCTATTAGGTTTTCCTAAATACTCTAGCTTCTTTGAATCCAATTCAATTCAACAAATATGAATAAGGGCTTATATTGTACTTATGTCGTACTTATTGTATAAAGACAAAAACAAAATAATCCCTGACCTCAAGGAGCTTAACATTCTGTTATTTTCTCCTCTGAAATTCTACACTACTGCTAGTTTGCACCACACAAGTTGATAGTTGATATATTTTATTGTTTTGTGTTTTGATCTGTCTCATAATAAAACATGGCATAACTTTAGACAATTGTTTCTTCACATGTAAAATGAAGTGGTAAATCTAGATAATCCTTTAGGTCCAGCTCTAAATTCTATGATCTTAAGCTATCCCTGCATCCTTCTGTTCTATCAGCAGAGACAATTTCACCATTATGTGGCCCATAGATACTTCTACCCTTGCAGACATCCATGGATTATCAAATTATAAAGTGCTTTACATATATTACGTTAATTGAGCTTCAAACAACCTTATATAGTAGGTACAATTTACCCCATTTCCCTCCTTTATAAGGAAACAGGCTGAGATTACTTAAGTGATTGCCTTACAGTTATACAGTATCAGCGACAATGCTTTATGTACTATGAGGTTTATAAGATTTGGTATATGAGGGTATGTTTATAAGGGGAAACTTGTTCTTACTTAAAATAGTAGTTGATTACCAACTGGAGGCTAAATTGGAGAAAATTACTGAAAAATCATTCATTCACACAGTAGATCAGGAGTCAGAAGATCTGGGTTTAGTATATCATGATTTTGAGATTTACTATTTGTAGGACATTGGACAGGTCTTTGAGAGGAGAGTGCTCTTTGAGTCATGTGACTTTCTTCAGGCTCTGTAGTCACTTTGGATGTTTCTGGCTTCAAGAGAGAAGATGGAAGATGCCAACCTCACTCCAAGCTGATGAAGGAAAAGACTTTAAGAAGAAACTGACATGAGAGGAGCTGACAGTCTCCATCATGTCCCTATACCCAGCTTGTTAACACTAGAGACTTCAGGGAATTTCCACTTTGGTGACATCTGGAATCCTTTCTCCCCATTGAACTGGGTTACCTTGTTCCTAATAGGAGAGTTTCTTTACTCTGTATTGTCTGGTATATATTCTCATAATTAGACTTTATCTGATTTCTGTTTTGCTTTCAACTTGGATAAATGCGTTTCTTTGTCCCTTTCCATTTATATGCATTGTAGGACTGGTATTTGGTGGGAAAGGGATCAAGCCTTGGATATAAAGCTTGAGTCCTCCTTTCCCCATTAAGAAAAAGCAATCAGGAGTTGCCCTGAACCTGAAAACCATATCACCTAGACAAATAATATTTAAGGAAACAGATAGATGTAGTTCTAGCTTGGTACCCCCCTCTCTCTGAGGAGAACAAAGTGGCCACATGTCTAGCCCCAACTTCCTCTTCCTCTCCTGGCAAGAATTCAAATCTCTCTTGGAGAAGGGGGTAACAGGGGAGAAGTGAGAGATGTCTATTCTCCCTCCTTTCAAGCTACACAATGATGCCCCTATACTACATGTAGAGGACAGCATTCTCTTCACAGAATTGACTATAAATGCATCCTTTAAATAGTGGAGAAAGAAGGAAGGGGAATTTGCATTCTGGACTGATTTTCACCAATAAGGAATAATAGATTGCTAACTTTGATATTGGGAACCTTGTGGCAAATGGTCACCAACATCTTAGAATTTGTGCCAGAAAAGGGGAGGAAAGCCAGGTATGATCTAACATGTGCTCTAGATTTTAGGAAGCAGATTTCAAAAGATTCTTTGGAAGGATAGTTAGGGTCTCATGGTCTAAAATTTTGTAGGGAAAGTTATCTTAAAAAAAAAAAAGAAAGGAAGAAAGCCTAAGAGGAATAGGAAATGCTCAGGAATGAAATTTTGAAGGCATGTAGAGAAATAGTTCTGAGGAGGAGACTAGAAGTATTGTCTAAAGAGACCAAAGTGAGTACCCAGGGAACTCACTAGCCAACTTAGCTTTTAAAAATACATATGTAGACAGTATGGTAGCAAAGATTAAGTTTAGATTAGTTAGAAGATGGAAGTAGATGACAGAGAATGAATGCAGCAGCATGACTCCATCCTTCAAGAACAGTGTAAAGAGTGCTAAAGCTTATAATGAGTTGTGAAGGAAAGATAGGGTATAGACTGTGTCTTTAAAGCTATATTAAAGAAAATCACCAAGTATCATTGCATATATGGACATAAATTAGAGGATTTTCAATTCAATTCAACAAACTTTTATTAAGTTCCTGCTGCATTGTGGTAGGCACTGGGGAACAAAGACAAAAATGAAAAGTCCCTGCACTTAAGGAATTTATATTCTACTGAGAGGAAAGGGAATATAGCCTGCACACAGGTAATAAAAACAAGATAACTTGAGGAAGAAGAGAACATTAATGACTTGCAGAGTGGAGAGATCAGGATAGTCTTCATGTAGGATGTCTCACCTGAATTGAGCCTTGAAGGAAGCTAGAGATTCTAGGTAGTAGAGGTAAGAGAGGCCTATGGGGTACAACTTGTACAAAGGTATCCCACAGATGGGAGATGGAAGGGCACATTTAGAGAACAGATAGTAGGCCAGAATGGCTGATACCTAGAGTATAAGAAGTGTAATAGTATGAAATGTTTAGAAAGGTAGCCTGGAACCAGATTTTGGAGGGCTTTAAATGTTAGACTGGCAAGTTTGTACTTTTATTGTTGTGGGATTCTCAATAGAATTTTCCCATTTCACACCTGTCCCCCAGAATTCTTTGACTTTAGAGCTGGAGGGGATTTCAGAGGTCATCTAATTTAACTCTCTATGTCATTCCCTAAAACAGATATTAGCATATAGGCTGGATTCTTTTTACTCATTCTCATCACAAGTACCATAAAGGAAAATGACAAAATATCATATGAAATGAAGTTTCTTTTTGCCTCTGAATACAAAATACAACTAAGTCTGCCAAGTCCCTAATATGTCTCTCTAAGAGGAAACCTATGAGCCATCCTTCTATGTAGCTCAACTCTTTTCTTTTTTAAAGCTTTTACAAAGGAGTATTTACCTTGACCCTTTCCCACCATTCAACCATCACCTTGAAACCATGAAAACAGAAGGGTGCTATACAGGACTATGTTTCATATTTTTCTTTGTTTCTTCATCATGATAGCTAAACAAATCATCAACTAGTGATTATCCTGCTAGGGATAGAGGCAGTTGGTAGCCCAAATGATAAAACTCTGGGCCTTGAGTCAGGAAGACCTGAGTTCAAGCCAGCCTCAAACATTTATTAGCTATGTGACCCTAGGCAAGTCACTTAACCTCTATTTGCAACAGTTTCCTCAACTACAAAATGGCACCTATCTTCAGGGTTGTTGTGAGGATCAAATGAGCTAATATTTGTAAAGTAATTAGCATAGTCCCTGGCACATAGTAGGCATTCAGCAAATACTTATTCACTTCCCCTGGATGATACTTTCCATATGTATCTAAGCCAGTCCAAGAATTTGAGACGTTCAAATACATCCCCACCAATTTCCTATAGTAATCTCATAGCATTTTAGAGATTACTATGGAATGTCAAAGGCACAAGTTCTAAGAGGTTCTATTAAGCTGGAAAACCTGATAGAAATTGTATTTAAAGAACATGTGAGATTATTTTGACATAACTTCTGTTAGTGAACCAATTTTAACTTCTCATATTCATTACTTTTTATTTTAGGTATTCATAAAATATGTTTAATAATATGTAGACCCCCAGCACCATTATAGGTATGAATGATTAGCAGAAGTACTGGAAGCCAAGGAAATCTCTTATGTATTAGAAAGGTCCTCATACTATGAAGTGATTGACATGAAAATGGAGTCCCTGGCAGTATCTAAGTCCTCATTCTGATTTCTGCTGTAACTAATTCTTCTGTGTCTTGGTAAAGATGGTGTTCTACTAGTAAGTGACCAAGAGAAGGCAGAACTACTCAACACTTATTTTGCTTTCGTATGCCTAAGATTCTTTAAAAGAATAGTTAGAGTCCTATGGCCTAAAATTTTGTAGGGACCTTGCTGTCACTTAAAGAGCCCACAACTGCCACATCATCCCACTTTGGTACATTTGGTTCTACTCCTGACAACCCACAACAAACATGTTCTAGAATTTTGCAAGGGATTTAATAAATCTACCTCTTCCCTCCCCCCCCCCGAAAATCAAGACATCTCTGGTTTTCTGATATCTCTTCCATTTTCTATAACTTCTCAAAGATCACTAATAGCAATTCTTTCATAATCACATCCATAAATTCTCATAGTCATCAGACTTTAGAGCTTGAAGTTATGTTAGAGATAATTTTATCCATTCTTTTCATTTTACAGATAAAGGAACCATTATTTGTCCAGATCTGGAGGTATGAATTAATTTAAAGTAGCTAGGTGCTCTCTTACTATCTTGTCAGCTATCTTGAGCTTCAATATCTATATCATGACATTTCCAGGTTTAAACTGGATCTCTTTAACACCATTCATTTTCCTTTCTGGAGAAGATGGAATTGTGATGGGACTTTTCTAGTTCTGCCTTCTCTCTGCCACCTGCTAACATTATATAACCTTCCCCAAGCCATGGGGCCTAGTCCTTCCTTCATTTCTTGCTCTAAATATAGATTTAAAATTCCTTCTGACTGTATTTTGTTGTTGTTACATGTCCACATGTCTCAGTTCAGTTTGTACTTCAGTTTTCCTAACATTCTTATGGGATTGTGCTCTATTATGAATTTGTCCTTGGTTCTATGTGCCTCTTTCTTGTTTTGTATATGAGTTCTTTCCATAGTTGGACTCATCAGAGAGCTCATTATGCCACCACAATTTTCTTTGAATGATTGCCTCATTCTTTTTTATTGGGTGTAATTATCAATTTTATCATCAGGATTTACATGTTTACATCCTCCTTCTTGATTCATGTTCTTTTTCTCAAACCTCTCTCCTTGGACTCATACAGAGGTACCTTTACTGAGCCCCTAGAAATGTGCTCTACAAAGTCTAAGGCACATACATAGTCAGCATTGTCTCCAAAGTTCTCTGTCACTTCAACATTACCAATAGGCCCTTCCTTCTTGATCAAGGCTATAAGATGTACTTCACTGCCATAAGGAAATGGTAAGTCATCCCTAAACATTTTTATAAACTGTTGAAAATTTTCCAACCTTTTAGAGAAACACAAACAACAAGAGAACATAAAAACACAAAGGGAAGACAATGCCTTCCTTATAGCAAACATTAATCATGTTGTGGAAGAAACTTCAATACAATAATAAAAGGGAATAGTGAAGACTTTGCTTTCCAAATCACTTCCTGAACTACAGGATAAAAGTACATTATGTTACTGAGTGAAAGCAGTGGCCAATGTCCAAGTGCCATGTATGATTTTTATTATCTCTCTGCATTCTGCCAATTAAAGCTAACAATTTTTAATCCCCTATTCTTCCAAGAGTGGCAATCCCTCTAGTTTAAAAATGATTTTTAAAAAAAGGCACATAGTCAATTAACAACTATTTTCTACAGAGTTTAAATTATGTAGCCCTTATCAGAGGTACCCTAGCAGAGCAAACTGCAAACTGGCCTTAAAATCATAAAGACCTAGACTCAATTCCTGAATCTGTCTGACTCAGGGCAAATCCCTCAAACTTTCTCATTGCACCAAACAACTCTCTAAGAATATAAGTTATCTATATGTTGCTGATCCGTGACAAGGAAAGGGGTTTCTATAGTTCTGTGGACTGATGAAATCTCAGGGGGTAGCCAAATACCCTTTATCAATTGAATTTTGAAAGCATGACCAGAATTGGAGAATTTTAAAGCTGTAAAGGACCTTATAGGTTATCTCATCTAACCCCCTCATTTTGCAAATAAAGAAAATGAGGCCTAGGAAAACTAAATTAATTGCCCAAGACCTCATGGCTAATTCTTAGCAGAGTTAGTACTAGGTCTCTTAACTTCAGTATTTTTTCCAATACACTGAACTTCCAAATTCAAAATTAAATTCAATTGTATATTATTTCAGCACAGCTAGGTGGCACAGTGGGTAAAGCAACGGCCCTGCAGTCAGGAGGACCTGAGTTCAAATACGGCCTTAGACCAAACACTTGACACTTACTAGCTGTGTGACTCTGAGCAAGTCACTTAGCCCCAATTGCCTAAAAAAACAAAAACAAAAAAACCAATTTATATTATTTCATTACCATTTATTCTGTGATATCTAAATATAGTTATAAGCCAGGTTGCCAATACTGTTTATTTTTAATCAGGAAGAAATGAAAAATATGCCCAAGGCCTTTTTGGCAGAACAGGCAAGCTGGTGGAGACAGGTTTAAACTCAGTGGTTTGTTTTCACAGAGAGAAACTGCTATGAAGAGCAGATGGGGTGTTTTTCCAAGTCCTTCCGGCTGCCATAATTGCTGATAGGGAACCTGCAAACCATGACCTTTCATATCACCTTGTCCTGTTCCTGGATCTCTTGAAGAAGAGATATCTTCTTTCCTCAGAATGAAAATCTCATGATATTTTTTGACCCAGGAGTCTGTGACTGGCAAACATGGTATTTGGAGGACATGCTCCAAGAGCTATACTCCACACTGTCTCCTGGTGTACCTCTCAGCCTAAAACTACAGAACCAATAGGAAAATGATTTTCATTCTTCCTTCATTGTCTGTAGATCTAACCAAATGGCTCCTCCTCTTCTCCTATGTCTAGAATGTTTTCTCTCTTTGCCTCCAACTCCTGGCTTCCTTCAGACTCAACATAAATCTTACCTTCTTCAAGAGGCAAAGATTTCCCTTTGCCTTCCCTCTGAGTTTACCTTCCACTAATACTATACACACACACACACACACACATATTTGTATATACATAGTTTCTTACATATTGTCTCTCTCATTAGAATGTGACATCCTGCAATACAGAGACTATATTTTCTACTTTCTTTGTATCCCCAGCATTTAGCACAATGCTGGCACATAGTAAGTGTTTATTCAGTGATTGTTGACTGAGTTATAGCTCAGTGTATGCATCCTGGATTGGTGGGAAGGACACTGGTCCTACAGTCAGAAGAACTGAGTTCTGACTCTGACTTTTACTAGTTATATCATTCTGGGCAAGTTATTTAACTTCTCTGTGTCTCAGTTTCTTCCTCTGTAAGACAGGTATAATGATACACACACTACCTATTTCTTTGAGTTATTGTGAGGAAAGTATTTTGTAAACTTTAGCATACTAACAAATGTGAGTTTCCAGTATTCATCTTTGTATCACCTTCAGCTTCTCATTTTAGTTCTTGCACAATAAGGATTAATAAAGGCTTATTGAATGAGTATAGCTCATGTGACTTGCCCAAGGTCGCATAGCTAGTAAGTAGTAGAACTGGTATTCAAACATTTGTCATCTGGCTCAAAACCCAGGGCTGCTTCTACTATATCAGGCTGCTCCTTTGCTTTTCACTATTCTGTGCCCAGGGCACCTACACTTTCTATACCTGCCTTTTTATATTACTGGGACCTGGAGAAACATAAAAGAGAATGTACTAATATGGTAGGTATTGTTGTCTTTTGCACCCTAAGATGCTGCTGCTGAGGGGTCTGCTGGAGTTGGGGGAGAAACAAGGGAACAAGGAGGGAGAAAGGAAGAGAGGAGAGAGAATCAGAAAAAAAGTAAGAGAGTGAGAAAGAAGGAGGGAGAGACAGAGAGAAGAGAGACAGAGAGGAAGGGAGAAAGGGAGGGAGGGAGAATGACAGAGAAACAGAGTGAAAGAGTAAGAAAGAAAGATAGGGAGAGTTTGGCTGAGAAGACTGTATAACTCAACACTGTTGTTGTTCATCCTTCATTCTTGAAGAGGACCAATGACATCACAGAGATGATGTCTTGACTTTCACGTGAATTGGATTTAAGTGAGGCAGAGCTGCGCAAAGTCATTAACCTCACTCTCTCCTCCAGTCATTGAAGTCCAGTGACAAAAGTCAAGAGAACTGATGATGGCCCAGGATGCAGTGCATGACCTTGGCCTTTATAAATTCCTCTCCAGGATCTATATACAGGGATGCTCCCATTTGCTTTTCTGTGGCAAACACTGTTGGCAGAGCTGTTTATCCTTTGCTTTGTGGACTGCATGATTCTTTTGCTCCATATAAACTAAGCTATCTTTGGTTGTTGTATACAACGTTGGTCTGTGTTTTATCTCAGCAATCCACATTTATGCCATGTGGCTTGAATTTGTCCTTCTTACAAGATCCTTGTAACTCAGAAAGGAAACACTAACTTCAGTCTCTTCCTTGAATATACTAGCTGTATACTCTCTCTGGAGTGCAGAGAAAAAAAGCACACCCTCCTACACAGCCACCTTTGTATTTTGTGCAAGTGATACCTGACTGATGCAGGTAGTCTAAAAGCCCACAGCACTCTTTGATGTAAAAAACACAGTGTGCTATGATAAGAACATAGAACACAGAATGTCCACTTTGAGAAAACAGTTTTCCTTTGTCTTTGGAGCTGTGAAAAACTGGCTTCTCCCCTCATACTGCTGTTGTTCATTGTTCTCCAGAGGACTGTATACCATGCCACCTTTGAGGGAAATAGCAATTCCTAAAATACAGCTTAAATGCTACGTGTGTGTGCGTGTGTGTGTGTGTATGTGTGTGTGAAGTCTTTCTTGAACGTCCCCCCCCTCCACCACCACCATAGCTGAAGTGATCTCTCTTCAATTCCCCTTGAGCCCTTTGCATCTTCCTTTTGCTCCTCATCCCCATGCTGTCCCCCCACCCCACCCATTACGCTCTACCTTGTAGTATACTGATTTTTGTACAAGTTGTATCTCCCTTGTGGGGGGGACAGGGTGGTATCTTCTTTCATCTTAGTATCCCCTGGACTAGAAGATACTAAGATGAAAGAAGATACCACCCTGTCTCCCTCCCCCCAAGGGGATACAACTTGGCCACACTTGAGGACATAGAGGGCCACATATTGCCTCGAGGCTGCAGGTTCCCCACCCCTGGCTTAGGCCTTGCATAATGACTCATATATAGCAAATAACAGGATCTGAGTGGAAATCCCAGTTCTTCCTTGAGCAAATCTGTCACCTTAAGAAAATTGCCTAACCTCTCTATGCCTCAGTTTCCTCATCATTTACAATAAGAGGGTTGGATTAAATAACCCATAAGATTTCTTTCAGCTCTAGATCTATGATCATAGGATCTAATTTTTTTTTGTTTTTTGTTTAATTGAATTGAAGGAGACTAGCCAAAAAGTATCCCTCAATATCAGCTAGGGAATTCCTTTTCTCCTTTGTGCAGCTAAACGTAAAGGACATATATCTAAAGCAAAATAAATAGATAGGGTAGATGTGCACATATACATATATACAAATATATATTTATGTATATCTGTCTATATCTATATTATACCTTTGCAAATAGTGGGAGGGTGAGGTGAAATAGTTCACAAATAAAGCCATAATTAGGACAATATGACTGGGTCTTTGCCCCAGGGTATTCAAATATAAAAATACTGACAACACTTTGAATCCTTAAGTATTAAAGAAACAACTGGGTTTCACAGCTATTTACCAAGAATGATTAGGAAGCTAACAGGTAGCACACTTCCCCTTTTCCCTACCCTCAATAGTTTCCCCAGCAGTGTTTGAGGGTACATTTTGTATCACTGGCTCCTGGGGCAAAAATTGCTAGTTATGGCTTCTTCAGTAAGATGCTGATCAGGTCTCAGTATCATCGGGCACTTGAAAATTTCCAATCAGACCCAGTCCTAACAGATCCAGAGGATCTTTTGCCTCCTATAAAATGGAGAACTGAAGATGCAGAGATATTGACACTCCTCTGACACTAATCATTGTGTCAGCATAATTAAGATGCCACTGTAATGAGGGAAGTCATAAGAGAAAAATTTCCAGTTAAACCCTCAGCAGTATTTAATATTTTATTCATTACCATGTTGTTGTGTTCTGCCTAAGGTAACACAGCTTCAGAAAAATGAGACATACACAGTCAAGATGACAAGCTTCTCTTCCAGTGTATTTCTCTAGATCCTTGGTGCTTTACTCATTTTTAAATCTTTATCTCTTAAAAGGAGGAGGGAAATATCAATTTCAAATTCAAATATTCCTTAGAGAGAAGAGGGAATATAAATTCCACACACATTAGAGAATTGAGAAAGGATATGTTTAAACTTTGAACCATTTTCCTTTAACAGGCCAAAATATAGAAGCCTGTTTCTTGTGAAAAGTTTCTTTGGCTTCTCTTTAATTCGGAGTTTAGAATAACCTTCTTTCATGTCATTTAGCCCTGCTTTTTTTTTTCCTGCATGTTGGATTAGAGTGAAGTGGATGAAATTCTTGTGAAAACATGGAAGGCTGCCTTGGCTGCCGTTTTATCGAGTCTGATTTGGTGCTATTTGGCAGCTGATAGAGATCCCAGCTCTGTCCTGTACTAAGAAGGGGCACCCTAGGGCAGGTCAGAATGTTCAGTGGTAACAAGTCACCGTCCCTTCTCTATCCCTCAGTTTAGTGCAATGGAAGGATCACTGGATTGTCAGAGTCAGAGGACTAGGATTCAGATCCTGGATTCACAACATTATTGACATAACTGCTTTATGACCTTGGGGAAGTCACCACCACCTCTCTGGGCTGCCAATGGCCTTTAAAATGCCTTCCTCTTCCAAATCCTTTGACCTGGCTGTTTTGAGCCTCAGAATTTTGAGTTGCAAAGAGCTAGAAAAGAGCTTAGATTCTACCTATTCCAAATTCTTTATTTCAGAAGTGACAAAAAAAAAAGAGGAAGTGACCTGTTCAAGTTCATACATCTTGTCACTGGCAAAATGGGGACTAGAATCCAGGTATCTCCACACTCCTAGCCCTGTGCTCTCTCCACTGCATAGTGAAAAGGTTTGTTTGTTTCTCCCACACCCAGGGCAATCATTATTATGCATCTTCCCTACACACAGCCTTCTCCTTTGTCTCGAGGGCTCCAGAATTCCCCCTTGTTCTGCAGACTTCTAGGAGGAGACTGCTTCATCTTTCCAAGAGAGTATAAAACCACTACCCTTCTGGGCCCCTGAAGAACGAGGCCTCTGATAACTGACTCCGAATGTATAAGAAAAAAAAATAAAGCAAAAGGTAACTTAAATGAGCCATGAGTAAGACTGATGGGGTCATTTTATTGAAATGGAAGCCAAGACACGGTGCCATAAAGGCAGGAATTAAAGAGTGTTCATTAGTCTCAGCTATAAATCTATGCTTTGTGCGCTCCACTTCCCCACACCCCCCACAGCTCTTATGAATAGAAATGTTACAGCAATTTCAATTACAGTAGAAGACTGGTTTCTTAGTTACCCTATCTGCAAAACAGCAATAACATTGGGGCACTTCACAGGCTGTGTGTGTGCAAGAATGAATGAAAAGGATTATAGGGTGCACTTTAAATAGAAATGGTTCTACCAGTACATCATCATAAACCCTGATGACACTATGCTCAGTGCAGCAACTGGCCCATTCATTGTGCTTGAGGCAGCTTCCTCCTGGCAGTGTAACAACTGGACAGACAGGAGCAGCCGGGAATGAAGTGAGCCTGGTAAAGGAACAGGTTGAGCCATGGGTAGGCCTCCTACTGTGCTGTGGGGCACTTGGTGGACAGCTCTCAGAGCCAGGAATTCCTCCCTCCATATCATCCCAGCTCCCATCCCCACACACCTTTTGATTCCAGTTAGGGAACAGGGATCTCTGCAGGCTCTCAGAGCTGGGCTGACATTGTTATGAGTGACAGCCACTGCTGTAGCTACCACCATTACCATTGCTACTGGGGTAAAACTAATTTATATTTACAAAGCCCTTTTCACAACAACCCTGTGAGCTAGGTGGTGTAATTATTGCTACACTTATTTTCAGTATTTTTCGACCTATACAGGAGAGGTGGCGCCAAGGTTGGCCACCAATTAACCAAGGTTAGAGGGCCAGTACCCTAAAGGAACATGACATGATCTGAAGATGAACCCAGGAGAACCAGGGTCACGGTGAGCGTAAAGGAGAAGGGTTGAATGGACACTGAGGCTTGAGAGAGAAAGTATGAATAATCTCTAAGGATCTGTTTTCAGACTGAAGTTTCCCTTGTAAGAATTAAGAGTGGAAGTTTGCATCCAAAAGCCTTGATTTCTGGTGTCATATCCTCGAGTTTGGGGGAGGAGACACAGAAGTATAATTCTTACTCTTCCTGGTTGGGGAACCAGTGTTATTTCTTCTGAGAAAAGAAGAGAGAGAGAATAGTCTTAACTATCATGTCTTGTATTAGGCCTCTTAGATGTAAAGAAGAGGAGCAAAGCATGTTTTAGGGGTAATCATATCATTTAGTAAGCGACTAGAGCTGAACCAGGAAAAGGGAAAGAGAAGGTCCCAATCCTATGAAGAACCAAGCTTAAACTGGACTGGAAGAGTTGAGGAAAGCTTCCCTTCCACTTAACCTTTACCCTACTCTCTCAAATATTTACTTCCATTTCAGATAGTCAGGTTCTAGATATTTCTAGCCAAATCTGTGCAACTAGGCTGGGCCTTACTCAGGCTGGTCTGGTATTTAAGGTTCAATTTGGATGAATGAGACACTTGTGGATCATTTAATTGTCAACAGATTAAGGTTTACTTAGCCTTAATATGGAAAGGATTCTCAGCAAGAATTCAGCCCTGGTCCAGATAGATGCAGTCCTCCTTGTCTCCATACAGAAATAAGTTTGGGCAGCAGGGCAAGTTGTGATAACCCACAGTGGTACATTGCCAAGCCTGAAGAGCACTGACTTCTCATAGACTAGCCTCCTTATGCACTTCAAGATCCAAGAACCCCTTCAAGTCTTCAACCCCACCCCCTAACCTCTAGGAGATGAATATCTTGGCTTTTAAGGAAAAAGTTAGTCTAGTCTATCTGGAAGGATATTATTATTACCACAAGCAGTAAGAGAAAACTAGAAAGGGGCCCAGGGTGTCTAGTAGGGGAAAACATACTAGGGATACAGAAAGTGAAGGAGCAACTTGGCTTACTCCATAGCAGGTCACTTTACTTGAGATGCAAGGACAGAAAGACTTTGAGGGGAAAAAAATCTAGGCCATTTCTCAACAATAACACTTCAGTACTCTAATTATTTTGGTATTGGTGTACTGCAATTTAATAGACATTCTCTGAAAAATATATCACCCATCAGCCAATCTGGTGATGAAGCTTATGAAGACTTGTACCTTCCCAGAAGCTTGTGTTCCACTGTCTTAACCATTAAGAATCTAAGATCACCTTCAAACCATAGTGAAGTGTCAAACCAGTACATTAGTGGACACAGTAATATTGCTTGCTAGTCGAATTTCTGAGCTGGGCAGAACTGTCTTGTTAGGCTTCCATATTGGACTGATCCTCTTCCTCATACACAAAGTCCCTAATAGTTCTCACCACAAAAGATTGGGTAGGACCAGCACTAGAAAGTACCTGGAATGCTCCAGGGAATGTTTCTTGGCTTCCTGTAATTGAATGTGAGAGTATCCCTATAAAGTTAAAACCATGCTCTTCAGCTGAAACTACCATGAAACCCAAACTGTTGCCTCCGGAAAGAACCCAACTGACTTTTGTCTTTTATCCCAGATCAGTGGAGTAGGAAATCCTCCGTTTGGCTTTTAAAACACTTCACAACTTGGTCTGTTCCTGTCTTCTCAGTCTTCTTACACTTTACTTCTCCCTACGTACTCTGTACGTTATCCACAGACACTGGCCTTTTTGGTGTTCCTACCACACAATGCTGCATGTGTGCCTTTTCACTGACTGTCCCCCCAGGCCTAGAATGCTCTCCTCCTTCACCTCCATCTTCTGGTTTTCCTGGCTCCCTTCAAGACTCAACTTAAATCCTACCTTCTGCAAGAAGCCTTTCCTGGTCTTTCCTCTGGGATTAACTCCCTTTAATGCTGTATGTATTTTTAAGTATATGGTTGTTTACATGTTGTATCCCCACTAGAATCTGAGCTTTCTGAGGTCAGGGACTGTATTTTTGTGGGTTTTTTTGGTATCCCTAGTGCTTAGCACAGTGCCTAGAAAATATTAGTTGTTCATTCGTTTTTCAGTCATGTCCAACTTTTTGTGAACCCCCATTTGGGGTTTTCTTTGCAAAGTTACTGGAGGAGTTTGCCATTTCCTTCTGCAGCTCATTTTACAGATGAGGAAACTGAGACAAACGGGGTTAAGTGACTTGCCTGGGTCAAACAGCGAGTGTCTGAAGTCAGCTTCCTGACTCCAGGCCTAGCTCTATCCACTGCACCACCTAGCTGGAAAATATTAAGTGCTTAATAAATGCTGGTTGGCTAACTGATTGAATGATTTTTCCCTTTTTGCCGATCAGAAACACATTTTCCTTAGTAAGTGAGTGAATTTATGCTGAAGAGTACATGGTAAACTTGTGTCTATCCAAATTATTTCTTTCAAACTATTCAGACTAGTGAATTGAAAGGATGTTTTCTGGCCAAAACATTTGTTTTCTGTTATATAGACAGGCAAACAAAATAATCAGGCCAGCCGAGGGCAGAGACTATTCATTTTTTCCCCTTGTGTCCCCATTACCTAGCACAGTGCTTGGCACGTAGTAGGTATTTAAGAAATGATTTTTAAGCAATAATTGGTTGCACCCTCTTCTTTGGCCCACTTAGAATGAATTGAACTAATCCATCCTTCCAGTTACCCAGGTCCACAACTTGAGAAGTCCTAAACTTCACTCTCTATCAGTTGCCAAAATCTCATCAATCCTCCCTCCACAATTCTCTCAAACCTATCTCCTTCTCTACAATCACATCACAGCTGCCCTAGTTGAAGCCCTAACCATCTGTTACATAGATGTCAATGGCCCCTGCCTCTAGTATCTCTCTTTCTCAATCCATTTTCCACACAACTGACCATACTACTATCCTGACCAAGAAGCTTCAGTGGCTCCCTTAGCAAACTTATTCCTTACAAACTAACTCTTCCATTTGTCATCTAAAGCCCTTCACAGTCTATTCCAACATATTTTTCCAAAATGGACTTCACATTACTCCCGAGCACATTTTATGGTTTCCCTGTCAAACTGGCCTAATCGCTGTTCCCAATATTTGTTATTCCATCTCCTGTCTTTGTGCCCATTATACAAGCTGTCTCATTCAGAATGTTCTTCTTCTTCACATATACCTCTAGCCATTCTTCATTCCCTTCAAGGCTCCACTCAAATGCTGGCTCCTAACCACAGGCCTTTCCTGATCACCTCAATTATTAAAGCTTTTCTTCCCTTTCTCTGCCTCCATTGCTCTGTATATATTTTTAAATTTATTTATCTGTATTAGTAGGAGAAAAACTTATCAGCATCCCCCACCGTATGAGTTAGGCAAGTTCTTAAAAGAAATTAATAATAATAGCTAGCATTTATATGTGTCTCTAAGGTTTACAAAGTGTTTTATATTTGCTATCTCATTTGATTCTTAGAAAAACTCTGTGAGGTAGTTGCTATTATTATCCCCATTTTACAGATGAGGAAACTGAGGGTACAAAGGTTAAGTGACTTGCATATGGTCACACAGATATTCAGTATCTGAGACAGGATTTGAACTCAGGTTTTCCTAACACTTAAATCCACTGCTGGTTCCTAACTACAGGCCTTTCCTGATCACCCCAGTTATTAAAGCTATTTTTTCCCTTCTCCTGCCTCAACCAAGAGGGAGACTCTCACAACTCTAGGGATAGGGACATGATCAAGGTGCCAGCTCCTCTACATGTCACCTCTTTCCTGCAGTCTTTTTCTCCTTTCAGGGAGCTCTGCCTCAAGAGAATCTGGAACCAATTCTTCTTTATCAAGGCTAGAAGTCAAAAGAACTAGGATCTCTCATATCCCAACCTTTTGCTTCCCAATATCCACCAGAGAGTCTTGAACCCTCAGTTATACTCATATGCAAATATAGCACTCATTCTCAACCATTTGGGGACTCTCGATGACTGGTGTTTATCATGGAGGAGAAAAGACTTAAAGGTGATATGATGGTTGTATTTAATGAGCTGTTATATGGAAGAGAAACAGGCATTCTAGTTGACCCCAGAGGGTAGAACTAGAAACAGAGTAGAAGTTGGAAAGAGGCAGATATAGGCTTCGTGTAAGGAATGATTTCCTAACAATTATAGGTATGGAGTAGTGAACTATGCTGCCTTGGGAGAGATAGTGAGTTCCCCTCGCTGGAGTTTTTCAAGAATAGGTAGGTATGAGTTGAAATATGTGTGTTCTTAATCCCTTCCAACTCAGTAATTCTGTGAAGTATAATAAATAAGTAAATCCACCCCCTTTTTCTCCACCCACACTGTTATGACCCCACTTTCAGGTCTTCATTGCTTTTTATGTAGATAGGCTATTATAATTTATTGCTGACTAGTCTCCTGGCCTCCAGTCTGTCCATTCCTAGTCCCATCTTTTACACAGCTGCACAATAATCTTCCTAATGTAAACATTTGATCACGTCCCTCCCAACTCATGAAAACTTCATTGCCTCTAGGACAAAATGCAAACTGAATAGGCTGACATTTAGTCTCCCACAATCTAATTCAGATTGACTTTTTGCTAGCTTTGTTTTCCTCTACTTCCCTTCACACATTCTATGTTCTATATAACAGGATTAAGAACTATTTCTTGATCTTGTTCTGCTTTTCCCTATTTCCTAGGCAAGACTCAATTGCTGAAATATACTTCTTCCACATCTTCCTATGTGGAAATCTTTCAAAGTACAATTTAGGTCCTCTATGAAGCCTTTCCTGATCTTCCCAGCTGAAAAATGTTCTGTCTCTTCAAATTTCTCTAGATTTTTTTTTTATCTCATTTGTCCTTAAGACATTCTACTTTGTTTTGTACTTATTTGCAGGTATGTTTTACCTCCTCAATTAAAAATAAACTTCTTGAAGGCAGGGATTATTGTTTTTCATCTTTCTGTCTTTTTTCAATATTTTCTCCCTTTTTTCTTATTTACCAAGCAAGTCACTTATTATGGTGACTTGCTTAGTAAATTTTTTTTTAAATATTGAATTAAATTCATGTTGAAAGACAGTTCCAAAAGTGGTGTTCCAGAAGTGCTTTCAACAATGAATGTCAGTTCTTGAGGAGAGATAAGAATATGTTCTTCCTTCCAGAGGTGGGGGAGATGATAAATGTGGAGTGTTACATAAGTTGTCAGATATTGTCTGGTTATTACTTTTGTTGCTTTAATCAGAGAGTGAGTTTGAATTGTAGTATGGTCTTCTTCTCCCTACTTACTTCCCCTGCCCCAGAGGGTGACTATATGACCACAACTCAAATTCTCACTCAGGATCCTAGGGTGTGGGTGCGGAGAAGACACTCCCGGTACTTGCCACTGTAGCTACTGAGTCCTTACTAGTATGCTTCCCATTTTTTTTTTTCAAAATCAATCAGTTATAGTGATACCACTGACTTCTAAACATGAATCATTTAATATACGATAAGGTAAAAACAAGAATTATCACATTTACTCAATAGAAGGTATTGCTAGATTTACTCAATAGATACTCTTTTACTTAATAGAAAGTAGAGCAGAAATAATCAATATGTAAGTTACCTAATAACCTAAATTACACTCTCCCACCAGTGTCCACAGTGGAGAATAGATATACACTTACAGAAACTAGCAGGGAGGCACATAAGTAGGAAAGGCATGTACTTGGGGCAGCTAATGACCCTGGACAGTGGACCCTGATATTCTTGGTATTTTTCAAAAACATCCTGTACTACACATATCACCTGTGTGGAAAAACTGCTTTTCTGATATTGTTCCCCTTCCAGTCCTCACAGTTTTCCTGCTCAGCAAAGCTGATTTTCTAATACCTAGTGAAATCTCTTTTGGCACATAGCCACCCTTGACAAGATGTTAAGAAAGTGTTATCTTTTGGTAACAAGCAATTCCCTTAAACAGAACTGTCAAGTTTCTTAGATCTGATCTGGGACTCTGATGAGAACCTCCCTTTCAAGCCGTAGATAGTGATAGGGCCATGGAGCCTTTCTATAGCCAACCCTTCAAATAGAAAGGGATCCTGTTTTTATTCAAGCAGCTTTCAGCAAAGAGAAGCTTTTTTTTTTTTTACTGCAAAGCAAATGCAAAGCTTTTTTTTTTTCTCCCTCTCAAACCATCAAGGTCAATAAAGGGCAACACAGATAAACCCTTGAGACATTTCACTTCTCTCAGGCTGTTGATGGCACTAGAGGACAGTCTTGTTCTTCCCCAGCCAGTCAGCTCTCAGTGAAGTGCTGCTTTTCTTCCAATCAGCACAGCTCCCAGCAAAACAGCTGTATATCCTGCCTATCAGCTCTTATATCCTGTCTTTTGTAAGCAGCATTTCTTGTTGCCTCTTGTGTCTTTTGTCCCTGCCTGCTGTTGTGCTCAGCTTCTGCTCCTGCTTTTGTCTTCATTTGACCATCTCCCAGACCTCTAATCTTCTGTTCTCTTTTGGGGGAGGGAGGAAAGGGCCTCTAGTGACTAAAACCAGGGCCTCCTCATAAAGAGTGTTGTTGTTATATCTCTTTGGGAGGCTTTGTTTCTTCTCAAGGTGATTTGATTACTTTTCCTTATACAAATGTTCCTTTTCTATCTCTTTTAGCAATTCAAATGTCCACATATGAAAGGAGCTATGTCTTGCATATATGAAAAAACAGAAAATATACATGAGCTTTAAAGAATAGGAAAAGTGGAGTTCCTGCATCCCTTAAACAGAGGAAAGGGAAGAGGAAAGAAAAAAGGGAAGGGGACAGGTATAGCTTTTCATCTAATCTCTCTGATGGAAAAATCCCCAGTAATCAGTCCACTTTGGATGTAGTCTCTACCTAGGAGTAGGGAACTTGCAGCCTTGAGGCCACATGTGGCCCTCTAGGTCCTCAAGTGTGGTCCTTTGACTGAATACAAGAACAAAAGGGATGATTATTGAGGCAGTTTTGCCTGGTAATAATTTAATCAGGGAGGGATGTGTTAAACACTCCCCCCTTCATATGCATAAAGAGGAATGGGCAAGTGGATATCTCCTAAGGAAGACTAAAATCTTATTCCTCTAACACAAATCTCTGTTTTAACCCCAATCCTGTTATCTTTCAGCCTTTCTAGAATGGAGTTAGGCACTTTTTCCAGGGACTGTTAGGATTTGCCAATTCCAGGAACTGTCAGATTTATTTCTCTGTTTAATTGCCCTTGTTAAGTTCTGTTGAAATATGTTTTCATGTTCTGTTCTGTGCAAAGGAACATGGTGAACTTAACTGAAAGCTGCTTACATTCAAATGTAGTTAGATTAAGAGCTGGCCGATAAAGGACCCATTGTATGTAAATGCAAGACAGTTACCTGATGGGAAGATGGTAGAAGTGAATTATAGGAAGGAAAGAAGGAAGGAAGGGAGGGAGGGAGGAAGGAAGGAAGGGAGGGAGAGAGGGAGGAAGGAAGGGAGGGAGGAAGGAAGGGAGGGAGGGAGGAAGGAAGGGAGGGAGGGAGGAAGGAGGGAGGGAGGAAGGGAGGGAGGGAGGAAGGAAGGAAGGAAAAAAGAAAGAAAAACTCCTGTTTGAAGAAAATACAGCCATGAAGGTTCATCTTGCTGGTGATGGTTACATTGTATTACTATGATGTCCCCCAGCCTCTGCCTTCAGACAGAGGCAGAAAAGGTAGTCACAGGGAAGACAGGGGGAATAACAAAGCTTTCTTCTTTAGATCTATCAGACCAATTGGTTCTATCAAGCTGGAAAGGGTTCAGAACAAAAGCTTTTAGTTTCATTTATCATTTCAAGAGTTTTAGTTTTTTAATTTCTGGAAAGATTTTAGGTGTGGTCTATCATGCTTGACCAATCTAGCTAGTTAAGGATGGGTTCACCACTGGATGATGGATTCATTGTCCACAGAAACCAATAAAAATGCAAAATGTCCCTCTTGTAGGAACCTTCCCTGCTTCTGCAGCAAGTGATAGAATGGCAGAAAAGAGAGGCATAAAACCACCATTTTGAGTCCATTTATACATAGTGATTTAACTGTTGGTATTCTAACATGAGATAACATGGCATGATGGATAGAGAGCTGGCCTTGTCAGGAAAAGCTCAATTCAGGTCCCACCTCCAACATATTGGCTTTGAGACTTTGGGCAATCATTTAGCCTCTCTCAGCACTTCTTAAACTGTGGGTCGCAACCCCATATGGGGTCATGAAAAATTTGGCAACAGTAAAAGGTTTCTGAACATGCAACAACCGAAAATTAATTAAAAATCAAACTCATAATGAATCTAAGGTGTTTCTGGCAGCTCCTGCCTATGTGGTATCGCACCTTCACTGCAGCCTTAGTTCTGGACACAAAGCACATGTGCTTTGCATTGTGCACACCCTCAGGCCACACAAGACCAATGAACGCTGCCAAAACGTGAAAAGGGTCCCTGAGTAGAAAACTTTAAGAAGCCTTGTGACAAATCTCTAAGACCTTCAGTTGCACAGAAGATGCCAACCTGCATTGGTAGTGAGAATTTCCTCACTCAGAAGTAGAGTACCAATACAATCACATGGCCAGTCTCTATCTGTATTCTAAAATGACATCTTTATCCAATGAGACAACTTGATATACTACTAGGGGAAATGAACCTTATTGGTAGAGACATTCTCCCTATGAGTCAAACTGGAAGACATAAAGAAGTTACAACTAAATGGCACTATGGACCATAGGTTCTCCTTGGAGAAGTGAAGGAGGAGTTTGCTTTTTTGTTTTCATAATGCACCTAAACAAAAAATACCATTTCATGGGCTACTTGGGCATAAAATCTCACAGTGCTCATTATTAGCAGGAGCAAAAATACCACCATAAAGAACATTGTACGTTATATGCTGGTATTTGTCAGAGAGGACAAAAATGTGGAGAAATTCTGCATAGTACTTGTTAAAAGCCTCTAGACTGAAGTCAACATATAATTTGATACTTGGTGAACAAGTGAAGTATAATATAGAGATTTGCTAGCCAGAGATAGGCGCCTTGTCAAGAAGGTTATCTTACAAAGTCCAAATGAAATAAGGATTCATTATCATTTGTTAAGTTCTGCAGATACTCTTGTTTTCAAGAGATCTTATGTTATTGTTATCAAGTCTCACAACACTGGGAAACTATGGGGCCTCTTTAATGAGAACCACGTTCAAAAGAGATCACCCTAAAAATCTGCAAAGAAAAAAATAGTAAATACAGATTGTATATTGTTCAAACTCCAACATGTAACTGGATGGGTATCCTATTGAGTTTATTCACCAGTACACATGTCTTGGACAGGCAGATAAACATTCAGATAAATGAGAGGCTATATCCTATTTTAAATAGGGAGGATAGTTGTCTGGATTTCACTTGGGAAAATATATAGCATTGTCAATGATTCCAACCTATTTCCTGATGCAAAAAAATCTTTTGAAAACCAATATTATCTCTCTGATATTATATGACTGTGACTCATGGAATAACTTGATTTCTGAAGAAGTAAAATTGTGAGTAGCCTGAAAGGCAATGGATAGAAATATGGCAGAAACAAGTAGGTTGCAGCATATTGCCAATGATAACTTGAAAGCAAGAAGTAGCTTTAAGGTTTTTGTTTAGAAAATGTATGATAGAAAAAGGGAGCAGATTGGTCATGTAGTGAAAGAAAGGGGTGCCAGATGAACAGTATAGATGTACTGCTACCCATGAAATGTGGAATATGCCTGAGGAAGGTCTTCATCATGTTAAATAGATATTCTTTGGAGGATTCATGGTAGTTGATCTAAATTCCAATCCAAATTCTACTACTTACTGCCAAATGACTTTAGGCAAGCCACTGAACTTTTCTGGGCCTCAGTGTCCTCTTATGTGGGGATTGGACTTGATGACCTCTAAAGTCCCTTCCAACTCTAAATCCTATTATCCTATGGTTCTATAAACAACTCTGGTACTCTTGCTTCTCCACTGGCTACTTAGTCTGCTTGTTTTACCACTCCTCCTAGGAACAACTTGACCTGTGGTTTACACTTTGTTTACCTTTGACTTATATGCTAAACCAAATTTGAAATTTGTTTTGTCTCTGTGTCTCAGCTTCTGGCCACTGGTCATACCCTGGCATGGGAGAAGTAAGATATAGCCAGGTATGGTTCACTTATTTTTCAGTTATGCTGAGGCTCAGCAAATGACAGTGAAGCTTAGCTGAGGTTATATTCATAAGCATGTCTAAATTGCACTGGAGTTTGCCAGCTTGGTTGCTTCACCTGGTGGGGACCTAGAAATGCTGGTTCCCTGGAAGGAGAGACCATTAATATGGTACCTGAGCAAATGACTGCACCAGTTGTTTTGATTCAATGTTCAATTTGCCTGTGCCTTGTAAACTTCTGCTGTGGATACTCAATAAATGCTAAATCAATCCACCAAATGCAGAACTGCATTTTCATCCTTCCCAGAGTGATTTCTAGCCCTAACATAGCTGGAACAACTACAGTGGTAGTTATTCCACAGTGATGTAACTGTAGTTGTAAATTTTTATCGTTCTTTAATTCTAAACATGGTAAGAAAAACAAATGGAAGCAGTTGTCTCCTCCCATTAAATTAGTCATTCTAGGCCATCATCCTGAAGTTATGTATTATCATTAGACACTGAGCTGAGTTAACAAGATAGTGGGATCTCCACCATTTGCCTTCCATGATAGGATCATAGGCTTAAGACGGGAAGGGACCTCCGAGGTTGTCAATTCTGACTCTCTTATTTAACAGATGAGGGAACAGAGCCCCAGAGTGGTTAAATGACTTGCCCAAAGTGACACAGGCAGACCTGGCGGAGCTAGGATTCAAACCCACATCCTCAGATTCCAAACTTGCACTCTTTTCGTTGTGGGGCTAGAGGCTGGGAAGAAGAACCTCGTGCTTCAGAAGGTGGGTGTGGGGGGGAGCGGCAGGGGAAGGGAAGGGGGGAGGGGAACAAGTGCCTATCAGGGGCCTACTATCTGCCAGGAACTGTGCTACCTGCTTTACAAATATTAACTCACTTGGTCCTTGCAACAGCCCTATGAAATAGGTATTATTACTATTTCCATTTTACAGTTGAGGATACAGAGGCTGAATTAGGAAAGTTGAGAGAGGTTATATGACTTGTCTGACCAGGGTCATCCAGCTGTTAAGTGTGTGAGGCTGGATTTGAACTCAGGCCTTCCTGATGCTAGGCCCAGTGTTTTCATCTACTGTGCCACCTAACTTACGGGAGAAAAAAAAAATCAAACCAACTAGCTAAATAATAAGATAATCAGACTGTAATGAAACTGTAGAAGCAGATCACTGTACTGGACAAGTAAAGGTAAGTGTCCACAAATTCTAGAACATGCCATCCCTGTGGAGATGCCACCTGGCAACTCTTTCTACAGGTGCTACTGTTCCTGCCTTCTCAGCAAACACATCTACTGAAGACCCAGAAGAGAAAGTTCTGGATACCAAAATCCTTGGCCTCATCAATGGCTCAAAATAAGAAATAGATGTCGAAATGACAATAAAGAATTTCCTTTCCTCTCATTCCTTTTTTAACTCTCTACAGCCTGGCTTCTGACCTCATCATTCAACCAAAACTGCTGTCTCCAAAGTTACTAACAATCTCTTAATTTCCAGATCCTATGGTCTTTTCTTTTATGTTTTGGGGGGGAGGGGAAGGAATGGGGAGAGGCAATTGAGGTTAAGTGACTTGCCCAGGATCACACAGCTAGTAAGTATGTGAGGCCAGATTTAAACTCAGGGCCTCCTGACTCTAGCGCCGGTGCTCTATCCATTGTGCCACTTAGCTACCCTTCCATGGCCTTTTCTCAGTACTCATTCTCCTTGACCTCTCTGCAGCCTTTAACACAGTTGATCACCCTCCTCTCCTTTGTATTCTCTTCTCTCTAGGTTTCCATGACTAGTCTAACCTGGTTTTCCTCCTACCAATCTGACTGCTCCTTCTCAGATCTTTGCTGGATCTTTGGTCACCCTGGGGTCCTCTAGGTCCTGAGCCCTCCTTGTCCTGGGCCCGCTTCTCTTCTTCCTCTATGCTATTTCACCTGACGATCTCATCAACTCCCATAGATTCTACCTCTATGCTGACAATGCTCAGATCTACTTCTCCAGCCCTAACCTCTCAGTTGACCTCCATTATCACATCTCCATCTGCCTAATAGACATCTCAAACTGGATGTCCATAGTCATCTTTAAATCAACATGTTCAAAAATGAGCTCATCTTTTCCCCAATACCCTCCTCTCTTCCAAATTTCCCTTTTACTGTTGAGAGCACTATCACCTTCCCAGTCACTCAGGCTCGCAACCTCGGTATAATTCTCAGATTCCCATTCTGTCTCTTACCTTACGTGTCCAGTCTGCCGCCAAATTCTGCCAAAATGTACCTTTGTAATGTCCTTCATATATGCCCCCTCCTCTCCTCTGACACTGCCACCATCCTGGTGGAGGCCCTCAGTACCTCACAAACCCCAGATGGGGTGACTGAACAACAAAAGGTCCAAACACCTCAGTTTGTAGATAAGGAAACTGAGGCCCAGGGAATAGATCTCTGGATCTAAAGTCAGGAAGGCCTGAGTTCAAATCTGGCCTTCAGCAATACTTACTGTGTGACTCTAGGCAAGTCACTTAACTTCTGTCTGCCTTACCTCCTCATCTGTAAAATGGGGATAATAATAGCATCTGCCTCCTGGGATGATTTTGAGGATAAAATGAGGTAATATTTATAAAGTGCTTTGCAAACCCTAAAGTGCTTATTATTATTATTACTACTACTAGTGTCATTATTATTGTTTATTATTATTCCATAACTTTTACAAACTCATATATGTAGTAAGTACTAAAGCCAGGACTTGAACATAGGTCTGCTAGTCCTGGCCTTTTCTGATGGACAACACTGTCTCCATGTCATCATAATGTGCTCTTTGACTTAGCTCCTGGTAGGTCTAGCACAAGTTTTTGCTGGAAAAACAATGATCCTTAGCCACTTAACATATAAGGCAAATAGAGGGATAGAATTCTGGAAAAGTTCCAAAACTTCTGTATCATCTATATATCCAGGACATCTCAGCAAGACAGGGGATTACTTCACTCCTCTGTGCCTCAGTTCCTTATTTATAGTAACAATAGCTAGTATTTATATAGTGTCTTAAGGTTTGCAATGCACTTTACCAATGTCTCACAACAGCCCTGAGAGCTAGGTGCCATTATTATGTTCATTTTTACAGCTGGGGAACTTGAGGCTCAGCGTAGTTAAATGACTTTCCCAGGGTCACACAAATAATAAATATCTGAGGCAGGATTTGAACTCATGTCTTCTTGATTCCAGATCCAGCACTTTATTCACCATGTCATTTAGGAAACAGAAGGGCATAAAATGGGATAATATCTAGTATTTACAGAGTTGTGGTAGGGCTTAAATGGGATAATGTATCTTAAGCAATTGCATTGCTTAAACCATTATTTAGTCACCAGGCCGCCACCAATCATCTTGACTTAGGTCCTGCCACAGGACTTTGATGACTCTGGAGGAAAGAGTGAGGCTGATGACTTTGTGTAACTCTGCCTCACTTAAATGCAATTCACTGAAAGTTAAGATATCACCCTTGTGATGTCATTGGTCCTCTTGGAGAGTGAAGGACCAACTCTACCCCCCCCCCCCCACCAACAAGAAGTTGGTTGGGATTATCTTTTTTAGAGAGGCAGTGTGGTATAACGGATAGAGTGCTAGATTTGTGGTTAGAGGACTTCTCTTAGAATCACAGCTCTGCCACTTACTATAGGTGTGACTTTGTCAAGTCAATTAAGCTTTTTAGGCCTCAGTTTCTTCATCTATAAAATGAAGGGATTGGAACAGTTTCCCATGCTTTTTGTTCTCTGAACCCATTTCAGTATCAAAAATTGTATTGTTAGGCCACAGGATAATTTAATGTACTTTTCATAACATTCTACAGTTACTTATCCCTTAAGGTGCTATTAAAGGATTTTTAGAGCAAATTCCTTGGACAATCTTCATGAACCTCCAAGAGGTTTGGGAATCTTCTTGATGGGAATCTCTGAACTAGATGACCTTCCCTCCAACTCGAATCTTATTAGTTCAATCAGTTGGTTTTCCTCCTCCTAACATCTGCCTAAGATTAGTGTGTTGAAGGAACAGGAGATTTGAGTGAGGAGGAAGAAAGTTGGTCATTGGGAACCACTGTGAAAGTAGGGCAGCCTTGGGGCTAATGGGAAGGGAATCTTCTAGTGGGAGATGTAAGATAATAGGAGGCAACTGGGAACCTGGAAAGAGGCTTCCTTGAAGAAGGAAGGTGAGAGGTTGTCAATGGCAAACTTCACCTAATTAAAAATTCTACCAAGGACTAACCTTGTACCCAGAAAAAGAAGAGGAAACTTTTTCCTTTCCCTTCTCCCCTGTCGGACTTCAAAAATCACATCTTTACAGCTTTCTTAACTTGGAACTTCCCTCAGTGCCTGGTACCACCTCCTCCTCCTCCTGGAACATCCTACTCTCCCCGCTGATTTTTCCCCATGGAGTATCTTTCTGCAAGCTTCTTGCTACCTCTAGCCTTCTCTGTCTGGTGGTTTCTCCTGAAACCTCCATCTATGGAAAGACCTGCCTTCATTCTCTTTCTGGCCTTGTTCTTGATCTTTGGACTTTAAAATGTGTGGAGTACTTTCATCCCCTGCATCCACTTTTCAGTTTGCTTTTGTGTGTCATCTTTTTCCGTTGGAATGTAAGCTACCTGAAGACAGACATTCTTTTGCTTGTATTTGTATCCTCAGCACTTAGTATAGTGCCTGGCACATAGTAGGTGCTTAATAAATGCTTATTGATTGATTTCAATTTCAGCATAACACTTAGCTGTCAAGAGACCTAGAGGAAGATCCCTAGCATGTTGGATGAGAGCCTGATGTGAGGAAATAGCAGGCATAAAGGAGAGATAGTCAATGAATTCATTCCATTTGGTCCATTGGAAGGACCTGAGTTCAAATCCGGCCTCAGACATATAATACTTACTAGCTGTGTGACTCTGGGCAAGTCACTTACCCCCAATTGCCTCACTAAAAAACAAAAACAAAAAACAAAAAGTAAACGAGATGATAGTACCAGTTGATATTTCTGTGGGAAAATGTGGTTTGAGTTCCAAATAATGTGTGTGTGTGTGTGTATACATGTATATATGTGTATATATGTATATATACGTATATATGCATATATATGTGTATATATGTATATATACGTATATATGCATATATATGAAAATTGCTTATATTCTGAAATATTATGCATAAATATGCCATTTTCAAATTGGGGACCACCTATCATCTAATTATAAATGTCAGTATACCATTGTGTTTTAGGAATTGTAACTTTCAACATGTTGCTGGAATCAGATTTTAAAATTCTGATGTGTACAAAATGCTGAATTCAAAAAGCATGTGAAGCAATTTCTGTAACTATTTCTAAATCTATTTTTTTTGTTTTGGGGTTTGGTTTTTTTGGGGTTGGGCGATGGGGGTTAAGTGACTTGCCCAGGGTCACACAGCTAGTAAGTGTTATGTGTCTGAGACCGGATTTGAACTCAGGTCCTCCTGAATCCAGGGCCGGTGCTCTATGCACTGGGCCACCTAGCTGCCCCTATCTAAATCTATTTTTGAATAATCTTGAGTAATTTACCCAGTCCTAACAAAGGTTAGGCAGAAGATACACATAGTAAACATGTTTTGCAGAAAGCTTATTTGAACAAAGGATATAAAATAAAACGTGAACATTTTCATTTTAATCACTTGTTATCTCTTCTTACGAAAAACATGCAGACTTTTTAGATCCTTTTTTTCATCATTGTTGTTGGTATTACCAGCAGTGGTATCTGGCTTCTTCAGCATAAATATAAAAATAGTGTTTAAACAGATGTAGACAACAAATAATTGCAAAGAAAGGAGGAGGGAATAAGAGAAAGGAAACCAGAAAATGATGTATAATTAAAATACTGCTCCCTCCAGTGATGTGAGGCAAAGCAGACTTCAGAAGGTTCAGAGCAAAGAAATAATTGCATATGCTTTATTCCCAGGAGTACCAAATAGGACTGACGAGCTATCAGAATGTTTTGATTTCTAGATTTTGTTGAAGCATGAAGGCAATGTGGACTTTTTATTTAATATACACTTTATAGGTTTTAAGTAAGATCCATGGACCAAAATATTACATCTAATGTACTAAGACTTAGTCTAATGGAAGACTGGTTTCTAAACCTCAACACAAAGGATGTTTGTTTCATCCTTTGTTTCTTTGGTTTTCAAATTCTTTCCCTTACCCAGTAACTCTGGACAGCAGAGTATCATTTAGAGCCTTTTAGTATGCTATTGTCCTTTGTTAATATTGATGCAAAGCTTATCAGATCACCACTGCAGGAAATCATTGCCCCTTGGCTATAGCTATGTTCTCCTGAAAGTGGAATGCAGAACATAATTTGACTTGAAGATCACTTTCCCAGGTGTTTCCTGATTTTTCTCTTCTCTTGGACCCTCCTTGTCTGCCACCTGTGGTGGCAGCAACATGGAGGTGGTGGGCAATCAAAATGCTGATTTCTCATTGTTATATGATGAATAGCATTTCTGTCCATGAACCTCTGTGGGAGTTAATGGAAGTAGGCAATAAATCAGAGTGGATGGTATTCAGGTGAAACTGTTGTACTCAGTCATTTAAAAAGTAGGCAAATGGAGAAAAAAAGACCGGTAATCTCTCTCCCCTTCCTCCCCCCCCCCACCCCCATAAAACTAGGTTTTTGTGCTGGGTTTAAAATGGCATCAAAATAACTGTTTGGTTCCAAAGTTAGAAAAAAGAAGCTGAACGAGGAAGGAGCTTTGAGATTGTCACAGCAATGGAAGAGATGATTAATTACATGAAATACTGTGTTTTACTTTGCCGAAGGCAGGAACAAGGTTTCACTATTAATTGCATTAGGATGTAGGGCTAGATAGAACACAGAGAGCTCTAAATGGCTAAACAACTAACTGCCCCGGCGGGTGTTTCCAGACACTTCATCCATGTAGGGATGGAAGACATGGAAACTTCCTCTATGCAGTTCATCCCCTTCTCTGTAATTTATAGTCTTAGAGGATTGCTGAGAGTGCTGGGAATTTAAGAGACTAGCCAATATGTGTGAAAGGCAAGACTTCAATCAGCAAGGATCTGGCTCCAAGGCCAACTCTCTATCCATTTTGCCATGGCTGCCTCTTATCTAAGGGTGTAGATATTACCAACAATAATCAATAACTTATTTGGCTCATCTCATTGAGATTCCCAGTCTCCTTACCAACTTCTCATGATGCAGAAAGATTCCTTGCTCTTATATAGGTTTGAGTACATTTCGGGGGGGGGGGGAATGAAAAAACAAAAGCTACAGTATTCCAACTCCCAAGCTGCTCCTTGCAAAGTTTATAGTTTCAGTTCCCCCTACCCTGTCTTCATTCCCAGTTCTGACACATGCAACTTAAATAACATTTTTAGGAGAGCCCTCTCCAGCATTCTCCTTTCAAAGACCAATGGGAGGACAGAATCGTTTTGCCATCCTGCTCCTGAAACAAGAGGCACTTGGACTGCTTCCCAGACACTTCAGCGTCCTTCTAGGTGAAGCTCTGATGAATACCTCAGCGCCTGGTGGTGGTTGTCCAATCAAACGGAGACTGACATTCCTGTACTTGCCCTATAGCTGTCTTCGCAAACAAAAACTCCCCTGAACTTAGTCTGCTTTGTCTCTTTCCTTATTAAAGTTCGTCATTGTCTTTCCAAATCACGTTCTCATAGTGAGAAATCAGAGGATCCTAGGCAAATGCCATCAGGTTAAGCGACTTTGGTAATTCAACTCTCCACTTTTATTTAGGGCCTATGGACAACGAAGAAACGCAGAGGAAAAGAAAAACCAGGCCAAACTGAGGTTACCTACAGATGCAAAAATTTCTGGCAGACAAACAAGTCTATTTGTAGCACACAGGACTCAAATGATTCAAATGAAAACAGAAGTGCAACAAATAGTTACTTAAAACATTCTTTTAAGTTACAGGGAGAGACAGTTCAAAAAGGACATAATTTCAGGAGCAGCCAGGTGGTGCAGTGGATAAAGCTCTGGCGTTGGAGTCAGGAGGACCTGAGTTCAAATGTGACCTCAGACACATGACACTTACTAGCTATGTGACCTTGGGCAAGTTACTTAACCCCAATTGCCTTACCAGAAAAAAAAAAGACATAATTTCTGCCTTCATGGGGCTTACAGTCTATTAGGGGGATAATATATACACATAAATAGAAACAAAAATAATAGATGAAAAGTTTCAGAGAGGTAGAAACAAAATCCAAGGGGGGTGGGGAGGACTTGGGGGAGAGAGGAGGAAGGCCATTACCTACGGGAGAAAAGTTTTCTGATAGTGTTTGAATTGGGGCTTTCAAGGACATAAAGGAATTCAACAAGCCGAGATGACACTCCAGACAAAGATACAGAGGCAGCACAGTTAATGCAAGAGGCAGGGAAGAATTCAGTTTGACTAGATGTTAAAGTGCATAGAAAGGAACATACTGAGGAATTTGGAAAGGTGGAGTGGTACTAGATTGTAAAGGATCCTAAATTCAGTGCAAAAAGAGCTTGACTTTTATTTGTTGTGTTGAGGAATCATTGAAGGATTTTTGAGCAAAAAGGTGATGTAACCAGATCTAAGCTTGGCAGCAACGTGAATAATAAATGAAGATGGGGTCAAGAACATGGAGGAAGCAAGACCTGTTAGGAGATGACTGTCCTACTCTATCTGGATGGTAATGATGGACTTGGTTAGGCTTGTGGCAGAGAGGGGAGAGGAAAGAAATTGTGGGGGTAGAAATGATAGCCCTTGTTGACTTATTGGATATTAGAGATGCGGGAGAGAAAAGTCAAAAGAACCCTGAGAATTCAAAATTCTGCTTTATGGATTATTGTTTTCCTGATCAAACAATGTATTCTATTGGAAATTGAGTAATCTAGAAATGGACGATGAATTGCAAATTGAATGACTTTTTTAAAAGAAAATTTTCTTTGCATGTTCTTCTATGAGTAAAACAAGATGCTACCAAATCCCCAAGAAGATATGACTGGCAAAATTGCATTCAGAGCTATAACTAGCTATTTTTGAGCTTAGAGCAAGTACCACACACCACACACTGGGCAAGAAGTATGAAGCAGGCCCTCAGTTTAGCCAAAGTAGGGGAATGAGGTATCACTCTATGATGGGAGTAGAGACAGAAAGTCTAGGACACTAGCAAAAACACAGGCATGGGAGGTTGAGAGAGCTACGCAGAGGAGGAAATTATCCTAGCCTTCCATTTGGTAGCTTCCTATTTTAAATAATTATACTTGCTATTGTTCTTACAACAACAACAACAACAACAATAATTACACTTGATAACTATTTTATGAACCCTGTTTCACCAACCCCACCCCACCCTCCAGGTTCTGAAGGACTTCAAGTGCTATTAATGCCCTAGAAATCTGATGCGCTGGGACAAAGCTTCAGTGTCCTCACCTTGGTTACATTCATATCATGAGAATTGTGAGCTCATGAAAATCCTTTTAATCACCACACTGATTTCCCTGGAGGAGGAAGTCAATAGAAAAATAATAAAATAACACTGTTGATAAGATTTGAGAGCCAGCTGAATCAAAATAGCAAAAATGGTGGGGAATAATAAAATATACCATTTTAAAAGTATGCAGCCATTCTTTTTTGTGTTAAATATCATCTGGTACTTAAGGGTTACAATGACAAAATTGAATGCTAGGGCCTTTTTTGATATTATAGTACTAATTACTAATCTTAAAATAGTCTTAAAGGAGGTGAATTCAAAGCATAATATCCATTCCATAAACTACTTGTTAAATTAACATTTAAAAATAATTTAATTGCTGAACAACAAGGTCTAAGCAGAAATAATTTTGAAAATTAATAAAATAAAATGTTTTAATCATTATTTTCATTGTAATTTTTGTCCTTTATGTTAATTTATTTGGAACGTAAATGTGTTTAAAAAGTATAAGTCAATGATACCAATAGAAGATTTCTATAAAAGAGAGATTTATAGTATTATAGAACTACAGAGTTTGAAGGGGAATATAGATGTCGTCTAGTCCAACCAGTATCAGGGCAGAAATTTCCTTCTCCAACATCCTATGTGTCTTTTGAAGATGAGCTTCTCTACATGCAATGAGGCTAATCCTTGGACAACAGACACATAGTTCATTGCTTTGCTGACACTTTCCAGCTTGGCAGGACTTTCCAGAGCTTATGTGTAAGTTTGTGATAGCAGATTAGACTTTAGTGAATGAAAAGTCTGGTAAATTGAGTTGTAAAATAATTTTGTTCTGTCTTTGCTGGCAGATATTGTATAATTTGCATCTAGATGTAAATTCCATGAAAATATGCAGATTTTAAAAAATTTTAGATATGACTAGGAAACTCACTCTACAAAATCTCTGAATAGTAAGAACCCATTGGGATGTCCAATTAATTGCCATAATTGTTTAATTATGCAGTGATTTAAGCACAGTCATGAGACAAAGGATTAATGGAAATGAGAAACTGAGCCTTCAGTCAATCAAAATTTCTCTCTCTGGGGCATCTAGGTGGTGCAGTGGATAGAGCACTGGCCCTGACATCAGGAGGACCTCAGTTCAAATCTGGCCTCAGACCAAACACTTGACACTTACTAGCTGTGTGACCCTGGGCAAGTCACTTAACCCCAATTGCCTAAAAACAAACATAAATAAATTATCTCTCTCACCTACTACTCTTTTCCTTTTGCCTTCAAACATGTACAAGTTTCTTTTATCTTGAAAAAGCCTTTATTTCATACTGTTGCCCCCTTTACCTACCATTGGCAAAGCAAACTTGACAACAGGAAAATAACCTGAGGCTCCAAAATGCAAATACCCAACAGGAAGAAAACAAACTCATTTGTGCCTGATGAAAGCTGCATATATCACTTCATCATAACCATCACAATCATCACATCAGCTATTGATGCACAGAAATAGAAAGAGAAGAAACAGCAAAAGAAAAATAGTGTTGGAGATTATGTAGCTATAGTGTATTTTCCTCAGCTAATACCCTTATAGGAGGGCATTAGTATTAATCTTTAAGAACAAATGTCAGAAATGCCTCTTGTGCTGGTGATCTGATCTGATTGACTTTATCAGTTTTACTTAGAGGGGTTACTGCAGTTCAGGAACTCGGTGAGGTTTTTTTGTTTTGTTTTTGTTTTTTAGCATGGATGTTCATATGAAATAGGAAATTCTCTTCTACTGTCTGGGAACCATCCCTCTATTGATTGGTTGTGTGAATTTGCACACTTCTCTATGAGTCAGATGATTCAGGATCAGAAAATGTGCCCAATGTTTCCTTAGATCAGCAAGTACACAAAGGAAGACTTTCTGTTGGCTTATGTTATCCTTGAGCAGTATTTAAAACAGGGAATTGACCAGATTTGGCCAGACAGATGAAATTAATGAGAAACCAAGAAAGAGTTAAGTTTGCTAGCTATCTTTACCAGGAGGTCTGCAGCAACAATCAAAGTATTAGATCAAAAGGGAGCTTATACAAGAAGCATCTTCACATCTGAGAACTGAAGCTACTTAAAATTGAGATTGATACCAAGATGAGACAGATGAGATGATCAGCAAACAAAAGCGGTAAGCCTGAATTGAAGGAAGCTTTCAAGCGCCCAAAGATGAGTTGCTTCTGAAATTAGTTGTTGCATGATAAAGCTGAACTATTTGTGGACTTGTTTAGATTAGGTAAGCTATTGTGGTCATCTTGTCTATCTTGAAAAATTAAAGGAGTCAAAGTTCAGAGACAAACCTTCCTCTGTCCTTACCATATCCTGATACTACTCACCTAGAGTCAGAGACCACCTATAATTAATTTTGTGGTAGCACATGATAACATAATGAATAATCACTTATGTTTGCATGGTATTTAATTAAGCAATGCATCAATATATGTGTAGCCTGATGCAGCTATATAATGTGAACCTTCAATACTGATTATCGTTTAATGTCTCTAATATCATCTAACCAATAAATATCAATCAAATAAATAACTTTTACAAAGGGATATTTACTAAGAAGGTATAGCAAGGACATAAGTACAACATTCCAAAGAAGGAACATATTCAACCATTCTGATACCTGGGGAGAGTGGGCTCAAACAAAGTAGTTGCAGTAAGGACCCCTTCCCAATTCCCCTTTCCCACAAATTTCATATTTGGGAATGGCGCAACCACTAGACAAGCCACTCCTTTGCTTACAGGACATGGTGTCTTAACTGCAAGGTCATTTCACTGCTGAGCTATGTTAAGCAGGATGCTCTTGAGGGTTTGTTCCTATTAAGACTTTGCTACTGCTGCTACTGACTCTAGTTGCTAGTGGTACCCTTATGGTTCTTTGGACCTTTTAGAGCTCATGAGATCATAACCTAGTCCTTTCCATTTCTAATATTCATCCACCTAGGATCAGGAAAGAATGAAACAGAAGAGGAAAGAAACAGAGGCAACCATGTGTTGATGAAAACACAATGTCTTGAGGGAGCTAGGTGGCGCAGTGGATAGAGCACTGACCCTAGAGTCAGAGGGACCTGAGTTCAAATCCAACCTCAGACACATAACACTCACTAGCTGTGTGACTCTGGGCAAGTCACTTAACCCCAACTGCCTCACAAAAAACACCCAAAAACCAACATGATGTCTGGATGGAGAGATATCGCAGTACACGGTAGGCAGCAATCCACTGTCACTTCTACTTTGCCATCTCTTCCTTCCACCTGGATGCCCACAATCCTTTTAGCTTCTCTCAACCACCAGGGAAAAGAGAGAGAGTTCATCCATTGGAAACTTTTCAAATTCAAGTATGCCATTACTTGTTTTACTTCAGCAACAAATAAGATTGTGCCTTATGAAACACACTCAAAAGATGTGAATACCGTAAAACCAAAAATATGTGACCTCTCCTAACCGCTGTATCAGTTATAAATAAAACTACTTCATTATGTTTTGATGCAGCTACAATTCCATGATATGGTTACTAGCAATGTTACTTAAACATACACGGAAACATAATTATGTTTTGCTGCCTCTGAGAAATCAATGCTATTGAGGGTTTTTTTAAAGTTTTATTGATGTTTTCTGTTATTATATTACAGTCATTTCTGAAAATACCCTACTCCTACCCTAAATCAAATCCTTTCATGTAACAAAGAAAAACAATCAAGTAAAAATACTCCCATGCAATGAGAGGGTCTGAAAATGTTAGCAACATTCTTCCCTAATACTCACCCTCATTTTCTCTGAGAGAGGACAGGACCATTTATTCTCCTAGACCATCAGTGGTCTCAGTTGCTCAGAATTTAACTTCTCTTCTAACGATTTTCTCATTTACATTGTAATAGTTGTTGTGGATATTGTTTTTTGGTTCTGCTTATTTCTCTCTGTACATGTTCATAGAAATGATTGTATGTTTCTCTGAATTTCTCCACCTCTCAGAATCCCTGACTTCAGGATGATTTAAAAGGAAAGTGACAATTTTGGAAGGGATTGTTTGAGGACAGATATATTGGTGCACTATTGGTGGAGCTGAGACTTGGTCTAGTCATTATGGAAAGCTGTTTGGAACTATGCTAAAAATGTCATTAAACTGGTCATATTTTTTGATGCCATACTATCATTTCTAGGCTTATGCCATGAAGAGACCAAGGGAAAAGATTAACATGTACAAAAATATTTAGCTCTTTTTTGTTACAACAGAGAGCTGGAAATAAAACAGTTATCTATCAGTTGGGGGATGGCTGAACAAATTATCCTTCTATAAGAAATGACAAAAGGGATGGTTTCAGAGAAACTTGGGAAGACTTATTTGAACTAGCATAAAGTGAATAGAACCAAGAGAACAGTTTATATAACCATTGAAAAGAAAATCAATTTTGAAAGACTTGAGAACTAATCTACCCAATGACCAGCCACTACTCCAGAGGATTGATGTTGAAAGACTTTTAAAAAGTGCTTTGTAAACCTTAAAGTGCTATATAAATACTAGTGATGATGATGATGATGATGATGATGATGATGTAATTCACGTCCAGAAAGAAGGGTGATGGTACTCAAGGTTCAAAATGAGGCATATGGTTTGGACCTAGCAAATGTGTGGGACTGTTTAGCATAGCCATGCTTATTTGTTACAAAGTTTGTGTTTTTCTTCTATTTTTTTTTTTATTTGGTGGAGGGGACTTTGGAAGAGAAGGGAGCTAGTAGTAATGTTGCCAAGAAAAAGAAGAAAAAAAAGGTCATTAGAGCATGATTTTTAAATGTGCAGAAGAGAATGAAAGGAAATTCAGAAGGAAACATAGATAAATGGGACAGCTTTGAAAGCAACATGTTGAATTTATTTTATCCAAAAAAAGCAAGTGGTTTTTAATAGAGATTTCCAGTTTCACATATAGTTCTTTTTCTGTTTCACTTTGTATATGGAAGTGTTTTCTTTTTGTGGTGTTTGCTAATATAAGAACACATATTTTTTGACAGATGCCCTGGCTTTTTAAAAGTTCTTTCTCAGCTCACCTGCCACCTCCTATAGGAAGCCATTACTGGTTTATCCAGATACTAGTGTTTTCCCCTTGAAGGTTAACTTCTACCCACTCTGTATGTTTCTTGTAAAGCACCCCCTTGGGAATATATGAGGGAGGAGTTCTGTCCCCTACCACTCAGCCACTTCAGATGAAGCACAGATAACTTCTGAATGTTTCTTGTGGGCTATGATAGCTTTTAAAATTAGATACTGAACTGGAACTCTAGGGATAATCATCATTCTTCAGACTTCTCTTCCTCCTCCTAACTCAAAATATGAGGATGAATTCTCTAAACTTTGGAGAGTGAATGGAGGATATTCTTCTACCCACTAGCCTCAAGCCATCATCCCATATTCTCCTACCTGTGTCTAGGATGGTACTGCCTACTTTGAACAGATTATGATAATAAAATAGCATTGATGCATGCAAGAAGAAGAGCTTGAATGTAAATGGAACCCAGACATGTCAAATAGAGTTCTGCTTCCTGCCTTCCCCACTCCACTTCATTCTCTCTCTGTCTCTCTCTGTCTCTCTCTGTCTCTCTGTCTCTCTCTCTCTCTCTCTCTCTCTCTCTCTCTCTCTCTCTCTCTCTCTCTCTCTTTTTCTCTCTCTCTTTTTTGGTTCATTCCTTTCATTAGATAAACTTGACCTCAGACTGTTTAGGGCAGTTTCAGATTAGAACTAGGGTGGGTCCAGGCTACCTAAGACTGCCCTATGAAGGTTGTCTGTAACTCTGGACTGACTCTGATCTGCCTCCTAGATCTCAACCATTCTAAGGAGCAACAGAATGAGTCAAACAGCTGTTAAGGTTGGTTGATGAAGGGATATGCAAAAAATATTACTAATTTTTTTTCTAAGTTGTGAGTATGTGGCCAAACTAGATGAGTAACAAACTCTAATGAATAAACACACCTGAACAGAGCTTAGTGTTGTAAAAAGAAAAAAAAAGTGAGAATGATAATATCAATATGACACATTTAAGGAAATGTGCATTTGTTTATGTGATGTGATGCATGGCAATGAGACATAAATTGCAGGCAGTTCCTGTTAATGACTGTAATAATATTGTTATTTCTATAGTAAGGTTAGGAGGGGATAAGGGTGAGGCAGAGCAGAAGTTTCACTGAGGCCTCCAGGATGATCCCCATATCTATGTATTATGTAAATACATATACATATAAAACAAAGAATAAATACTAGCAGTTGAGGGGACCAGGAATGGCTTCCAATAGAAGGTGGCACTTGAAGAGAGGGATTCTATGAGGTGGAGGGAAGAAGGAGCCCATTCCAGAAGTGGGGGACAGACAGACAGTACGAGAAGGTCAGTTTGGATGGTCACAGAATGTCCGGGACAGGACTAACACCCAATGAGCCTGGAAACATAGGCTAGGGCAAGGTTGGAAGGGATTTAAAAGCTAAGTAGAAGAGTATATACTTGATTTTAGGGGCAATAAGGGGCCACTGGAGTTCACTGAGTATGGGAACGATATGGTCAGATCTCACTTAAAAAAAGGCAACAAAGGTAGCAGGAGGTGTGAGGGACTTAAGTGGAAGCACACTTGAAGCAGAGAGATCAATTAGCAGGCCATTGCAAAAATCTAGAGAAGAGAGATTGGGAGCCTGAACTAAGGTGGTAGTTGTTATGAGTAGAGAAAAGGGTCAGGTGAAAGAGATGTTGTGGTGGTAGAAACCACAAGATTTAGCTGTCTGAGGCAGAATTCGAACTCATCTTCCTGACTCCAAGTTCAGTGCTCTACTATGTCCCCCAGTTGCTTCTAGGCACTTATGGAACACGTGTGGCAAGTGTGTAGAACACACACAAGGCCAGAGAACATAGGAGGCCACTGAACATGCATACTGAAGGCAAAGCATACTCCTAAGGCAGCCTTGACTGTGCCCCTGACGCTGTTTCTCACTTTCTGCAAAGCTTTTTATAATCTCTATGAAGTGATGGAATTGTAAATGGCACTATCCACTGAGCTTCAGTCCTGTGCTGAGGATTGCGGGGGGGGGGGGGGATGGAGGGTGTCTAGGCTGATGTGCAGGTTGTTGCTGTCATGGGCAATGACCTGCTTTCTACCGCCATCTGCTGGTCCTCACCTGCATTGTTGGCTTCCCTCATTAAGGGGAAGGGGTCTATTGTTTAAACCGCACGTAGCTTCCTATGGAAGGCAGGCTTTCAGTTGGTACGTGAAAAAAGCCAGGGAAGACAGAAGATGGAGATGAAGAAGGACTGTAGTTGAATGTTTTCTTCTATTTATTTATATAACTAAGCTCGGTTTCTGGATTGGGGCTTTGTTCCAGGGTCAAAGTCCCCTCCATTCCCCTTTCCCCATCCTCCTTTGTCCCTTGCACTCTTAGATGGAGGATGGTGCTATCCCTGCCCTGCCACCATTCTGGATGGATGGCTTAGAGCAGGCTTCACCATCTGCTTCAATCCTTGGCTTCTGCCTCTGTCTTCTGATGGCCAAAGTACATACTGACCTTAGCCCTGTCCTATTCCCCTTCTCCTTGCAAGATTACTAACTGTGTATTCTGTCCCCTGATGCATACCTCACAGGCCCAAACCAGAGGTTACAGATTGTGCTGGTCTCAGAACTCCTAGAGCAGGAGAGGGACACCGATGACCTTCTAAGGTGAGGCCTTTTGACTGAGTCCAAGTTTTACAGAACAAATCCTTTTATGAAGGGGATTTCTTCTGTGTGTTTGGATTCAATCAAAGGTCCCTACTTGAGGACTGAGAAGGCCCCGTGTGGCCTCAGGGCCACAGGTTCCTCACCCCTATCCTAGAGAGTCCCTGGTTCAAGCTGCCTGGGTAACCATCCATCTGGAGCTGGACTTGTCTCCTGTTATGGTTCTGATAGGAGCTCTGGCTTAAGGCTCCCTGGAGGGTCCCAAGGAGTAATGCCAAAATCCCATCTCCCTTCACAGTGACCTTCCAGGGGCAGGCTCCAGCCCCTCCTGAAGCTCTGACAGGTCAGATCTGAGATCTCATTGGCTTATAGTCCATTTTCTGGAGATCAGATTGATTCTTACTCCCTCTTACATGCCCCCCCTTAGAGTTTTCATAGGCTTTTTGGCTGGCTTCTTATGTAGTCTTGGACTAGATGGAGAAGGTTTTGGGTTTTATTAATCATGTTTGTTTGTTTTTTTCCTTTTCTGGCGCCCCTTTTCAGTCCTTGCTGTATTATCAAGGGAGTTGGTTTGGCTAGGACCTTTCATGTCATCATCTTAACCCACTGAGCTATTCTTCCCACTAATCAGAACGTTCTAATTTTTCAAATTTTTCTTCTTCACTCAGGCCATAAAAACCTCCTGCTTATATTACACTACTTTTCTGCTCTCAATTAATGGTAAGTTATGTTATTGTTGCCCTCATCGTCTCCCTAGACTCTTTCATCTTATCACACCATATTCCCAGTGCGAGATAAATCTGAGGGCCTGATTTCTCCATTTGTATGCTACAGAAAACTTAAGAACTGTGCCATCTTGGCTCAATACAAAAACCGTGATATTTAACTTGAACCAGGTCTGAATGTTGCCTGTTTCTCCAGTGTACCTCTCACAATGGTGAACTTTCTCTCTTTAAGCTCCCAATTCAACCCCATTCCCATTTTTAATCACTGACCTTTCCACTAACTCTATGAGAAGATTTAAGGTACTTACTACTAGCTCTTTCACGTACCTTCCTTTTCATCTTAACACATCTGTATTAACATCTATAGGAAGGACAATGATTTTGTTGCTGAGAGAAAAGTAGGACAAAAGTCACCAGTCTCACACAAGCCCTTTAAATATTGCAATATGAATCTATCAGGGTGATTTTCATGAACTTCAAGGGAGATGTTGGAGGTTTAAATAAATTAAAAAGAATTCTATCACTTCAACTCAAATAGCAGACCAGAAGTTAAAAGACAGACTTGATGCTTCTCTGGATGGTTAGTCTGAATCACAAAAGAGCTAAAAACAGCCCCAGGAGCTCTGATTTAAAAGAATTGATAGGTTCCTTCTCCTATGAAAAAGAAGCTGCATTATCAGCTGCAGTTTGGTAAAAGACTAGTGTATGTCCACAGAAAAGATCAGAGGGCTTGCACAGAGAGCAGCCGAATAGAAATATCAGCAGATGACAGCACTGCACAGGACCCAAACCCAGAAGCAGTGGGGAGAATAGCCAACAATAAATACAAGCAGATTGTGTCCCAAAGCTTGATGATATCACCAGACTATAGCATATAGCCTTAACAGTATTGCAGGTAGAGAAGTATTCCAGCAGGGACACTGCCCTATGTATCTGAATTCCTTGTCTTCCCTCTTCCAAATGTGCTCCTTGGCCATATGTATTTCCTTAGACCTTTATCCTCTCCTATCAACAGTGTCATAACCTGTGGGGTTGAGAATACATATCTGTGAGTGTGGAAGGAGGCATTTTCCTTGCCATTTATTTTGTTATGCTGCTAACTAAATATCTTTTGGATTAATGTATTTTACGGTTGATGTGGTAAAGAAACATTACTAGGGGCTTACAAGGTATTGTTTTGAGATGATGTTGATCCAAAGCTTACCTTGAAAACTACCTAGTAGCTAAAGAGGGGGAGGAGTATGGGGTGATTGTAATGATTGAGCAGGCCTCATTTCCTCTAATGTTAGGGGAAGAGATCTCTTTTTTTATCTATAGCTAACCCCTCTACCTGTCCTTGATCCCATTCTTATCTAGACTCTTGAGGAACCCTGCTTCTAACCAAGCCAAACATCTACAGAATCCCCAGCTTCTCTCTCTATTGATGCCTTCTTATCTATCTTAAAACATTAAAAAGTTTTCTCCATCTAGAAAAAACAACAATAACAACAACAGTACTGACTTTGCTAAATGAATGTGGTTGAGGATGACTAAGGTGTCTGCATGTATACTCACATGTACATGTGCACACACATGCACACAGAATTGGAAAAATGGGGTAAATTCAAACTTGTGGGGTACATAAAATATTTTCAGTGTGATTCTACAATTCTGTAACACATAGATCAGTTTGCTGGTCATGCAAATCTCTAGAAAGAAATATGTGCTTATAGATTTAGGGAGAAGTAAAATTTTTTGCCCAGTTAGGTATGGAATGACTCTGTAGATGGCTGTTCCAGTCTCATGCTGTGCTAGATGCATAGTGACCAAATTACTTTTTTATCAGGAGTAGAGCAAGCCTCCCACCACCTGCTTTGACGCTTCCCATGGCCTTGTGTAGGTCTCCAGCTGAAAGATGGAGGAGGGAGTAGAGGGGGGAATGTTCTTTTTCTTCCTGCACAAAGGGAACATGTACTCCTTGGTACAAACAAACAAAAAAGGAGAATGAACAAAAAAAATTTAAACTATTTACAAATTTTCTGATTTCATTCACTCTACCAGAAATTCTCCTTTTTGGAAACTACAGACACAAAGAAATGAAACTATAGTATCTCAAGTAGACATCTTGTTTGTGTCTGGGGAAAATGGATTTTTCTCAAGGCATCTATTTATTTCTTTGCTTGGAACTGGGCCAATCAGGAAACAACTCTGGGGTTGGTCAGTTGTTGAAAGCAAGGTGCTTGTGTACTCCTGGTTTAGCCTGTACACTTGTCTCTGATGAATTTACTCATCAAAATTTTTGAGCACACCCTTACAGTATGAGCATATTCTCACTCTCTCTAAATGATAAACATATAATATACTACATACTATATATATACACTAATATGTCTATACTAATATATCCTTTACATTATAAAATAATTAATCAATAGTTTACAAACATTTATTAAGTACCTACCATGTTCCAGGCACTTCATTAAGCACTCGGGATGCAAAGAAAGTCTAAAGATAGTCCCTGCTTTCAAGGAGCTTATAATATAAGGAAGTCTAATGACTTACTGAGTGACTATAATAATATATTCTGTACATTATAAGACAAACACAAAAGACATAAAGTGGTGGGATAAAGGTGAAATAATCAATGTGTTAAAATAATTTTAACTTTATTAATAAACTAAAATCTTTTTGCTGTAAATGATTTTAATAATATTTTTGTGGGAGCAATTTGATTGAATATGTTTTTTTTTAAATCTATATGTTTTGGGAACAGGGAAGACTAGTAAGTCACAATAGTTTCTTTGTAGTGAATTAGTTAAATAATTAGATCAATGTAGCTAGCCAATCAGATGAGTTTCTTTTTTAAGTTACTTTTAAATCAAGAGATTAAAAATGCAGTAACCATAATAACAGCCAACATTTATATGGTGCTTTAAGGTTTTCAAAGTGTTTTACAAGTATCTCATTTTATCTTCAAAACGACCTTGGAAGGTAGGTGCTGTTATTATCCCCATTTTATAGCTGAGGAAACTAAGGTAGACAGCAGTTAAGTAACTTGGCTAAGGGCACAGAGCCAGCAAGTGTCTGATGCCAAATTTGAACTCAAGTCTTAAATAACAGGTCACAAGAGTAAGTAAACACAATGGTTTTACAGCAAGAGAAATATCTCTCTGTATGTAGTCGTAATAAATGATGCAAAACAAACAAAAATTGTCTGTTTTCAGTTCAGCAGAAAGTTTTGAATATAAATCCATTCCATTTTATTTATGTGGTTCTGCTTAATGGGGGACATCATGCCTTAATTTCCTATTCAGTTTTGGCTATTTTATGAGTGTTAACAGAAGGCTAGTTTGGCTGGACCGGACAGCGTAGAAAGGGGAGGAATGTATAATAAAGTTGGAAGGACAGGTTGGGTTATGAAAGGATTTGAATGCCAAATAGAGGGTTTTATATTTGATCCTAGTCAACAGGGAGTGACTGAAGTTTATTGAGTAGACAAGTGATATGATCAGACCTGAACTTTAGGAAAATGACTTTGCAGGTGTGCAGATGACAGCTTAGAGTGAGGGGAGACTTGAGGCAGAGAGACCAGCTAGGCGGTAACTGATAGTAACCAGAAGTGATGAGGGCCTGAGTGAATCTCATGAGGTCATGTAAATAGAGAGAAAGGGACGGGGACAGTAAGAGAGATGGTAGTGACATAGAAATGACAAGCCTTACTTGGGTACATGGGTGAATGAAAGTGAGAAGTTGAAATTGACACTGAGGTTGTGAACATGAGTGACTTCAAGGATGATGGTACCTTTTATAGGAAAAGGGAAGTTCACAGATGTGAAGGAGTTGGGGGAAAGGACTGTATGATTAACTTTGTGACAAAGATCTCTACTCATTCAGGTTTGTTTATCATGTGAGACTCCCATATATGTGTGTGTGTGTGTGTGTGTGTGTGTGTGTATGTGTGTGTATGTATATGTATATGCACACACATATATGTATATGTATATGTATGTGTATGTGTATATGTATATGCATATATAAAAACGGGAAGGGGAATCTTATTCACTGGTCACTACCTTGGAACTCAGCCTGTCCAGGGGCATTTGCTGAAACCTTGAGACAACCTAGAGGACAGGGGATCATTACTGGTAGGTGGAGTTTTCTCATCTTTGTAACTGCTCCTGAAGGTTGGGATTATGTTCTAATTGTCCTGAAAGGTGATGCCTGTTACAGAAAGTGGATGGGTTGAGAATATGCACAGTTGGTGGGTATCTGGTGGGGGAATGCTGGGTGATAATGACTGAAGGGTGGGTATGGTTATATTGGAGACAAACCCCACTATTAGCTATTCAAAAGATGGTGGGATGTTACTTATATTTTTACTGTCTCATTGGTCACATACCATGGAGGTCATGCTACACCCCCTTTACAGGGCCAGTGACAACCTCACTAACTGGTCCTTACCGGCAGAATTGTAAATAGGGTGAGGAAAGGGGGGGCTTTGCTGCATCTAGGGGAACACATTTCCTCCCTGTAGTTGACCCTTCAGCCTCCGCTCCTGTAAACCACAACTACCTCTGACCACTTGTCTAGCCCTGGACTATCACTAATATTTCCTCATTACCTTCGTAACCCTCTTTCAGGGCCTTTCTTTCCCCTTTACTATGCTTTTTCCCTCATATCGGTGCGAATGCTGAAACAGGCAAGCTAAAGTGGGATCTTAAGGTTTTCCTGTACTCCATATGAACTTTCCCTAGCCCAAACCCTTTCTGTTCCCTTCCCTTTTCCTTCCCAGGCAGTTTCTCCAGTGGTGGTATTCTGGAGTCTCTACCTCTCTGTAGCTGAGTAGCAATCTGAGGGGATCTCTGCCCAGGCTTTCCCAACCTTCCTTCCCAACCAAATTTGTCACAGTTAGTAGAATTCCTACTTATAGGGAAGGGTGGAGGAGAAAGATAATGAGCTAGTCAGTAAGTCAAGAAACTTTTATTAAATTTCTATTATGTTCCAGGAACTATGCTAAGTTCTAGGTATACAAAGAAAGGTAAAAGACAGTTTCTGTTCTCAAGGAGCTCAGTCTAATGGGGGAAACCAAATGCAAACAACTATATACAAACAAACTATGTATAGGATCAATTGGAGATAATCAACAGAGGGAAGCTTCACACTAGAATTAAGGGGGATTGGGAAAGGCTTCCTGTAAAAGGTGGGATTTTAGCTGGGACTTGAAGGAAACCAGGGAAGCTGGAAGGCAGATATGAAAAGGGAGAGCATTCCAGACACAGGGGTCAACCAGTGAAAATGTCCAGAATCTGGAAATGGAGTGTCTAGTTCGAAAAGCAGCAAGGAAACCAGGGTCACTGTATAATAGTGTGTGTGTATGTGTGTGTGTGTGTGTGTGAAGGAATAAGGTGTAAGAAGACTGACAATGTAGGGAGGACCAGGTTATAAAGGGCTTTGAATGCCAACCAAAAGATTTGCTATTTGATCCCAGACATTGTAGGAAACCTCTGAAGTTTATTGAGTAGGGGAGAACACAGTCAGACCTGTGAATGGAAGACTGGAGTGGGGAGGGGCTTGTGGCAGGCAGAACAACCAGCAGGCCATTGCAATAATTCAGATGTGAAGTGATGAGGGTGGTGGTAGGATCAGAGGACAAAAAGGGGTGTATATTAGGGATGTTATAAAGGTAAAATTGATAGACCTTGGCAACAGATTGGATGTGGGGTGTGTGTGTGGCGAGAGCATATACGTGTATGTATGCGTGTGTGTATCTATAAATCTATATCTATCATCACACACATGTGAATTATAACCATAGAGATAATTAAAACTATTAGAACTGATGAAGTCACCAATAAAGGGAGTATAGAGACAGAAGAAAAGAGGTATCACCACAGAAATTTGCCCATACCCACAATTCTAGGATGCAAGACTGAGGAGTACAGCAGTTTTGAACTCTGGGTTGGGGAGCTAAGTATGAAAATGCTGGATTAGGGAGAGTACATCTAGAGTATGATGGCTGTGCTGAGGTCTGGACATGGTATGTGTGAGGAAATGTCAAAGGGTTTAGCTGGTGATGGGATCATAGACTGAGAAGAAGCCTTAGAGGTCATCCATTTCAAATTCCTCATTTAATAGTTGAAGAAACTGAGAACCAGAAAAGTTGCCCAATTCTCACAATAATCTTTTTGATTCTAGACCTTCTTGGAAATGCTTTTTAAAAACATTCTACCAAACTTTCTTCTAAGCAAATGTTTGTTCCTTGGACTCTGATATTCTGGGTTCTCCATTATCAGTGAATGGTGAGAAAGGGCATTTTCACTTCTCATTGTGAAACTTCTGCTTTCATGATTTGTGTGTTAATGTTTTACATTGTCATTTAGGGAGATGGAAAATCCAGAGCTACTCTGGTCAGTTATTACTTTTAGTCATTTGAATAGCTGTTTCTTTGGGTACTTTCCCTACAATGACATTTTTTTTTCATGTTTTATTTTTTATTCAAGGGCCCTCCTGAACAACACAATACTAAAAATCTCTTTCTATAAATTGGACTTCAGAGCTTTAATAAGTTCATGGTAAGATCTATAGAAGGAAAAAACCAAAAAGTACAAGACTCCTAATTCAATCAAGAGTAATAAAAACCCTTATTAAATTAAAAATATAAATGCCTTTCAAAAACTTACAATGACATTTTGACAAAGCGAAAGGAAGTTTGATTTTGAATTTTTTACTGCTTAAAAAAGGACAACTGTTGCATCTCTGGCCACAGCACTGATACTATTAAGAACAAATAAAATTTATTTGTAAAACAATTTAAATAACAATCATTGATCATTATTCCTAACATCTCCAATAATTTGTAACATCACCATTTAACACATAGGTAGGAAGATAGGAAAGTAGGTAGGTAGATTGAGATGTAATAAAGCACATATCAAATACTCACTAGGTACCAGCACTATGCTAAATATGAGCTACTAATACAATCTAGCAAGACAGCCCTTCCCCTTATGAAGTCTATACTGTAAAAGTGGGTGGTGGTGACAGTGGTAATATGGTAGATGAAAAGAGATGGAAGGAAATGGAAAGAGTCCAGTTGAGAGTGAGGTGAAGCATGGCTGGAATTCTTTCTAAAATAGGAAGAAGAACTGAGGGATCAGGAGTGTTGTCTGTGGCTAGACAAAGGATACATATTGGTAGGAAATAAGGATGAATTGTTCTCTAATTTTTTCTATGCTGCACTGCACTTCCACCAAATCTAAGGTGACCAAATGACTGGCATTAGGCAGGACTAATGTTAACTTCTTGTCTTGTCTGGCATTCTCTCTCCACATAAGCTCTATGTTGACAATACTGGAATATGTTCCCCTGCACTTGTTCTTCTTCCCTTCCTTCTTTTCTCTTTTCTCACCATTTTCTTCCTTCTCCCCCTTCCTCTTTTTTTTTCAACTTTGTAAGCCCCTACATAAAAACCCTAGTTATTCAGATCCTAAACCTCCCATACTTTTCCCAACAGTTTTATCAGCCAGGCAAATGTTACTTCTTTCTGGTTCCTTCCTAATTCATACCTCTACATTGTTTCATGATATTCAGAAGTTCATTTAATTGCTCATAGGCATTTCCAGTATTCATTTCAATCCCATCCTTAACATGACTCTTTACATTGGGCAGTTTGAAAATGTGGGAGGGAGCTTAAGGAACTGAAACTTCTTGGTAAAGTGATTACTACAGAATGAATACAATGAATATGATCCTGAACAGATAAAGAAACTTTTTTTATAAAAGAGTTTTCTCCTACCAATAATCCCATTACTCAGAGTCATAAGATTGTAGATATTTATAGGTTCTTCTTCAGTATTTTGTCTTTAATAGAGCTTCATTGTAGATGGAAAAGAAAGTGCTTCCATTTTACAATAAGCTAGTAGCCTTTTTTTAAAAAAAAGGATAGGCTTTTACTGAAATCTAATAGCAAATCTAATAGTAGGGACAAAGCATTTCCCCAAAAAACTTGGAGTGTACTCTCCTACAAATACACAGAGTCTCTGGGAGGCAGAATGAACATGAACTATAGTAGGGAGGCATAGACATGGGGAACACAAGCCCAAGGCAACTCACAGATCTGGGGCTATGGGGCTTTAATGACCTTTCATGAAGTTCACCTTGGGGTAAGGCATCACTATCAGTGATGTTCAAGTCACTCTTTCGTTGGCTTCTCTCAGAGCCTGAAATCTTGTCTGGATAGCTGGCTGCATGGGTGAAGTGGTTCAGGTCCTTGGCTGGCTCCTGGCTGGATTTGACTGTTACCAGATGAATTCGGGCAGGTGGCTCGGAGGCTGGACTGCCAGACTACGCTGTGCAGGTTGACTGTCTGATGCTTCATGAGATACAGTATCTTGGGAGGATAATGTGATCTGCTGTGCTCTCTGGGCTTGTTTTTCATTGGGCAGTGACAGTCTTTACCATCTCCAGACTCTGGCTTGGCCAGGCATACGATGTTCTTTGCAGCTGGGATATTACAATGTTCTTTTCAGCAAGGCCTGTGTCCCTTAGCCTAGGATGGGCAGAAGCCTTTCCTCTTTGATTCCCCTTAGAGCCTGGGCTCTGAGGATTATGAGCTCCAGGCAAGAGGTGGAAGAGGTCTAAACTCTCCTATTCAGTACTCTTTCCAGGTCCAGAGTTAGCTTGCTTCAGTGGGGCACTCCACCTTTACTTCTGATGATTACCCTAATTACACTTTCCAGATTCCTGTTGGTTCTTAGATTATGAGCCAGTGTGAAAACCAGTCTGAATGTTATAGCCCCAGCCCCCAGGATACAAGTATGCTAAGGGTCACCCTCCCCTAGCCACTTGTTTCCTGTGGCTGTGTTAGAGTTGCTTCTGAGGTCCTTGTCCTCATTCCTTATTCCTTATTAGGCAATTCAGAAAATACCCTGATTTTAGGGGTCTGGACTACTATACTATCTTGCCTCACAGGTGGTAGAGTAGTTTCTTATTAGTACATGTCAGCTTTTTGTCTAAAACTCTGTATGTTTGAACCCTGAGTGACTAAGGGTCTGAGATTCAAGCCTTGTTGCAAGTCAGAGCTCCTAGCCCATCTGTGGAGCTGAGGAAGGTAGAGAAGTACCCCTCCCATTCTGTTTCCCTTTGACATCTGTCCCCCTTCCAGGGCTGGCATGGGACAGTGTTGCCCCATGGAAACAGTTCTCTTTCCTTTTGCTCTGCAAGATAAGTGGCTGGGGACAAAGATATGAAGGCAGTCTGTATCCTAGGGTTACTTTCACTGTTTCTGTTGGAATTTTTATATGCAATTGAGCTATTCAGGCTTCAGATCCTTACTAAGGTGTGAAGTTCTTCCTTTACTTATGAAAGCAATTCCTTTTTACCTTTCAATGACTCTGTCTTTTGCCTCTTCCAACCTTTTGCTTAGCTAAAGTCCAAAGAAGTAGACGACAGCTCTTACATCCATATCATCTTAATTTCCCAGGATACCTTCTTTCCCATCCCTTATCTCACTTATTTCTCCTCCCCATCATTTTCTATGACTACAATTCTAATATATATTTTTTTCTATTTTAACCATTCATACTAATTTAGATTATTGAGCAGTCCCTTAAAATGGGATTTTCCTGCCTTCTCCAAGATACTTTTCCTTTGGGGAAAGGATGAAACAGATGGAATGTAATGGAGGGAGAAAGTTGAAAGTTGTTCTTTTCCTGGATATTATTATGAACGCTGACAATATTGGGGAATGAAGTAGAACTGCCATCTGCTTTGAAACTCCACCTTGAATGTAGACAGATAAATTCTGCAGGTAAATTGGGAAAATGCTAAAAAAAAAAGCTTCACAAATTCAGTTTGCAAATATTTTTAAGTGAAAAAGATACTGTGTAATATTCATTCTAAATTTCATGCAGGTGAAATGCTTTTTCATAATTAGGTTAACATTAAGCAATTAATATAAAATTATAGGATTTGGAGATGGAAGGGCTCTGGTAGATCTTTTAGTCTAAACACCTTCACTGAAAAAAAAATGAGTAAATTGAGACTCCAAAAAGATAAATAATTTTTATCAAGGTCAATTATTACCAAGGTCATACAGTAACAAAGTAGCACACAGAGTAACAAATCTAGGATACAAACCTATACTCTGACCAAAAATTGAAGGCGCTTTTCATTATACCAAAGTTCCCTGTGCTTTAATGATTTTTTGCCTTTTTTATGTTTTCCTCCTTCCATTTTACATGTGGTAATATTTTAGAAATTATGTATCATATATGGGTGTTTTGTTTCTTCTATTGGCCCACATGTGACTTCTTCAATTGACCTTGATCCCATAGATCTTTGGGATTAGAACTCTGTTTGTCTCAGGAGGTTATATGGATGGAGGGATGTGGGGGTAGGGAGTTAAAAACATTGGGAATAAGACTAGAAGAAGGAAAATATAATGAGCATGGGAGGATGTTTCTGTAGAGCCTGTTGCAGTTTGACAACAGCTAGGGTTTCCTTTTCTCCTGCCTCCACACTCTCACCCACTCATACCACAAGGAATAGGCAAATGAATAATATCATACCTCTAGGCAAGATCAAGTTTCCATAAACAGGAGAACTCATAAGCAGAGAAATAATTTTTTATACCTATTCTGAAACTAAATCAGCCCTCAAGGCAAACACAAACTGAGCTCAGGCAAGATCATTCTGAGGGTTGGGGGCACTGACCCTCCTACCTCTTCTACCTAGACTGGAAACTCTTACTATGAGCACTGATCCTGACTGCTGTCCTCTTTCCATCCTTCCAAATAGCTATCTGATGTCCTATAAAAGATAGTCTTTTGAGGAAAAAAATCCAGTTATCAGGAGTTAGTGCTTATTAATTTAAATACATTATACCTGAAAGGGCACTAAAAGCTCAGAAGTAGCTGGTGGCAGGGGAAGAAAGGCACTATAGAGATAATCAAATTAATTCTGCATGTGAACTGAAAAAAAGATTTAGAAGGAAATTGCCTAAGAGACTATGAAATTCCCTCCTCGTGCATCCTAGTCTGGTGCCTTGAAAAGGCCATCTATAAAAGGTGCCTCCACTTACTTTCCTTTCACTTTCTTCTTAACTCTCTACGGCTGGCTTCTTATCTCATCGATTATCTGAACTTTACTCTCCAAAGTTACCAATGATTCTTAATTGTCAAATCTAATGGCCTTTTCTCCATCCTCATTCTTCTTTACCTCTTAGAAGTCTTTCACACTGTCAGTCACCCTAATCTCCTTGGTATTCTGTTTTCACTGTATTTTCATGATACTGTTCTCTCCTGCTTCTCTTCTTGTCTATCTACTTTTGTCTCCTTTACCTGGAACTTTGTCCAAGTTATTCCTGCTATTTTCTCCTTCTATACTGTTTTACTTGGTGATCTTATCAGCTTCCATGCATTCAATCATCATCTTTATGTTGATGATTCTCAAATCTGCTTATCCCTAACCTCTCTGCTGAACAGTCTTGCATCTCCAATTGCCTATTGGACATCTCAAATTCGATGTCCCATAGACATCTTAAACTCAGCACGTCCAAAACTGAACTCATGATCTTTCCCCCAAAATCCTTCCCTATTATTGTTGAGGGTACTTGAGTCATCCAAGCTCATAACCTAGGTGTCATCCTCGACTCTTCACTGTCTTTCTCACTCCCGATATCCAATCTGTTGTCAAGTTCTGTCAATTTTACCTAAGTAACATCTCCTCTACACACTCTTTTCTCTTTCTTTAACATTGCTACCATCCTGATGCAGGTCCTCATCACTTCACACCTGGACTATTGCAATAGCTTCCTGGTTGGCCTCCCTTCCACAAATGCCTCCCCACTTCAGTCCATCCTCCACTCAACTGTCAAAGTGATCTTCCTAGGTTTGATCATGTCACTCCCTTACTCAATAAAATCTGGTGGCTTCCTGTCATCTCTAGAATCAAATATTAAATCCTCTATTTGGCATTCAAAGCCATTTATAACCTGCCTCTTCCCCTACCTTTTCACCTTTTCAGTCTTCTTCCACCTTATACCCTTCCATGTACCCTGCAATCCAGTGAAATTGGCCTCCTTAATGTTCCTAGAACAAGATGCTCTATTTCCAGACTGAGCATTTTCACTGACCTATGCCTAAAAGCTCTTTTTCCTCATATCTGCCTCCTAGCTTCCTTCAAGTCCCAGCTAAAATTCCACTTTCTACAGGAAGACTTTCCCAATGTCCCTATATTCTAGTGCCTTCCCCCTTATATCTCCAATGTATCCTGTAAATACTTTGTTTTAACATAGGTTATTTTTTGTTTGTTTTTACAGTGCATGTTGCCTCTTTTATTAGACTGTGAGCTCTTTGAGAGTGGGAACTGTCTTTTGCCTTTCTTCATATTCTCAGTTCTTGGCACAGTGTAGGTGCTTAGCACATAGTAGGTGCTTAATGTTTATTCAGCCTCAAACACTTACCAGCTGTGTGTAAATCACTTAATCCTGAATGCCTCAAAAAAAGTTTATTAGCTGACTTGTTTTATCCCCTAATTCATAATACCTTTTTTTTTTTTACTGATTTTAAAAACAATGATAATATCTCAATTATTGGGGCAGGGCATGAACTCATCTCTCATTATAGCTGTTTTAGGTTCCCTGGAGAGGTATAACTAAGTTTCAATTATCTTTAGCCTTGGAATTCATACCTATAATTTAAAAACACTGTTCTTGGGGCAGCTAGGTGGCACAGTGGATAGAGCTCTGGCCTTGGAGTCAGGAGTACGTGAGTTCAAATCCAGTCTCAGACACATGTCACTAGCTGTGTGACCCTGGGCAAGTCACTTAACCCCGATTTCCTCACCAAAAAGCAAAAAAACAAAAACAAAAACAAAAACACTGTTCTTGTGGAGAATATGGAGAGATATGGATGTGATAGTATAGTCTGATGGATTCATACCTGCTTATATGGTTGCACTCAAAGAGTTACTATGGGTCTATGTGGCAAGTTTCCAATTGAGTACCTGAAGGATCTGTGCTTGGTCCCATGCTATTTAACATTTATATCAATGATTTGGATAAAGTCATTGATGAGTCATTATGCTTATTAAATTTGCAGATGCTACAAACCTGGGAATAATAGGGAATTCGCTGGATGACAAGAATCAGGATCCAAAAGGATCCTGACAAGCTAAAGCATTGGGCTGAATTTAATTGGATGGGATTCAATAGGGACACTTATACTTTAATACAAAAAAATCTCTGTCACAAGTGTAAGACAGGGGAGGTATGAATAGACAGTAGTTATTCTAAAAAAAGACCTGTGGGTTGTAGTGGGTTGCAAGCTCAATGTATAATGTATACAGCAGTATAATGCAGTAGTCAAGCTAATGTAATCTTGGACTAAGTCAAGAGAGGCATAACATCTACAAGTAGGGAGGTGATAATACCACTACACTCTATTCTTTTCAGACCTTATATGCACTTTGTGTTCAGTTCCGGGCACCACAATTTAAGGACAATAATAAATTACAGAGTATTAAGAGGAGAAATATGAGGCTGCTGAAGGATCTTTAGTCCATAACATGAGGATCAGTTAAAGGAAATAAGAATGTTTGCTTGGAGAAAAGAAAGTATGTATGATAGCTACTTCAAGTATTTAAAGGACTCTACTGTGGAAGAACTCTAAAGAATTCTAGGGGTATTCTAAGGGTTTGGAGTGTCCCTACTCTAAGGCTATCAGCTTGAACACACAATGAAGGGGTATGGGGTATGGGCCCAAGTCAAGACCTTTGCCTTATACCACAAAGAATTTGGGTCCCATTTGTCTGTGGGATTCTCCTTGAATTCTCCCACTTGATCAAGGAGGTCTCTGGAGCTCCCCCTGAGGCTATAATCCTATCAACTAGCCTTTCATTATTGCCTACACCCAATCTCCCAGTTCTCTGTTACCCTAAACCTAGCCCAGCCCTCCATTATCTATTACCTCCCTATGGCCCCAGCTACTTTCCACCCTTGAACCTATCTAGACCCCATTCTCCACCTCCCAGTTACTCCCATAAAGATCTTTCCTAGATCCCTCCTACAATCTTTCTGTCTAAAAGGTCCATCTTGTCTCCATTAAGGTGCTCAGATTTCTTAAGAACCTAGCCAATAGCTCATAAATGTTCAGATTCCTTAAGAGTCTGGCCAATATGGTGGATCTTTAATAAATCTTGTCCTTGGCTGACAGAAGGCTTGGGTCGAATTCATTCAGACAGGACCCACATGTTGTGATTTAGGGGTCCCAGCACCCCTAAACCTCTAGACCTCAACATCAATAAGTGTGACATGGTCTAATGCTGCTCCACATGTACAGGCAAAAATCACAATTGTCCCCAAATAAAAAGTTACGTAGATTCAACAAGAACATTTCAGAAAATTTACCAAAGATTACTGATTGCTTAGTACAGCAAGTGCCTTTCTTAGTGCTTAAAATGGCTTTCCTCACCTCAAAGACAATAAAGAAAAGGAAAAAGACTAAGAAAGGCTTCCTGTGTTGAAAGAAAAACTAGACCCAGTAGAGCTTCCCAAACCACATAGACAAAACCAAATTTCTGACCTGGTTGATTGGAAGTTATCCCCTACATCTTTAGGTGAAAAACTAATTGTCCTTGGTGAAAACTCTTCCATGATTCCCTTAGCAATAAGGCCATCCATCTGGGGTCCTGACAAATATTTCTAAGTTTCCTTTTCTACATATGGCACACTAAAATTTCTCTAGGGGTCCCTGAGCCATAGACAATTTTCTTAGAGGTCCAGGAAGATTTCCTCTGGGTTCTTCATTTAAAGGATATCCCATATATTCCAAAATAGATCTCTGCTACTGCAAGGACAATCCTGTTGTTTGTCTTTCATTCTCAAAGAGACCCTGACATCAGGAAGATGATGCCATGACTCGCAAGTGAAATCAGATTTAAAGGGAGGGAGGGCTGTGTAAAGTCACCAGCTTCACTTTCTTCTCTGGAGCCATCTAGGTCCAACTGATGGGGTATGGACCCAAGCCAAGACCTTTGCCCCTCACCCCAAAAAGAATTTGGATTCAATTTGTCTACGGACCCTAGAAAACCCTTGGATTGTCCTTGAATTCTCTTAGATCAAGGAAGTCTCTAGTGTTCACCTGAGCTATAATTCTATCATCTGGCCTTTCCTTATCACCTACAGCCCAATATCCCAGTTCTTTGTTACCCTTAATTTAGCTCATCTCCTTATTGTCCATTACCTCTCAATTGCCCCTGGCCACTTCCCACCCTTAATCCTATCTAGACTCCATTCTCCCTTAGCCATGTGGTCTAGGTCCCTGGCATTGTGTTCACCCCAGTTTATTGGCTACTCCCATCCAGATCCTCCTTAGACCCCTCCTCTAGTCACCCCAAACTACTTGGCCCCTCCTACATCCCTCCCATAGTCTTTCTGTATATAAGGTCCATTTTGTCTCCATTAAGGTGCTCAGATTCCTTAAGAACCTAGCCAAGGGTTCAGATTCTTATAATCTATTTTGCAAATGTTCAGATTCCTTAAGGCTCTGGTCAATGTGGTGCATCTTTAATAAACCTTGTCTCTGGCTGAAAGAAGGCTTGGGTCAAATTCATTTTGGCAAGACCCATGTCTCTTGCTCTTGAGATTCTGGGGTCCCAGCACCCCAAACCTCTAATTCTCAACATAATAGCAAGATATAGATCTGGAGATGGTCCTGGATGCAGTGGGAGACCTTGGCCTTTTTAAGCTAAGGTCTTTCCCAGGTCTCAGTTTGACTGAGGCAATCCCCATTCAGTTATTAAGGATAGGTAAGAAATGAGGCAAATAATAGCCTCTTTAACCTAGTTTAAAAAAAAATCATCAGTGTGAAGGAGAAGACCCTCAGGGTTTCTGGCCAAAGCAGAAACAATTGCTATTTACATTCACTCTGAGCCATCAGGGCCCAAACAGTGACCAGTTGGGCTTGGGCTAGGACTTAATTGTTGACCAATCAGTGAGAGCCAGAGTGATTTGGGTTTAAGTCTGGGTCCTTATGAAAGAAATCTAGCCAGTAAACCCCAACATAGCTTGGGAAGTTTCAGTGATCGTAATTTACATTCCTTTGGGCAGAGTACCTGCAGGTAAGGGTATGATACCCTATGTGGACAGAGAGAGGAAGGCTAGAGGGGGAGAAAAGGAAAGGAGTGAAGCATTGTTGTCCAACTATCAGAACAAGCCTACTGGAATTCCAGACTCACCCAGCAACAGGATAAATAAGCTTACTAATTAAGCCCTTAGGGTTCATAATTCCCTACCCAACCTCAGCCCCATTCCTTACATTGTGAATCCACCAGTAATAGAAACTCATTTACATGGAATGCTGCAGCATATTTACACAACTCTGTCAAGTGGGTAGAGCAATACTGTTCCTTTTTTAAAGATGATGGACCTGAGACTTAGGGGGCTAAATGACTTGTCCCAGGTCATGCAGCAGTAGAGATAAGACTCCACTGCCATCTCCCTCTGTAGAATGTAATGCCATTAAGTGTCCTATTTCAGTTTAATCATTAATTTCAATTCACATCTCCCATACCTGTTCATAAGAGTTGCTCCTGAACTTGGCTAATTATAAACTGGAATTGGGGGAACTGGACTAGATGACCTTCAAGATCCCTTCCACAGCACAAAATCTATGATCCTAATTTACTTCTGAATTAATCAAGAGCTGAATGAATGAGAAATGCAAATTGAGGATTTTGTTTTTGTGGAAGAGATTTTCTCCGACCAAAGGGAATTCTAGAGTATCTTGGCACTGAAGACAAAAGAAGACATCTTTCCCTTCCCCTTGTGTCACATTTCTAAAACAGCAGCCTTTATTCAAGTGTCAAAATATAAATCTATGATCAGTACCCGTTTTCTGGGCCTGTTTCCAAAAGGAAATGAATATTATCATGTCCTTTGTAGGCATTCCCCTTGCCCCCTCCACAGCTTATGGCTTTTAAAGACCTTTCTTTGAACAAGATTTTCTTCTGCATTTTGAACTTCCACTTACAGCCTACGCAGGAAAACTATGCACATTTAAAAGCCCTCTGTGATGCAAACAAAAATTCCACCTGCCCCCACATCTTGATGTTTTATATTTCTTGAACAGTGAGCTCTTTCTTCTAATTGTATCAGCAGCTTCAAAGTGTTAAAACCCCCAAATTGGCTCTTGTTTGATATGGCTGAGTATGAATTCCATTATGTTCACATGTTAGCCCAGGACTACTTGAAGCATGTTCAACAGATGCCACAACTGGGATTGTGTCTAAATAAGACATCGCAAATACTACAAAAAGTTGCTTTCTCTGTTCAAGAAGAAGTTGAAAAGGATATGGAAACATGCTTAAGCACTTTGGATATTGTTTCTGTAGATTCTGCCAGAAGAATTTTCAAAAGCGTTATGGAAAAGGAATTTGAGGATGGCATCATTAACTGGGGACGTATTGTTACCATATTTGCTTTTGGGGGAATTCTCATCAAGAAGCTTCTGAGACATAGAGCTCCACTGGCTATGAGCACTCATGAAGAAGTTTCTTATTTTATTGCTGAGTTCATAATGAACAACATAGCAGAGTGGATAAGACAAAACGGAGGATGGGTATGTTTTATAGAAATGTTTCTCAAAACTATTGGTAAAATAGAAAATGAAGTTTCGTTACTAATAGTTTAATCTATCTAATGATTCTATCTGTTTAGCACAGTCTTTCCTAGATGGTCTATTTTACAAGTATAGATTTTGATAAAAACTTTCTGGTACAGTTTCACAGAATCATATTATTGTGATGCTGGAAGGGGATTGTATCAGCAAACACTGATTATGTTTTATTTGTAATAATATTAAAAGACATGACTGATGCTTCAGTGACCTAAAAACTGTCAAATGCACCCTAAGAATTAAGTACTTATTCTTATTACATAGTGCAGGGGATAGGAAGAGCAAAGAGTAAATACTAGATGTTGGGGTAGCTCAGGAATCCAATGAAGAGAGAGAGAGGGTACCATAAATGCCTGAAGTGAGTAGGCAGAAACAGATACTTAGATACAAACTTGGTTGGAATTTGAAGATCAGTGTAGCCCAATGCAGATGGGCTGGCTTGAAGAGATAAAGCAAGCAGAAAACCAGTAGACTAAATAACAGAAATCAGTTCAGGAGAAACGGAGTTTTAGGAAAAAGATGACACAATGTACATTGCTTGGCTTCTTTTGGGAAGGGTATATGTATGATTTAACATGTTGGTCCTTGTATCTTAAAGGTCAAGACCTGCTTAATATGTAGGGAACATACATATATCATGGTAGGACATTATTAAACTAGAGTGGATATTTTCTTATAGTTGTTCTGACCATGTAGAATACAAACATGTTGGAAGTATCTCAATTAGCAATTATTATTTTAGACACTTCTAATATTAATTTGAAACTGTTATACATCTCTGCAAATCCACAGCTCAGGAATATTTTTACAGTCAGTTTCCTATTTTTCCCAGTAATTAAACTGTGCTCTCTAGTAATAATCTTTGTTGGCAAAAATGTATGCATTGCCCTGTCTGGTGCACTCTTTTTTTATGAACTTCTGAGACCTTGGTAAAATTGTGATTCATGTCATTATCTGTTAATATTTCTTAAAACACTTAGATGTACCAGGTACTGTGTTGGCCACTATACTGAATAAGAACTGATAGGATTTTCACACCAATAAGTAATCTAAACTAACTACTACATTTTTTCCTTCTTTAGTAAGAGTGCTACTGTTATCTTTTTTGCTAATTAAGATACCTTCAATTATATTTAAAATTATACCTCATCTAACACCTAATTTATCTCCAAAATATCCCAGTAAAGTGGCAAAGGTAAGCCATATTATCTCCAATTTATCCCAAATTATCTCCCAAATCCCATATTTGTTCTGTGAAGTTTGAATTCAGTCAAAGGACCACCCTTGAGGACCTAGAGGGCCCATGTGCTCTCGGGGCCACAGGTTCCCCACCCTTGAGCCACACTTTATTAGTTAGTAACCTACTCCTATAATAACTCTTTGGAGCTTTTAGAAAATTAGTTAATCTGATTCTCATGCTCCCTGAAATCATTCATGGGAGAAGCTCTTCATTCTCATACATGGGAGCTGAGTGGAGAAAAATGGAAAATGTACTATTGCTAATCTGGTTGTTTTCCCTCTTCCCTCTCCCATCTGCCCCTTGAGTCAGAGAATAGGTCAATTTAAAGTTATACAATACTTTGTTGTACTTATCCTAGTGATCCTAAAAGTTATTCTAGTTTTTGAGCTTAATTCCCACTAAGAGACTACAGCTTAATTTTTTTAGTTCTACAGAGGTTATACAAGTAACAACATAAATATATTCGAAAGACTACTTAAGATTTGATGGGTAGGAAAAGAGGCACATTGATCAATACTAGGATAAGTCCCTCTTCATCAAATGGAGTAATTTTCGTTTATTATTCTTTTTTTTTCTTTTGCTACTTTTGCCTCTTGTTCCCCTCCCCCTTTGTTATTTCCCTTCTATTCCCATTGTCATTTGGAAGGGCTGAAACTAAATCAGATTTTACAGGATTCCGTAACTGGTACTCTTCTTCAGTTGGACATAAAAAGAAAAAGCATAGAACAATGTTTTCTTGAATATCAAGGAGATTCTTTCTTTCTTTAAAAAATCCATACCAGTAGAATGAGTCTCCCCTGTCAGTCTCCCCTTTTTGTTCCACATGGCTTTCTTTGAGATGACATATCTATGTTCTTTTCTCAGTGATAGAACAATAGCAATGACTCCGAAACACGGTTAGCAGGATTCTACTTTTACTTCTCTTTTTTTTTCTTACTTCTCTAAAGCACCCTCCTATCCTATTTAAGTAAGTACTAAAATGCATAGTACCAGTAGACTGTTTGCAGAACTGAATAAGAGTCCTTTACAAAGCCAAAAATAGACAGGGAGGAGTGGAATCTTCATAGTAAATACTGTATCAAACTCTGGAACAGACAAATGAGCCATTAAAAAAAATCTAAAGAAAAAAAATTAACTTTTACGTTTCTCTGTAAACAATGACCACTGCATACTTTGGTGGCAAACATTTAACTCAATGGAAACACACAGAGCACTGACTATAAAGTTTGCTTTCTTCTGAATCCTGACATCTAAATGTTAAGACCTCAGGTTGAATGGCTTATTTGCTTTGCTCATCAGATCTTTTGTATAAAATAGAATCTGAAAACTTCAAAATTTGAACTTTAAGTTCTAAATTTTAACATACCAAGTTAAAAATGTTTTCTTAAGAAATAATGACAAATGCATATGTCCCAGCATGAAACTGTTAAAAAAAAAAAAAGAATTCTCATACAGACCCATATAAGTGATTTCTGTAAACCTCTCAGCTAGTGAGGCTATGAGAATGCTTTTTTTGGGTTCTAGGCCTAGATCTTTTTAAAGTACCTATGGTTTTATTTACTTCGAGCAGTAGCTACAGTATTTTATTTCAAACTTTGAATTAGCCTGAAGTCAATATAGTCAAATTAAGCCGATTACTATTACTCCCAGAGATAATATGAATATACAACATATTTGAGCATTTAAAAAAATCTGTCTTAGAATTAATAATAGAATAGTGGCTCAAATAACCATTATTTTAGAAGCTACATTTTTGTGTTTTAAAGAGATGATATAGTAACTCTGCTGAGCAAAAGAGACAATTTGATTATCATAACAATAGTTGACTTTATATATTATCTTTGATTCTCAACAACTCCACGAAATTGGTAGTATTGATGTTATCTCCATTTTATAGATAACAAAATTAAGGCTCTGAAAGGATAAATGATTCCTCAAGGATCAAAGGACTGGTCTTGTAGGTGTTATTCAAATTCTGGTCTCTCCTGACTCCAAACAGTGTCTTGAACATATAAATGTTTGTTGAATTGAATTGCTGTTTCCATTACTCCACATAGCATGGATCCAGGTGTACAGGCTATAAATGGGAAAATGGGGAGGTATTCTTACCCATGTTTAGAATATGGCAGGTCCTTATGACACTTTTCATCTACTTTGCAAATGGAGAAAAGAGCTTATTAAATATAGTAAAAATTGGTCTATCTAGTTTTTTGCCAAATTAAAATCTCTATTGTCACTTTACCAGTAAGAGATGAAATGATCATAAAAGCAACTTGGGAGATACTACAGGATCCTAAAGTGCTTGTGAATCATCTAAAAAAATTTATGTTCATTTTCTTGAATTTTATTTCTTTATAGTTATTGTTCAGAAATATACCATTGTACTTGATAAAGAAATCTGAGATGTACTCTGATGGAAGGTATAAGTAGGACACAGAAGGACTGTGTTCTTGTTCCTGTTCACCTACTGGCTGACCTTAGGCAAGTCACTGAATCTCTCTAAGATGTAGTTTCCTTATATGTAAAATTAGCATGTTGATTTAAGGTCCTTATAATTAATCGATCAACAAGCATTTGTTTAGGTGCTAGGAGTATAGAGAAAACAGTAAAACAAATCCTGCTTTCTAGAACTTAACCTGAGGTCTGTGAAATAATAAAAAAAAAACAAAACCCAAACTATATTTCAATATAATTGGTTTCCATTGTAATTCTATGCATTTTATTTTATGCCTTTAAAAATATTACTCTGAGAAGGGGTCCAGAGTCTTCATTAGATTGCCAGAGAAGTCCAGGACACAAAAAAGATTAAGAGCCCCTTGTGGACCTGTCAACATGAGTGGAACCATAGGGCACAAAATACTACCCTTTCAAGTATCAATGGTAATGTTGATTTGATTGTTGTTATATGGATAAGAGGGTAGTGAGGCGGGGAGAGGTGGTGGTAATGAAACAGCTGGGCAGATAGCAAGATATGTAAATAGACTAGGCCCTATGCTGTTTGATGGCTAGATGAGATTAATTACAGCTTGGGTATCTGGATAGACATAGAGGATTTCAACTGAAGATTGCCTCATTCCCTCTCCTGTCTAGGCAGCTCCATTTCCTGATAAGTCCCAATGCTGCACAGAGTAACTCCATCAGGGTTAGGGAATAGGGTCAGAGGTCCAGATTTGGAGGGCTGCTATTTTTGGTGGAGAGAAGCACGCAATGGCAAAGCAGACCTCTTCAGTCCATGGACCCAAGGTTAAGAATTTCTGCCCTCTAATATTTGCAAAACAAATTGGGTCAACTATTTACTATTTATGTATTTATGACAGTTTTAATGCTTTACAGCGTTAACTTAGTCCTCACTTATTTTTGAAATGTTTAAAAACAAAGAATTTTTTTTTTAAACAGGAAAATGGCTTCGTAAAGAGCTTTGAACCTAATAAGGCGTGGCCAAACTTCATGGATATTTCAACAAAGATCTGGGGTATATTTTCCTATCTGAAGTAATCCTTTTCAACTGAAAAGAATTAGCCTGTCCTAAAGCACTGGCTAACACAAGAACTCTAGTCAAGATTTACTTCTTTAAGGCAATTCTGTGGACATGACCAATTCTTTGAGGAATCTATGACAATTAAAAAAAATCAGCATTTTTATTAACAAACTGTGAGTGTATATCTATAAATTCACTTGGAGTAAATGCTTTAAGCTCTGAGTTAGTGTTGGAGTATAGCAAAATACAAGTTCTATCTTATTTCAATAATATGTTCAATTGACAGGAACACATCAAGCCTCAAACATCATTATCAATAGACATTTAGTGATATGCTACTTTTACATACTACTGTACTATACCGTACTACAACCTTCCTTGAAGATAGAGCTGTTTACATTATTTACAATGACACTCTAAGGATTACCAAATAAAGTTCAACTGTTCTCTAGAATCCAATACCCTACACAGTCTTACCTACACAATACCACTCTTATCCTTCTAGTCTTAGGTCATACTCCTCCTCTCTATGTATTTATTCTAAGATCTAGTCAAACTAGGACACCCTCCCTACCCCCCACTCCCATATGCTTTTCTGCCTCTTTAGCGGCAGCTAGGTGGCAGAGTGGTATAATGCTGGGCCTGAAGGTAAGAAGACCTGGGTTCAAATTTGGCATAAGATACTTACTGGCTGAGTGAAGCTGGGAAACTCACTTAACCTCTGTCAGCCTCAGTTTCCTCAACCATAAAATGGAGATAATGACAAATCTATTTCCCAAGGTTGTCAATGAGGATCAAATGAGATATTTATAAAGCACTTAGCATAATGCTTAACACATAGTAGGTGCTCAATACTTGTTTCCTTCTTTCTTTCCTGCCTTCCTTGTTTTTGCTCATGATGTTTTCTTGTTTCCTTTGTTAAATTGCTAGCTATCCCTTAAAAGCCAGTTCAGATGCCAACTGCACCATGAAACATTTCCTAATCTTCCCAGTTATTAACAAATTAAGATCTCTCAGATCTAACATAACACTTCATGCTTACTTGGTATACTCAGCATGTATCTAGTACAATGGTCTGATTTAAGTACAATTAAATACAGTTTAAATTGGCATTTAAATGGCTAACACATTGAATTAACTTGATCAGTCACTTACTATTTACTTGACTTATTATAACACTTCAAAATACTTACTCATTGAACTAATTTTATTGAGCCTTGTCTCTCTGTATGAACAAGCACATAGCCCTAGCCTCAAGGAGTTTTCATTTCGGCTAGAAGCTTCAGATAATGTCAAAATAATCACCAGACTAATTCTGATTTGAATTAGTATCTTTAGGGTGAAGCAGACAGAAATATCACTATAGATTTAAATGAGGACTCAGCTCAGACCAACTGAGAAGTAAGTAAAGTTTGTTTAAAATAACTCACTCTCTCCTTAAACCTACCTCTTGGAGTCCCTAATTTTCTTCAAGACACACCTACGTACTACTTATAAGAGGCCGTTCCTGATTCCCTTAACTGTTAACATTCTATTGCTTTTAAAATTTTTTTGGTCACATCCTATTCTTTGTGACTCTATTTGGGATTTTCTTGGCAGAGATACTGGAGTAGTTTGACATTTCTTTCTCCAGCTCATTTTACAGGCGAGGAAACAGAGGCAAACAGGATTAAGTGACTTGGCCAGGATCACACAACTAGTAAGTGTGAGGCCAGATTTTAATTAAGGAAGATGAGTCTTTTTGCCTCCAAGACTGGCTCTCCATCTATCGCTCCATCTAGCTACCCCTCCTCTTAAAATTAATTTGTATTATTTTGCATATACTTCTTGAAGAACTGGACTGTTTTGTTTTTTTCTCTTTAAAGGTAATTCCATAGATTCCACTTCACTGGAATTTGCAGGTTAATTTCTCACTCTTTTTAGAAGAGAATCATAGAGTAGCAGAGTTAGAAGCTATTTTAGATACAAATGCCCAGTCAATGAAATAGTCCCTTCTACAACATTTCTTACGTAATCATTTAGCCTCTGCTTGTGCATGTCCAGTGATAGGAATTCATTATTTTGTGAAGCAGCTAGTTCCAGATAGCTTTAAGTGTCAGAAAAGTTTTTTCCATATATTGAAGCTTCAACTTTTAGTCCAACTTTTGCCATCTGGAACAATACAGATGAAGTCTTTTTTCTTATTCTCAAATTGTGAAGTATACTGAGTGCTAAACTAAGGAGTCAAGAAGAATTAGGTCCAATAAAGTCTGCCTCCAACACTCATTAGCTGTATGACCATGAACTGCTCTCTTAACCTCTGAACTTCTGTTTTTGCGTTTGTAAAACGGGGATAATTATACCTATAGTACGTACCTCACAGGGTTTTTTTTATGGAAATCAAATAAGATATGTGCTAAGTGCTTTGCAAATCTTAAAATGTACTAAATAAATGTCTATATATTATTATAATTATCTGCATGCAGATATCACATTTGAATTAAATTTTGAAAATTCTTATTAAATGTCTACTATGAGTAAGACATTGCTAGGTACTAGAGATACACATAAAAACAAAGCAAGATGTTAGATCATGTCTCTTTTGTCTTCTTCTCTACGCTAAATATAACTAATTCTTTTAAGTACTTCTTATATAACTAGATTCCAGATCATTCTCCCAAACCTTGCAGTGATCCTTGACAATCCTATTTCCCCCTTTCCCTCCCGTCAGTCAGCTACCAAGGCCTAATTTTTCCATCATAAAGCATCTGGATCCATCCTACCACATCTCCTTTGCCTAATTATATCAGGACTGCACTACTGTAATAATCTTCTGATTTCTCAGCTTTTGGTCTTACACTCCATACTAATTCAATTTGACCAACATTTACTACATTCCTACTATGCACATGGCACTGCACTGGTTGCTAGGAATACAAAGACAAGAATCAATGTCGCTACTGTCAAGAGCTTATATTAGACTGGGAGATATACAACATGTATAAACACAGATAAGATAATGAAGGCATTTTAGGAAGGGTGGAAACATCATCAGTTGGAGGGCTCAAAGACAGTTTCACGTAGGAAGTGGGCACCTGAGCTGAATCTTATAGAGTTGTAAAAATTTTGAGAGGCAAAGCTAAGAATGGAACGTATTCCACTCTGGAGCACATAGATACATACACATACATACATATATATATATATATATATATATATATATATATATATATATATATATATATAGACATATGTGTACACATATGTATATGCAGATATATGTATTTATATGTGTGAATTTGGAAGCCATGTACATAGGATGCTATCTTAATCTACAGAAGCTGATGAGTATTCTACAGGAATGATATAGAAAGAGAAGAAACCCCAGTACAGAGTCTAGGAGACAACCACACTTGGAGGGTGGGAGATGGATAATCCAGCTGTAAGGTAATGCCCCTTTCTTATGTAGACATTTTATTTACTGAAAGGGGCAGATAAAGGACATTTATGTGAGAAATAGAGAGAAGCAATTTATGGAGAAATATAAACTTTTTGGAGAGGACCTGGGAAAAAAGGAGCCCCTCAGTGCTTGGAGACACTGTTCTGAGAGGGTCTTAATGGAAGCAGATCCCCAGAGTCATTGTTTCCCAGTAGCTAATTTACATGTAACTGTTTTTAGGACTTGGAAATTTATTTCTGGGAAATTCTGAGTCAAAGAACTGTTTAGGGACCAGGAGTTAATTGTATATTGATTGTGTTATATATGACAGAAATTGAGATTTTCAAATTTTCAACCTAATAATAGAAGTAAGTCGTAACACATGAGTAGTCACTGATTTGAGACAAGAAGGACAAACAGGCCAGAAATTTTAAAATAAAAGCTGAGACATCAGAAGCTAAGAGAAACAAAGTCATCAGAAGCTGCTACTCTTAAGTCAAGCTTAATTAGAGATGGAGAGGTTCTGCAGTGGAAGCTGGGAGCCGAACTGATTGGAGGAAAGAGCTGATGCCTGGAGCTGGAGCAAGCAAAATCCTCTGATGTTTGAAGAGTTAAATGGGAAAATACTGCCTTGTTCTCTAGTACTACCCACACCCTTAGAGAGGAGACACCAAAATGAGCTTACCACTGCTCCATTGGCCAGAAAGTCCCTGTTTCACTGTCTCTAAGGTCAACTCTATTCACTACACCATGCTGGCTATCATGATCATAACAGAAAAATATATGAATATAAAGGAAGGTTCATTTATCTTAGGAATAACAAATATGAGAATAGAGAAAATCAGGAAGATTTAAACAAAATCTGTAGAATGAAATAGAACCAGGAGTTCAATATGCACTATCACTATAACAAAGTACATGGAAAAAACAATAAAACAAAACTAAATGTTGTATAATTATAATGTTCAAGTTCAGCCCTAGAGAAAAGATGAGAAAATGTACCTCATTTCTTTGAGGAGGCAGGGGTGTGTGTATGTATGTCTAGGGATGTGAAATATTTCATAAACTGTCATGTATGGTTGATGTATTATTTCATTTTGCTAAATAGTTTAAAAAAATCTTTGTTAAAAGGGAACAAAGCTAATCTTTATAGCCCCAAGGCCTCACACTTATAAATACCCATTGAATTATTCATGTCCATTACTGAGGTCAGAAGAAGCTAGATTCTAGTCCCAGGTGTGTTATTGGTTGTGCCACCATATATGTTTCTTAACTTCTTTTGAGTTTTTGTGTGGTGGACCAAGGGCTCAGTCTTGGCCCCTCATTTCTTTGGCTTCAATTGTTATCTCTGTGAAGATGTCCATCAAATTGACCTATCCAGACCTTATTCTCTTATTATCACCATATCCAGTCCCATAGCACCAACAGTCTGCTAGATAGGTCCATTTGAATATCTCAGCCATCTCAACTTCAACATATCCAAAATGGAATACACAAACTCAGCCATATTTCCAACTTCCTTATTTCTGTCAAGGGTATTACATATTTCCAACCCAATCTGCAACTTTGGAATAATCCTTAACTCTTTCCTCTTCCTCAACCTCCACATCTAAGCACATGCCAATCAATTTTTCCTGACCTTTCTCCTCACACTACTTCTACTGTAGTTCCAGGCTTCATTGCTTTTCATTTTGATTATTGTAAGAACTTTCTGATTGGTCCTCCCTCAAGTCTCTACCCAGCTGTCAAATTGAAATTCCTATGGCACAGATCTTGTCATGCATCCAAGGAGCTTCAGTGGTTTCCTATTGCCCTTTAAGGCAAAATACAAACTCCTTTGGCATTTAAATCCCATCACAGTTTAGTACCAACATATTTTCCAATTACTTCCTCTTATAGATTCTACATTCAAGTCACACTGGTCTACTCCTTTTTGGTACCTGACATTTCATCTCCTCCTTGGTGATTTTTGCATAGGCTTTTCCAACTCTAGCTCCTTCCAAGGCTCAGCTCAGGTGCCACTTACTAAGAGGCATTTCTTGATTGTCCCAGTTGTTACCAACTCCTTTCTCCAACTCCCAATTATATGTATTTATATATACCTAACTGGGTACAGGGTGTTTGCCCTCATTGACTATTTTACTTTTGCTATCTCTAGCACTCAGCATGGAGTCTGGCACATAGAAGGCACTTAATGAAGGCTTGAATTAATCTCCTCATGTATAAAATAAGGTTTATACTACCTACCTCATAGGATTGTTATGGGAAAAGCACTTGTAGAACCTAAAAGCCTAAATGAGGAAAGTGCCTTTACAATTCTACATAAATAGATGCTATTATAGTTGATCCTAATAACAAGCAAACCCTGTGAGGCAGTGAGAGGCAGGTGGCCCCTTTACAGGAGAAAAAGAAATAAAATGACTAGTCCAAGATCACACAGCAGCAATGCTCATACTGGCACTCAAGTCTCAACACCCAGTGCAATGCTTTCCCAATTACCGACCATCCCACTTTATCGAACCACCTAGGAATATTCTGATCTTGCCCAGGTTGGCGATTATTCTCCTTATCTCTAAAATGCAGAAGAAGGAAGACAAGAAGGAAGTGTAGGAAGATGGGCCAGTTAATTTCCAAATAACACTTAACCTAGAGGATTCATTCAGGAAGCGCATCCTACCCTGCAGTATTCATTTTAGCTCACAGGGATCCATGACTTTTACAGCTTAAAGAGGAACTAGTGTAGTAATAAGAACACTAGACCAGAATCCCAGGCCCGCGTGACCTTCGGCAAGTCCCTTAACCTCCTGGACTAGAGGGCTGCGACAGTCCGTGCCAGCTCTGAAGCCTGTGACCTCAGCGCAGCCGGTTCACCCTTCCAGCTGAGCTCGACTAAAGCAGGATTCCCGCACCTGACACGTTCTATCAAGCAACCCCCGGTATCCAGAGGAGCGCAGGAGAGGGCGGGGCCTGCTCAGGGGGAGGTCGCTTCCGAGGTCAGGCTCAGGTCTCCGTCTCCCCAGGTGGACAGCAGGGGTCAGCGGGGCGGGCCTTCTCCGAACTCCAACATGGCGGCTGCGACGGCCATAAACGGAGCCAAGCGCAACTTGCGGGCCGAGATGAAGCAGCGGCTGCGGGCGATCAGCGCCGAGGAACGGCTGCGCCAGTCCCGTCTGCTGACAGAGAAGGTGCGCGGGGTGAAGCGGGAGCGTGGGCCTGCGCGGGTGTGACGACTTGGCCTAATTCGTTTCTGAACGCTGCTGCGGCGCGGGGGCGCGCACGTGATTAGGCCTTCAGGGACGCGACTCCCCCTCCCCTTCGCGTTTAACGTGCGCGCCCCCGCTCTTCTGCGCGTATCCTTTCTGGGCTCCTTAGACCTAGAGTGTACAGATAAGGAAACTAACGGGAGGTGAAACTGAGGCCATGGGGAGAAGAGCGGTAATTCCAACCCAAGAGCTCTGGCAGCAAAATCAAGCGTTCTTTGCTTTGCCATACCTCCCTCCCTAAATGCAGCAGTTACAAAAATCGCACTTCAGTCCATTTCTTAAAACTACCCTGGCACAGCTAGGCATATCCCAAGAAGAGGTTAAAAGTAGAAAAGTCCCCAAATCACTTTAAAAGTTGAAGCCGCGTGTTGTGAAGTGGTGGAGAGGCCTATGCTGATGTATTGGGCTCTGATATGGTTGTTCAGATGTTTTCAGCAATTCTGCACGTGTATTTCTGGAAGACCTCTGCAAGGCACTGCTGGGTGCTGAGAATGCAAATATGGTATGATTTTTACCTTCAAAAGTTCTTGCTTACTGGGCTATAAAACTCCCTGAGTGAAGGATTTACCTCCTTTTCTGTCTAGCACAGTTTCTGGGGTGTACTGGCCACTCTACCCTCACCCCAGGAATTTAATAAGCGCTTGTTTGAATGAATGAATATCATCAAAGTCTTTAAGATTAACATACCTTGTATTATGCAGTTTTGCACAAAGTATCCGTTTAAAAAAAGGGACACTTTTGGAAAGAATGGAAATATGTAACAAAGTTGTATGTTACAAATCATCAAGATGTTAGAATATCTAACTGTGCTGGACTTGGAGGCAGGAAGAGTTAGGTTGAAATTTAACCTTTGATATTTACTAGCAGTGTTACCATGGGCAAGTAAGTCAACTGCACCTTTCTAATCGTCATTGGCAAAATGAAGGAGTAGGACTAGATGATCTCAAAAGTCCTTTCCAATTCTAAGTCTATAGTTCTATGATTAGGGAACTCTTCATGACTAAATTATAAAGAGTGTCTAAGGGAATTCCCATAGCACTGAAGTAAAAAATCCTTAATGCTTGAATGACTTAGGCAGTGAATGCTAAAAGAGTTTAGAGGAAAGAAAGATCACTTTCCTCTGGGGTGATTAGGAATGCTTTCATGGAGTAAGTGAAATTTGATCTGTGCTTTGAAGGATGGATTGGATTTTCCTAGGTATTGAAAGAGGAGGAGAGTCTACTAAATGAAGTGGATTGATTAATGGATTTGGAGTCAGTAGACCTAGGACCTAGTTATTTATGCTGGAGAAGGAGATGGCAAAGCACTCCAGTATCTTTGCCAAGAAAACCCCAAATGGAGTCACAAAGAGTCAGACAACACTGAACAATGTATAGCAGACCTAGGGACTTAGGTTCTGACTTCAACCTGTATTAGTTGTGTGACTTTGAGCAAATCACTCTACCTATACCAGCCTGAATTTCCTCATTTGTAAAATGGGGATAATAATGTTTTCACTAGCTCTCTTTACAAGTTTGTATGGAAAACACCTTATAAACCTTAGAATGAGAGATTATGTAGGTAAATTTTAATACACTTATGTACTTTTAGTCTTAGAGAGTTGCTTGGGGCATTGAAAAGTTAAATGACTTGCTCAGCATCAGACCCTTAGTATGTGTCAGACTATTTTAAATCTAGACCTTCCTGCCTCCAAGGTCAGACTTCTCTAAGATTATAAATACCATTAATATGCTGGTCTAAATTAGTGGAGGGAGTTTTTATATTGGTGGTTCCCATACAGATATACCCCAAGAGTATTATAATACTTCAGGGATCCATCATTTCCTTGTAGTGAGTGATGCTTTCATAAATTCATATTGCTACTATATAGTTCAGAAGATGGTCTTTGAAGATTCTAGTGGCTAACAACTTCATCCCTTTGCAGCCCTCCTGGTGATAAGCCTCTTTGAAATGTTTGGGATGGTACTTGGCCCTTTATAATAGAAGACTTTCTACCTTCATAGGACCTACCAGAGCTTGTGCTCTAACTAGGTGGAGCAGTGGATAGAGCACTAGAGTCGTGAAAACCTGAGTTCAAATCCTACTTCACACATTTACTAGCTATGTGACCCTAGGTAAGTCACTTAACAGCTATTTACCTCAGTTTTCTCATCTGTAAAATGGAGCTAATAATGTCACCTACTTCCTAGAGCTTCTATGAGGATCAAATGAAATAATAATTTTAAAGTGCTTAGCACTGTGTCTGGCACGTAGTAAGCGCTATATAAATGTTAGCTACTACTACTACTACATAGTTTTAATAACTTAGTATCCTCACTCTCCCACAATTAGCATGGGAGTATCACGAGCATAGACAGACCTTGTCTAAAAACTCCATCAAAAAAAGCTAGTCTGATTTGACCTTTTCTTGGCGAAACCATGTGAGTTGTTGGTGATAACAAATTTTTTAAAATATTTATAAGCTCTCCCTTTTGCTAAAACATTTTAGAATTTTGTGAGAGATTAAATCATACTCACTCGTTACACTATTTTCCTTTGGAAATTAGGACATTTGTTGATCCCCTGTTCTGTGATACTTCACCCATTCTCTGTAGTCTTTCAAAGTTCACTGACAGAATCACAGGAAGTACAAATTCTTTGTACTGTGTACTGTGGTATGGCTGATCTGGGCCTGGTGATATGAACTCATCTGCTGAGAGCAGATAAATATTTTCTTTCAGTCTCCTCACTTAACTTGGAGTTCAACCCTCTGTTCACTGTATTTATTGTCTTCCTCAGTTCCAAGACCATTTTCCTTAGAAGGAAAACTGAGTCAAAATAGGACTTCAGAGCTTCTTCCTTCTCTAACTCATTATTATTGTCCCATCCATTCTTCATAGTAGACCTATCCCTTATTTGATCTTCCTTTTGTCTCCAAAAAAGCTTTAAGAAATCACCTTTTTTGTTGTGTTTAGCATTCATCATTAGCCTTAGCTTATTCTAGACCTTAGCATTTCTGATTTTTTTGTAAGACTGCACCACTCTTTTGTACTTATCCTCCATTTCTGCCCTTTTTTCCATCTTTTATAAGTGACTTTAAAAAATCTTAGTCAATGAATGAATGCCCTGTGGCTCGTAATCAGCATCACAAGATGATAGGAAAATATATTTCTTACCTCATTAAGTATATTCTTCCTGGACCAGAATCATCATTGCTATATTTTAAGCGATAGCCCAGAAATCCAATTCCTATTCTCAGGAAACATCTTCTTAATTAGTTGTTCACTTCTCTAATTAGTCTCTCTTCTGAAGGCCCTACTTCAATAAGCAGCTGTAATGGAAACACCATTTCTTTTTCTAGAGTCTTCAATTTCTTTCTTAGGATTCATAATACCTAGGTTCTTTCTGTAAGTATTGTTTGTGCTTACATGAATCTATAGGAGTAGGTTGTGGTCATTAGCTTTGACATGTCTGAGGAGTCTTTCCACATCCTAGATACATGCCCTAGGCAGCTAGGTCATGTAGTAGACAGAGCACTGGGCCTGGAGTCAGGAAGACCTGAGATAAAATTCAGCTTCAGATACTTAGCTGTGTGGCCCTGGACCTCTGTTTGCTTCAGTTTCCTCAACTGTGAAAAAGAGGATAATAATAGTACCTATCTCCCAAGGTGGTTGTGAAGATCAAATGAAGTAATGTTTGTAAAGCAATTTAGCAAAGTGCCTGGCACATAGTAGCTACTTAATAAATGCTTGTTTACTTCCTTTTCCCCTCCCTCCCTCCCTTCCTCCTTTCCTCCTTTCCTTCCTCCCTTCCTGTTGACGAGTAGCCATTTTGGTACCCTTTAGCAGAGACTTTCTCTCTAGGTTGTTCCTGGACATCATTATGCATTAGAGCACAGGACAATGTTTCCTTCTCAGTGGATTCCTGCTCAGTAGGAAAAGCCTCATACCTATTGCACAGCTCCAGATGTTCAGTGGTCAGTTTTCTTTTCTTGCTGTATTCATATTCTTCTGCCTTCTAGACTCCTGATATAGTTTATATTCTTTTTCATATTCTTTGTTTTCTCTTTGAAGCACTTCCTTATTTAAAGGAATTCTATTCTCTGCTTATCTAGAGAGTAGAGAAGCTTTCTTTTAGCCCTTTCTTATTCTCTTGTAGAGAGATCATTCGCCATTTTGTGTATACATGTTTGTTGGCAGAGACAGGAGCATGACATTTTTGGCAGTTCACTGCATAATTCCACTTGCCCTTTATACTTTCTAGAAGCTAGATCTTCACTCTTCTGTTAGTAGCTTTTGTAGCCAATTGCCATGGCACATGGTTCATTGTACTTCAGACTTCTGAATCACGTTTTATTTATTTATTTATTAGCAAATTTTCTGCCTTTTCTTGCAATATAATAACAGTTTGTTTAGCTGCCTTTGATTGGAAATTACTGGATTTTGTGCCTAGCCCAAATTGCCTTAAATTTTTTTTTCTGTGAATCTCAATTAGAAAGTCAATTATCAACTTTTTTTTAATCTCTTCATGCATCTTCCTCTACTATTATTTTTTTAAATAAACTTTAGATATAACTTATTGTGTTACTGGTTTTCTGGCTTTCTATTCTTTCCCTCTGGCACCTTGCCTGTTGAGTTAATACTCATCATTTTAAGCCCAGTACAAACGCCACCACTTTCATGAAGCTGTCCATGATTTCCACAGTTGTTAAAAATCTTCCCACTCAGTCTTAACTTAGCATTCTGTTTTATATTCTTTAGAGCTCTTAACATGTTGTATATTATTATTATTGCCCTACTATTTTGTAACCTCATATGGTCTGAGACTGTTTTATTTATACATTATGCCACCCCTGATGCTTAAAATAGTATTTGAGAAAGAAGAGGAGGAGGACAGTTGTAGAAATGGGCTTATGTGTAGACATTAACTAATGTGTGTTTGCCAACAATATTTTATTGATGTTGCCTCTTCTGTTTTGTCAGCTCAAGTCTTACCTCCTAAGTCCTGTAGCATCAATGAGCCTGGGACTCCTGCTGTCATCTACTTTGCCCTGAGAATGACTGCTTAAATGGCAAATGAAGGTCCCTAACAACAAAATCACTGACTTTAATATGAATGTTTTCTATCTTCTTTCGTTTTATCTTCCCCATACACTGTATGATACAGTGATACTGGCTTCTTGCTGTTCCCCTTTGAGCAAGCATTCCATCTCCTGACACTGCATTTTCACTGGCTGACCTCCATGCTTGGAATTGTCTTTCTGATCTCTACCTCCTAGCTTCCAAGGCTTCCTTCAAATCTCAGCTAAAGTCCCACCTTCTGCGAAAAGCCTGTCCTGATCCCCCTTAATGCTACTGCCTTCCCTCTGTTGATAATTTCCTATTTACCTTGTCTATAGCTTGTTTATACACAGTTGTTTGCATGTTGTCTGTCCCATTTCTGCTTGAGAGAAGGGACTCTCTTCTGCCTTTCTTTGTACTCCCAGTGCTTAGTACTGTGCGTGGCACACAGTAGGCATTTAGTAAATGTTAGTTGACTAAAGTATAAAATAATAACAATGATATAAAACTTGCCTCTCGAGTTCACTAGATAGGACATGTAACTAGGATGGCTAAGTAAATGTTAACTGTTCTTTTTGGAACATGATTTACCTGGAGAGAGTTTTAAATGTTTTGGCATTTTCCTCAGTAGGACTAAAAACTTCACTTTATTCTGGCAGACTAAAACTTTTACATTAGGAAATGTATATTGGCAGCAACACAGAAAATATAACTGTCACGTTCAAGATGTCCTTTGGGAAATTTATGTAATATTAGGTTTTTAAAAAGTATATATACAGAAGTGGATATAGATTGACTATTTGTAAGTAAACATTTTCACTAGGCGTGCTTTTACTCTGAGTTTTGTGTAGTGTAGTCTATAGTTCCTCCATGGAAGTGCTCCTCCAAGGCTTCGCCATGCCCTGGAGGTGACTCAGGGTTCTTGAAGGCTGTGCTAGCAGAACACATACTTAAGTAGTGCCTACTAAGCTAATAAGGCTTTGTCCCGGTAAGAGACTTTGAGTCCTTTGTCCAGGTCAGAGAAATCCTTTACTCGGTTGACTGCAGGATGATGAATTTTTCTGATACAATAACTCAGGAAGACCATCTAAGTGCCACAAGTTTTGTGGTCTGCATGTGTGAAAGGATGACCCACAACATTGAAATCATGGATGTTGGATGAGTTGAGTATGGCATGTAGTAGCCATGAAATTTGTTTTCTGTTTGGAAGCTATTTCTCAGTATTCTGTCACTCCAGAAACACAGCTTCTGAAGAATTTATGAAGTAGAAACAATAATAATGCCCTGTAGCATTTACATATGGTAAAATGTCTTTATGTATCCTGCCTTTTTTCATTTCCCTTTCAACAGTCTTGTGAGTTTAGCAGAGAAGAAATTATTATCTGTCTTTTACCAGTGAGGAACCCAAGGCCTAGATCTATGCTGCCAGGACCCAGAAGGCAAAACTGGGAGCAGTGAGAGGGAGTTACAGAAGATGGATTTTGGTTTAATACAAGAAGAGACTTCCTAACAATGAAAACTTCCCCAAAGCGGAATGGGCTGCCTCTTGGAATCATAAAATCATAGAGTAGGAGTTGTAAGGGACCTTAACAGTCAGTTGGTACAAGGCTATGATTTTGCAGATGGGGAAAAAGATTAAGTGACTTGCTCAAGGTCACTTAGATAGTAAGTGGCACAGGCATGTTTTGAACCCAGGTCCTCTGACTTCAAATCCAGCATTCTTTTCCATTATACCCATCTCATATTCCATAGTAAGGTGCCCATCCAGGACTTCAAGCAGAAGGTAATGGACCCCCCACCCACCCCAGTCAACCCCCACCCCCTTTTTGAAGGATATTATAGAAAGGATCCTTGAGATTCTATTTTGAAGGATATTATAGAAAGGATCCTTGAGATTCTATTAGGTGCTGAAGGTCATATAGTAGGTCACATAGCCAGAAATGGAGCCTAAAACCTTTGGCTCCTGACCCAGTTGCCTTTTTTTTTTTCAGTAGTGTACCTGGTACATGGATGGAGTAGTCACCCACATTTTAATGCATCACACCTCTCAAACAAATCATGTGGTTATCTACTCACTCTTTGGTCTGGCTTGCTCACTCTAGTCTGCTTACACACACTGACGGGTATAGGTTCCCAGAAAACTACCATCAACTCTCTTATGGTCCCAAGGAATGTGGAGGAATATACTCCTATCATACATCATTTCAGTTCCTGAGCCTCCACTAATGTACTTCATTTTACACAAAACTAAACACTGACAAAGTGACACTTTTAGGTCTGAAACATAAACATTTATTTAACAATAAGACAAAAGAAATATAACATGTATTAATATATTAAATCAAATGTAGGAATAATAACTATATCACAATCTACGCATAAAGATGGGTAACATTCTGACACCAAGGTACTGAATATCTGTGGGTGAAAGTAGGCACAGCTTACAAAAAACCTTCTAAGGGGTACATGAGTGAGCTCAGCGTAACACACAACTCTGGAGCTATAAACTTTGGTATCTTCTTTCTTTCCCAGGAAATGTCCATAAAAGTTCCTTGATGAATGTAGCCTCTGTATTGAACAGATGTGTTCACTGCTGAGATGAGTTGATCCATACTGTGTTTTACCAACACCCCACACTGGGCATGATATCTTAGCCAAAGTAGTCAATCTGCTTAGTGACTTCTGATTTTTTATTTCTGAGCGGTTCCTCTATTCAATTGTACTTGTTTCTCAGCATTGACTATAATGTCCATCACTTTCAGCGTCAAGCTTAGTTGGTTCCCTTCTGAAATCTGTTCTTTCACCTCTTTTTTCTCTTACTTTCTAGGGTCCTTTCTGAAAATTACTCCAGTGTAGCTTATGGTTAATAGTGGAGCTCTCATCTGCTCTCTATAGTCAGATAAATTGCCTTTATCTCATAATCAGACAAAAATTCTGGTATTGTTATCTTTCTAGCTTGTTATAGTTTTTCACATTTTTTTCATTCAAAATGAGAAAGAAAAATTAAAAAAGAATAGCAGCTGTCTCAGAACTTTGAATTAGAGTAACTATTTCTTAGAACTCTGATCAAAGCAGACACCTCTACAACAAACTGCTCCATATTAAAGGAGAGTGACTTAAAATGATGGTACCTTACCATGGGATAATAAACTGGAATCTCGAAGAGACCTTAGATGGTGTCTAGTCCAACCTTTTCTTTTACAGGTGAAGAAATTAGTCTGGGGCAGTTACTTGTTTGTGGTAACATAGGCAGTAAATGGCAGGAATTAAAACTTAGGTCTCTTGACTCCCAAACTGGTGCTCTGTTCATTGTACCATGCTGACTTTTTCCTTTTTTTGTTTTATTGTTGTCTTGTTCTTATACTGTAGTCATTTCTAGATATGTCCCTCCCTTCAATCCACTACATCCACCTAATTAACCTACCTTTTTAGGAAAAAAAATTCTGCAAAATCAACCAATAATACATGGACCACCTCTGATAATATATGCAACATTCTACATCTTAGGGAAAGGAGTGAGGAGCGTTACCTTATCTCCACAGTGGCCACTATAATTGTGCAAATTAAATGGCGTTTTATTCTTTCTGTTTATGTCGTTTTACTAATTGTGTATGTGGTCTTGATTTTGCTTACTTCACTCTGCATAAGTTCATACAAGTTTTCCCTGTTTCCTTGAATTTCTCACATCCATCATTTCTTATAGCAGAATAATCCATTCCTATTCCACAATTCATTTCACCCTTCCCCAATGGGTACCCACTTTCTTTCCAATTTCTTGCTACCCCAAAAAAGCACTATGAGTATTTTGTAACATGAAACTCCAGTGTTTTTTCTTCCATACAACAATTGGTGAAGAAATTGGCAAAAACCAAGAGGAAGTAGAAAGATTTTAAGGAATGTTTATCATGTTTTCAGCAGCTTCTTAAATATAATTGTAATCTTTTTTTGTTTAGGTGATCACTCATAGTAAATATCAAGAGGCTCAGAGAATTTCAATCTTTCTGAGCATGCAGGATGAAATTGAGACAGAAGAAATTATCAAGGATATTTTTCGACGTGGCAAAACATGTTTTATCCCTCGATACAAATTCAAGAGCAGCTACATGGATATGGTAAAGTTATTTTCAGCAGAGGAAATTTTTTCACTTCCCAAAACTTCCTGGAACATTCATCAGCCCAGAGATGATGAAGTGCGGGAGGAGGCTTTGTCAACAGGTAAGTGAGGAAACCTTTGCTTCCTAACTGAATTCTGCCTTACCATGCATATAGCTCAAGTGTTAACAGACATTCAGACATGGCTGCACTCACCCTTCTCGTGTAGGTTGAGCAAGAAATCTTTCTGGGTCTCAAGAAGCTTAGCCATGTAAGTGAGGTCCTGGCCAGTTGTCCATTTCAATCTGTCTCTCACAGAGTTGGAATTAGATTAGATATCATAGCAGAGTGGAAGAGACTTTGTGGTATGAGAACCTTTTAATGCCCCCAGTCACAATATTAATAAGATCACCATTCATCTTATGATTACTAGTTTTGAGCAAAGTACTTGTGATAGCAGTGGGTATAGAAATGCCAAATATTCTGGTTGGATAAATTACTTATTGTAGCTAATGTTATTCCTCACTTTTTATCCCCTGTTTAAGTTTTTGTTGTCATGTATTTTGTACTTGCCTTGAAGTTACGTGAGAGTTCTTGACTTCCCCTTTCTTCATAATTGGTATGACTTCAGTGCTTTATAAAGAATTGAGCATTCTATTATTTGGTTTTATCACTACTTTATTTTTAAGAGAAAACAGATTCATTTTGTATTGACACTATATAGGCTTCCCAACAAACACCGTCTCTTCCGCTTCAGAAAATATTTTCTCTCAAGTGGTTAAGCAAAAGTACCTGAGAGTTATTTAGACTATGAAAAAAAACCATCCAGCTGAGCATTTATGTCTGATAGTGCATACTACTTTCCATTTTTAGAGTTTATTGGTTGTTAGCAGAAAGGAAGAATGTGTGCTTTAGCTTCAGTAATTCCGCACCAGCATTATCAATTTTGTTTGGCCTGAGTTTCATTGCCTTTTGGTGCAGTGGATAAATCACTGGGTTTGGAACTAGAAGACTCATCTTTATGAATTCAAATCTAGCCTTAAACACTTAGTAGCTGTGTGACCCTGGGCAAGTCATTTAACCTTGTTTGACTCAGTTCCTCATCTGTAAAATGAGCTAGAGAAGGAGATGGAAAACCACTCCAATATCTTTGCCAAAATCCTAAATGGGGTTACAAAGAGTTAGAAGTGACTGAAACAACTCAACAACAAACAACAGTTGATTTTACATACTGTTCTTTTGCCTTTTCCTTCTTCACTTTGAATCACTTCATACATATCTTCTTATTTTTCTCTGAATTCTCTAATACTTACCATTATTTATGATCCAGTAATATTACATCCACATACCTTAGTTTGTTCAGGCATTTCTCCTCAATAGGATCGTAGATTTAGAGCTGAAGGGAATTTAGGGGTCACCTAGTTCTGACATCCTTGTTTTCAGATGAGGAACTGAGGCCCAGAGAGGTTAAGTGATTCTCCTGGGACGATGCAAGCAGAAAGTAGCAGAGCCAGGATTTGACTCCCAATGTTCTTTCGCCTGTACTAGGCGAAGGCTTTTTTGGGAGCCTTAAAAAAATAATCCTATTGCGAATCTTTTTGTACATATTGTTTTTTTCTTGTTGTTATTATCCACTCTGAGGTATAAATATAGTTATGGGATCTCTGGTTAGAAGTAGCATGAACAGCTTGGTAACTTTCTTTCATAATTCCAAATTATTTATCAGAATGATTAGACCAATTCACAGCTTGACCAGTAGTGAATTAGTGTGCTTCTCTTCAAGACTGAATTTCCCCCCTTTGCCAGTTTGGTATATGTAGGGTGATACCTTTGTGTTATTTTAATTTGCCTTTCTCTGTGATTTTGAACATTCTAGATGACTACTGCGAGTTTGTATTTCATTTTTTGAGAACTATTCATTCATCTTCTTTGACTACTTAGCTATTTGGGACTATTATCATTACTTTCTACTCCTGTATTCCAAAACTCATTATTTTTAGATGCTTCTTCTTTTGTTGGTCTATTTTTGCTACTAGGTAATTCCTTCACTCTGGCTGTTCCCTGTTGTGCCACAGTATTTTACTTTAAATGTAATTAAGCCTCAGGAAGAATTTAAATTTATGAGTAAAGGGAAATATCAGAGGAGGAATTTCCATTGATTGATTGCCCTACAATTATAACTGGGAAAGAATATCATTCCCTAGATATTTAGACAGCTTCTTAACCAGTACTTAAAAAAATAAAAAAATCCTTTCTTTAAATATTCATCTAACATAGATTTTCCCTCCTTTTAATGCCCTCATCAAGGATGCCCTTGATGCAGATTATTTTCATAAAAATTTTATATAGTTGGGAAAGTAGGCATATAGGTCACTAGTTATTGATATTCGTTCTCTTGATTGCTTTTTGTTTGTGATAACATGGTCCAAGATTTTTTCCACGTCTTTGGTGTCTTCAGATACCTGGAGAGTAAAGAAAGAGAGTGATGCATAGTAAGCCTGGAAAGATAGCTTGGAGACAGGCTGTGAAAGGCTTAAAAGCCAAACAGGAAGAATTGGTATTTTATATTAGAGGGAAGAGAGAATCATTAGAGTTTATTTAGTTGGGGAATGATTTGGTCATATTTGCATTTAAGGAAATCACCTTGGTAGATGGATGGCAGACGGATTGGAATGTCGAGAGATTTGACGTTAGGAGACCAATTAGGAGGCCATTTTTATAATCTTGTTGAGAGGTGATGAGGTGGTGGCTACGTGAGTAGAGAAGGAGTCAGATGTTAAAGATGTTATGGAGGTAGAAATGGCAAAATTTGGCAAGTAATTGAATATTTGAGATGAAGGAAAGTGAGGAGTTGAGGACAACATGGAGATTGTTAACCTGGGAGAATGGAGGAATGGTGTTCTGTTATGAACTTATCATAATGTTAATATGTAAAATATGAGAATGTGTTAAATTTGAGATCTCTCTGGGATGTCTAGTTTAGAATGTCCAATAATCAATTGGTTATATAAGACAGAAGCTCAAGAAAGAGACTGGGGTTGAATATAGTGATCTATGAGTCATGCATGAAAGATGACCGCAAGAGCTGATGAGGTCACCAAGATATAGTGTAGTGTAAAAAGAAGGTCCAGAAGAAAATCCATAGTTGATGTTATGGATAAAAAGCCAGCAAAGGAGGCTTTGAGAAGGGGTGGTTAGACAGATGGAGGAAAACTGGGAGAGAATAGTGTAAAACAAAACGAAACAAAACAAAACAGAACTGAGAGGAGAAAGCATCCTGCAAAGAGAGGGTGGTCAACAGTGTCAAATGTAGCTGAGGGCAAGATGGATGAGCACTGAGAAATACCATCAGATTTATTTTTCAGCACATTTTTCCATCCTGCCTAATTTTTCCATCTCCTTCCTTCAATGCTTCTTGTGACTGAACAGAATTAGTGTCTGCCACTTTTTATGGAAATTGGTTTTTTTTTGACAATTACTGCTGTGGGGCATCTCTACTGAGTACTCCCTGAATAGTAAGCCTCTGGGCTTAATTGTGCTTACTCTGGCAGGCATTTGGGTGTAGGATTGTTGAATGAGAACTCTTATGTATTAAAGGTTTCTGGGTTTTTCATTCTTTGGGTTTTTACCTTGTATGTTACCTTTTATGTCTTTTTAACTTGTGCATTCATCTTTAATTATGTTATATCCGGTGCATAACTCATCTCTTTTGATTTTTGGAATTGTAGAAGTTTGTAGCAAGCAACTATTTAACCGTTTTTCTGGTTACATGATCTTTGGGTCCTGCCCTCAATCTGAGAACACTTCAAACCATCTAAAGGTACAAAAACTGGTCTGGGCAATTAAATCTACCAGCAATCAGTAACTACCCCTCCTCTTCCTTAAATAACTTAGGTAATGCCACTCTTGCATACTGCCATACCAGCTGTGTAATGCAGCCCAGATGCACTGGCTTCACTGCTCACCCCAGCTGTAGTGCTGACTAAGCAAGCTGCTTCCCCTCGCCCTTGTGTTGTTGCCCTCTCTATTAATAGTGCAAACGACCTCTATAACAAACCAGATTGCCCATGTGGGGGATTTGTGTTTATCTGACTTTTCTTATAAATTGGTAGACCTAATTCATTTGGCAGTGTGGTGGTTGCTAAGAAAATTTGAAGGCTATTGGAATTAACTGAGTTCTGACAGTAATCTTAGGAGTCTCTGGGGAATTTTGTGTTAGTGGTATGCATTTTTTTTTCTATTCACATAAAAAATCACAGCGTGCTAGAACTTTAGAGCCAGAAGGATCTTAGAACTCATTTAGTCCAGGGTTTTTCAAGACTTTTTTGCTCACAACACAGTGTTCTTTACCATGAGGAACTGAGACAGGGTGGACGTTTAAATTGGCAACAAAGAATGGTACTCAGGGAATCGGGCCTCCAGATTATCTGGAGTCTTGGCATTCTCCCGCATCTCTTTTCCCTCCTTCACTCCTTCACTCTCTTTTTTCTTTACTTCTTGATCATTCACAGCAAAGAACCAGCTTTGCATCTGGATGGATAGGACTGCTATTGTCATATGATAAGTAGGAAGAGAAGGCAGCAAACCACAGCAGAGGATAGAGGCTGGAATCCTCTCATTATAGATTTAAAGCTAGAAGGGAACACGAAGACTGTCCATTCCATTCCCTTCATTTTACAGATGAGGAAACTGGGTCCCAGGGAAATTACATGCCATATTCGACTTCTTGTTGTTCATTAGTGGTGCCATTTGAACTCAGGTCCTCTAATTCCAGAGCCTGTGCTCAAATATGGGAATCTAGGGCTTGGGAAGGAGTTTTGTGGCACACCTAGCAACTTGGTAACAAGGGTGTGCCACAGCTCTCTCTTTGGGAACCACTGATCTAGTCCAGTCCTTTCATTTTATAGAAGTGGTAACAGGCCTAGACTGTCCAAGTTCATGGTTCCATGATGGATTAGAGCTGAAAGAGAGCAGAACCCATGTCTCCTGACTCTCATGCTACTACGCCACACTTCCTTCCCACTGGAATGTGCTTATTTTACTGAACTTAAAACAGTAAATTCATTTAAAAAAACAGTAGATTTAAAATATGCATTCAAGTGGAGTAAAGTAAAAGTGGGAGTTGTTTGTCTTTCATTTTTGAAGAGGACCAATGACATCACCAGTTCTTGATTAAAAACAAAAAAAGCAAGTCCAAAGTAAAAGCTTGTCTGGCCTTACCTTCTCTTTTATTAACAAGAAAAGGTTCTAATCATTAAGGACGGGACAGGGGATTTCCTATTTGGGAATTCATTGTGTCAATGAAATCGCAGGTCTAGTCAGTCCCTATCTCTATTTTTCCTATCATTCTTCTTTGTATCATGGGTTTTCATTTGCAGTAACAGCTTGGAATGTGATAGGATGTTAATTTTTCAAAGCACAGCTCTAGCTATCAAATCTTTGAGACAACTTGATTAGAGCTCCAGATTGTCTTCTGTGTGATCAGATGAAAATATGCATTCATGGTGTGCAGGTGCCCTCATATTTTATGTAGTCTAGGAAAAAGGTGAACTTTATGTAGTGTTAGGAGTTTAAATCTTGGGTCCCTGAGAAAAAATTAAGAAAGGAATTCTTCCACATATGTTAATTGAAAAATTGGCTCCTCCCGGTTGGAGATCTATTTTTCTTTGTTCTTGGACTTCTTAGTCAACAAGCATTTATTATGCACATATTATGTGCTAGACACTATGTTAAGTGCTACAGACACAAAGAAAGGCAAAAATAGTCCCTGCCTTCAGGGAACTTTTATTCTAATGTGGAAGCCATCATGTAAATAACTGGGTAGTTACAAAATATGTGCAATATAAATGGAAGGTAGTTGTAGATGGGAAGTTGCTAGAAGCTTTGGTGACTAGGAAAGGCCCTTCTAGAGAGGGGGAATTTGAGTTTAGTCTTGAAGGAGACCAGAGGAACTGAAAGTGAAGGCAGGGAGCGAGATCATACCTAACATGGGGGATGGCCACTACAAAGGCATGGAGATGAGAGATATATCGTGTTCAAGGAACTGCGAATTAGTGGAGCTGAATTGTGGAGTTTGACTCGAGGAGTAAAATATAAGAGGGCTGGAAAGCTAGGAAGAGGTCAGGTTATGAAGAGCCAAACAGAGGAGTTTGTGTTTTAACCTAGAGGAAATAGGATCTGTTGAAGCTTAGGAAGCAGGAGTGTGCCATAGGCAGATCTATGTCTTAGAAAAATCCACTTGAGGGGATTTGAGGCAGGGAGATCAATTAGAAAAGCTTTTATAATAGTTTAGATGAGAGGGCAGCTAGGTGGCACAGTGAATAAAGCTTCAGCCTTGGAGTCAGGAGGACTTGAGTTCAAATGTGGCCTCAGACACTTGACACTAATTAGCTATGTGACCATGGGCAAGTCACTTAACCCCCATTGCCTCACCAAAAAGCAAAAAAAAAAATAGTTTAAATGAGAGGTGGGGAGAGTCAGAACCAGGCTTGTGGCAGTGTGGCAGAAAAATAAGGGGACCAACAGCAAGGTTTGGCTACAGATTGGCTGTGTGGGGTGAGTGAGAGTGAGGAGACAAGAATGACATCAAGATGTGGCCTAGATGATTGGTAGGATAGTGGTCTTTCAGCAGTATCAGACAAGTTTAGAAGAGGGCAGGGTCTTGGGGAAAGGGTCATGAATTCAGATCTGGACATGTTGATGGGCTGTTGTAGCCCTGCCCCAGTTGGGATTTTCCTTTTTTTTTTTTTTTTTACAGACCAGTGCTCCAAAGCTACCTGTGTTCTGCTTCTTTCACCAGTCTGTGGCCTGGCCACCATGGTGCCCCAGATTCTACTGCTTGCTCTGTCTGTCTGTCTGTCTGTCTGTCTGTCTGTCTGTCTGTCTATCTATCTATCTATCCATCTATCCATGAATGCCCTCTCTATTCCTCTTCCTGTATTAATGGCAGAGATTAGGCTTTTGGAAAGTTCTCTACTATCACTTAAGAGAAATAAATGAAAATAAAACACAGAGCATAAACATATCAATTCATAGAGCATGAGAATGGTCTCAAGATAACCATAATCTTTCCACGATAGGCCCTTTCCTTTCTAACTTACTTCTTGGCCTGGCCATGCTTTATGGCCAAATGCAATGCTACCTCTTTGGAAGATTCTGTTTTCTCACTTTGCCTTAGATCTGACTCTTAGTTATTTCTGCTTGAAAGCTGGCACCCCCTCTGGATCCTCCTGCCAGCTTTAGGGTTAGCACCCTCAGGTCTTCCAGGTATCACCACTCTTTTAAAGTAAAAAGATCTTTTGATTTATGGCTCCTTGCTTCCCTTACTCCCTCTTCCCCTACCCTCTGGGAAAAGTTCATTACGTATAGAAATGGGATAAGATGAGAGAGGAGGCATGATTTCATTGATATAGGGAACTCCCCAGTGAGGTGATCGCTTTTACCAATTCAGGTGTCAGTTTATAATCTTAGAAAATTGCCTAGGTTAAATAACTTGCCCAGGGGGTCAGTCCTGCATGTTAGAGGAAGGACTGAAGCTCAGGTCTTCCTGACTCTGAGGCCAGGTCTCTGTCCACCATGCCATGCTGTCTCTACCTTATATAGATTTAACCTCATATAATTTCTATTCAGGAACTGCTTGAGCAATAGTCACATTATATTTAACCATTCTCCCAAACCTATAGGAGACAGAACTCTTTGAAGTTACATTAATCACTCCATCTATCAAAGGGTATCTTTTATTTGTATATGACCCTTTTAAACTTTAAGTCTTTATCTAGGGAACTGGTTCTGTTGTATAGTGAAACTTAGAAATGAATAAGAAGCCCAGCTCATTGTTAAGTATTTATGCTAGTGTACAGTAGAAATTTAAATTTACAAATAGTCTGAAAATAACCTAGATAACCCAACTTAAAATCCCATTGACTTAAAAGTAGTAATAGGAGCTGATGTTAATTTCATCTTTTCTTCTTATCTTTTCTATTCCTTAGACTAATAGAACTGCTAACAAGATTACTTACAAGATTAAGTGAGTTTCATGTTACAATGAGCTATCATTAAAATGAAATTCCAGCTTCACAAAAATCTTGAGCCTCAGCCAATTGTTCATTTATGTCATACAACATTTGATGTAGCAAAATTCCATTGAAGAATCAGGATAGTCTTTTAGACTTGGTTATACCAAGATTTAATTTATAGTGAAGAAATTCAAACATTGGCAACAGAAAGGAAAAATAAGGTTTATCTATCTTCTATAAATGGGATAATTAAACTGAATAATGGAGTAGATATATCAGTCACACAGAATCAAAGGATGGGAATGGTTTGAGAGCTGTATCAGTCGAAGAAGGACCCACATAGATGAGATCACACATCCATCCAAGTATGTCTAGTATATCTTGGATAGATGCCACAGAGGTACAGTAAGCTAGGTCCAAAATTTAATAGAAGATTGATATCTGGCTAGATTTCATTTGATGTATTAGGCAGTTTTATTTAATAATTCCAAACTGCTCAGTGTTGTAAAAAGCCATATTTTTATTACCAATAGTTCCCAAGTGATACTATATGAACACAATCTCAGAAGAATCAAAATCTCTCATGTGACCCAAAGGCTTATGTAGCAAGTACACATAGGCTACAATATGTAACTAAACACAAATCGCATTGTGATACAGTGGAAAGAACTCTGGATTTTGAGTCAGAAAACCTGGGTACAAATCCTGGCTCTGCCACTTACTAGCTGTGTGACCTCAAGCAAGTTGCTTAATCTCTCTGGGCTTCATTTTCTTCTTCTTGGATGAGGGGGTTGGACTAGATGACCTCCAAGATCTCTTCCAGCTCTGAATCTGTAAGTGGAATAAAAGACATATCAAGGACATATGATTGGAAAAAGAGTTAGGCTGGTCATGTGACAAAAAGTAACAAATAACTCACGGACATCCCAGTTATTACACCATGAACCAGCTATGCTCTCTCTTATCTTGGCTCTGCTCTTTACTTTCTGGGCTTCACTTCTATGCTAGCACCCTCCTCATGCTTGAAGATACCTCTGCCTTCTCCTTGGATGGGTGAATTCCTCCCTGAACCTCCATTTGAAAGAAGTGGCTAAAACAGGCATGCCAATGCCTCTCTCTGTTCCACTTCTGGCTCTTCAGACTTCTACACCTTGCATTAATTCTCTCTCCTCTTATCTCCCTTCATCCCCCTTTTCTGGGTTGTTTTCCCCTCTTAGGATATAATCTCTTTGAAGGTAGGAACTATTTTTTTAATTCTTGTATTTATATTCTCATCATTTAGCATAGTGGTAAGCACACAGTGGTTAATAAAAGCACTCTCTCTCTGTTTTTCTTCACCCCCCCCAACCCCCCAATCACAGATCACTAAAGCATTGGAATATAATGGGAGAATTTAGAGAAATCACAAGAACTATATAAATGAAAGCTAAAAACAAAGCCAGTTTCCCATTTTTGAAAGACTTCCAGAAAATCACTCATTTCATGATTCTCATGATTCTTTACTCTCTGAATAGAAATTTTCCCCATTATATAATCTTAACCTTTCATGATACAATTAGTATTTTTTCCTTTTACATGATTTTAGAATATTAGAATATTTAGAAGACTCTATGTTGTCTACTAAGTCATTTGTTCTACCAGGCTAATGATTTTTTTAAAGTTAACACATGACAAAAATAATTGGATCATGTATTTTCTATACATTTAGGTCAGTTTTGTGACTAATTATGGTCTGCTGTAGAATATAGCCTCAAAGCATGTTCCCCTCTCAACCCTTCATTAAAGATGCTCTCAGTACATGTGTAGATGATCCAGTTTTGGGAAAGTAGACATAAGATTTGGTGATTATGGATATTTTCTCAGTCACTTTTCGTCTTGGTAATAAGATTCACATATTTTCCCAAAGGGTGGTATCTTCTCTTATTTCAGATAGCTTGAGGATTGTTCCTTCAGTACCCCTAAAACTCTGCCACCTCTAGTTTGAACCTCTTTATTATGTATATGGTCTCTTCTAGTCTAGCTCTTCTTTCCATTTTTGTTTTTGTAGTGCTGTTTCTATTTCCTCTAGAAACAGATCTGGGACTGTGATATTAGAATTCTAAAGGTGGTGTTCTACATAGGGAAAACATATAGAAATCTTTACATATCTTTTACATTTTTGTCTGTTCTTCTCAGTTTTATCTTTAAATAACCTCAGCCTTATATATCATCAATACTTTACTCAAGAAGAGAGTTGGGAGGCACTCTAAATAACATTTTAGTAGATGAAATTGATTATATTTTTGCACAGAAAAATGATTTGTTATTGATGTAGTACTAATATCCAAATCAGCTATCTATATATAGTCAAGTATATTGTATACTGCCTTGTTAGAGCAAAGATCTAAATTAATACTAAGAAAGAATAAAAATGAGAAGAAGTGACATCATACATTGCTGATGTCATAAGTGGGAAATGGATAAAAAAACAGTCATCAACATAGATTATCACCATTTCCTGGAGAAGTTTGACTATTAGAAGTTAGTCACATGACCAGGAAACCAGATGAACCTAGACACCGCCTTAGCCAATTAATACTTATTTCCTTGTCAAGCAGAGAAGTATGGAAGCCAATAGCAACACTGATTTAGAATATAAAATCATTTGCAAAATCTTATGGAGGAGGATAGTGAATGATTATGAACCATGCTATTTTGTAAAACAGTGAGAAGCAATGGCAGTGTCAGAGAAACAAAAACAAATTTATAGAAAGCTTAGACAGAGACCCAACTAAGCCAAGTCCAAGATACAAAGTCTGTAAAATAAAGTGTTATTTAGGTATAGTGAATGAGCATGGACATGTTGAATATATTCTAGAATATTAGAATTAGGGATAGGAATGAGGGCAGCCTACTGATGCTTCAGAGGAGTAGCTTGGGAACAGGTAAATAAAAATACTATTTGACATAGTATATAGTTAATGCTGAAGTCAGATAATTTTACTAGAGCAAGTTATGCGATTACTGGGTGAGCCCACCACACATTTATGCTGCCTTCAGCGGGGGTCCTTGATGTTGCTTCACAATACTTTAATTTATCTTGTGTTGATTTCCCAGGGCATATTTCACAGTGACTGTTCCAAATATTTTCCATAGTTCCCCATCCCCCACTTGATCTTGGCAAATGATTTTACTTCCTTCATTATGAAGACAATTTAGGCCATCTTTCATGAGCTCCTTTATCCAGGGTAAACCATATATCACAGAATGTTAAAGCTGGTAAGCACCTTATAAATTATCTAGTCCAACCTTTTCATTTTACTGATGAAGACACTCAGCACTCAGAGAAGGTAAGTGACTGATGTCAAGTTAGTAATGGGAACTAGGGAACCTAAATCTCCTTATTTCTCAGCCAGTGTTCATGTTTTTATTTTTAAAAATTTGTTTAATTTTTGATTTTTATTTTCTGTTTCAAATTCTCTTCTCTCTATCCTCTCTCCCACCCATTAAGAAGGCAAGAAATACAATACCCATCGTAATATGAAGTCATACAAAGCACACTTATACATTAGTGTGTTGTGGGGGAAAAAAAGCAAGAAAAATATAGAGGAAAAAAATATTTAACCACTATTCATTCTTGTGACTCTCCAAACACCTCTGTCTAGACCTTTAAATCTTCACCCTACTACCTTCACATTTCCTTTTCTTTCCTTTTTGTCTCAGTGGAAAAGGCATCCCTCTTCATTTCCAAGGCTTTTGTGTGCTCTTGATACCATTCCTTCTTACTCCTTCCAGAACCTTATTCCATTCATTATCTCATCCTTTTTCTTATCTCTTAATTCTTTCCCTCTCCAATGCATCTCTTCCCTTTTCCTTTCTACTTATTTAAGTCTGTCTAGCAGTTGAAGGAACAGAGGAAAAATGTAAAAGAAAATCAAGGACATTTTTCTTCTATTTTTTTTTTAAATTAAGAAAGCTTTTTTAGAATTATGAGTAAAATTACAGAATCCTGGAACCTTAGATTTGGAAGTGAATAGAAATCACCTTGTTCAATTCGTCATCCCAGATAGGAATCTCTTTTGTTTTGTCTCTGACACATATTCTTGAATGAATCTAAAGATGGGGCCTTTATTATTTCAAGAGGCAGCCCATTTTATTGTTAGAAATGTTCTAAGTGTTACGAAATTCTCCCTTTAACCTGAAACTTGACATCTTGGAGCTGAAATCTGCCTCCCCCACATATTTTGCTTTTAGTTCTCTTTCCTGTGGGGACAATACAGCACAAGGCCACTTCCTCTTCTGAATAGCTCTTTGAAATGCTTCTGATAATCAACATTTATCTTGTGTCATCTTTTTTTTTTCTTTTTGCTAGGCAGTGGGGGTTAAATGACTTGCGCAGGGTCACACAGCTAGTAAATGTCAAGTGTCCAAAGCTGGATTTGAACTCAGGTCTTCTTGACTCCAGGGCTGATGTTCTATCCACTGCACCACCTGGCTGCCCCCAATTTGTGTTATCTTTTTTCCCAGTTAAATAGCACTCTCCACTCTCAACTGAGAGATCTCTACCGCACTTAGCATGGTCCCTGGCACATAATAGGCACTCCTTCCCCCCTTCCCTTCTTTCCTTTGGTGTTTATCATTTGATGTAGCTTTGAATATGTATGTGATATATTAGTATATAATATGTAGATAATAAAATATAGGTATATGTAATAAATTACATACATATGTAATAAAATACACGTGTATTATAATTAATATGTAATATTCAAATATAGTAAAAACCCTTATTATTCCAAAATGGAAACAACTATTACATAAATTGCTAAAATAGTATAGTTTCCAGGAAATACCCAGAATATAATATACTATGATGAATTCTGATGGCAAATCATTGCTACTACTTCATAAAATAGAAGCATTAGAACAGGGGTTCTGAACTGTGGGTCTGTGAACTTAAAAAAAAAGGCAGATAACTGTTTTTCAGTATAATTGGTTTCCTTTGAATCCTATGTATTATTTTATGTGTTTAAAGATATTCTTCCACAAAGGAGTCCATTGGATTTGCTAGATTGCCAAAGGGGTCCATGACACAAATAAGGTCAAAGATCTCTTCATTTACCAGTCAATCCACAGGCATTTTATTCAGTGTCCACGTTGGGTCTTGGCCTTCAGATAGTAGGCATGACAGTTTTTAAGCTCAAGACAAGCTTTCCAGTAGCTTTTAGATTGTGCCTTAGAAAGGATATCTTAAAATTGTCCAGCACTTTATAGTCTCCAAAGTCTTTTCACACTCATTGCCTCATTTTGTCCTTATTCCCATCCTGTGATGAAGGTAGGGTGGACATTGCATCCATACGTTGTAGGTGAGGAAGCTGGGGCCCAAGAACAGAGTACTTGCTTAGGATCCCACAGCAGCTGAGATGAAAACCCAATTCTCCTGCTTCCCTTTCCAGGGCTCTTCGAATTCCTTTTATTTTTAGAGCCTTGTATGTTACTATTATTTTGCTCTCTGACTTTTTCTTTTTGCTTTTATCCTGCTAGTGTCCTGCATTATATATACTATTCTGGGAAATGTTATTCATGGTAATTTTGCAAATAGAAGGACTTTCATTATAGGCACTAAGTACACATGAAAGTACATTGTCTGTCTGAAGCTGAGCTTTCTCAAGCCATTTTGTATCCAACAAAACGTGCAGAAGAAAAGCTTGAGCTTTTATTGGTGACAGTGTTGGTCACTTGAATGATGCACACAGGACAGGGTATCCTTGACATTTTCCAGTCTTTTCTCCTTTGCCTTTTAGGCAGCAGCTTTAGAACCTCCCCTAATTTCAGACTGGCATTTAACTTTCTAACTCTTTACACATTAAGATTAAACGATACTTCCACAGGGGTTACAGCCTGTTATTCTTGCCAAGATATGTTAGCCTGCTAAATGTTCTATTCTAGCATAATGATTCATGGAATGTACTGGGTGAGCACTTAAGTATCATTAGAAGGATGGGCCCAGGTGAATTAAAACTATTTACGTTAAGAAGTTCAGGTGTTTAAAACTGTTATTACAATTCAATTTTCATTTATTACCTTTAACTGGGACTTTAAAATCCTCATTAGGTTTATAGACACATAATTGCACAGATACAATTCAGAAGAGATTCAGGTTTAATAAAGGGGGTCTGGAATTTTAAAACTCTCTCTCATTTGGTGCATTATCCCTTTGGCCCTCAGTTTACAGGTCAGGGTGGTGTATATAGATTCCCACACAGGAATTTCCATGGATCATGAGGGACTTCGATTGTTCTTCACTTATGTTGTTCTTCTGCCAACGTACCTTTGCCTAGAACTTATTTCCTTCGTGGGCTGCCCTTTTTCTTCCTCTTTACTTTTCAGTCAGTCAGCAAATATTTATCAAGCTCTTGTTATGTGCCAGGCTCTGTGCTAAACTGAGGAATACAAAAGAAGGCTAAAAAACCTTATTTCTGTCTTGCCTGTAAGACCCAGAACCAGTTCCACTTCTTTCATGAAAGCTTTGTTGGTCACCCAACCCTCCAGATACACACTTCAGAGGGAACCAAGGTAGCATGTTATCTGTTAGAGTAGAGGTGGAGAAGCTCTGACCTTGGGAGAGAGAGTCCACTCTCAGTTTATTCATCTGTCCTGTGAGATCATTCCCATTAATGCTTTTACTTGTGAAATCACGGTTTTAACCCTTATAAATAAATGGCAGTGTCCTAAAGGATCAGATGATTGGAATATTACTCTCTGAAAATTGACTGTTTTCTTTGTGAAATGAAAAGCGACTGTTCTCAGACTCATTGCTGTTTCTCATCTTCATATTTTAACTTTAATGACCCAGGGCTGCCTTGTAGATTTTGTAATCAACTTTCTTTGCAAAGCTTGATGATAGTAATAACTTATAACCATACAACATTGAACATTTGAGGTGTAAACAAAAAAAGCAGGCTGGATCCTCGTGAGGCTACAGGAATACAGTTGTTTTAGGAACAAAATCACAGGCTTAAATGGCATTTTTGTAAATGTAAAGTGTATGTCTGGTTTTGAGGTTCATTCATCCGTCTATGTATGCGTGTATCTATTTTGTTTATTTAGTTGGGAAAGGAGACGGGAGTACTGATAGAGGAGATATGTGTTATAGTAGATGGAGTGCTAGATTTAAAATCTGCAAGGCCTAGGTTTGAAATCTGCTTTAGATACTAACTAGCCGTGTAACCCTGAGCATATCAACCCTTTTCAAGTTCAGGCTCCTTATCTCTAAATTGGGGATAATAAACACCTGCAATGTAGGGTTTTTGGCAGGGTTGAAAAATGAGATAATGTTTTGTAAACCTTCAAGTGCTAGATAAATGTTAACTATTATTTGTTATTAGCCCCCCAGTTGTATTTGATTTCAGTGAAAAAGCTCAGATCAGTGACATAATCCTGAATTGAAATGTCTGCATTCCATTATTGTAGAACAAAAGATGATATAATCAGGTAGATCATGCATGTCAAAGAGGCTTGTTATTATAACTAGTAAATTGACCAGTACTCTTCTAAAACTTAGGGCATAACTTCGTATAAATACAAAACTGTGCCATGTGAAAATTGAAATTTATTTTAAAAACCTTCAAGTTTGTGAATAAAAACAAAGTTGTTTTTCAAGGCCAATCAAATTGTTTAAGAGCTGGTAGAGAACCTATGAGGATGATGCCCCAACTCAAGGCACAGAATGTGACATGAACATATAGCCTAACGTTAGAGGCAGGGAGGTGGCATGGCCTTGAGTCAGGAAGACCTAAGTTCAAATCTAGCCTCAGATGCTTACTAGTTGTGTGACCCTGAGGAAGTCATTTTACCTCTGTCTACCTCAGATTTCTCATCTGTAACCTGGTTTTTTTTTTTTTTTGGCAAGGCAATGGGGTGAAGTGACTTGGCCAGGGTCATATAGCTTGTAAGTGTGAAGTGTCTGAGGCCAGATTGAACTCAGGTCTTCTGAATCGAGGGCTGGTGCTCTATCCACTACGCCATCTAGCTGCCTCCGAAAGAAGAGGGAGGGGAGAGGGAAGATTTCTCATCTATAAAATGAGGATAATAATGGCACCTACCTCTCAGTGTTGTTGTGTTGAGATATTTGAAAAATGTAGGCATTATATAAATGCTTATTCTCTTCTTCCAACATAAAACCTATGAAACTTCCTCATCTTTCTCATAGTGTTTCTCTCTTTATGTTGGTATGTCTGCCTCTATGTCATTTGATTTCTCTGTGTGATTATTTATTTGGCATTATGTAGATTTCCATGTCTCATTTCTCTCTGGTTCTTCCTGCAAATCTGTCTGTACCTTTATTTCTTTCCTTCCGTCTTTCCCCATTTCTTTCTTGCTCTTTAGCTCTGCTTTTCATTCTGTTTCTTTTTCTTAAGCATCTATAAATTTAGAAGTAAAAGACATTTACAATTGTATTGTATATTTTAGTTTCATGTTCTTTGTTAATTTAAAAAAGCACATGAGCAAGAACTTTATTTCTTTCTCTTAATACAAAGAAACTGGAATGTGGCCCTCCATTGATTGTCCTGCCTTGGGGCCAGTGGCCCTTGATAGAAAAAACATTTCTCCGCTACTGCTCTGTGGAGTATTGGAGGGCTTGTTGTAGTACCTAATGGAGTTTGAACAGAAGACTGTTTCATTTTCATTGTAAATTCGTATAGCTTCTTTCTTTTGAATAGTTAAAGGTATTATCTTATTTTAACCATATTAATGTTGCTTTTTTGGACAACTGAATGAAAATTAAAAACTGTCTTTGGATATTTTTTGTTTTTAGATCACAATTATTTCCAGGTATGCCCTCTTCCTAATTCTCCCTCCCTACTCCCAACAGTAAGCCTTATTGAGTGACCAAAAAAATAAAAATTAGGTAAAACCAACCTACACAGTACTTTTTCTAATTACTATGTACAGCATTCTACACACAGAGTCCTCCCACCTCTCCAAAGAAAGAAGAGATATTCTTTTCCTCATCTTTTCTCTGGGGTCAAGATTGGTTATTATAATTATACAGCTTTCAGGTTCATTTTAGTGTTCTTTTCATTTACATTATTGTAGTCAATGTGTATATTGTCTCCCTAGTTCTGAAGGCGCTTTACATTGTGTCTGACTTAAGCTCTTTGAGGGAAGGGACCATTGCATTTTTGTCTTTTATCTAGCCCAATATGTGGTAAATAGTAGGTGCCTAATGAATGCTTGTTGTTTAAATGATTCATTAGTATTACGGTTGGATATGTTGTTCAGTCTCCCTGGGTTTTTAGTTTCCTCATCTGTAAAGGGAGGGGTTGAGACTAGATGGGCTCCTGAGGCCCCTTCCTGTTCTAGGAATCGATGATCTAATGATATGAAGTACTTATCTATTTCTAAAGGTAATTATTTATTTCTATCTTGATTGACACATGGAAATATTGGCTTGCCACATGGAAATATTGCTGAAATGAAGTACTTGTGAATCAGATATACTAGTGAAACAAAAGGCAAGCACATTTATATAGAGATCAAGACAAAAAAAATTGCACCTTTGGGAACTAGTAAGATTTATAAATTTAAAATTTTTCCTTCTCTGCCATAGTCACCAATTGTTGGCCTTACACACCGCATAATGTTACAACTCACATTTAATCAGTTCTTGATTTTTCTCCCCTAATGGAGGAAGACTGGGTGGAGTCAAATTGATAGATTTTAAAAAATGCTTATATTCAGTTGTGGGATATATTCAAATATAGGCAGCCTAGTACAATGGGAAAACTGTGGGATTTGGAATGAGAAAACCTGGGTTCAAGTCTTCATTCTGCCACTTACATGATATGGCCAAATCATTTAACTTTTTGGGGCCTCAGTTCCCTTACCAGTCAAATGAAGAGGTTTGGATTAGATGACCTTTAAGGTCCCCTTCTTTTTCTTAATCAACACTCTGTGAATCTATAGTTGAGGGAGGGAGGGGAAGGAAAAGAGAGTGGCACAAGGACCACATATGTTTGTACTGGGGTGAAAGCCCCCATGATTCCATGCAATTTCATGTGCCAAGTGGATGCTCAGGAGGTATTAAGTCATGATAGGATCACAGGTGAATGGAGTTACTGAAGAACCTTAAATAATGGACCTCAGATTCCTTGATCTAGGCGTGGTGTGAAATGTTCTATTTTATTTCAGTGTACTGAATGAATTTAGGTGATATCCTCTTTAAGGCTATGCAGACTGTTCATATACCTTCTGAAGTAATGCAGTTTGGGCAGCCTATACAACCTATACTATAAAGTGTTTCTCTTTTAAAAAGAACATATGCCAAAAGAATCACTATTTTAAAAAACATTTCCAAATTGTTTATATGTGTGTGTGTGTTTATATGTGTGTATGTACATGTGTATATGTGTGTACATATATATGTGCATGTGAGTGTGTATATGTGCATATTTGTGTGCTTGCATATCTAATAGGTGCCATACAAATTGAGTTGTTGGCTGTTATTTCCATATTCAACTGCCCAGTGCTAGAGTTCAGGGTTATGCTTGATGTTTTCCTTACCTGCTTTCCAATTTCAAGCAGAGAAATATCTGTAGCTACATTGTAGTCAAATGGGCTCTGAACTTAGTCTAAAACCTGGGTGACTGTGGGCAAGTCAATTAGCCTCTCTGAGAATCAGTTTCCTTATCTGTAAAAGGGTAATTATATTTGTACTATCTATCTTACAGGATTGTAATGATAAATGAGATAAAGGATTTGAAAATGTGGGCTATTATTTTAATTAGCTAGGCTGGATTTTCAGATTCCCAGTTTGTCCCTTAGCCAAATTCAGAGAGGCTCATTACCAGGGAGTTGGTCACTAGGTGACGGATCTTTTGGCCGCAGCAACTCATTAAACCATCTGCTAAGGCATGGATGCAGTCTGTGTTGGCAGTGGGAGTATCCTAATCTGATGAAATCATGGATCCTTGAAGTATTATTATTCATAATAATAATTACTATAATTATTATTTATAAAGTAAAACAAAACTGCACGACCAGTTTGCTGAGATTGAATCCTAAGGTAGAGGTCAGCCTTCTTATTTTCTTTATCTGGGTTCTGGATCATCTCCTTGTTGAAGCCTGGTAGTTCCTACAGGGAATCTCGAAAGGAACAAATTTGTTTTTCTTTAGGGAATTAGATCTTTGGAGAGTTAAGATCTTTCTTAAAAAGGGGCATGCAGATTTTTGGGCGCAGGTAGTCTCTAACTTCCTGGGAAATTTCTCTTTTAAATTAATCATCTTATGTAAAGCACTTTGCAAACCTTAAAGTACTGTATCAATGCTAGCTATTATCATCTGGCATCCCCCTACCACACAGAGATTGAGTCATGTCACTTTTCAAGTGCCTTCTTGCCTGGCAGACACCACTCTGCCTTGCTAGCCTTTCCTCCTTCTGGCCCTTGACACAGGTTATGCTCTGGCCGCACTGGACTAGATCTGTCTTCTTGACACCCTGTAACTTTATTTCATGCCCCAAATAGTCTCTCTTGATTTCTTTACCTAGTAAATTTCTACATATCCTTCTTTTGGAAAGCTTTCCTTGATCTTCCCTATCAGTAACATAGCTTTTATTTTGCAACTCTTTAATGTACTTACAATATATTGTATAATATAGTTTTCTGTCTTTATCTTATACCGATAAGAGGCTATAAGCTTCATGAGAGCAGGGTTTAAAGCAGTAATGAGGTATTCTTTCCATGTGACAAGTCCAGTTGAGTATGTAAGCGGGAGTGGATGGGGCAGCACCAGTGTAGAGTAAAGTGAAAATGAGAATATAAGAGCAGGGAAGGGAAGGGGAAAAATATGTAGTATCTTCTATGTGCCAGGTATCGTGCTAGGTCCTTTACAAATATTGTCTCACTTAATCCTCACAACAATGCTGTTATTATTCCCATTTCACAGTTGAGGTAACTGAGGCAAACAGAGGTTAAGTGACTGACTCACCCACAGTTATACAGCTAGAGTCTGGGGCTGGATTTGAACTTAGATATTCCCAACTCCAGACCCAGGGCTCTATCTCCATATCACTTTCCTTCCTCAAAGAACATTTCCATTGGGAGAGGAAGCAGCCTAGTCCTCAGAGAATCCTGCCCATATTCCTTTGAGACTTTAGGGGAAGGTCTCCTAGGAGAAGGGCGCGCTGGTGATGATACCCAGGGGATGATGGCTCAGGTTGGAAGAGGGAGCACAATCATGCTGTTCAGCAGAGGGTGGTCTCAAGACAACTGAGGTGAGCAAACTCCCCACTCCAAAATACGTGTTCCCTCTCAACCTGATATCCTCACCCTGGGGTAGAGTACCAGGTATCCTACCCTAGTTCTCTTTCTGGAAGAGACTAGATTAGCAGTTTTTTTCCCTAAATTTTTTTGATACACCTCAGCACCAAGTATAGTGTTCTGCATACAGTAGGTATTAAATAAATGTTTGTCGAATTTAGTAAAAGGAGATATAAAGGTAATTGGTATTTAAATTATGTTATGCCCTAATACAATTAATTCCAGTGACTCCTCATTCCCTCTAGGATCAAAAATAAAATCTTTTCAAAAAATTAATTAATTAATTTTTAGTTTTCAACAATCACTTCAAAAGTTTTTGAGTTTTAAATTTTCTCCCCTTCTCTCCCTGCCTTGCTCTCCAACATGGCATAAAATCTGACATAAGCTCTATGTGTACATTCTTATTGACATATTTTGACATTAGTCATGTTGTAAAGAAGAATTAGAACTCATAAGAGGAACCACAAGAAAGAAGAAACAAAACAAAACAGAAGAAGGAAGAACAGATAGTATGCTTTGATCTGCATTGAAACTCCATAGTTCTTTCTCTGGATGTGGATAGCATTTTCCATCATGAGACTTTTGGAGATGTCTTAGATCCTTGCATTGCTGAAAAGAGCTGTCTATCAAAGTTAGTAATTGCATAATGTGACTGTTACTGTGTACAACGTTCTCCTGGTTCTGCTCACTTTACTCAGCATCAGTTCATGTAAGTCTTTCTAGGTTTTTCTGAAGTCTGCCTACTCCTCATTTCTTATAGCACAATAGTATTCAATTATATTCACATACTACAACTTGTTCAGCCATTCCCCAAATGATGGGCATCCCCTCAATTTCCAATTCTTTGCCACCACAGCAAGAGCTGCTGTAAATATTTTTGTACATGTGGGTCCTTTTCCCATTTTTATGATCTCTTTGGGATACAGCCCTAGAAGTGTTATTGCTGGGTCAAAGGGTATGCACAATTTTATAGCCCTTTGGGCATAGTTCCAAATTGCGCTCCAAAATAGTTGGATCAGTTCATAACTCCACTAACAATCCATTAATGTTTCAATTTTCCCACATCTTCTCCACCATTTATCATTTTCCTGTTTTGTCATGTTAGCCAATCTGATAGGTTTGATGTGGTACCTTAGAGTTGTTTTGATTTGCATTTCTCTAATCAATAGTGATTCAGAACATTTTTTCATATGACTATAGATAGCTTTAATTTCTTCATCTGAGAACTGCCTGTTCATGTCCTTTGACCATTTATCATTTGGGGAATGACTTGTATTCTTATAAATTTGACTTAGTTCTCTGTATATTTTAGAAATGAAGGCCTTTATCAGAGACACTGGTTGTAAAAATTCTTTCCCAGCTTTCTGCTTCCCTCCTAATCTTGGTTGCATTGGCTTTGTTTGTATATAAAATCTTCTGTTTGGCTTTCAGAACCCTTCTTAACCTGGCCCTTTGCTGCCTTTCCAGTCTTCTTACATCCTTTGTCCCATCAAAGTACTCTCTTGTAGTCCAGTGACACTGGCCTCCTTGCTGTTCCTTGAACAAGACACTCATTCTCCTTACTCCATGCCTTTTTAGTGACTATCCCCTAGGCCTGTAATGCTCTTTCTTCTCATCTCCATTTCCTGGCTTCCTTCAAGTCTTAGCTAAATCCCACCTTCTGCAGGAAGCCCTTCTCAGTGCCCTCTTTAATGCTGATGCCTTCCTTCTGAGATTACCTCCAGTCTTCCCAGTATATATGTATCTTGTATGTACATAGCTGTTTGCATGTCATCTCTCCATTGGATGGTGAGTTCTTAGAGGACAAGGACTGTTTTTGCCTTTTTTTTGTATCCCCAGAGCTTGGCACAGTGCTTGTCCCATAACTTGGGGGCTTAATAAATGGTTGTTGACTTGGCTATGGCAGAATACTTTGCTTTAAACAAAAGCACTTCTAATAAGGGATCAGAGTAGTCGCATTAAAATATCATAAATTATTTTTAAAATGTTTACTAATAATGCTAAGAAAGGACATGTTTGATTTTAAAGCTGTTACATTGTCAGATTAAGTTTGTTCTGAATCTAACAATAGAAGAACTTATTCAGGGAGAAGGAAGGTTGTGTGTGTTTATCACCAATAATTGCTTTATAATTGTGAAAGATATTCACTGAGTGCTCACATTTTAAGATGTTTTACAACAGTTTAAATTTTCTCTTTGGCTTATGTAGGCCAATATTTTTGGGATTGTTTCATTTTAGTACACTTCTTTTAAAATCAAGACTTTCATTTTAAATTCAATCCTTTTTGTTCACAAGTGCCTTGGTAATTTCCCTGGAGCTATTTTTAAAATATGGTAGCATGACAAGCATTAGACTTCAAAATCATTAGAGACTTCACTTCTGCAATGGATCCTTCAATAATTTCAATCACAAGCTCTCCACAGATTCTTATTCTGAGAAATCCTTGGCTGTTTGCTCCCATAAATCCTCCACCCCTAAATCTCCTGGACACCATCCAGTGGGTAACAGTGCTGAACTTGGGCAATCTATTTACTTGATTTGGTATGTGACTGGCTCCTCTTCTTTTTGGGTTGTGCATTTCTTTTTCTTCTTTTTTTAAAATAATATTTCATTTTTTCCCCAGTTATATATTAAGAAAATTTTTTAGCATTCATTTTTATGGGATTTTGAGTTCCAAATTTTTTCCCCCTCTCTTTCTCCCCTCCCCTCTTCTGAAAATGGTAGGTAGGCAGTTTGATAGTTTATACATGTGCTATCATGTAAAACATATTTCTGTATTCATCACAGTTATAGAAGAAGAGAAAGATCAAAAGGAAATAAAACCATGAGAAGGAATACAGTAAGTGAAAAAGTATGCTTTGATCTGCATTCAGAGACCATCAGTTCCTTCTCTGGATGTAAATAGCATTTTCTTTCATGACTCTTTTGTACTTATCTTGGATCATTGTATTGCTGAGATGAGCTGATTCATTCATAGTTGATCATCATAAAGTGTTGCTGATACTGCGTACAATGTTTTCCTGATTCTGCTTATTTCACTTTGCATCAGTTTGTACAAGTCCAGGTTTTTCTGAAATCTGCCTGTTCATCATTTCTTATAGCACAATGGTATTCCATTACATTTATAATTTACATATTTATATACATATAATTTATATATTTACAGCTTATTCAGCCATTCCTCAGTTGGTGGGCATCCCCTCAGTTTCCAATATTTTGCTACCATGAAAAGGGCTGCTATAAATATTTTTGCACATGCAGGTCCTTTTTTCTTTTTTATGATGTCTTTGGGATACAGACCTAGTAGTGGTATTGCTGGATCAAAGGGTATGCACACAGTTTGGTTGCCTTTTTTGGGGATAGTTCCAAATTGTTCTCTAGAGTAGTTGAATCAATTCACAACTCCACTAGCAGTGCATTAGTGTCCCAATTTTCCCATATTCTCTCCAACATTTATCATTTTCTTTTTTTGTCATATCAGCCAATCTGATTGGTGTGAGGTGGTATTTCAGAGTTGTTTTAATTTGCATTTCTCTAATCAAAAGTGATTTAGAGCAGTTCTTCAAATGACTATAAATAGCTTTGATTTCTTCATCTAAAAACTGCCTGTTCACATCCTTTGACCATTTATCAATTGGGGTGGGTGGAATGGTACCATGGGAAGAATTTAGCGTTTGGAATCAGAAGACCTGTGTTTAGTTCTCAGCTCTGGCATTGGCTACATGTGTGAACCTACCTAATCTGTTTAGGACTCAGTTTCATCATCTGTAAAATGAGGGCATGGGACCAGATATTTTTCAGGTCCCTAGTTGTCTTGCCACTTCTTTTGCTCACTTCATTGTAGGAGATAACAGCTTATTTATATCCGTGATACATCTCATTATTGCCTCTTGGAGCACCTGTAATTTTGATTCTTTGGAACTTGGGATGCTCCATTAATTTTAGCTGTCCAGCACCACCAGAAGTATGCTGGTATTAAAAAGGGAAAGAAAGGGAATAAGCATTTATGTAGCTTCGTTTATGTGCCAGGCACTGTGCTAAGTGTGTTTTGCAAATATTGTCTCATTTGATCCTTCTAACAATCCTGCCAGGTAGTTGCTTTTATTATCCCCATTTTACATTTGAAAAGATTGAAGCTGACTAATGAAGTGACTTGCCTGGAATTACACAGCTGGTAAGTGTCTGAGGTCATATTTGAACTCAGGCCTTCCTGACTCCAGGTCCTATGCTCTATCCACTGTACCACCAGCTTCCTGATTATTGCAGTGCTCCTGATTTCCTAAAAAGACCAATATGCAAGTAATTGCATGCCACCATCTCCTGGAGAGGAAAAAGAGAGAGGAATTAGTAAACTCAGTAAAATCCTATAAATTAAATCAACCTTTATTTTGATGTTCAGTGACATCAATGACAAGGTAGAAATAGGTCATTGGTGAAAAATACATTGGACAGTATGGTTCAGGAGCCAGGAAAGAGAAAAGCCAAGAACTTGTGATGTACACAGAAGCCTCATACATATACATCATGAATACTTTCTTTGATGCTGGGGATATTGGATGTGGCAAGCACAGAATAATGACCCCAAAAAAAGAATTGATTATTTTTTAACAGATAGGAAGACACTTGTGGGACGCATATGGGGATCATTCCTAAATCTTCTGTGTAAAATCAGACCACCTACTTATTAGAAAAAAGATAAAAATTAGTACAAATGCTGAAGAAACAATAAAAATGAGAAAAGGATATGCCATGTAACTAAAACAACTATAGCCTGACTTATTTGAACATATTATTAATGCTAAAAAATGAGAAACAGATGAGGAAATAAACATTTATTATTGCTTACTTCACTATTCCCATTTTACAGATGAGGGAGCTGAGACTTACAGAGATTAACTAGAATCATAGAATTTAGAACTGGAAAAGACCATAGAGAATAATGTAGAAAGCTCTCCATTTTATAGATATTAAAACTGGGCCCTGGAGAGGTTGGATCTTAAGATTTGAATCCAGGTCCTTTGATTTCAAAGTCAAAGCTCTTTCTACCACACCATTCTGTCTCATCACTTTAAAGTTTGTAGTGCTTTATAGTTTGCAGAGTACTTTCCAAATATGGTCTCATTTTATCCTTGCAACAGCCTTGGAGGTAGGTATTATTATCTCCATTTTACAGATGAAATGTAGTGTATCAGGTACTGGATTTAGAATTAGGAAGACCTAGGTTTGAATCCCACCTTAGATACTTAATCAGCTCTGTGACCCTGGACAAGACACAACTTCTCTGGGCCTTAATGTCCATTTATAAAATGGGCATAGGAATATCTATAATACCATAGGGTTGTTGTTAGGATCAAATGAGGTGATGTATATAAAGCACTTTGCAGGTTCTAAAGCTTTATGTAAATGCTAGTTATTATTATTATTTTTAGGGTGACATAACTAGTTAAATGTCACAGCTGTCACTCTGTCCCATGCCTTGTGACTCCAGGTGCAAAACACTTTCTATTACATCATGGATTTGGTGACTGAAGTCTTTTTGGAGCATAATAGGATTCAAATAATGGCAGATGTAAGTTGGAGGGCCTTGAATGCCAGACCAAGGAGGTTGGCAAGGAAAGCCATTGAAAGTTGTTGACTAGGGAACTAACATGATGAAGGTGATGTTTTAGGAAGATCAATATAGTGATGGTAGGTAAGATGAGGTACTGATTAGGTGGATGATACCTTGGGTAGTCTGGGTTGGGACATGCTGAGAGCAAGGAGAAGAGTTAAAGATAAGGCTATTTCTTTCACAGATTTGCTCAGGGCAGGCCCCATGTACTGATTTCTAGTTATTATGAAGCTTTGCTGAGGGGAGTTCACCATTGCACAGTCTAGAACTGTGGGATCTGCCAAGTGACCAAAAGGCAACTAAAAATCCCACTGAAACCTACGGGATCCTCTCTAATGCTCCCCTAATGCTCATCTCACTGAAGGGCAGAAATTCAGCACTTGGGCAGCTAGTTAATGAAGTGGACTTGCAGTCAGGAAGCCCTGAGTTGAAATTCTGCCTCAGGCACTTAGTAACTTGTATGCCATTGGGGAAGTCCCTTAATCTTTTTCAGCCTCAGTTTCTGTATTTGTAAAATGGGGATAATCATAGCAGTTTGCAAACCTTAAAGCATAGGTAAAGACTAGCCACTGCTAAGATGAATCCCTAAAGACTTTGTAGCTATATGGGTGCACTAAAGTAAAACATGTATCGTTTTATATTTGACATGTTTTTAAAATGTTTATTTCTTTAAAATAGTTTTTAAGTAGATAACACCAAATACCCAAACCAAATAAACATATACTTATGATTATTTATACTTTAAAATTAATTCCTTTGTACAGTAGGCTTATGACTATTCTTTGCATTATGAATAAGCCTTTTGATATTGTGTCAGTGTTCATATTGTTTGGGTAGTTCCACTTTCTTCCATTTACATTACTTAATGTAAGTCTTTTCAGATTTTCTTATGGCCCCAATATTTATCATTTTTAATGGTATGCTAGTAGCTCATTATGTTGATATACCATGGTATTTTCAGCTCCATTCACAAACTGTTGGGCATTTAGATTGCTTCTAGCTCTTTGCAGTTACAAATAATGCTGCTATATATGCTTTTGAAAAGACATCTTATTATCTTGTTTTGACACATTCCAAATGTTCCAGTGCCTAGAATGATTGAAGGCTAGGTACTCCAGCCAGCATTTGTCCACCATTAGGGCGGTGGGGTACGGTATATAAGTGTCATACAGTGATTAAGTGAGAGAAAAAGAAAAATAATTTATGAAGCATTTAGTACTTCAGTCAATGGGCCCCATGCCAGAAGAAAACAATCTTCATTAATTTGAGTGCTTCATTTGTGGAACTGCATGTTAACAGCAGAGATTTTCTGTTTTGGACTCTTTCCTGTGTGTTCTATTAACATAAAATGAACTAGTTATAATTTCATTTTAATAACATTTGAAGTCAGCATTATTTATTTTTTTTAAACTGAAACTTCAAACTTCAAACTGGCATAATAAGGTTATTCATCCCATAAAGTTTCCTTATGTTGAAAATGCTACACTTTGGGTTTTTCTTTTTGTTTGAATCAGCTGTAAGTGTTATAGTGGTATTTTCTGTGTTTGAGAATGTCTGTATTAATGCATCTTTATTGTTTCAGCAAACCAAAATGATTAATTACAAAATAAGTAATTAAAGAACAAAGTAAAGCTAAATTACATAGTAAATGAATTTTAAAATTTTATTGCAAGTTCTTCAGACTTTTTTCAAAAAGCTGTATTTTTCATGGTTTCAGTAGTATAACTAATGTGCTACTCTTTCAGAGTGAGTCAAGTTATCCATTTTTAAGTTATTTTTAGGATCTTAGGACTAAAAATAGAACCCAGATATCTCAACTTCTTGTCTGCTCTCTCACTTAAATAGATTAGTGATTAGTCTTCAAAAAGTGATCATTTATGGGCTCTAGAATGCATTGATATTCACTTTGGTGGTGTTGATATGACACCATGGTAACTAGGTAACAGTTTAACAATCCAGTCATTTGGAGGCAGTTAGCTGATTCAGTGGATAGAACCCTGGACTTGGAGTCAGGAAGACCTGAGTTCGAATCCAGCCTCACATACTTACTAGCTATGTGATCCTGGGCAAGTCACAAAACTTCTGTCTTTCTCAGTTTCCTAAAAATGGGATTAATAATAGTACCTACCTTCCAAGGCTGTTGTGAAGATAAAATGATATTATATTTGTAAAGCACTTTTTTTTTTGGCTAGGCAATGGGGTTAAGTGACTTGCCCAGGGTCACACAGCTAGTAAGTGTTATGTGTCTGAGGCTGGATTTGAACTCAGGTCCTCCTGAATCCAGGGCTGGTGCTCTATCCATTGTGCCACCTAGCTGTCCCTTGTAAAGCACTTTTTAAACCTTAAACTGCTATATAAATTCTAGTTACTGATGCTGCTGCTACTAAGCAGATTTTGTCTATGTGGCAAGAGGCTGTCTCCCACATGTATCATGGGGTTGTCATTGTGTTGAGCCACACAACGACAACCCCAGGAAGGCCAAATAGACATCTCTAGCCACTTTTCTCTCCTTTCACCCTTTTCCAAAGGAGGCTTTAGTTGTTGCTAGGAGGGGAAGCAGGAGGTTGGGGGAATGAGGCTTGGCTACTCTGCTCTCTACAGAGAGAAGGCATACAAGGCTAGAATTATATGTATTTGCTCCCTTAAATGTTGTTAGTCTGGGATGTGATTTTCAAGTTCAGTCTAACTTCTGATTGCTGTTTCATTAATTGGAGGAAGGAAGGCCCCAAGCTTTATATACAAAGTTTGACCCCTTTCCCACCAAATAGAAGTTTCACAGTGAACACACATTATAAAATTAGAATAGGAATCCATTTATCTAAATCAGTAGCAAAAACAGAAAAAATATATATGTAGAGAATATATGCCTTAGATAATACAGAGTAGAGGAGAGAAAGTCCTGGACCTTACCCAAGGGGAAGCTTCCTAAAGTCTGCAGTGTAGCAAGCTGGATTAGGAACATTGATGGAGATTGCCAGCTCCTCTCATGTTGGCTTCTTCCCAGAGTCTTTTCCTCAAGCAACCTGAAGTGGGGTTGGCATCTTCAATCTTTTCTCTCGAAGCTGGAAGCACCTGAAGACCAAAGACTCAGAAAACTCAAAGAGCTCTCCTCTTTCCCTTTTCTCACCAACTCAGCCCTATCCCCTCATACAGTTACAGGGTGTTGATGCCCACTAGTGAGGAGAGAGTCCCATACCAAAAAGCTTTGGGAGTAGGATTATATCTATATGATACCAGATAGCTTCTTTGTCTAATTTTCACTTAATTTACTGATCTTTGGCTGAATTAGTCAGTGTGGTTCTAATTTTATCAATATTTGTTTCTGCATTCATTTAAGAAACATTATTGCCACCTATTTTCATACTACTGTGCTTAATAAAATGTTTGCTTAGTTAATAAATAATGAAGGAAAATATCATAGCAACCCTCTTCAGATAAGAGCACATTAAAAGAGGCAATATAGTATAGTGGATAAGAGAACCAGCCTTGGAGTAAGGAAGATTTAGGTTCAAACCCTGCTACGGACTCATACTGTTTGGCTATGTTATACTGGGAAAGTCACTAAGCTTGTCAGTGTCCTAGGTAGCATTCTAAGACCTTGGTTGTAGAATAATTACTATTTTGCACTGGTAGAGGGAATTTCCTCACTGGGAATTGCATATGCCAGTGAATTCAGAAGTCTGTACCAAATTAAACGTCCAGGATACATGCACTAGACTAGATCAGTGGTCTCTCTACCCAACTGTATGCCACAGTTTGGCCCCCTTTCATCCACCCCTCTATACTAGCCCGTTTGGAGATCCTATCAGCTCCTATGGATCCAATTATCACTATGCACATACCTCTCAATTCTATATCTTTAACCCTAATTTTCCTCTTGAAATGACAGTGCAATTGTCTAATTAACATTTCCAAGTAAATGTCTCATTGTCTTTTCAAACGTCTCCCAAATAGAACTCATAATCAGTACCGCATTCTCATGCCCTTACAAACACATCCTTCTTACACTTCCCTACTTTTCAAAGGGTACTGTTGTTCTCCCAGAGTCACCCAGGTTTGAGTTTTTTGAATCATCCTTGGCTCTTTGTTCTTTCTTACTTTTCCCACTCAGTTACCAAATCCTGTTGACTCTGCTTCCAGAACATCTTTTGCATATGCCCCCCTTCTCTCTATTTATTCTATTTCAGACCCTCATCACTTCTTCCCTGTATTATTATAATAGACTCTTAATCTGTCTTTCTGATTACAGTTTCTCCTCTCAATCTGTCGTCTACATAGAGACCACAATAATCTTGTGAAGGTAAAGTTCTGATTACATAACTCCTTTGTTCAAAAATCTTCACTGATTGTTGCCTTTGAGGTAAAATACAAACTCCTAGGCTTAGTGTTTAAGACTCCTCATGTGCCTGCCTCAAGTCTACCTTTCTAGGATTGCATCACATTATTTCTGTCCATAAGCTCCATGCTTTCATTCACATAAGTGGCCCTTCATGCCTGTAATGCCTCCTCTTTCTCATCTCTGCCTCTCAGAATTTTTTCTTCTTTCAAGGCTCATCTCAAATATAACCTTCTCCTTGAAGATTTTTCTGATTTCTCCAGCAGTTAGTTCTCTCCTGCCTCAAACTTGTATGTATTTATACTTGTACATGTTGTGTTTCCCCAAATGTATATGAATGTAAGAGTATAAGGAATGTTCCATTTTTGTCATATCCCTAGCACCTATTACCAGTGTTTAATAAATCATTTTCAAATTGAATTGACTCTCACTGGGGAGTCCCTGTTATATTATGGGACTTGATTCATTCTGATTAGGAGCGTTTGGAAGACCTCACCCGTCTATAAGTAATTTCTCTTTCATTTGAACTCTGTTGAGGACATCCTCCATGATAGTGATGAACACTTTTGGAAACATATCTATTTTGTCTCACTCGATATTGAGGATCAGAGCATTTTTTAGCAGAGTTTTCTCTGTGATTATAGCCACTGAAGAATGGTACATTATCTTAACATATTCAGGAGAGTCACCCTGTTGAGGAAGGCCTGTGTGAGATTGCATTTTGCTCTACTAAGTCTCATGCTCTTTATTATCAAGAAACAATAAACACAATGGGATTTTACATTTTCTACACCTTTCTTTTAATTATGTGACTGTAAATATGTCATCTATAGAAATCATTCCCAAAAGCAAATGATGACCTGGGACCAGAATTGAATAGAAGATTGACAGTGGACTAAATTGATTTTCATGATCCCAAGTTGTTTTTTGATGCAAAAATTCATCTTTAAAAGCCAGTATACTTTCAGTAATGTTATATGAGTGTGACTTATGGAATACCACAATTTACAAAAATTCAATTCAGAAGACCGAAATAGTAATATAGAGCCTTATAATAGTTATAAGTTGGCAACAGAATACTTACTGTCCAGAATGACACACTGTCAAATGAGCAACACATTGAGTTAATGGAAACACCTTCCATCTTTTCTGTATCTATTTTGTATTTACTTAGCTATTATGTGTTATGTTCCCCATTGGAATGTAAACTCTTTGAAGACAGGGACTGGGTTTGCTAGTCTTTATGTCCTTAGTGCTTAGAATAGTGCATAACACATAGTAAGCACTTAATAGATGCTCACCAATTGATGTCAATGTAATATCAAACAGTGATTTGTATGCAAGAAGTAGTATACAGAGCCTTTTGATAAATCTTTAACTTCATCAATGTGGGTAATCTAGCAGTGAAAATTTCAAACCATCGAAACAGGCACATTAATGCACTGGTGGTGGAGCCATAAATTGGCACAGATATTCTAGAAGGCAATTTGGAACCATGCTCTCAAAGTCACCAGACTGTGCATATCCATTACAAAAATTATATTAATTTATTTTTTCCAATCAATTTTATTTTCAGTTTCGGAATCTCTCCTTTCCCTCCCCCTCTCCCCTGCTAATTGAGAAGGCAAGAAATAGCAAACCCACTACACATATGAAGTCATGCAGTGTAAATTTATGAATTAGCTAGGCTCTTTTGGTTGTGATGATTAATTTACAATGGTTAAACTTCCCTTAGGATGTGATGATAGTTCATGTTATCATTTTGAGTTGTCATTAACTTGAAAGTTTCTGCCAATTTTATCCATTTCCTATTTTTCCACATTAAATGCTTGTTTAAGTAGGTCAGGTTGGAGCTCATTTGATTCCCTTATATCTTCTTCTTATTACTTTTTCTTGTAATTTGGTATTGATTTTTTGATCTTTCCTATAACATGTCAGTTATCTTATTCTACAGGTAATTGATTTGGTAATATGTCCTATGCCTATATCCAGTCATTTCCTGTCTCCTAAGATATCATTCAGGAAATGTATGATCAAAAAGGTGGTGGGACAGTTATGTGGCAAGAGTGAGTGATAGCAAATGGACAGCCCCAGTGTCTCACTGGTGCCCATTGACTATTTAAAGATCTAGAGGAAGATTTTCCATGCACTGAGCAGATGCTCCATTTTGTAAATCTTCCATAGAGGATTTATAGAAGCACAAAGACAAGAATTACGTACAGTGAATGCACAGGTGGGAGGTGGACTCAGGTTGGTGAAATTATAATAAAGTCATGGAAATATAAATGTAGTATAACATGTCTATTTTCTGATATTTTGGTACCTACTTAAACTTAACTGTTCCCTTAGTTTTGAAAACTCGATTTTCCTATAGGAAAATGTATGTATTTAGAGCAATAAGTACTATAATAGTGGTTCTTTGGCTTGAAACCAGTCATGAATCTATCCCTTGGTATGTTTAAGATTGAATGTAAGTGGTCTATGAGAAACTGTATACCTTTTCAAATTTTTTTTTAAATCTCCATTTGTATTCATATTTTTATGAGGGGCCTTGTTTCTTCCCTCATATAATAGGAGGAAAGGAGTAGAATTGGTAAAATGTGGGCATGATCAGTATAAATTTTGCTTATGAAATATAATTTTAATATACCTAATTAAAAAATTTTCGGGGGCAGTTTAAATATATCCAATGAAAACATAGAGGACTTTGAATGAAGTAATATTATGCGGGTGAAGGGGGTAAATTTTAGTTGAAAAGAAAAATCTGGCAAATTGCTAAAGAAACAGAGAGGAATGTTGGCAATTTATTAGGACAGAAGGACTATAGATAAAGGTACATACATGATATATATATATATATATATGTTTGCCTTAGTTGTAAGAATAACAATAAAATGATAAAATGATGTTATAAGCGATAGTATCTTTGAACATGATAGTGTTTCATTAGACTTGATAAAATCTGTGAAACTAGGAAATTAGAAATATGTGAAATCCCTGTCCCTTATCCCCACTGCTAATCCAATCTCTCCTTTCTCTAGAGAGGTTGCTACATTTTAACTTACATGGAAGTATGCTTAGTTAGTAATAAACTACCTAAATATATAAATATTGACTACTTGTGTTTTGGTAAATTTTGTCTTTCTTGTGCATCCATCATAGGTAAAAAACTGAAAATAGGGGAAAAAAAGGCAGAATGTTTTGATGTATCTATGCACTAACTCCCTGCTGTAATATTAGGACTGAAACTTAAGGTGATTTAAATGTAACTGTCCACCCTGAGAATCCAGTAGATATATGGTTCCTCTAATCTGTGTTAGACCTACCTGTAAACACCTTCTAAAGAGAACAAACTGTTACAGAAATATTACAGATGGACTGGATAACTTAGTTTAATATTGCCAGGATGAATTTAGCTTTAACATCTTTAGACTTCCTGAAGGTTGAAGTTCTTATCTCAACAAAAACTTAGTTTTTACTGATTGATGCTATTCATTTTTTTTAAGGAGCAACCGAAAGAGAAACCCTCTTACTTGCTTTTGAAAGAAAATATCCTTCAGACGAAGATCTTCCTTATACTTTTCAGCTGGAACTGAATGCAACCTGAACCAATTTAGCTACCTGTGCTTTGAAAGATGGGAAGCCTTTTTTTTCTTTTTGCCCCATTTTGTTGGTCCCTGAGGAGAAATCTTACCAAGCTTAACTTACTGATATTAAGAACTAAGAATGCAGGAAAGAATTAGAGTAGGTTTATACACACACACACACACACACACACACACACACACACACACACACACACACACACACACACACACACACGTGCGCACGCACATGTATGTGTGTGTATATATATATATATTTTTTTTTTAAATTAGAATTCCACTTAAGTCCTATTCTAATGTTTCTTTCTTTCTTTTTTATTTTTATTTTTTAGGCAATTAGAGTTAAGTGACTTGCCCAGGGTCACACAGCTAGTAAGTGTTAAGTGTTTAGTCTGAGGCCGGATTTGAACTTAGGTCCTCTTGACTTCAGGGCCGGTGCTCTATCCACTGCGCCACCTAGCTGCCCCCTATTCTGTTTCACTGTGGTATAGAGGTAACAGACCCTGGCTTCTGGAAGCCTTTGTCTATAGAAGCACCAGCTCTGGCAAGTCCTGTACAGATAGTGGGATTTTGAGCATGCACTGGACTGTGCTGAGTCATTTGAAGATTGCAGAGACTTACAGAGTGATGATATTTCTTTTGAAGGGGGCTACAATTCAAAAAGGCATAGGTGGGTTTTGATTTGTATAGGTGAAAACACCCACTCCAACAAAACAATAATAAATATATAGATGGCATCCTATATCAGATTTGCAGATGACACAGAACTTGGAGGCTAGCCAACACATTGGATAACAGAGTCAGTATCCGAAGGGTGTTTGATTTTAGGCTGAGTTAATTAAGTTGAAATGTAATAGGGATAAATGTAAAATTTTCACTTGAGTTCTCAAAATTAACTTCATGAATGCAAAATAGAGGAGGACTGATTATGTAATAGTTTGCCTCACAGATATTTGGGGGATTTAGTGAACAGCAAACTCAATTTGAGTAAGTGGTATATGGCATCTGGAAAACCAGATGCCAACTTGGGCTACATTATGATGTGCATAGCTTACAGGCATATGTAAGATATAACTAGAGTAGTATTTGGATTCAATTTTGGAACCTGTATTTTAGGACAGATATTAATAAGCCAGAGAGCATCCAGAAGAAGGCATCTATTTTGCAGAGGAGGAAAATGAGGTTTGAGAGCTTAAGCATCTTGCCCAAGGTAATGGAGGCATTAGATGGTGGAGCCAGGAGTTGAGCCCAGGTCTCCTCACACCAGATAAACCCACTTTCTTCTGTACCATTGTGCAGTACCTCAGGCCTCCAGCAGGGGCTGGATGACGCCTTATGTTAGGTAGGCTGTAGGAGGACTCTTTTTTAATGTGTGCATTGGACTAGATGTTTGCTAAGGTCCATTTGAACTCTGGAATTTTCTGATTCTATAATGTATGTGGATTTTTAAATTTTTCAAAGGTTTTACATACACAGATTATCTAATTTGACCCTCTTAACAATCCTATGAGGTGGGGTATTTAATAAGTATTCTGATCCCCATTTTATAGTTGAGGAGACTGAGGATCAAAGGGGCTAAGTGACTTCTGAATGGTCATTCTGCTAGTAAGTATCAGAGGTAGCTTTCTAACCCTGGTCTTTCTGAGTTAAAGCCCAGAACTTCATTAACTGTCACACTACTGCTTAAGATCCTTGAAGTACAGGGAAAGATTTCTATATTGTGTATGGTAACATGAAGACCATATGCTGTGAAACACTTTGTGCTGTGACTTTGCTTAATTTTGCCTTTCAGAAGAAGTTAAGGAGGGACCATTATAGTCATAGAGGAACTGTCATGAGACAGAAGATGATGTATAGCCAATTGAGTTTTTAAAAATTATTTTCTATAGTATTTCCTGAAGGTCGATAACTGTTAGGCACCTAAGAAAAATTTTGCCTGCTGCTAGCAGAAGTATAGTCATATCTCACCTAAGGTTCTTAACTGTTTTTTTCAAAAACATATTAGATGAAACTATCATATGGGGTGGTGAGTTCCATAGGAAAGTGGCCATTAGTGGACAATCAATAAAATTACATCATGACATGATTTTGTGATGTTATGATGTGATTTGATAATATTTAGTTGTACCAGTATTACATTGGGATATGGGGTTGCTTAGACTTTGAAATACCATAGCTGAAATAAATACAATTCTATTTTCCAGCAGATGTCAGTGTTCAACAGACTGACTAATGTGAATTAGTCAGCTTTTTCTATATGATTTCCTATAGTTAAAATGTCTTTCTTTTATTTAATTATGAGAGAAACAATTACAGTGCAGTTTTCTTAGAGTTATTTATACTATGGGGGGAATTGATGGATCATTATTTTAAATGTTAAGGTGTTAAAATGTGAAAACTGGAAAGACTTTAGAGAATCAGCCAGTCAAATCTTTTCATTTTGCAGTGAAGGAAGCTGAGTTTCAAAGAAGGGAAATGGCTTGTCCATGCTTACAGTCAACCAAACAAACATTTATTAAGTGTGTACTATGTACTAGACACTAGTGACACCATTACAAACCCCAGTCTTTGCCCTTAAGTAATTTGTATCACACACAGATAGCTAAAGGAAGAGCTGGTGGTATTCAAATCCAGGTTGTACCTGCCTTCAGATTGAGTGCTTTTTCTGTGTCACCATATGGCATTGTCCACTTATTAGATCAGTAATCTATTTTAAAAAATCCAACTTTGTAGACTATGTTGATGTTTGAGTGCATCTGGTTTAAAAGAGAGATCATTTCTGTCATCTGTCAGCAAGATAATTGCATGTGCAAATGTGCTTTCTCATGTAATGAATTTTTCTTTCAGTTATTCATTAATAATATGTATGTATAGGCATCCTTAAAAAACAATCCCTCAAACTAACAAATGATTTTTGAGAGAAAAACACGAAGTAAGATTTGACTCACCTTTAAATTAAGAACAAGAGACATCACATTACGAATGAAACACAAGAAATCATAAATTATTCATCTTTGTTTTTTGTCTAGTTAGAAGAGAGGGGAATATTGAGGACCAAGAAGGACAGATTTAAACAAAATGGAAACATAGGAGAGATTTATTTTTGATGCCTTCCAGCCTCTCTTTTCCCCGTTACATTTTTCCTATGTGCCCTTGTTCTACCTCTTCCCACCCGTCAAATCTGTTATCAGATATTCCTACCTGAAATGAATCATTTCTATTTTAGGTGATATGGGCAAGCTTTTTCTTTTTTCTGCCGAGAATCAGCACTTGGAATGCTTATACCATTGAATTTCTACAGTATTCATTTGGTAGTTGGCTTGCTACCTTCCGTTACTGTTTGTTCTTTTATGTGTTTGTCCTGTTTCTCCAACTAGATTGTAAGCTCTTTAGCAACAGAAACTAGCTAGCTTGGGTCTTCTTCTTCTTCTTCTTCTATGCTATTTCATTTGGGATCTCATCAGCTCTCATGGTGGATTCAATTATCTCTTCTTTGCTGATGATTCTCAGATCTATTTCTTGGGCCCTAACCTCTTTGCTGACCTCCAGTCACATCTCCAGCTGCCCATTAGACATCTTGAAGTGGCTGTCCTATAGACATCTAAACTCAGTATGTCCCAAAATGATCTCACATCTTTTCATCATTTTTCTCCCAACCCTTGTGCCCCACCCCACCCCTCATTTTCAGACTTCCTTATTGCTATTAAGGGTACCACTGTACTCCCATTCACCCAGATTTATAACCTAAGTGTCATTCTGACTTTCATCCCCCCTCCTTTATATCCAATCTGTGGCCAAGGCTTGTTGAGTTCACCTTTGCAATATCTCCTGATTATGTCCACCTCTGCCCTGTGATTTTGCCACCACTTGGTTTAGGCCCTCATCACCTCAGACTTGTACTATTGCAGTAGCCTGCTGGTTGATCTCTCTCCCTCAAGTCTTGTCCCATTCCCATCCCTCCTGTGCTCAGCTATGAAATTGATCTTCTAAAGCACAAATCTGACCTTATCATCCTCCTTCTCTACCCCCATTCAGTCAACTCCAGTGGGAATTCTGTTATTTCCTGGATCAAATATAAATTCCTTTAGCGTTCAAAGCCCTTTGTAACCTGATCTCCTCCTACCTTTCCAGCCTTCTTACACTTTACTCCTCTGTTGTTGTTGTTTAGTCATTTCAGTTATGTCTGACTCTTCATGACCCCATTTGAGATTTTCTTGGCAGAGATACTAGAGTGACTTGCCAGTTCCTTCTCCAGCTCATTTTACAGATGAGGAAACTGAGACAAACAGCTTTAAGTGACTTGCCCAGGGTCACACAGCTAGTAAGTGTCTGAAGCTGGACACAGTGGTCTATATGTTGTGGCACATGTACTTTGTAATCCAGTGACACTGGGCTCCTTGCTGCTCCTAGTACAAGACGTCTCCCAGTTTGGGGCATTTTTACTGGCTGTCTCCTCCGCCTGGAATTCTTTCCCTTTTCATCTCCACCTTTGGGCTTCCTTCAAGTCCCAGCTAAAAATCCCATCTTCTGTAGTTAGCCTTTCCTGATTGCCACTTAATGCTACTGCCTTCTTTCTGTTGGTTAGCTCCTAGTAATTGTGTATATTTCTTGTTTGTACAGGTTGTCTCCCCTATTAGTGAGCTCCTTAAGAGCTGAGGCTTCCTTCCTTGTCTTTGTGTCTCCATTGCTTAGTACAGTGCCTGGCACATAAGATGTGCTTAATTAATGCTTATTGACTGAGTGACCTTTGGAAATCCATTTAGTAAAATATATAGAATTCCTAGGATTCATTTATTTACAGGATATAGAGCTGTAAGAGATCTTAAATTATTTCATTCCCCTTGTTTTAGAGATGAGGAAACAAGCCTAAAGAAGTCTCTGAGGAAGCCTTGCAAAGCCGCTCTGATTCTAAAGGCTGTGCACATTCAACTAGCCCATGCTGCCTTGGAGTTGTTGTCTTTATAATGGTGATGAGAGAACTCCCGATTCAACTGAACTTTTTTTGGCTTTCTCCCCTTGTGACCTTGGGCTTGAATTTGTCAAATGGCTGCAAAGGGCTGACTACCCTGGCCTCATTAGTTCAGCACTCTGTTCAGCAGAACCAAGTGATCACAGATAAGTTTCCAGTTAGAATCCTATAATCACAGGCCATAGGATCATAGATTTAGAACCAGGAGAGACCTTAGAAGCAAGTCCCTCTTCCTCCTCCTTTCTTTTTTTTTTTAAACAGATGAGGCCTAGGAAAGTTAAGTGACTTGTCCAAATTCACAGAGGTGGTAATAATCAGAGATGGGATTTGAGCCCAGATTCCCTGACTTCACTTCTAGTACAATTCCTATTATATAATACAAGGGGTGGGCTGTTCAAAATCATCATATCAGTAGCATGGTTAAGTGTTAGGTCAGAAGCAGCAGAGTGTAGTCAGTAGATACAGTGCCACAGGTTTGGAATTAGGGAGACTTGAGTTCATGCCTCACCTTTGATACTTACCAGCTCTGTAATTCTGGATAAGTCAAAGGACTTATATTACCATTCCCCAACCAGCCAACTATGAGGGTTTGAAAATGAAGCATCAGTCTAGTCATCCTAACTTTCTTCTCAGATGATCACTGAAACAAATTTCTTTCATGTCTAAGTTATCTTTAGTCTGTCTCCACTAGGCCCTTTCTCTCATAACCCTTCCCTTAGGCCCTTGCCTGTGGAATGTCCTAGTTTCTTCCTCTTCCACACCCCCCCCCCCGACCCCGCAACATCTTCCTTGTCCTTGTGCCTATCTCATGTATAATATACTAGCAACTCCTAGTAGCTTTTTCCTTTAATAAGTCATAAGTTGATTATGGTTTGATAGAAAGAGTTCCCTTGCTAAAAGTTTCCCACATTGTCAAAACCATCGACATTTTGGTGTTTCCTGTCAGTGGCACTAAGGGGACTAAGGAAATGCTATCTAATTTAGGAAAACAAAAACAATCCAAACCAAAATTTTCTTGGGCCTGCTTCTATGTACTTTTTGACCTTGAAAAAAGTATTTATGTCACAGAAGTATGACCCTATTGTAGAAGTGAATTGGTATTCTAGATTCAAAAGTTAATGAATAATGGCACACCTTAACTAATAAGGAAGAGATACAGTGTATTCTTGGAAGTGACCAATAGAGTTTTGGATTCGAGAGATGGTCAAATGAAATATCCTTCCAGCCTTTTAGGATGGCCTGAAAGTATCTCACTATCTTTTAGGAGACTTGATTGAAAAGAACATGTCTGTCGATAAATGCCTTTTTCTATATTAACTGGGTGAAATGTCATACTCCTTTTTTTTTTCTTTTCTTCCAGTACTAGATTTAGATAATATTTCTTTGTCTTGCTTCCACTTGTTTTAAACCTTAGGAGAATTTCTAAAAGGAGGGTGACTCTTAAATAATTCTTCCTTTTGGGACCTTTGAAAGCTTTAAAGGAAATTTTGTTCTCCAGTTGTACAAATAGATATCTGAGTTATTCAGAAAATCCAGTGGATAATTTGCAGCTTGGGACATGAGTAGTTTGCTTTCTCACAGGAAGTTCAGCTGCATTTTTTTTTTCATTCCTAGTCGGAGGCTGTCAGGATACTGGACAATCTGTGTTTGATGATACAAGGAATGAGGTATATATGACATGATACAGTAGACAGAGCTCTGCCTTGGTATCAGAAGATCTGGCTTCTGCTCTCAGCTTTCTAGCTCCGTGATTCAGGGTAAATTGTAACTCCTTTCAGGATTTCATTTTCCTTATCTGTAAAATGAGGAGGTTGTAGATTAATTTTGATACAACTCAACAAACATGGTAGCTATAATAGATAGCATTTATACAGCTTTAAGGTTTGCAAAAGCACTGTATATGTATTTCACCTGATCCTTACAACAATTCTGTGAGGTAGGTACTATTCTTATCTTTATTTAAGGGTGAGTAAACTGAGGCTGACCAAATGACTTGTTCAGGGTCAAGTATCTAGTAGGTGTCTGAGGCTGGATTTGAACTCAGGTCTTCCTGACCCCAAGTGAGGAGCTCTTACTCACTACACCACCTAGCTGCTTCATAACAATATATTAAACACATATATGCCAAGTTCTGGGTCACAAACATAATAGCTAATAACAATAATAATAGTATTTATGTAGTGCTTTAATTTATAAAACATTTATAAAATGTTTTATAAACATTATCCCATTTTATCCTCATAACAACCCTGTGAGATAAGTGTTGTCATTATACTCATTTTACACATGAGGGAACTGAGGCTGAGAGGTTAAATGACATTCTTGGGGTCACAAAGCTAATGAGTGACTGGAGTCAGATTAGAACTCAGGCTTTCCTGTCTCCAAGTCTAACACTCTAGTGAATAGTGTCTATGCACTCTACTTATGACCCATTCTCTGCCCTCTATGGAATAGACTGGAAAAGCATTTATGAAGCCCATTCTGTGTGTGATGCATTATTCTGCATGCTGAGGATGCTCTGTAACTCTGGAAACATGAATGTGGCATGTACTAGCTAAGTGTAATTTAAGGAAGGCTGTAGTGGAAGAGCAAAGGGGAGATCTTAGAAAAGTGGCCCATGCAGTTGTGAGGAGGAAACATTTTCAACTGGGGCAGCTGGGGATAGATTCTCCAACGGGTCTACGTGGCTGAGCCTTGAAGAAAAACAAAGATTTGGAAAGCTAGGGAGGAGTGGGAGTGCTTTCTTGGCATGGGAAATTACTTTCTTGAATGTACATAGATGTTTGCATTGAGGGGAACAGTTTGTAGTCTAGTTTGATGAGAAAATTGGGGGCCAACTAAGATTGGAAAAGTTAGTCAGTGCTAGATTGGGTCAGGTCATAAATGCCAACATAAGAAGTCTCTATTCTAGAAGCAATAGGAAGCCCCTGAAGATTTTTGGAAAGGGGAATGATATGGTCACAGTGGTGCTTTAGGAAGATTTTTTTGACACTTCTCTTAAGGGCCATTTGAAAAGGGGAAAGAATGAAAGCAGGAAGACCAATTAGAAGGGTATTCTGAAAGGCAAAGCCGAATTTGATAATAGCTTAATCTAGGGTGGTGGCAGTATGAGTCAAAAGAAGACGGTAGTGCAAGATATATTGTGGAGTTAGAATTGTCAGGACCTTGTAACAGACCGGATATTGAGGAACAGGAAGAAAGAAGGCTCAAAGATGACTGGGGAAGACAGTGGGGTTGTTGCTGTTTGTTCTTTGTTCCTGTAGAAGACCATGACATCATGGACATTTTGCCATGATATGCAAGTGAATTGGATTTAAGTGAGGGAGGTTTGTACAAAGTCACCAGCCTCATTTTCTCCTCTGGAGCCATCTGAGTCCAATGTCAAGATATAGATCAGGATGACAGGAGATCTTCCAGATGCTTTGGGAGACTTTGCCCTTTTTTTTACCAGAAGGAGTAGGAAAATATGGAAGAAGCGTATTTTGAGTGGGGAAGATGATGAGTTCAGTTTGGGGCATATTGAGTTTGAGGTGCTGGGGTAGAGATGTCCAGCAGGCAGTTAGAGATATAGGACTAGAATTCAGAAGATATATTAAGGCTGGCTGTGTGAATTTGGTAATTATCTGCACAAGTTACCATCCCTTTCAAATGTGAGCAGTTTGGATTTTTGAAAGGGACAGAAAATGAACTTTTGGGGTAGAAAATGAGCGTAGAGATATGATGGAATTCATGGTGGTGGAAATTACCAAGAGAGAGTGTATAGAGGCAGTTTGTGTGTGTGTGTGACCTCTTTGGGAGTCTGGTAAATACTGCGGATCCCTTCTCAAAGTAACATTTTTAAATGTATAAAATAAAGTATGTAGGATTTCAAAGGAGACTAATTACATTGAAATACAGTTATGAAAATATTAAAGGTAAAAAGAAAGTTCACAGACCTAGGGCTTGTGTAGAGAGAGAAGAGGGCCACAAACAGAACTTTGGCAGATTCTCTCACTTAGTGGGCAGCAAGGAGATGATGAACCAGCAACGGAAACTGAGAAGCAGTTGTCAGAAAATGATGAAATCTTACGCTTGACATATATGGAGTAGAGAGTGTTCAGGAGGGTTGTGTGGAGGTGCTCGGTGGTGTTAAAAAGTTAAAAAAAAAATCCAGGAGGGGAAAAGACTGAGAAAAGACCAAAGATGAGCTTTAAGGTTCTGTCTAGATCTAACATTCTTTGATCTTGTGATTTAAGAATGTGGAATAATCTACAAAGATGCTGTGAAATTCTCTAAAAACATCAAGGAATGCTTGTAAGTTGGCTTTGCTAAAAGCATCAAGACAACCTCCACTCTCTGTGTGCATTCTTCAAAATGTCAGTAGAATTCTAAGTTTCTTAAGAGCTAATTCCTGTCAGGTGACTACTATCACTGATCCAACGAATTAGGGTATTTGGAAAAGCGTTCTTATTCAGGTGTGCCTTTTTGACTTGGCAGTTTCAAACTGGAAGGGATCTCAGAGGTGATGTAGTCTGCCTCTCTCCTCATATAGAGAGGGGCCTGAGGCTCAGAGAGAAGAAATTATTTATCCACAGTCGTACAGCCAGGACCAGAATCTAGGGCTCCTAACTTTTAGCTCAGTACTAAATATCATGTGAGGGCAGCTAGGTGGTGCAGTGGATAGAGCCTGGAGTCAGGAAGGCTCATCTTCCTGAGTTTAAATCTGGCCTCACACACTTAATAGCTGTGTGACCCTGGGCAATTCACTTAACCCTGTTGTCTCAGTTTCCTCATCTGTAAAATGAACTGGAGAAGGAAATTCAAACCACTCCAATATCTTTGCCAAGAAAACCCTAAATGGGGTCATGAAGTGAGACAGGACTGAGCAACAACAACAGATAATACCATGCTGTATTTGTCTCTTCATAGTGCAGCACAAAATTGCTGAGTAGCTTAATCAAGGATCTTGTGTGGCCTGGACTTCTTATTTATTTGTTTTTTTCGAAAGTACTTGCATTTTCTGAATCAGGCTGTTCTAGCAACATAGCATTAAGGAGTAAGAGAGTAAGTAGATCACCCGTCAAGGAAGAATTACTGATGCAGATGACCAGGATAGAGTTGCAGCGAATAAGCACTTGGAACTCATTGGAGAAAGACATTATATAAATACTAGGTGCTATTATTTCTAAGTAATACCTTACTTTATCTTAGACTTGCAGTAATAGAAACTATTCTAAGGTGGCATGAGGCTCACATTAGCAGAACTGTGAACCCATCTAGGCTTGGAAGTGTGGTGCAGGCATAAGAAATATGATAACATACTATGTAATTTTATTTTAGTTAAATGTATTGAACCAGAAAAGTTGCAAGCCTTTCAAGTGCTTTCTTTTTGCACATCTTAGTAAAACAAATGGTGGCAATGAGATAAAAGCTCCAAGTCTGTTCAGCATTTAAGGTGATACAATAACACAATTATTAAGAATAGTGGCTTCAAGGGCTGACCTTTTAAAGAGGGAGAAAAGCAGAAATGGAGGTTTCAATTGCAGTCACTCATTTCTCTGTCTGGAGGGTGGCATAGTGGAAAGGTTGTGAGACTCAGAGACTGATAGGTAGGCTACTTCATTTTGCTAAACCTCAGTTTCCTCATCTTTAAATTGGGGAAATTAAGACCAGCACTACCCATAGGGCTGCTATGAGTATAGTGTTCTGTAAACCTTTAAGTACTATATAAATGTAAGCTGTCATTCTTGTTCTTAGGGGTGATAGTGACCATGAACATAAATTGAATTTTTAAAGTTGTGTCTTTTTTTTGCCTGAGTATCTAGTTGGTGGAATTGAGATTCCATCTAAGCTTATTCTTTTCTCTTTGGCAACTGATTGGAAAAATTAGCTTTGACTGTCCCAGTGGGTACACTTAAGTTAGAGATGAGCAGGATAAAAGTGTTTTACTTTAGGATTTTGCTCCATCTAGCTCCTAACTCATTACATGACTATACCTACAGATAAACTAGTAATAGGTTTCATAATACTGTGTTAAAGATAGAGAAAGGATCTGTAATTTCCTTCCCGATTTTAGTATTCCTTTTTGGGGACAGCCAGTTAAGATGTTAAAGAATGTTAAAAGACACAAGGGCACTTCTCATTATTATTAATAACAGTAGTAGTACCTGAAACTGAACTTGGCATTTGGAAAAAAAAAATTACCCCTTAGTGAATACTATTTTATGTGAAATTTTTGCAGGAAACCTTTTTGCAAATAACAATAAAGAATGTTTAGCTTATTTAGAATTCTCATCAATGTTTAATCCTTTGTAGACTTAAATACTAGGCACTTCTTTAAAAATTGAGTTTTCTTTTTGTAAGGAAGTAATTGGATTTGACAATATTCATATAATACACCAGTACATACTATTTACAAGACACGAATAAAAGATACAATATAAGTGCATTTACTATTATACAAAGTAAGATATAGTTTTAGATCTTATCAGTGATGACACAAGGGATTTTCTAAAATGTGTAGTCAAATTGACTCCATTCATAGATGAGGAAACTGTCTGAGAGATAAGTTACCTGTCCAAGGTAAAATAGCCACTTAGCATCAAAGGAGATTAGAACTTTCAGTCCTGATTTCTAATCCATTGTTCTTTCCACAACACTAACCTGCTTCTATATCTTTATTGCAGTTTCTCATATGCTCAATGAAAATATGGGAAATAGTCAACAAATATTTTTTGACCACAATACCATGACGGTGATAGTGAAAAGTTGCATGTAATTCAAATTTTCTAAATTGAAGAATTTTTTCCCAGTGATTTATATGAAAAGTCAGAGCTGTGTTCTTATAGAAAACATTAGAGAAATTCAGAATGCTATGTGGGGTCTGAGGGAGCCAACTGTAACTAACAAGTAGAATGGAAAAGGTGACATTTGCATTTGAAGTACAGATAGCAATTCAGCAGACAGAGAGGAGAAGAGAGGGCATCCCAGGCATGTACAAAAGCACAGAGATTAGAAAATCTGGGGGATGTTGACATGGTGAGTCTTCCAGGAACGTTCTAGCCCTTCATAATCTAGTACCCCTCTGTCTTGCCAGGCTGATTACATATGGTTCCCCTCATGTGCTTGACATTCCAGCCAAACCAGCTTCCTTGTCACTGTTATCTCCTTGCCTCTGCACTGGCTGTGCCCCATGCCTGTCATGCTCTCCCTCTCACCTCCTTTCAGGTTCAAGAGCCACCTTCTGTAGGAAGCCTTTTCAGATTTATTTATCCTCCTCCTCCTCCCAACACTTTGTATTTATTTTGTAGAAATTCTCTATTGACTTCTTGGTGTGTCTTTTGTTTCTCCCTAGTAGAATGTAAGCTCTTTCAGGGCAGGCACTGTTTCAGTTTTGTTTTTGTGTCCCTGGTGCCCAGTTGAGGTAACACACAGTATTTTATTAATAATACTTGTTGAATTAAATTGCATTCAACCTCACTGACCTTGATCAGCTTCCTGGTGATTCCAGCTCCTCAGAACTGGTTCAACAAGAGGACCAAGAGGCTTGAGAGTTACACTGCCTCCTGACCTCAGCATTTGACTTCTAAGAAGAATAGAATTTTCCCCTCAGTAGGGAAACCACTGGTTCTCAAATCTGCATAAGGGAACTTGAGAGGTTTTTAGTCCAAGAGGAAGTAGACTAAAGGCATTTGCCCAGCTGCATTCCTGAGCAAGCCAGTTAGCATTAAGGAGAATGGCTAGGCTGGATCCATTCAAAAATGGACCAGGGAGGGGGCAGCTAGGTGGTGCAGTGGATAGAGCACCAGCCCTGAAGTCAGGAGGACCTGAGTTCAAATCCGGCCTCAGACCAAACACTTGACACTTACTAGCTGTGTGACCCTGGGCAAGTCACTTAATCCCAATTGCCTAAAAACAAACAAACAAAAATGGACCAGGGGCACTGGGAAGTTAGAGGGAGTGGTAATCAGTGAGACAACAGTTGATGTTTTTGTTTGGGGGGCGGATTCTGGTTTGGGAGAGCTACTACAGAGGGTCAGTTTGGGCTAAAGTAGCTATAATAGAGCTATGCTGTGAAGGGAGATTGAGTGCTTCACCTTTACCACCTTCATTCTCTCCCTCTCCTCTTCCTCTTTATTCTAACTTCTCCTTCACCTTCTCTCTTCCCCCTTTCCTTATAGAGATGAGGGACTAGATATGTGTGATGTTGCATTCACTGTCAGACAGGTTGCTTTTGCTTGTTTTTCTTTATTACAAAGAAGGGCTTCCTGGGTGGCAGGGGTTGTAGGGTATATCTGCAATTGAATATGATGTAAAAACAAAGGGCATCAATAAAACTTAGAAAAGAAAAAGGAAAAAGAAACTGGTATATCTATTTTAGCAAAAAGAAAAAGAAACTGGCAAATCTATTGCAGGAAGAGAAAAGGAAATAGTAGATGCTGCAATGAGATGTCTAGGCCTCATGATGATCTGGCTCTTGGGATTTGTTAAGCCCTGGCTTAGGATGTACTCATTACAGGAGAACGGAGAACATAGGGAAAGGCTGTCATTTTAACTGCTTTTACTCCTGCTAGATGTGGGGCTTGGGGTAAGATTTTCTCTTAAAAAGTCAGTCCTAAAAATGCATTAAGGTTTCTCTGTCCTCCAGCAACTCTGGGAATCAACTTATTGTGTCCCTCTCGCTCTGTATACAAGTAAACACTTCTTTAAAGAGATCTTGATAATCTGGTTTGTGGTTTTGTGGGTTTTTTTTCTTTCCCAAGTGAAGGATACTTTTGTAGTAGTTCAGTTAGGTAGTGATTCTTTTTACACAGGCTTGGGTTTTTATGTCATCACAGTTCATCAGTTATCTCAGATTCTCCAGTATGTCTTCTGGCTTCTTCCTGAGTTACTGGTCCCTGCACATATTTAGCTGCCACCAGGTGTCAGAAGAGAGTTGAGGATGTCTAGGTAGGCAATACAAACTAATAGGCCTGAATCAGAAGGATGTAGTGTTTATAATTCAATTAATTAGTGTGCTAGAAATTGAATGTTAAATAAAACATTGAGAACTTAAAGATAAATAACTTTCAGAGCAAACATGAAGGGAATAGAAATTGTTCATCACTCAGGTAAGCTCTGGACTCAGCCTCTCCTGAGCGCCTCTTCCGCCCCTAAGGTGCTGCTAGGAAGGCTTTCCTTTATTAACCTTTTGTTCTAGATGGTCCTAGCAGAGCCATTATTCTTTCTGTCTGTTTTTTCTTTTTTTTTTTATGGACTTGTACAATTAACCAGAAGAATAACGTCCTCTGATAGTCACATCATACAAAAAAATCAGCTCACATTTTTGTAGCTCTTTATGGCTTCAGGAGCACTTTCCTTGCAGTAACGTCCTTGGCCTCTCCTGAAGTAGGTAGTGGTGGTTACTGTAGTTGTTTGATTTTTTTCCCACCTGACCCCAAAATTCTTTGGACATGGAGTTTGAGAACCGGGGTTCAGATGCTAGCTGGTACTACTTTTCTACCTCTTCAACCCTGGGGAAGTTGCTTAACCTTTCTTGGCTTGTAAAATTAGGTGGTTGGACCAAATGACCTCTAAGGTCTCTTCCAGTTTAAATCTATGATAATGATCTCTAAGGTCCCTTATAGCTCTTGATCCTATGTTAACATTAGTCAGTCAGTAAGCATTAATTAAATACTATGTGCCAAGCATGATGCTAAGTACTGGGAGTATAAATATAAGCCAAAAAAAAAAGACATTAGGTTTTTAACAGCTACCAGTTAGGATTATGTAACATATTTTCTCTGTGCTAGATACTTGTATGAATTGATCCTTCTGTAATCTCATCAATGAGGATACTCCTCCAAACATTCCAGAACATAACATATCCAGGCCTTCTCATCCTGTGACATTAGGCCATATCCTACTTAGATTCTAACATATCAGAGTACAGTGGCCAGGTAGGTTGAAGTCACAGATGGTTGGTAGAGCCATAAGGGCTATGGAATGATGTGTCTTTTTCCTAGAAGCAATAGTAGTATTAATTTGATTGCTGGTCCCAGAATAAGAGGTGGAAATTGAGGGCAGGGGCCTTTATTCAGGGTGGCATGACAGGAAGGTGGCATGATAGTATGCCTGGGACCAGCTACATACAGTGGGCTCTCACCAATCAGCAAGGCCCTAGTAGAGAGTAAAAGTTGGAAGTCTGGTTTGGGGGGTGGTCCAGTGGTGGGAGTGGTACCACTCTTTGACAGGGCAGGGAGATGGCTTATACAGGAACAAAGATTTGGAGCTACACAAAACCTTGAAAGTCATTAGGCCACATTCTGTCCTCTCCTCTTTTAAAAACTATAACATACAATAAAATATCTTATAATCATTTATAATTGAGCTCTTGACTTAGTGCATTAAGGAATGAGTTAGTAAGTACATATTATATACAAAGTGGCATAGTACGTGCTGGGGGAGATATAAAGATAATTAAGAAAAGGCCTCTGTCTTCTTGGAACTTAAAATCTTTCCTTACATATATTGTCTTAGATGGTTCTCCACACATGTACCATACTGTATTTGTATACTATGGGAAAGCATTGGAATCTTTGGCACCAAGAATATTGCCATCCTACATGTCACTTGGATCTTAGGATTTAGAGTTAGAAAGAATCTTATAGTTCCTCTAAACTAGCCTTCTCATTTTTCAGAGGGCATTTGTCTTAGTTGCCATTTTGACAAGTACAATCCCTATGCTTTAGAGAAGGTCTTATGTGTCTCAAAAGAAAAAAAAAAGATGATTTGGAAATATCACTACAAAGATGATAAATCACACTCAGAACCAAAAAATCTCAGATTTCTTAGGGATCTCATGCTACTTCTTCCAGCCCATACTTGAAAAAGCGGTCCTCTAGTCTTTGCCTGAAAGCCTGTGAGGAGGAACCTACCTTCCAATGCAGCCTATTTTACTTATTGGCAACTCTTATTATTAGAGATATTTTCCTTATATTTGGTGTCAGAATTTCTTTTTGTAACCTTTCCCCCCCATAGAATCATAGATTTAGAGCTAGAAGGGAACTTGGAAGCCATCAAGTCCAATATTTTCATTTTAAAGATGAAGAAACTTAGGCATAGAAAAATTTAGTGACTTGCCCAGTCACTCAGCTAGTAAATGCCTGGGGCAAGATTTCAGCTGTGGTCTTTTTGACTCCAGCTCTGGTGTGCTTTCACTTATGCTACCTAGCTAGTTGCCGTGCCTTTGGGGGTCAAATTGCCTAAATCTCTCTTCTATATGACCATGTTTTGAATACTACTCTTTAAATCTTCTCTTCTCCATGTTAAATGTCCCTAATTCCTTTAACTAGGCTTCATATGGATTGATCTTGGGACTCTTCCACCCAATTTTTTTTTGGGGTGGGGTTTAAGATTTTCTTATAGTAATAATATAGTAATTCTTACAGTAATAATGACAACAGTAATAGCAATAATTATTGACCTTTATATAGTGCTTTAAAGTCTTCAGAGTGACATACATACAAATATACCACTTTGGTAATATGTGTGTTTACACACACACACACACACACACACACACACACACAACTTTGTTAAAAACAATCCTGTGAGATCAGTGGCAGCTAGATGGCTCAATGGTGATTATTAGGCCTAGACTCAGGAAGACCTGAATTCCAGCCCAGCCTCAAACACTACCTGTGTGACCCTAAGCAAGTCACTTAACCTCTGTTTAATCTCACTTTCCTCAACTGTAAAATAGAGATCACAATAATCGTAAATGTAGATGATAATATCACCCACCTTTCAGGCTTGTTATGGGGTTCAAATGAGATAATATTTGTAAAGCACCTAGCAAAGTACCTGGCACATAGTAGGCACTACATACATGCTTATCTCCCTCCCTCCAGGACAACAGTAATATTATCCCTGTTTTACAGATGAGGCAACTGAGGACCAGAGAGATTAAGTATTTGCCCTTGGTTACACAGGTGATAAATGCAAGAGGCAGGATTTGAAGCAAGATCTTTTTCCCTTGATCTGCCTGATCAAAGTTCCAAATTTCTCTCTAAATTCTAAAGAATTTAGTATTAATAATTAGAACCTATGATCCTGATTCTGATGCTCTGATGGAACCGTGTAATGTCACAAATGAAATAATGTATATCCCATGCTTTGCCAACTTTAAAATGCTATAGAGAGGTCAGTTACTATGGTTAAGAAATACTTAGGGGTTAGTTAATTAGGGTTGAATTAGGAAATGGTACTAAATCTAACAATCCTCCATTTGAAACAAATCCTGTGGTCTGACATTCTGTCCTCTGCAAACAAAGGAGATCTTGACTGCTACTTTAGTTTTCAATTGTATTTCAGGGGAGCACTTACCTGGCCATGTGAAATATTGCTTGTAGCATTCCTCTCTCAGTCTAGATGAACAAGAATGGCTTGACTAACATAAGGGGGGAGGTTCATGATATAAATGTTAAGATTGGGGGTTATCTTCCCACTGATCAATTCCTGAATACCCCCTGCTTTGGTACTGGGACCAAAACCTGTTTGGACTCCTCGGTTCTGTGTAGGTCATTAAAAGATTGATTTCATTGTATGTGATATGTCACATCCCCAATACATCTGTTGTAGATGTAGTGTTGGGAGAGACCTGCGAGGCCCATCTTATCAAACCTTTTCATTTTACAAGTAAGGGAATTGAAGTCCAGAAAGGTTAATTGATTTACCTAAGGTCACGGGTAGCAAGCTTCAGAGGTAAGTTTTTAACCCAGATCTTTTGACTTAAAGAGCCCATGTTTTGTTTTTGTTTTTTTGCTTTTTGGTAAGGCAGTTGGGGTTAAGTGACTTGCCCAGGATCACACAGCTAGTAAGTGTCAAGTGTCTGAGGCTGGATTTGAACTCAGGTCTTCCTGACTCCAAGGCCAGAGCTTTATCCACTGCGCCACCTAGCTGCTCCAAGCCCATATTCTTGTCACTGTACTATGCTGCCTTCCTCAAGTGATTGATTGCTACATTAATTTTCTGTAAGGTGCCCTGATAAATGGAACTGTAGTAAAAGCTACACTTAAAACAATCTTTATAACCCAGGGTGATTTATGTGAGCTTTCCAGACTTCCCTTTGAGTTGAAGGCATATCAGATTCCTTAAAATTTGTTAATAATCTGGTAATTAGAATTAAGAACTTTAGTGTATCCTTAATTGATAATATTTAATAATATAGTCATAGAGTTCTAATATTGTAAGGAATCCTGGAAAGAGAGTGATGGATAGAGAAGTGGCCTTCAGGCCTGGACAAGCTGAGTTTAAATCCTAGGCCTGACACGTACTGACTGTGTGTGAACCTTTTAGTACCCCAGGAAATTCTCTAAAACTGTGACAGATCTATATTTGTAGAGGGAGTCTTCTTCACCATTGAAATCACAGATCTGGATAAAGAAACAAAAAAAGGAACCTTCAGTTTCATCCTTCTAATCTCCTTTCTTCCCAGCACAGCAGTTCTATAGCATCTAGGCCCTGCTTGAATATAGGCAGTGACAGGGAACTCTTATCATGGCAGGTAATTCAATTGTTGGACCAATGAAATTATCCTAAAGTTCTTTCTTAAATTGACCCAAATATTTTCTCCTATAACTTCTGCCATTAATCTCAGTTATGCTTTCTGGAGCAAGATAGAACAGTTCTCTTCCATTGCCTGACAAACCCTTCACCTATTTTGTAAATGCTTAAGTCTTCCCTTAGCCTTCTCTTTTCCAAATTAAACATCCCTAATTTCTTTAAATGTCTTTTGTATAACAGAATTTCTAGATCTCTTACCTTCTTAATTGCCCTATGCTGGACAGGTTCAGTTTGCCATCTGAACTGTTTGCCATCAAAACAGATGTTTTGATCAGAGAATAAAGTAAAACTATTACTTCCTTTGATCTGCCTATATTAATTCTATTTTGCAAAGAGGGTGACTTTTTAGTTGCCATTTATAAATATTGGTTGATATTAAGACTGTAGTAAGCAAAATGTATTGTATCACCATGTGAATGGCAGTCTTCAGCTCTCTCCTATCTGGTACCTGTGCAGTTGAATTTTTTATTTTAAATATAATGCTTCACATTTTCCCCTGTTCAGTTTTATTTTAGTGCTTTTGACCCAATGTTCTGGCCTACTAACCATTCTGAATCGTGGTTTTTATCATTTGCGGAATTGACTGTCCCTCCCACCTTTGTTTTACCTGTAAATAAATGGAGCTGAAACCTAGGGCAGAGATGCCCTGTACGTCAGTGTAGAAGCTAGTAAGATGAGTAGCAAGTACTTAAGTACAAGATATACACAGCAATGTCGTGGGTCAGTTGCCAGTTAGTTACAGGTACATGTGAAAATTAATGCCCAAAATCTACTGGCACTGGTGTGTGTCAAAAGCAGTTGCATTGTTTTTGGAAAACCACAGTGATTTCAGGATTGTTGGAGAGCATTTCCTGGATACAGGATAAGACAGGGATCAGTATAGCTTCCACACTCATGATACTGAACCTCATTCTTTCTCTTTTTGCATACATTTTGTGTTCACTGCATCTTCCTCTTGAGGGGATAAACTACTTATGTTTTTGAGGGTAGGAATTTATGGAATATTGGACTTTTTCCCATCCTCATACTTCTTGACTCCTTTGTGGTGCCTAACATTGTGGACCATGTCTCCTCTATATCTTCTTCGTTGGCTTCCATGTCACTGTCCTCTCATGGATGTTTCTCCTACCCTCTGGTTGCATTTTCTCTTTCTTTTTTGTTGGCTCCTTATCCTCTTCCCACTTCTTAAGCTTGTGTCCTTGGACATAAGGTTCTATCCTTTTTTCTCTTCTGGTATTCCAGTAAGACCACCTTCCAAATTAACACCGATCTACTCATGAGCAGTTTTTGTAGCTGGTTATTCAGCTGGCTATGAATTCAACTAATTGTGCAGCCATCATCTTTCTATCTTAGGCCCATCATCCATTTTTCTTCCCCTAAGCATGGGTGTCTCCCAAAACCCTGTCCTGGCATCCTCTTCTTTATTTCCTTTCAATTAGTGATCTTTTTAGCTTCTGTGGGTTCAATGATCATTTCTATACAAATGAAACCATAGTATCTTTCCTGAGCTCTAATTTCACATCATGGACAGCCTATTGGACATTTCTAACTTTTCCACATATATCTCAAACTTAACATGTCCAAAATGGAGCTCATTATTTCCCTTCCTTAGCCCACCCTTCCAAACTTGCCTATTCATTTTGAGGGCATTGCTCTTCAAGTCACAAAGGCTCACAACCTCATCATTATACTCAATTCTTCTCTCTCCATCATGTACCATATCCAGTCAGCTTTCCAAGCCTTTTCAGTTCTAGCTCCACAACATATATTGTTTGTTCCCTTTCCTCACATAGTGGCCACCTTGTATCAAACCTTCATCTTGTCTCACCTGCATTATTGTCACAGTCTTCTAATTTGTTTCCTTAACTCCAGTTTCTCCTCTTTTTCAATCCATTCTCCATACAGATGTCAAATTTATATTCCTAAAGCACAATTATGATCTGAGTCATTCCCATTTTCAGGAATCTTCAGTGCCTTCCTATTGCCTGCAAGATAAAATACAAACTCTTCAGCTTGTCATTTAAAGCACTTCACAAACTTCCTTCACAATTATTGCACATTATTCCATTTTATGTACATCTTGTTCTGGCCATATGGGCCATGTCCATCTATACCAGTCAGGTGTAGCCATACCAGCCAAATCTCGTCAGGTCTAGCCAAACTGGCCAGTTAATTTGCTGTTCCTTGCCATTGGCATCCATCTCTCCCCTATGTTCTTTGCACAGACTCTTCTCCAAACCTGAGATGATCTTCTGCCTGACTTCAGCCTCTTAGAGTCTTTCTTTTAAGGCTCAGCCCCTATGCCATTGCATATGACATACCTTTCTTCATCTTCCTACATGTTCGTGTTCTCTCCCTCTTCAGGCACATAATAATTGATTTCCATGTTTTATCCCCTCTATATAATATGAGTTCATTGAGGGTAGAGACTGGTTTTCATCTCGTCTTTGTATCCCCAGTGCCTTGGCATCGCACATGGTAATTGCTTTATAAATACTTGTTGGATTAGATACCATGACAAATTTTGTTGAGTACTTTGCTGAAATCAAAATATATCACATTTGGGACATTCTCCTGATCTAACAACCTACCAACACTATTTTTAAAAAAGTAAATGAGGCTAGTTTCACATATTTTCTTTTAAAAACTGTACTTATCTCTGGTTTACACCTCCTCCCTCTTTCTTTTCTATATCCTTGCAAACCATCTGTTTAATATTTTCTTCTAAAATATTGTAGGGGTCAGTGTCAAGCTTGTTTGTACAGAGTTTCCAGAACTTATTTATTTACCCTTTTTTGGAAATGAATAGTTGACAGCCTTCTGGCAGCTCTTCCATTCTCTGACTTCTCAAAGATTACAGACAGTGGCTCTGAGATTACATCTGCAAGTTCCTTCGGCACCTTCCATCTATCTCTGGCCCAATTCTCAAATTCATTTAAGGTGGCTATAGATGCCCTCTTACTCACTTGTCACCTGTGTTTGGTTCCAATTTCTTCTTTATGCTGTTTGCTCATCAATCTAGAAAGTATGTGGGGCATTCTCCTTTCTGGAGAAGATGGAAATAAAATAGGAGTTGAGGCCTTCTCCTTTTTTTTTTTTTTGTCACTTGCCAATGGTCGGTGAAGGGGTGGGACTGACATCTGGCTGTTTCATTGTGTCCAGGAGAGGTAGAGGTTCTTGAATCTTCCTGAAGGACTGAGAAAAGTTAAAGTGGCAGGGAGGAAGAGGTTTTCTTTTGTAAAGGAACACTGACACTAGGGATATAGTAGTTCTTTCTGAAGGTAACTGCTATAGTAAAGAATTAAAGGTTGACCTTGTTAATTAGATATTTATTTATAGGTATACTGAATCAGAAAAATCAAATGTATATGGATATTTTGTGATTCATGGCATCCTTTGTCCCTAATACCCTTCACTCTTAATAGATGGATCTGGGTAGAGGATCTGCCTCTATGTTCTGTCCTATAAAATTGCAGCACAGAGGAAGGTGGGCGGGGGGGGGGAGAGGGGGACGACACCAGTATCTGTGAGTGGATAGCTAAGGTTTGTAGTCTATAGAGCACCGGACTTGGTGTCAACAAGATTTGGGTTCAAATTCTGCTTCCAAATCCTACCTTTATTAGTTCTGTGACCATGGACAAATAACTTAGCCACTTGGAGCCATATTTTCTGATTTGTGACATGGGGATCATCATACCTGTTGTTTTAAGAGTCAAATGAGGTAATATGTCTTAAGTATCTTGCAAACTATAGAAATGTTAGTTGTAGTGATACTGATCACGATAAACCTAGGAATATGTAGTCAAAGAGTACATCCCATTCTGAATGTTCTGGTCAGTGCTATTGAAACCAGAGTCCTAGATTGGAGGGTCCAAAGAATATGGGATTATATAGGTTCTAGGGTAGGACGAGAAAGTAGTACCTCTGCTCCCTCTTACTCTCCCCACAAATACATATTTTAACATAGCGTTAGGTTGGGAAAAGTTATGATTATTCCACATTAGTGAAGGAAGCCTTCATGGAGCTGCTTACATTATGAGCAGCATCGGGAAGGGGTTTTAGAGAACAACATATTTTAGGTATATAGTGCACTGTGGGAGGGAGACTTGAAAGTGGATAAAGAAGTCAGATGATTAAACAAACAGGGCTTTCAAAATATGAGAGGAATAAAAAAGATGAATCTAGCAATTTAGGCTAAGATGGCCTGGTGAAAGATTTGGAAGACTAATAATTTTGTGCTTGAATTATAGTTTATTAGAAAGCTACCACAAGGGGCCAGTAGGTGGCGCAGTGGGAGCACCGGCCCTGGAGTCAGGAGGGCCTGAGTTCAAATGCGGCCTCAGATGCGTAATGCTTCCTAGCTGTGTGACTTTCCCCTTTTTTTCCAGTGGGCAAGTCACTTAACCCCAATCGCCTCACTAACAACAACAACAACAACAACCAAAAAAAGCCATCACAGTACTTTATTTAATTAATAAATCAGCCAAGAATTTTTTCTCTTTAAGAATCTCCTATGTTCAAGACTGTGTAGGGCATTATAATTTATAATCAAGTTGGTGACATGCTGAGGGATATGTAAAATATTAGAGGGAATGGGGAAGGCCAATAGTAATGCTTGTACCTGGGATTGCCAACATATCTCCAATTTAGAATGTTATACAGTTGGGCAGGGTGGTTTAGTAGTGAGACCAGGAAAGACAGGGCATTGGCCTGGAGGGGCTATCTCACATCTAGGACAGCACAGAATTGTACAAGTGGTATTATTAAATTGACTTTTATGCTCTGACTGTAAAGATGAGTTGAATGGAAGGCGATTAAGAGAATCATGTGTTATATCTTTATGGTGTTATAGCTTTTTGACTGAGCAGTATTGCTCTAGGGAGTCTAGGAATGGCTTTCCAGTTTATCTTAGTTTGAATTTCCTTGTGTTATGTGTGGAAAAGTCTTGTGCCTTGGACTATGCTCTAAAATGCCTGAGTTCTTAAGCATAGAGAATATTGAAGGCTGAACAATGATCACTGTGTATTGTAAGATCAGTGGGAATTGTATTTTTGATACTACCTCATGAACCCTTCCCCCTTTTTTTTTCCAGGCATATATACCAGTTCCAGAGGTTGCAGGATGTTAGTAGTTCAGTGTTGCAGAACCCTGAAACTAGGCAATATATGATAAAAATGGAAGTAGGAAACTGCTTTGCTGAACATTTCTAACTGGATGCCCTGCTGATTCAGAATGTCCAAAATTGAACATATTTTTCCTACTCTTTTCTTTCATTAAATTTTATATTTTTTCTACTTATCAAGCATCTTTCCTCCCAAGTCTTCCCCTCATTTAAAATTCCCTAGTTCTTGAATTAGCTCTCATACAGGGCTGTTGTGGAGAAGCTGAGAAGTCTACATAAAATTAACTCTAACGATGATAATCATTACTGCTATTAATCCTTTAAGCAATGTGATCTGTTTTGAAGTTTGTAAGCAGGGGTGTGAAATCATGAAATAAATGTTTTAGGGAGATTAATCTGTCAGTGATATATAGGTTGGATTGCAAGGGGAGAGACTGGAGTCTGGGAAACTAATTAGGTTTTGAGAAGAGGTGGCATATTCAAAGTGACAAGCAGAGAAGATAACTTGGCAACAGCTGAGAGAATTAATTGGAGAAGGGTGATGCTAGAATCAGACGGTCCACTGAGAAGATATTTATGGTTGGCCAATCGTAAGACTCAAAGTTGGAGTAAAGAAAAGAAGGCAGAAACAGTAGAACTGGGCAATGGGGAGAATAGGTTGGTAAAATGAAAATGAGGCATAGAAAGAGCTGGGGAGGTTGTAATGATGGGTGGGAAAGCTGGAGGTAAGGCCTGTCTCCAACCTCAGCATAGTCCTAGTTCTGGGCTCTTGGAGGCTAAAAATAACCTAGCTACCTGCCAGCATAGAAAGCATCAATCAGGCTAATTTTAGCCCTAGGCATCTTGGGATGGCAGCCAGGCCTTAAGGAGGCAGAGGAGAGCAAGATGGGGCAGGGCTTATCTTTGCCAGGCCATGGTCTCCTAAGAGGTATCAGTAGGCCAGCTGCTGCCTCACCAGCTAGCTGATGAAAAAAGATGCCTGGTGAAGATGAGCTATAGGAAAGTAGAAAAGGTCCCTGGTTGGGGAACTGCTGCTGACCAACCACAACTATACTGTTAGATCTCTTACTCATGACTGTGAAAGAGCCCTTTGTGGTAGGGGAGAGGTGTTATTTCTCTTCTCCTTAATTCATTGCTTCTTAAATTGGAGAAAACCTAAGAGGTATCTGTTAAATATAGGCTTGATCTTTCATTGGCTAGCCAGGTTGGATAGGGTACGGGTTTTTTTTTTTACTTTTATCTTTTTTTTTCTATTTTATTTATTTATTTTGATTTATCAACAATCACTTCCATAAGCTTTTGAGTTTTAAATTTTTCTCCCTCTTCCTCCCACTTTCCTCCCTAAGATGGTGTGCAATCTGATATCGGCTATACATATACATTCCTATTAAACATGTTTTCATATTAGTGATGTTGTAAGGAAGAATTAGAACCAATAGGAGGAACCACCAGAAAGAGGAAACAAAACAAAACGGAAGGAAAAAAAATAGCAAATAATATACTTTCATCTGCATTCAGACTCCATAGTTCTTTGTTTGGATGTGGATAGCATTTTCCATCATGAGACCTTTGGAGATGACTTAGATCCTTGCATTGCTGGGAAGGACCAAGTCTATCAATGTTGGATAGGGTATGTTGCTAAGGTTGTAGGTTTGATTATGAACTTTGGTTGAGTCTACAACCATGGAGTACAGCCTGAAGCCTGGCAGGACATTTATTGAATGTGACAGTGAGCCTCCACCAATATCTTACTGTGATCCCTCATTGTGGCATGAAGGTGATGCAGAAGGTTATTTATGCCAGTAGAACTCAAACTCTGGTGAGTCTTACCCAGTTGGAAAGATTTCAAGGGAGGGACTGATGATGGAATTTGTTGGTCATCCAAAAAGCAACATAGCTCAGTTGGTGAGCATTGTCACTAGATTATCCACCAATGCATTTTTCAGCCATAAAACCATCCATAAAAGCTAGAGAAAGAGAGCCTACAGTTTGTGTTTGTGAAAGGAGTACCCACAGCACCAAAATGACATTTCGTTGTTTTGGTGAATAATAATAGCCAGCATTTATTATAGCACTTTAAGATTTGGAGAGCACTTTATATATGTTAATGCTGTCTTATTTGGTTCTTTCAACAACCCTATGACATAGATGCTGTTTTCATCTCCATTTTACAGGTTAGGAAACAGACTCAGAAGTTAAGTGACTTACCTGCTGGTCACACAGTTGGTAAGTGTCTGAGCTAGGATTTGACTCAGGTCTTTCCACAGTATCACCTAGCTCCCTGTAAGAAATGTTATCAGTCACATGGGCAAGAGGCTGGGCAAGGATTAATATATTTCCATCACCACTACTGGAATGAACATTTAGAAATGCACACTTTGCTAATGGCAGGCCAGGAACATTAACTTTGTAAATGAAGCAAAATGAATTTAACACTTGATCTGCCTATGCATGTTGTAGTGGAAGAGCACTGAACTTGGAGTCAAGAAGATATAGATTCAGATTTTATTTCCAGCCCTGACTAGCTCTGTGGCCGTGGGCAAGTCACTTACCCACTGTGAGCTTCATTGTCTTCATCTGTAAAAGTAAGATGTACCTATCTACCTCATGGGTTTGTTGGAAAGATCAAGTGCGGTGGTATAGATGGTGTACCTTGTAAACTTTAAAACACTGTTTATATCAGCTGTTATTACTTGTATTACTTTAGGATTCTGAACCCTCTTTTGTCATTAGAATCTCCCTCCATAAAGCTGCAAGTAACTTGCTTATTCACCCTAGACTAGTAGAGTTTTGAAAGACTTTCTGGATTACTCCAAACTCATTGTTTTGTAATCAAAGAAGCTGAGGCCCAGGGGAGGGAGCTTTTAAGTACCAGAACCCAAGGTCTTTGGTCTTCAAGCCCAATGTCCTTTCCATTACACCATATTGCCTCTAGGAAGATGATGTACCCCCCTGTAAGTGTCACATGGAGTTTGCATTGTTTTCCAGGAGTGATAATGATTGTGGCTATCACAGTTGAATCAGTTGGTACAAGTTAAAAGAGGGTTAATAGAATTTCCTGGCAGACAGAAACTATGAAGGGGCAAGGGAAGGGCTGAACATCTGAATCACCATTGGAGAGAAGCAAAGTGGTGGAGGAGCTGTAGAGAATCAGAGTTAAACTGCGTGTCATGGAAGCCAACAAGCAGAAGGAAGGCATGGAAGTAGAAACAGATGTATGACCTTTTAATTTTTTGTTCACATGATCTAAGGAGTTATGAGCTACATAAATGGAGAACAAGCTGGAAACAGATTTTTACCTGAATTGAATGGCAGTTCTGCGATTTTTAGTGTGGCCTCTGGCTGAAGTCATGCCTCCTTTTATGGTGGTCTTCTGCATTCCAGATGGGTTTCTTCATCTGTGGAATTAATAGGTGGAACCTGTGTATTGATGACAGAGAAGACTTTGGTTGATTTCCTCTTTTCATTTCTGTTGTAAGGTCAAGCTGAGACCTGTTAAAGACCTTAGCTTGAAAAGGCCAAGGTCCCCCACTGCATCTTGGGCCATCTCCAGTTGTCCTGATCCATATCTGGACACTGGACTCAGATGGCTGTGGAAGAGAAAGTGAGGCTAGTGATTTGCACGGTCCTCCCTCACTTAAATCCAATTCACTTGCATGTCGTGGTATCACCTCCCTGATGTCATGGTCCTTTTCAAGAATGAAGGGCAATTTAAAACTCAAAAGTTTATAGAAGTGATTGTTGGTAAATCAAAATAAGTTAATAATAATAATTTAAAAAAAGAATGAAGGACAAACAGAAAGGTGAATATGTGTTTGTTCCAGTAGTTTCATACAAGCATCCACAGACAACATGGGCTTTTGCTGTACTTGTTGACTTCACTCCTTTAGCTGGTTGGAAGAGGAAATGACTTTCCACTAAACTGAATACTAGTTAATGCCATGGGAGCAACTTTTCTATCATCCTTATGTATTGATTTATTACAAGTTCAGTATATCAGTAAACAAACTATTTCATGAAAAGAGGATATCAGAGTTTTTCAGAGCCATTGGACTAGCATTTATTTTGAAATAGGTTTGTATACATTGTACACATATGTATACATATAAAATGTATACATTGTATACGTTTTATGCTGTTGTTTGTGGTCACAGATTAAGGGGCCTACAGAAAATGAAGGTGATGGAGGGAATGTTGAGGAGGGGGGAAAACAACAGACAACAGACTAGGCTTTGGAAATCCTAAATCAGAACTTGTGAGTATTATGGTTTTTGTATGTTCTACCAAGATTCTCCATATCATTATAGGCTGATCCAAAATGTAAGTCCCAGAAACATATGCATTTTAAAAGTATATTTCTGATTACACATTTGAATCTATATTAAAAATGAATATTTAGATGTATAATCCAAATGATAGTTTTAAATGAAAGGCATTGTATTAATAATGTTTCCCCATATGCCAAATGGAAGTTGGCATGGTATGTGGTCAGTCTCTTGCCCCATTGTAGTAGAATCATAGAATGCTGGAGCTGGCTGGAACTTTAGAGATTTTCTAGTTCAGTTCTCTCATTTTATAGATGACAAAACTGAAGCTAAAATCTGGGAGCTGATTTCCCCAAGCAGGTTTGTAGCAGGGCCAGGCGTAGAACTTGGGGCTCAGATTTCCATCTGAAGATTTTTCCCAAGTAATAGACAAGAAAAGTTGATGACTAATAGTCCAGTAGATTGATTATAGGTCAGAAGACAGAAGTTCATGACTTTTCCCTCATGCCAAGTTCCCTCCCTCTTTGTAAAAAGTTAATTTTAGTTTGCTTTTGTGTTTTATGCCATAATTACTTCTTCGTTAATCAAATCCTGTTGAAGTGATGAAATAATATTTCATTATTATGCCACAATTCATTCAGCCATTTTTCAATCAGTGGACACCCATTTCATTTTCAGTTACTTTCCTTTCTGTCATTGCTTTCTTTGAGATACATGCCCTGTAGTTTTCATGCCAACTTTTGGTGTGACCTTAGGAATGAATGGATTCTCTATTTTCTTTGTTCCCAGCATGGTATAATAGAAAGTGCACTGGATTTGAACTCAAAAGATCTGGCTTTTAATCTTTTTTTTTATTAGTTTTTTTGATTTATCAACAATCACTTCCATAGGCTTTTGAGTTTAAAATTTTTCTCCCCCTTCCTCCTCACCACACTCCCCAAGACAGCGCACAATCTGATATAGGTTATACATATACATTCCTATTAAACATATTTTCACATTAGTGATGCTGTAAGGAAGAATTAGAACCAATAGGAGGAACCGGCAGAAAAAGGAAACAAAACTCAACAGAAGAGAAAAAAAAAATAACAAGTATTCTTCGAACTGCATTCAGATTCCATAGTTCGTTCTTTGTATGTGGATGGCGTTTTCCATCACAAGGCCTTTGGAGATGTCTTAGATCCTTGTATTGCTGGGAAGAGTTAAGTTTATAAATATTAAATATTGATGGTGGACAACGTGGTTGTTGTGTACAATGTTCTCTTGGTTCTGCTCACTTCACTCAGCTTCAGACCATACAAGTCTTTCCAAGTTTTTCTGAAGTCAGCCTGTTCATCATTTCTTATAGCACAGTAGTATTCCATTACATTCATATACCACGACTTCCTCAGCCATTTCCCAATTGATGGGCATCCTCTCAATTTCCAATTCTTTGCCATGTGGGTTTTAATCTTGAGTGTGGTACTTATTACCTTTGCAATTTGGGCAAGACAGTTCATCTTTTTGGGCCTAAATATTTACTTGTCTCTAATAAGAAAGTGTTGAACCAGATGATATCTCAATTCTCTTCCAAGTCTAAAAATAAGTATCCTATGATCCTTACAACTCTTCCTATCTGTGTATGGTACATAAAACCCAAAGCCATGTAAACACAGGGGGCAGAAAGAGTCATGCTGATACACAGAGGAATTCATTAGCCTAGGGAACTCCCTCTACCAACAAGATCACAACTCATCTAAGAATCAGTAGATAAATCCTAAGGACTTGTCTAAGGCGCATGGCCGTTAAGTGACTTGCTTAAATTTATATAGCTAGTAAGTGTCAGAGGTGAGATTGGGACTCAGGTTTTCCATATGCAAGATCTAGAACTCTATCCACTAAATCATATTATAAAAATGTCTAATGATTTTAAGTTATAAAGAACCTTCATTGTAAGGGGTAATATATAACATATGATTACCTTACTATATACACAGATAATATACTGTATATATCCAGCACCCTGAAAGATATTTATTCTGGTATGATGATGATAAGTATCTAGTTAAGGAATAAATACCACTGTTATCATTATTTTTCTGCCCCTTTTACACCTATAAATAATTATTATTATGTAATTTTATTTCCATTTTAAATTTTTTTTTATTCATTTGAACTTAAAGATTAAAAAAGAAAACATTCCTATGTACACAGCACAACATAAGAAGATTCAATATGAAATCATGAATTGCCATGTCACGTTGTTTGCTTTTTTAAAAAAAAGATGTAATAAATACTACACATTATTTGCAAAGCTACCCTGCTTTTCTGTGCTTCTAAGTTTTCTTTTGTTTTCTGCTGCTTACTTTTAATTTTTTCTCCCTCCCTCCCCATCTTGCCCTCAAGAAGGCTACCATTAGAACATATACACATATATGTATACCTATATTTAAGCATGCTACACATACTTCTATTTAACAGTATTTCTCTGGATATGGATAGTGTCTTCCTTCATAGATCCTTTGTAGTTGATTTGAATATTTATAACACTCAAAATGACCTAGTCTTTTCAAGTTGTTCTTAGAACAGTATTGCTGTTCCTGTGTACAACATTCTCTTGGTTCTGTTCATTTCACTCTTTCATTATTTCATGCAAGTCTTTCCATGTTTTTCTGAAATCAACCAACCCATCATTTCTTATAGCACAGTAGTATTCCATGGCTATGAGTAATTCTTAAAAACCACAGAATTTTAGTTCTGGAAGGGACCTTGGAGAGACTGTCTAATCTCCATCTCTTCTTTTCTTCTTTTCTTTTTATATGATAGTCATTTCCAGATATAGTGCTGTGCCTCCCCCTTGGGGCTGCCCTTCCTCCCCCACTAAGCCCGAATCCACCCTCCCTTGTGACAAAGAAAAACAATTAAGCAAAACCAGCGTGTACAGTGGCCATGTCTGTTAGTGTGTACAACCCCTCCTGGCCGCCTCTCTGCACAGAGGTGAGAGGTGTTGTTCTCCCAATCTCCTTGTTTTCCCAATTTCAAGACTTTAGTAAATAGAAACACCGCACAAGTAGTATTGGTTTGAAAACATTTCAGATATCATACTGTGTTATTTAGCCCAGCTTGATATAACTGAAACAACACTTACACATTAACTAAATACTAACTAAAATCCTACTTCGATTTTTACAGTTTCTTTCAGTTTTTCCCCACTGAGGTTAACTTTGCCAGGCTTCACATTGAACCCTTTCCCATAAAAACAAACAAAAAACCACCCAGAAAACAAAAAACAAATTGACACCTCTGTAGTCAACTGAACTCCTATCAGGTAGCGCCTTTGTATTCTACCCAGCTCCTTTTGAGGGCTCTCTTTTCCCTTGACCTTTTCTGTAGGGAGAAGTACCACTGTGGCAGAGGTAAACTTAGAAACTTAGAGTGAAATGGTAGATGAATCTGGAATGAGAATGGAGAATACAGTTGTGGCTAGAAAGGAAGGGGTGATGAGGATAGAATATTAAATAAGAAAGATGTAAGTCCCGGAATTTAGGATTATCAGGTGTTGTGTATGCTTGAGTGACCAGTGTATGCAAGGCTCCTTTAGACTAGGATTTTAAGAGACAGTAGAGTATAGTAGAAAGAGTATTTTGTATTTTACTTTCTAAGAAAAGAAGCCATCTTTAAACATGAATAGAGTTCTTCCGTATAATATGCTACCTAAAATTGAAGAATATTTTGTGATTTTTAGAACCATAAAATGTTAAATCTAGAAGGGACTTTAAAGATTGTGACCTTACTTCCTGGTACTATGTCTTGCCCCATTTTCTCTCTTTGGTGCTTCCCCAAGTAGGATCACCCAGAATCCATCCAGCTTGCTGACTGCTCATTTGCTTAGGATGAGATGGAAATCACCAACCCCATTCCTTCCAGGGAGATCTAGTACCATCTGTCCTACCTTTATGCCCTGACATTTTCATCTGACTTACTGATGTAGCCTAAGTTGGAACTTGCTATTGGTGCTGTGGCTGTACCCTTAGTACTTTTAAGCCTTTTCATCCACTCTCAGTTTAACTTTCTTTTCTGTATTGTTTCCCCCAATTAAAACGTGAGCTCCATGAGAGGAAGGACTGTCTCAATTTTTCTGTTTGTATCCCCAGGGCTATATGTACAATGCTTGGTACATAATGCTTAATAAATACTCCATTCATTCACCATATATCTTAACCTGCTCATTTTATAGAGGCCCATAAAGTTGAATTAACTTGCTGCAGGTCACACATCTAAGGTTGTGATATATTTAGATTCAGAACCCAGGCTTCCTTACTCCAATCCAAAGAATGGATGTTATTTTCATAATATACTAATAGATGAAATAGTCATAGGATTATAAATTTAGAGAAAGAAGGGATTGGAGGGTGGTGGTAGTAGTGGTATTTAGCCTAACATTCTTATTTAAAGGTGAGGAACCTGAGGCTCAGAGAGGTTTGACTTGCTCTTTCCAAAGTTATAACATTACCCAAAAAAACAAAAAACCAACCAACAAACAAAACAAAAAACACCAAACCCCCCAAAAAACCCTAAACCCAACCCTTTCCGAAAAGAAGTCTATATAGTTGCAAATGAATGTACTAGGCCTCCCTTTAACCTAGTTGCTAGTCAGGTAAGCAAATATTTATTATGTACTCACTGAAGTGATTTGTGAAGTACTTGGGACAAGTAATATTTTGATAGGGTTTCGTTTTGTAACAGCAGTGGTCGTTCATGAGTGTTAATACTGAAACCAACGTGACTTGGAACATCTGACCTCGACCAGTTGAAACCAGATTGAGCTGTTCTCCCAACCTTTAGTTAGTTCTTCATCGGATGGGTGCTAGATTTGGTGCCAAACACATGTGTTTAGTTGATCTCACATTATGCTTTTAATTCTGTGATTTTCTAAGAAATTACTTCAAGAAAATGTGAAAAAATTGTAACTCTTAGAGCATACTTAGGTGGATGTTAGGGATATTGCAGAGGCTATTGGTTTGAGGAAGTCAAGCATTTCAAGAATTATTTAAGTCCATAATAAAGCAGGATAAATTCTACTTAAGCAAAAATGAAAATGAAAATCAGTATCAAAAACTGACAAAATAGTTCCACAAAAAAGCCTAATTTAGCCTTAGAAAACAAGCAAAACTTCTGAGAGGCTTGGCAGTTGGAGGGCTTATTATTTATTCCTCTACTGTGTGGTATAAGCTTCTTGAAGGTGGAAAAACAGTGAGAAGACCAGTAAAACAAAACAAAACAACTGCAAACTGTTGTTGTGAGGAAAGACTCCTCATGGGCAAGACAATACAAAGACTGGAACACTAAAGACTGGAAAAGGGTAATTTTTACTTTAATGAAACTTACTTTTTCATTCAAGGCTCTGTTCAAACCATTGTAAGGAGTTCAGGGGAACCTGTAAAACTTGAGCATCTTTATTAGACTGTAAAACATCTACTCCTAAAAATGTTTTTGGTTTTTTTCCTTTTCGTAGGTGTGGAAGTCTTATCTCCATTGAGGGAATAATGAAGTCTGATGAATATACTTACATACTGAGAAGCAGACTTGTTTAAATGGAGGTAGAAATGGTGTCACAGGCTTTTACTACAATAATAATAATAAATAACATTTACATAGCGTTTACTATGTACCAGGCACTATACCAAATGCCATGAAAGTTCAAAATATTTATCCAAGAAATGGCGATAAACGTACTGGGAACTCATATTATTTAAACCCTGTTGAAATCAAAACTAGACCTAGAAAAATCAACTGTCAAAATTATTCAGTGTGATAAAAGTATAGTTTAATTATGATGCATTAAAAAGTATGTGTCAAAATCTTGTGAGCATAGTCATAAATCATGTAAAAGAAATGATTATAGCAAAAGAACATTGCATTGTAAACTTTTTAAGAAGTCATAATAAATTGTAAAGTGCATTTTATGTCAGTACATTTAATTATTTTAATTTGTCCTAGTTAATTTGTGCATCATTGTTTGTGGACAATGTTTTCCATTTCACCGATAGTTAACATTTTGAACTGGAACATGTGTTTAAGAAGTAGGTGCAGAATCTAGCAAAACGTTTGGATTTGAAATGAGAGGATCTGGGTTCTAATTTTTGTTCTGTGCAACTTTGGGCTAATTCCTTCCCTCTTTTGGGCCTTCGTTTCTTCATCTGTCAAACAGTAGGGATAGGGCAGAGATGAGGTTGGACTAAGTGATCTCCATGATCCTTTTTACAGACCGAAGATCCATGATCCTAAGTCCTAAGTTTAAGGAGACCACAACATTATCTTCTGTTTCTTTTTTCATTTCCATGATTTGGAAAAGGAATATAAGTTTTCACAAACTGAACTGGCAGATTTCATGGATGACTCTTTCTTTCCTTGTGAGAATAGTGCATTCCTAGAGCCAGACAGCTGCCTGCTGAGTGAATTCTTCTGGGGGAAAATGGGACAAATGACAAAGCAAAAATCTATGAGAATGCTTCAGATAGAAATGCACTAAAATGCTTTGCTTTAGAAGGAAGCTATGATATCCTGTTGTTTTTTGGCATAGCATTTCTTCAGCTAATCACAAAAACAGGTCCTTTATGTTGATGGTACAACAGTGTCAATTTCTAAAAAGCTGTTTGCTCAGAGACCCCTTGGTGAAATGCCCTGTTTTGATGAGGATTTTTTTTTGGCTCAAAAATCTTATTTTTGCACTTACTTTTGCTTCTAAAGTAGCACTAGCAATATTTTTCTGTTGACTTTTTATGGCCTATGTTTCAAAGGAACTTTCTGTTCTGGAAGCCAGAAAATCTGAGTTTTAACCCTATTTCTTCCACTTACTAGCATTGTGAAACCGTGCTAAGTTGCTTCATTTTTCTGATCTTCAGTTTCTTCATCTACAAAGATAGGAAAAATGATACTTGTACTTACTACCTAATGGGATTGTTGTGAGGAAAGTGCTTTTGCAAACCTTAAAGCAAATATTGATTCCATTATACATCCTCTGATCCAACCAAGTCTGGCCTCATATTCCCCCCAAACATATCATAATCATTCCTTTTTTTTTTTTTTTCAGCGAGGCAGTTGGGGTTAAGTGACTTGCCCAGGGTCACACAGCTAGTAAGGGTCAAGTGTTTGGTCTGAGGCTGGATTTGAACTCAGGGCCGGTGCTCTATCTAATGCACCACATAGCTGCCCCCCACAATCATTCTTCCTTCCATGCTTTTGCTTATGCTTACGCAAACCAGTTAAAATATAAGCTCCTTGAGATCTACAGCTGTCTTTGCTTTTGTATTTATATCTCAGGTTTGGCACATAATGAGACCTTAATAAATGCCCTTTTTTATTTATTCATTCATTCATTCATCCATCAATCCAAAACTAGGTAAGACATCTTTACAACTGGACACAGCTGGGCTCTTTATTTGTACCACATATCTATAACTTATCTACGATGCAGCTTGGGCCCTGAAAATCCTTACACTATAGTAAAATGGTTCTTGTACTAAAAGAGCTGTCCTATGTGTGAAGTAGCTGATGATTTACACCTGAAAAATACAGGGGCAAGAGATATAGCCCAAGGAGGAAGCTCTCCCTTAGCCTGGGTGGAGGCAGTAGAAGGAATTTGTAGTAAAAATAGGTTGGTTGTGATGTAAGATGCAATGAATTTCAGTCAAGGTCAGGGTACAGTTAAGTTGGTGAATTTTTGAAGAGGAGGAAAGAGAAATAAGTCTGGAAAGGTAGGCTGGAGCCAGACTGTGAAGGGCTTAAAATACCAAGCTAAGGAGTTTGTATTTTATCTTCGAGGCGATAGAGAACAACTCAAGATTCTTGACATGAGGCATGACATTCTCAGAACTGTTAACAATTGAATGACAATAAACAACACAGCATGAATCAGGGTAACCATGTCTTCTCTGCATTATCACAGGTTATCTTTGCAAAGAAACCTGGACATGAATACAGGAAACACTCATTACTAGCCAGGGGTAGCACCTAATGATTACACTTCTAGAATTGAGTACAGGGAGGTTATTTAAGGCAGTAGTGAGGGTCACTCAGCAGCTCCTAATTGTTGAAACTGATCCCTGTGTTTGTGTAAGGCAGAACACTGGAAGGCATTGCTCTGGTGATTATAAATGGTGATTTGGGCCAAGGCCTGAAACTCAGCCTTGCAACTAGAGGCAAGTAATCTGGTCCCTCCTCCTCTTTCTCTTTCACCTGCCCAACCCCCCTTGTCTCTTTGTGAGCTAAGTGACTTCCTTGTACTCTTGGTCTATAGTCTGGTTCCAGACTACTTTCCTAGCCCCATTTCACATTAACATTCTTCATGCACTCTATATTTCATTCAGATTGAACTGCCAGCTCTTTCCAAGTCTTGCTCTGCATTTGATTCCAAAACTGATCCCAGCTACCAGAATCCATAAAAAAAGAACAACAAGCTACATTGATGATCCCATATGACTACGAATCATGGAACCCCATCATCTCTGAAGACTCTGCTTTGCAGGTGTTCCAAAGGCACCTGCGGGGTATAAGTAGATTCCAGCATATTACTAATGATGACATGCATAACACACAGCACAGAAGACTTCATTAGAAACATGGGTGACTAGAAAAGGAGTCGGCTTAATCATGTCACAAGAATACGTGAGATAACAAGTCAGCAGTCTGAATGGGGTGTTGGCAAACTGAACGAGATAGTATGTGTGAAGTGTTTTGCAAATCTTAAAGTGTTGTATAACTGATAGAAGTTATCAACTATTATCAACTATTTAAAAACCTAGAGGAAGACGTCTGGCATGTTGGGTACATCCTATGTGGAGGATTCATGGAAGGACTTGGAAAGGCTTGCACAAGATAATGAAAGCATCAATAAATCATAATCTGTATGGCTGGAGAGAGTACCCATAGTGATGGGGTCATGAATTTACTGAGGTATCAGAGTCTGTTGGGTAGCTAAGTGGCACAGTGGATAGAGAGCTAGAACAGGAGTCAGGAAGACCCTGGGTCTGAGTGGCCTCAGACACTCACTGATTCTGTGACTCTGGACAACCTTGCCTGATAAAAGTTAAGCAGCAAAGATCCAAATGGTTTCAGATGATAAATAATAAAAATAATACTAATGATAATAATAATAGCTAACATTTCTGTATTGCTTGTTATGTTCCCTATGATGTTAAGTCATTTGATGGCAGTATGTTTTTTTTTTTTAAATGTATATGTTCTCACAGCAGCTCATAGATACAGCATGGGACTTGGGGTTAGGAAGAGCTGATTTGAATCCTGCCTTAGACACTTACTAGCTAGTTTAATTACTTAAACTCTGTATCTCAGTTTCTTCATCTGTAAAATGGGGATAATTATAGCACTTACCTCACAGGGTTCTTGTTTGTTTGTTTGTTTTTCTTTTTTAGGCAGTTGGGGTTAAGTGACTTGCCCAAGGTCACACAGCTAGTAAATGTCAAGTGTTTGGTCTGAGGCTGGATTTGAACTCAGGTCCTCCTGACTTCAGGGCCGGTGCTCTATTCACTGCGCCACCTAGCTGCCCCTCTCACAGGGTTCTTGTGAGGAACATATGAGATAATGTAAATCATTGTGCAAACCTAAAAGTGCCACATAAATGGTAGCTATTATTATTGTTGTTATTTTTGCTTATAATAAAATTTATATTCTTGCCTTTTCATGCCCAGAAATAGAAGAAACTACTGACTTACTTTATTAACTCTGAGCACCAGCCAATGTCAACAAGTTAGCTGCTCTTCTAATAGAATTCTTTCTCTGTTGAGGACAAAGTACATTCAGTTGATTTATTTTTTAATCCCCCTCCACCCCCAAAAAAGTGCCTTTGTTTATAGCTATAGTTGCCATTTCAAAGCAGGAAATAAAGCAAAGATATTGTCCAGGAAGACTTTTTTTCCCCCATTTCTTCCCAAAATGGACAGGAGAAGAATATAGATAAGACAAAGTCCAGCAATAAAGACATGAAACACTAACATACTTTACTTTGGTGAGTATCTATTTATAGTTTTCTCAAATTGTAGGCAGAAAGGAGATTGCAGTTGGCCCCATGCTCCCTTAAAAACATCATGCACAGAGAGTATCACATTTCCCTGTGACTGTTCTTAGGACTCTGCTTTAATTCCTTCCCCACACCCTCATCTGTTAGTGCTTTTTCATTCAAAGTTATCTTGTGTCTGTATTTTATATATATTGTGTATACCTGTATAAACATGCATATTATGTGTCCTCTTAGTCTCCCCCCCCCCATGTAAGTTCTTTAAGGTAGGGCCTGTTTTGTTTTTGTAACTGAACCTGCAATTTCATTGGCTTGGGGGACTCCAGGGTGAGGAAATTCTTTCCACCAATGCCAGGCCCCACAATTGTCTAGGACTTAGTCTTAGAGAGTTGCCTAGAATTGAGCAATTAAGTGACATGTGACAGAGTCACAGTTAGTGGGAATTAGAAGGACTTGAAATTAGATTTTATTGGCTTTGAGATTGGCTCTGTATCCATTATGCTTTGCCAGCTTTCCAAAAACATATTTAGATGCCTCAGAGTAGGTGGCAATGTTACAATTATATGTGTTATAAAGACTTTATGACCCCTTTCATTTTTATTAAGGGAAATAGCTGGTCTTCTCTCCTTTCATACAGTACTTAACTGTGCTTGGTATATGGTAAGTGCTTACTAAATGCTAGAAATTCCTCTTTCAGGGCAACACAGTAGGTAATGTGGTTGAAGCAAGTAGGAAGCACTATAATGGACAACTGGAAGTCCCTTTCTAAGAATTACCTCGGAGTTATAATTTAGGAATTGATGACATGGCAATAACAGGGATAGTCAGAAGAGACAGATCCCAGTCCACTGTATGGGATCCATAACATACATGGGAACTGGAATGATGTTGCTAGACAGGATGAGATACTAAGGAGACTGAACCATTAGTAAGGGGAGAAGAGTATGATAGGGCATGGAGCAGGCTGGGTAGAGAAAATCAAGGTTAACTAATCCAGATTAGAGTAGCTAGGGTAGCCACCACTGTATTGAGATGTGGCGGTTTATGCAACAGATGTGACCAGCTGTGAGTTCTGTATTTTATGGGTACATTGCCCAACATTCTCTTGTGGGTGTGTGGGTTTGTATTTGTGCACATTGTTAAAAGGACAATTAACCTTCTCATTCTGTGGTCCCTTCTTCATGGAACATAATGTTCTCTTACCTTGCCTACAACTTCCACCTTGAAAAAAAACACCATCCTTATACATCATTCTGAGAAAATGGTACTCTGTTACTATATGAAGGAGATTTAAAATATGCATATGTTTATTTATATATGTATATATGTATCTACCTCTCTATTTATCCACTTATTCGTTCCTGTATGTCTCAGTAAACATTTCTTTTTTTGTTTGTTTGTTTGTTTTTAGGCAATTGGGGTTAAGTGACTTGCCTGGGGTCATACAGCTAGTAAGTGTCAGGTGTTTGGTCTGAGGCCGGATTTGAACTCAGGTTCTCCTGGGCCAGTGCTCTATCCACTGCGCCACCTAGCTGCCCCCCTCAGTGAATGTTTCTAAAACATTTTCTATACTTGGAGCTGAAACATATCTTTGTAAAATTAAATCATCTGGACCTATGATTTTATCAGTGTAGAAAGCTCCTGGTAAAGAAACATTCTCTACCAGTGCTGATCAATCACTGCCTCCCAGGCACATTGAGAGGTTAAATGACTTTCTCAGGGTATACTGCCTTATGTATGTCACCGGCGGGACTCTATATCAAGTCTTTCTTCTATCTGATACATCATAGAATAGTTAAGTAAAGTAAGAAAGTGACCTACAGATTAATTACTGCATATTTGTTTTATGGTCAAAGACTATAGAAATGAACTTAAAAAAAAAAGTCAGGACCAAAATCACTACAGTCTCAAAAGTGAGGAATGGCCTATTCCAAACAGGATACTCTTGAAATTTTAGGATAAAAGTTATTTTTTTTAATCACTACTGACCATTATTTTTACTTTTATAAGGAAAGTCTTTAAACGTAAGGTAGAAACATTTGATATGCTCCATTGATTGAACAGGGTAGTACCTTGGGAAAATCTACTGAAAAACCCTGTTGGCGGCCTGCTGACTAAGCATTATTAGTATGGCCATGAAATGGAACAAGTTAATTTCCAATTGTATTCCACTTGCTTACTGTGGTACCAATAGGTACAGATTGAAACCAGAATTAGACCCAAGTGGATATTTAAGAACATTATGACTTGATTAGTGGAAAAGTACCTGGAAAATCTGATAGGTCTTTTCTGATCTCCCTGGAAGGGGGAAATACCCACTAGACTGACCAGAGGCCTTTCTGTTGAATACATTGTATGTAGCAGAAGGAATAGAAAATATGCTTACCCTTACCACCTGCTTACCCTCAACCCCTCCCCTCCCCACGTGCAAGAGAAGAGGTAGAAAAATCAGGAAATACCTCCCCATGCTTCCCCAGTAGGAAAGGGAAAATTAATCAACCCCTATAGAAATACAGCCAAATTGATAGCTTCTAACAGTTTGAGTTTGTAATATTTTAGCCTTATAATTCACTACCTTTATTCTTCCTCTTCCTCTTGTGGTAACATCAAAAGACCAGGAAAATCAATCATTTTTAGCCTTGAAAAGGGTCTGAGAACTAATATGGTAGGCCAGAAGTTGTTGGGAGTAGTGTAGGTAACATAAAACTGAAGAGTAGATTTTTTTCCCTCCTGAGGCTGGAAGCTTTCACACACCTGGTATTTCCTTTCTGATCTTTCCTTCTCTCCTTTTCTCTCCTTCCTCCGACAAAAATGAAAGGGAAATGGGAAAAACCAATTGAATAGTAATACATTTATGAACCATCTTGAAACCTTCTTTTTCATTCTAATTTCCTGTCCTTTCTTCAAATTTGAATTTTACCAGAGTAGTCTCCATTGTTGGAAATAAATAGGTCTCTCTCCCTCCCTACCCCCTTTAGATGTTAATCAGTGATGATCTCCTGATGAAGTCCTGATGAAGTGGCCATATTGATTGAGCTCATTTGGTGACTGGATACCTTTCTGAAATCTTTTCACTTTCAGAGAACAACCAGGAGACAAAGCAATAGTAATCTTAACAGTGACCTTCTTTAGACTTGGCAGCCCTTCACTTTCACTTTTAATCCCTTCCTTGGTCTAGGCAGACTGAGACATGAGTCAAACAGCTTTCTACTGCACTGAAGAAATTAGGTTCTCCATTCCACCTACTCAGTTCTTCCAAGTGCAGCACTGAAATCCTTCAGTAGATAGAAAATAGGAAAATAAGCACCAACTCTTACTGTGGTCATAATAATAAGCGCTTACCCAGAAGAGTGAGCAGAAGGAAGTTCAAAAGGGGAGATAGACAAGCAAGGCAGTATCAGTCCTACTGAGTTAAATTTAGTATGTGCTTGAGACAAACAAAAAAAAGTAGATGAACTTTTCCAAATGGCTGTGATTTTGAGTCATCTTCACACAAGAGTAGATGCAGCTTAAGTACCTCCTTTTTACCAAGTCCTTCCTAAATTTCCCAATGGCTAGTGCTTCTCCTTTTCAGCTACCTTATATGTAACTACATTATATTTATTTATATTTATTCTCTTTACATTTATTCCCTATATGCTTAGATATATTGTTATTATCTCTCTTATTAGAACATAAGCACCTTATGAGTGTGGATTGTTTCATTTATTGTTTCTGTATCCCCAGTGCTGAGTTCCAATTAAGCACTTAATAAATCCTTTTTGGTTGATTTGATTTGTCTTCTTCAAGTTGATTTCTCTCTCTTCCACCACAGTTATCTTGGGATGATTCTGATGTAAAAGAATCACCATCTCAGTATAGAAACTGAATTTAAATTACAGTCATAGTAATAACAGCTCGTAGCCACGTAGCACTTTACGAAGCTCTTTTCTAACAGCCCTTAGTGAGAGGGCCTCATTTTGCAGCTGAAGACACAGGGACTTAGAAGTTCAAGGGCATGCCTATAATCCTACAGCAGGTAAATGGCAAACCAGAGCTTGAGTTAGAGCCTCTCCACTCCAAGTCTTGGTTTCTTTCAAGTGCACTATTGTGCTGACCCAGATATAGTTCTGGTAAGGAACCCAATTCCATGTGCATGTTTTAGATAACCAGAATTGCAGATCATGGCTCATGGCTGAACCTTTTGCAAAACAAAATGATTTCTTTGAGGGAAATTAGCATTATTATCAGTTACAGAGCAGTACAGTTCCGTTAAAAAAAAATTACTTTCCACCCTGACCATTTTATTTATTTTTTTTTTTAGTTTTGAGCCTTGTCTTTCCCTCTGCTGGGCCTTGTCTCTCTTTACTCCCCTCCACCAAAGTCTAGGTTCCCAGCCCCATTCCTGACCCATTTCTCTGAAACTCGTTTCAGCAAAAGATTATGCTGTTGGCATATCAGACTATTTTCACTGAAAACCAAACAAGTTTATACAAATACTATGTTCCCTTGTGCTTTCTAGGTCTAACTAGTTTGTGCTTGGCCCGTTAGTTGTTCTCAATATGAAACACTTTATAATTTCATAATAACTTTCTAAATAAGTAAAAAAAAAGTATCCACTCACATAAATTATTATTCATTCGTTCATTTATTTTTGCCAAACCCAATCTCCTCTGTGGAGCTTTCATAGGGCAATAAAGTAAATTAGCCTTCCTTCTTTTATGTTCACTTGGTAATGCTTATCATTCTGGGTGAGTAAGCTATTTCCAAGGTTATAAGTAGTGATATTTCAATATTTGATAACCATTGTACTTGAAACTTGTGAAAGTATATAGTTAAAAAAAATCCATTTATCCAGTAGTATGGTACCTTCAACCATTCAGAACTGCCACAAACCCAAAGTAACCAAAACTGCAGGAAGTGATGAAAATAGTTGAGAAGAAGCAAAGATGTAAATATTACAAATGATGTGATTTAATTGATTGGTTCATTAAACAGAAGGAAAGGGGTACTGTCATTGACCAGCAATAGCTATTAAAGCTAACCCTCACAGATGCCACAACTGAGTTGTGTGTAGGGAACAGGAAAAAGAGAGACAAAGGGATGAGAAAGAAAAGAAGAAAAGAAAAACAGTAAGAATGGGGAAGACAGTCTTCTTTGCTGGCCTTCCTTCTAGGTCATATCCAGTATCATAGGTTCGTGCCTCAAGTCTCTGTCATCGGCCCTTGTTTCTCTTCCCTCTACTCTCTCACTTGTTGATTTCCTTGGCTCCCACAGGTTCCGTTGTTTCTATGCAGATGATTCTCAGATCTTAGATCTAGCCCTAATCTTCCTCCAGATCAACAGTCATACATCACCAGCTGCCTTTTGGACGTCTCAACCTAGATGCTGTGTAGGCTACTCGAACTCAACATACCCCAAACAACTGATTTTCTTCTCCCCAAACACTTCTTTCTTTCCAACTTCCCGTTACTCTTCTTAGTCAATAAATAATCAGTAGACATTTGTTAAGCACCTGCTCTGTGCCTGACACTGTGCTTAGTGCCACTTAGAGTGCTGCGCCTAGAGGTAGGAAGACCTGGCATTTAAAGCTCTTCACAGCCTAATCTTTCTGTATTTCCAGTCTTTTTACACCCACTCCCTCCTCCGTGCTCTCACTTACAATGACCAACTTGCTGTTGCTCAGGTACCTCCCTCCATCTCCTGTTTCTGTGCCTTTGGAAGAGTTGTTGCCCATTCCTTGAATGTTCTTCCTCTTCACTTCCATTTCTTCTTCTTTTTTTTTTTAAATTAATTAATTAATTATTTATTTTTAGTTTTCAGTATTCACTTCCACAAGATTTTGAGTTCCAAATTTTCTCCCCATCTCATCCCTCCCCCCACCCCAAGACGGTATACATTCTAAATACCCAATCTGCCCTCCCTTCTATCACTCCCCCCTTCTCTTATCCCTTTCCCCTTCTCTTTTCCTGTAGGGCAGGATAGATTTCTATACCGCATTGCCTGTATCTTATTTCCCCTTTTGCACGTTAAAACAATTTTTAACATTTTTTAAAAAAAACTTTGGGTTCCAAATTCCCTTCCTTCCTCCCCACCTACCCTCATTGAGAAGGCAAGCAACTTGACATAGGTCATATGTGTGTAGTCATGCAAAACATTTCCATAATAGTCATGTTGTGAAAAACTAACTCTATTTCTCTTCATCCTCTCCTGCTCCCTGTTTATTCTATTCTCTCCTTTGACCCTGTTACTCCTCAAAAGTGTTTGCTTCTGATTATCCTCTCTCCCAGTTTGCCCTCCCTTCTATCATCCCCTCTTATCTCCTTCCCCCCCTACTTTCCTGTAGAGTAAGATAGATTTACATACCCAAATGAGTGTGTATGTTGTTCCCTCCTTAAGCCAAATCCTGTGAGAGTAGGGTTCACTCATTCCCTCTCACCTCCCTCCACTTCCCCTTCACTGTAAAAACTTTTTCTTGTCTGTTTTATGTGCCTCCATTCTACCTCTCCTTTTCTCCTTTTCCCAGTACATTCCTCTCTCACCCATTAATTTTCTTTTTTAGATATCATCCCTTCATATTCAACTCACCCTGTGCTCTATCTATCTATCTATCTATCTATCTATCTATCTATTCCCATCCTGCTACCCTAATAATGAGAAAGGTCTCATGAGTTACAAATATCATCTTTCCTTGTAGAAATATAAACAATTCAACTTTAATAAGTCCCTTATGATTTCTCTTTCCTGTTTAACCGTTACATGCTTCTCTTGAGTCTTGTGTTTGAAGGTCAATTTTTCTGTTTAGCTCTGGCTTCTCAAGAATGCATTAAATTCCTCTACATCATTGAATGTCAGTTTTCTCCCCTCATTGATTATACTCACTTTTGCTTGGTAGGTGATTTTTGATTTTAATCCTAGTTCCTTTGACCTCTGTAATATCATATTCTAAGCCCTCTGATCCCTTAATGTAGAAGCTGCTAAATCTTTTGTTATCCTGATTGTGTGTCTATAATACTTGATTTTTTTCTTTCTGGCTGCTTGCAATATTTTCTTCTTGATCTGGGAACTCTCAAATTTGGCTATTTTCCTGGGAGTTTTCCTTTTGGGATCCCTTTCAGGAGGTGATTGGGGTATTCTTTGAATTTCTATTTTGCCCTCTGGTTCTAGAATATTAGGGCAGTTTTCCTTAACATTTTATTTTTTTTTTGGTGAGACAGTCAGGGTTAAGTGACTTGCCCATGGTCACACAGCTAGTAAGTGTCATGTTTCTGAGGCTGGATTTGAACTTAGGTCCTCCTGAGTCCAAGGCTTTATCCACTGCACCACCTGGCTGCCCCTAATAATTTCTTGAAAGATGATGTCTAAACTCTTTTTTTGATCATGGCTTTCAGGTAGTCCATTAAGGTTTACATTATCTCTCCTGGATCCATTTTCCAGTCAGTTGTTTTTCTAATGAGATACTTTACATTTTCTTCTGTTTTTTCATTCTTTTGGTTGTGTCTTATAATTTCTTAATTTCTCACAGCGTCATTAGCTTCCATTTACTCCATTTTAACTTTTTTTTTTTTAATGTGAGGCAATCAGGGTTAAGTGACTTGCCCAGAGTCACACTGCTAGTATGTATTATGGTATTTGTATATGAGGCCGAATTTGAGCTCAGGTCTTCCTGACTCCAGGGCCAGTGCTCTATCCACTGTGCCACCCAGCTGCCCCTCCATTTTAACTTTTAAGGAATTATTTTCCTCAGTGAACTTTTGGACCTCCTTTTCCATTTGGCCAATTCTGCTTTTTAAGGCATTCTTCTCCTTATTGGCTTTTTGGACCTCTTTTGCCATTTGGGTTAGTCTATTTTTTGTTATTGTTGTTGTTGAGGGGTTTTTTTTTTGGCTATTTTTAAGGTGTTATTTTCTTCAGTATGTTTTTTGGGGGTCTCCTTTAGCAATCTGTTGACTTGCTTTTCATGATTTTCTTGCATCACTCTCATTTCCCAATTTTTCCTCTACTTCTCTTACTTGCTTCTCATAATCCATTTTGAGCTCTTCCATAGTGTGGGACCAATTCATATTTTTCTTGGAGGCTTTGTATGTAGGAGCTTTGACTTTGTTGTGTTGTGGTTGTATGTTTTGATCATCTTTGTCACCAAAGTAAGATTCTATAGTCTTGAGGGGTTTTTTGTTTGTTTTGTTTTGTACTGATTGCTCATGTTCCTAGACAATTATTTGACTTTTAAACTCTTTGTTAAGGTAGGGCTCTGGTTCCAGTATGGAGGGCGTACTGTCCCAAGCTTCAGGGGTTTTGGGTAGCTATTTTCAGAGATACTTCTAGGGACCTGTAAATTTTCAGTTCTTCCAAGGTGGTATGATCAAAGGCGAGGTGTTTACTCCTTTCCTGGCTTGTGCTCTGGTCTGTGAGTGACCACAAGCACTCTTTTCCACCTTTGAACTGTAAGGAGGATTTTTCTCTCTACCTCCATCACAACTTCCATGCCAGCACTCCTCCTCTCCCCAGGACCTCCACCCAGGACTGTGACCCAGATCCAAGCAGGGGCAAAGCAAGAGAATTCTGCCTTAGCACCAGCAAAGAGATCCCTGCAATCCACCTCTGATCAGCTGCTGGATCCCCCTACCGTCTGTGGGCCAAGATCTCTGGAAGCAGCTGCCACCCCAGGGCAACACAAGGACTGGGGCCGGACCGTGATCCTCACTCACTGAGATCCCACAGACCTTTCTTGCTGATCTTCTAAGTTGTCTTTGGTGTTTGTGGGTTGAGAAGTCTGGGAACTGCGACAGCTCCTGGTGATTCAGTCCACTGAGGCCTGCTCCAGGTATCACTGAGGCTGGCTCTTTGCATGCCCATGCTGAACTGCATTCCTCTCCCAGCCTGGCGCAACAGATCTTTCCCATTAACCATCCAGGTTGTCTTGGGCTGAAAATTTGCTTCACTCTGTCTTTTTGTGGATTCTGCTACTCTAGGATTTGTTTAGAGCCATGTTTTATGGGTGTTTGGAGGGGTTTGGGGGAGAGCTCAAGCAAATCACTGCTTCTACTCCACCATCTTGGCTCCACCCCCCTTCACTTCCATTTCTTAGCTTCTCTAGCTTTCTTCAAGACTCAGCTTAAATCTGGCCTTCTTCAGGAGTTCTGTCCCAGGTCCACAAGCTTCTAGTGCCATTCCCTCTGAAATTACCATCCATCTAGTTGTCTCCTTCATCAGGCTTCCTTCCTTGAAGGCAGAAACTGTTTTCCTTTTCTTTTTTTGAGTCCCCAGTGATTTGCACAGTTCCTGGTACATAGTATGCCTTAAGAAATGCCTGTTGAATGACTCACTGATGAATATATTATATAGTTTATAAGATAAGATAATTATCCTCTTCCTGGTACAGGTCTGGGGGGATGATTGAAGGGCTTTATTGGAATGGAATTCTGTGGAGATGTTTATAGAAATGGAATGCTTTGGTGTGGTGTAGAATCCTTTGGCTAAAAGAAATATTTTGTCTATGGGGAGCCCTCTTCTTAGAAGAAATACTTTGAATTCCATACCTTGGCTGGCCTCATTATCTTCAAGAAAGTCTAAAATTACAGTTGGGTGGTGGTTGTAATGAATGAAAAAATCTTTTATCCTTATTGGTAATATATGTGAGGAGCTATATTTTTAAACGAGAGTTATTATTAGTGGTTGTAATAGTAGTAGTAATACACCTGCTCTCCCTAGAGAAGGCTTCATGGGCAGTAGAATGGGCCAGTAGCAGGGTAAGTTATCAAAGAGCAGAATGTTTTAGTGGAAAGAACACTGTATTCTAGAATCAGAGGATCTGGGTTCTAATCATATCATTGTCTAAATTTATGATCTGGGTTCATATTTTGCCTTTGACATTTATTGCCTTTTTGACCTTGGGCAAATCACTTAACTTTCCTGGGTCTCATTTTCCTTATTTGCAAAATGGAGAATATGTGGGTATGGAGTTGTAGTAGATAGCTTCTCAGGTACATTTTGACTTTAGGACTATAATCCTATGGTTAAAATTTAGAGTGAATGAATAGGACATAATGATAATATCCAGAAGAAACAAGTTGAATCTGTTTAAGGTACCAAAATTATATTTGAGGAAGGGAAGCTAATACTAGGTGTTTGCCAGGCAAGTTGACAGCTATAAATACTTTGAAAACTCAGAGGATCATAGCTTAGACAAATGTCCTTTAGAAGTTGTTGTGATAAATATATATAGCATTTAATCAGGAAGGTGTTTGTAATTCTGGGGGGAAAAAAAAGATCGAGGTTCACACTTGGCCAAGTCAGGTTTTTCTTCCTCCTTCCCATCTCCCTCTCCACCCCAATTAATAAGTTTTCATTTTTTCTCCCTCCCTCTTCTCCACTAAAAAAAGAAAACAACCTTTTAACAAATATGCATAGTCAAGCCATATTGATCATGTCTAAAAATGTGTGTCTCATTCTGCATATTTAGTCTGTCATTTTTCTGTGATGAGGTGGTGGGTGGGTAGCATTTATCATCATCAGCCCTCTTGAATTATGGTTAATTTTTGCATTGATTAGAATTCTTAAGTCTTTCAAAATTGTTCATTTTTACAATGTTGTTGTTATAGTGTAAATTATTTTTCCTGTTCTGCTCACTTCATTTTACATCAATTCTTAGAAGTTTTCCTAAGTGTGTTTGAAATTGCCCCTTTCATAATTTTTACATCGCAGTAGTATTACTTTTATATTATATTCACAAACCACAATTTGCTTAGCCATTTTTAAGTTGCTAGGCACCTCCTTAGTTTCTAGTTCTTTGACATCACAGAGCTGCTGTATTTTTGTACATTTAAGACCTCTTCCTCTTTCTTTGATCTCTTTGATCTTTCTCCTTTCTTATGGAATTCAGTAACTGGCTTTTATATACCTGACTTCAGTATTGATGTGCCAGACCCTCCAAGTTCATCAGCCTTGACCTTCCATGCCTGCGTCTACATTTCCCCTCAGTCATCCACAGGCATAATCACAATTTCTACCCATCCCTCTTCTTAAACTGTGCCAGCCTGTGGTCTTCAATGTTTAAATTGCTTTCTTTGTTCACAATTGCTTGTCTTTACATCTTTCTTTCTGCCTCTCTCCTAAGCCTATCCTTTGTCCTTCATTTCCCCCATCCTCTCTGTTCTTCCAGACTATCACCCCCTGTCCTGGTCTTGCTTCCCTTCCTCTACTATTTTGACCTGATATTTAACCAATTCATCTTTGTACTCTCTTCCACTCTTTAATCCCTTGACCTCTTGTTTTTGACCCATTCACACTTTATTAATCCTCAGTGTTAAGTCACAGTTGGCACCTTTGACTTTTTCTTTCCCTACTCCCAAGCTGCTGAAGCAGTGTGGAAAAATTAATGCAACCGTTTTGTGTCCAATACACATTTATGTATTCTCAAATGGACTCATCACTATTGCATAAGCAATCTTTTTATTTTTCCCTTATTGAGTCAATCACTCCCTTCCCCACCCCTCATCCCCAGTGACTCTTCCAAATCTTTTCCTCTCTCCTCAAGCTTCTCTGTCCTCCCACCCATGGCAGATGACTTTGCTTCCTACTTTACTGGGAAAATTGAAGCCATCCATCATGAATTTCTTCATTTTCTCTGCTCCACACCTCAACACCCCTGTAATTTTCATACATTGTGTTCTTTCCGCTAGTCTTTGGGGATGTGTTCCTTCTTTTTGCTAACGTTTACTCCTCTTGTGCCCTTAATTTTAATCTTCTGTCATTTCTTGTGATGTCCCTTTGATCATCTTCTCTCTCATTTTTTGTCTCTTCCTGTGTACTAACTCCTTCCCCTTTGACTACACAAACATTCTCAGGTCTCCCCCACCATTAAAAACCTTCATTTAACTCTGCCATCTTCTCAACAATCATCTTCTATTTCTTCTTCCTTTCCCTGAAAACCCTTTCTGTCTCCACTGCCTCCCTGCCCACCTACTCACTTCTCAACTGATTGTAATCTGATTTTCGAACTAACTGTTCAGTTGAAGTTGGTCTCTCAAAGGTTACTAGCGATTTTTTTATCCACTAAATTTGATGACCTTTTCTCAGTCCTTATCCTCCATGACCTTGCCACAGCTTTGACACTGCTGAACACCTCCCTTTTTCTGGATATTCTTACCTACCTTAGTATTTGTGACACTGTTATCTCTTGATTCTTCTCATACCAGTCTGATTGCTCCTTCTCAGTTTCAGCATAGGGGTCAGGGAGAATGAGGAGTCAATGATGACACCAAGGTTTTCAACCTGTATAATTGGAAGAGTGGTGGTGCTTTCAACAGAAAGTGAAAAAAGTTACAAAGAGAGATAGATTTATAGGGAAAGATCATGGGAAAACAGATCAAGAATTGAAAGGGATCTCACATGTCATCTGGTCTACTCCCCCATTTTACAGTTGTAGAAATAGAGGCCTAAGGAGGTTGTTATATGCCTAAGATTATGTAGGTAATAATTGTCAGAAGTGGGATTTGAACCCAGGTACTTTGACTCTGGAGATAATCAGTTGCTTTGTAGATATTTAGTTTGAGATGCATATGCTATATCTTTCCTTCTAAACCTGCTCCTCTTTCAAGCTTTCTTATTTCTCTTGATGGTGCACTATTCTCCAGCTCACCCTGGTTTATAATTTCCTTGACTCTTCTGTCTCCCTTGCTCCACATCCAATCAGTTGTCTATATTTGTTGGTTATACCTACATGATATTTTGCATCCATTCTCTTATACTCCCCCTCACAAGGTGACTGCTTCCTTACTTGAGGCTCTCACCACTTCTCGACTAATGTAATAATCTTCCTGTTTCTTGTCACTTCCCTTTCTAATTCATCCTTTACAGAGCTTTCTTAGACATACATCTAACCATGTGACTCCTCTGTTCAAAGACCTTCACTGCTCCCTTTTGTCTCTAGAAGAAAATGCAAATGATTCTGTCTGGAATTTAAGGCCTTCTCCAATCCCACTCCAACCCATCATTCTAACCTTATTTTATATTATTCCTTTTGAGCCAACTGTGTTCCAGCCCAACTGATTTACTAGCTGGGCCCCAAACCCAGCAATCTACTTCTAACTCTTCTCTGTTCTCGTGGGCTGCCCCTCATCCATGAAATCCCCTCCCTCCTCATTTCTTTCTCTTTTATTTTTCTAGGTTCACTTCATCCATGACTTCCCTACTCCATCCCTAGTTGTTATGTGCTGCTTTTTGATAACTACGTGTTTTTCTGTATAGATGTTGTACACTTCCCATCAGTCTGTGTCTAGGGGGATTTGTCTTTTTATCTCCAGTACTTTGCACACAGCAGGTTCTTAATAGACACTCAAATTTAATTGTCTGAATTGAAAGAGAAAAGGCAAAGAACCACTGCCTTTTAGGTTTAAGATAAGCATTCCATTGAATTACTTGCAAACATTCAGGTATTCCAGTGGAACTATCTGTAATAGCATGGCAAGATTAAAATAATCCATTATTTTTAAAATTCATTAACTCTTTTACATGTGTTTTTTTTTTTTAAATAGGGGGTCTGGATCTCATCTTCATGCCAGGTCTTGGATTTGACATACAGGGCAACCGCCTGGGAAGGGGGAAGGGATACTATGACACCTACCTGAAGCAGTGCTTGCAGCACCAAGAAAGAAAGCCTTATACGATTGCTTTGGCTTTCAAAGAGCAGATCTGTGGTGCAGTGCCAGTCGGAGAAAATGATATGAAAATAGATGAAGTGCTCTATGAAGACAAATAAACTTTGTGGTTCCCAGTGACAACTCTGTGGAATGATTTGGGTTTTGTACTCAAGTAAAACCAAATGAATTTATTTTCTCCTATCTAAAAATCATTTGCAACTCTGCTTTTGTATTACTAAGAACTGAATTGACTTTGGCATAATAAGAAAGGGTTTAGTATAAAATATTAGTTAAAAATCTTTAGCAATGTGGATAATAGAGTATTAGTAAAAGTGAACATTGCATTTAGTGATTTTTCTTCCTAATTTCCTGGTATTAAAATGACAATTTTATATCTCCTTTGAAATGTAAATTATGAATGAGATTCTGTGGTCCATCTTGCATGGTGAAGGGAATTTAAACTCATTTAGAACAAGGATTTTACTGTTTTCTAATATGTCCTTTAATGGCTGTGCTTCAATCCCTAGGACACATAGGAAGATTTGATAAATATTAATTGCTTTGTTGATGTTTGTTTCTGGTTCATACTTTAGAGAGGGCAAATAGTACTCATTGTGACTTTATTAATCCTTTTCTTTGTTCACCCAGCCTGAAATTTGGGTTAAACACTTCATAGCTTTTGTGGGCTAAAGTGATGTAGGATACAGCAGAAATTGCTCCTTGGTTTTGCAGCTTAATGCTATAATTCACCACGATTAGTCCCTAAATGCTTCATTATGGGAAAACTACCTGTTAGTATCCCTAGATTCTAATGCCAAATTCTGATGTTATATCTATTATAAACTCAGCTCCATTTATTTGGGGTTTCTGACTTGAAAATAAAATTTGCCTTAGGTTGTAAGTTGGCTGACGACATTTCACCTGGGGAAAAATATCTTTTTCAGTTGTGCTAATAAATTAAAAGTAGCATTATTTAAATAATTTGTTCATAATTGCTTACAGGATTGTATGTGATTTGCAACTTCATGTAAAAGTAGACATGTTGCAAAGAAAGTTAAGTAGGCCACAAAGAATGAAGGCAGAAGTAACAATGCTATGAACAAGGTGAGAGGGGTGGGATAGGGGAACTACCTCTGAGCTGTAAGGACAAATATTATGTTGGTTAAAAAAAAAAGTGATTCAATACTATTTGTTATTTTGAATTATTTATACTATAAATATTCATATTAAATAAACTGTGATTAAAAATTTTGTTATTGATGCTTTTTCATAATTAACACATTGTCATATAACTTTTTGCTGTAGATTGAATCTGGATTTTTTTGTTGCATTAATCTTGGATGTTTTTGGGGGGTACGTGAATGGAGGTTTTTTTTTCATGAAACCATGACTGTATTATTTATTGCTTACATTAAAAAAAATGTAACCAAACATTTTAATTTCAAAGCTCTCTTGTGTGTCTGTGTCTTCGTCTGAACCTCTCTCTGTTTCCTTTTGTATTTTTAATGCTGCATGGCCATTTTTTCTTTTCTTTTTTTTGTCATCTATATCACTAGTTTCTCCCAATTTTCCTCCAAATTAAAAACAACAACAACGACAACAACCACCATTTCTTGTATTCCATGTAAATAAAAACAGTAAAGCAAAACAAATCTACACTCCAGCACTTCATACAGTGACTGGCACATATTAGGCACTTATTAAATGCTTATTCACTGACTGACTGACTTTTGCTATATTAGAAAATATATTTTGGAGTCTGCCTCTTGATCCTCTCACATAGTAGGTAACAAGGTTCATCAGTGTTCTGATATAATGAAAAGTCACTGTATTAATTGAATTCTTAAGTCTTTCAAAGTTGATTTTTTAAAAAAATGTTATTATTATATAAATTGTTCTTATAGTTGTATTTACTTCACTTTGCATCAATTAATATAGTTTTCAGGTTAATATGAATCAATTCTTTTCATAATTTTTATGCTATAATAATATTTTATTACATTCATACACCATACTTTATTAAGCCATTACCTAGTTGATGGCTACCCTTAGTTTACCGTTCTTTTCTACAACAAGATAAGGCTGCTATAAATATTTTTTGTACATATGGGACATTTCTGTCTTTGATCTCTTGGAGCTTTACATACCTAGAAATGGAATTACTAGATCAAAGGAATGTACAGTTTGGTATCTTTTTGAAGTAGAGTTCCAAATTACTTTCCAAAATGGCTGGACCAATTCACAGCTTTACCAACAGGGCATTAGTGTGCCTTTCCCAGTTCCTCCAACAATTGTTATTTTTCATTTTTGTCATCTTTGGCAACCTGATATGTTTGAGGTAGAATCATAGGGTCATTTTAATTTATATTTTTATTATTATTTGGAGGATTTTTTATATGAATATTGATAGCTTAGATTTCTTCCTTTGAGAACTTCTTATTTATATACTTTTACCATTACCTATTGGGAAATAACTCATGTTACCTTGATTTTGAGAAGTCAATATAATTTACCAGTACTTTTCTTATATGAACCAAACCCCCCATGATTGTAGATGTGCATAGTTTTTCTTCTGTTATAATCAACTTAAAAGTTGTTATCTTTAATGTAGTAGGTGATACTAATTATAACCTCTTTGTTTATATTTTTATGTGCACAATCTTCGTCTGCCAAGCTGGGGCTCATCTGTGTAGTACAAATATCGATGGATTTTTAGAGTACTAGTGTCAGAAGTTTAGGGTTTGTGGTAGAAATTCTAGAATGGATCATTATAGAGATAGTTAATGTACAACTAGAAAACAAAATGGTGATTTCAAGGAAATTAGCATGGTATCATCAAGAGCAGGTCATAACAGACTAGCTTTATTTACTTTTTTTGGACAGGATTTATAAACTGGCAGGTCAGAGAATGTTGTCAATAGATTATATAGATTTTGACAAAGCATTTGATGATGATAATAATAATAATAATGAAGATGGCTAGTGTTTATGTAATGCTTTAAGGTTTACAATGCAAACCTGGTTCTCCCGGAGTCAGCCGGTAAATGGCTGAGCCAGGATATGAACTCAGATCTTCCTTTTTCCAAAGCCAGCAATCTATACACTATACCACAGGTATCAAACTTGCTGGCTGGAGATGTGGCCTGAATTAGCTTAAAATGTAGTTGACAAATCTTTAAAAAAAATAAAAACACAGTGTACTGTGGCTTTATTAGCATCTGTCCTGCCTGCTTCTTGCTAGGAGGCTCAAATGAAATAATGTATAAGGAAGCAATGATAATGTGATAATCTCTTGGATTCTATACAGCTGCAAGAGATTATCACAGCCATGTATTAATGGTACTTTGTTACTTATCACTGTCATGTGGTGGGACATGTCTCCCTGGCCTTCACTTTCTTAATCTGTAAAATAAGGGGTTAAGGTAGATGATCTTTCAGGTCTAATACTGTAATTCAGTGTTTAAGCACTCAGTACATTGCCTTGTATATAATAGGTTAAATAACTGGTTAAAACTTAGATTCACTAAGCTGCATAAGTCCTGTGCATCTCACTGACAGATATGGTGATGTGCATTATGCACATAGTAGGTATTCAGTAAACAATGCTTGAGTGGTTGGATGAAGTAGATGAGAGACATGATTTGACCTCTGGTATCATCAAATCTCATATGGTTCCCCGGTGGAAGGAGTGCTGGATTTAGAACCCAAAAGACCTAGGTTCAAAATCTGTCCTTGTCACTGCTTATGTGACTTTGGGCAAGTTACTTTACCTTAACCTCAGTTTCCTTACCTGTAAAATGAATGCAGGTAGGGAAGGAGAGGACTAAATAATCTTTATGGTCCCTCAACTTATGATCCTATCATCTTATGAATGACAATGTTCATTATATCAATGCTTTATTTTATAGGAAGAGTTAGGTGTCTTGGTGGGGCAAGGTAACTGTCAATATTTAAAAGTAATTTCATGAAATAGTGAGTCCTTCCTCATTTGTCTGGTGTAGCAAACAGTATTAGTGGTACAGAACTCTAGGTGCTGTATCCTTAGTGAAATTATGACTCCCACTGGGGATTAGTGGTATTTTTTTAATGCTGAAATGAAAAGATATACAATATGCTGTATATGCAGAATGAATACATCAGAGGAAAATATTGTATCTAGTTTTTTTGCCTATGGAAGATGGATGATAAATCAACCTTTATAATCTCTAGCTGACAGTTTAATTTGCTTTTTAATGTTATACTGATCTTTTGGAGATGCAGGAAATTCACATAAAGCAAGTTGCTTGATGAACTTTAATCTTATCCATAATTGGATAATAAAACTGAGTATGTACAGTAATTAAAAGTATTGTGACAAAAGACACAATTTGCAATTTCATATGTAGCCATTTCTGAAAATTGTTAAGTTCAGCTCAGGTCATGTACTTGTGACACTTTTAAAAAAAGGTAATAGTGCTTATGAAATGAGATTCAGTATCAGTGATGTCCCTGGAATCAGGACAGATTTTAAAGACTATGCCTAACTAAGCCAACTATCAAAGAAGAATAAAAGGACTTGCTTTTGGAGATGTTTTCTAGGCTACCAGGGAAATAGTCTATTGCTGTCTTTTTCACACAAACATTTCTGCACATTTTGCACAAATAACCTAGTGGAGCCTAGAAAGAATGTGAGTTTGACAGTCCAATCTCTACCTTTTGGCCTCTCTAGTAACTTATCACTACTGTAGCCAGTCTTCATAGATCCCAGTCCTCTCCTGCTCCACTTTGGTTACCCCAACCCCATTACCCCAGTTTTCCTCCTCCCTCAGAGCCCCAGGTGCCAGTGCACACTACATGGCTCTCCTATCTCCTACCCCTCCAGATTTAACCCTGCAGATACCCCACGACCATGGTAAATCACAGTGCTATCTATCCTTTTGGTTTGCCTGAACCCTTTCCACCAACCCATTCAATCCCATTGCCAATCTCGACTAAAAAATGTGACTTCGTCTGTGGGCCTGGCATAGTTTTGCCATGCCTCATTTCTTTGGTCTCAGCCCCAGATCTGTCCTTGGCTTCCTTCCAAATCCCCCTAAGATGCAGGCTGCCTCTATGCTAACCTGCCTAAAGTAGTTAAAGTTGTTGTTCTGTCCCCAGAAGCAACATTTCCCCTTATCTGCATGCATTTAGGTACCAACAAATAGCTTCCTGTTCCACAGCACTAGCAAGAGGCCAGTAGTTTTTAATTTCTGATTAGAATGTCTGCCCCAGGACTTTGACCCATTACAGAAAAGGATAGTTAAAATTCAAGCAGCACTAGAATGGGAAGCAAATGTTTGGGAGAGGTAATACATGGCACAGCCAGCCATATATCTGAACATATCAAATACAACCAAACTGTCTCCAGTTGGATTCCAGTGTATGTGAGAAACATGCCCTGGATATAGTTATCCAAACCAAGTAGAACCATTGAATAACAAAACTGTATGGGACTTGTGGGATTATCTAATCCGGTGCTGTTTTTTTATTGATGAGGAACCATTATCTGGAAGGACCAGAGGGAGGATCAAGTAGCTAATTGGTGGTAGAAATAGGATTGGAACCTAGATCTCCTGAATATCAGTCTAGGATTTTTTTCCATTGCATGTATCGCCTCTTTTTTGATTGGACATTGTTAAGACAAATGAAGTAGGCCATTTACAGGACCACTTACCTCTGCTGTGCAGGCCCATTAGCCAGTGTCGGGCAATATAATGTAGCACCCACAGTTTTCTGTTTTGTCCTCTTGCCAACAGATGTGTTCTGAGACATTCGTTTCATTCATTACCTCTACTGTGATATCCCTGGGTCCCCATGTCTTACCCAATTATGCTGTCAGAGAGCTCCCCACTTCCCTCTGTCTCTGTACTCTACTCCAGTCTTCTACCCAATTGTGTCTGAGTGTTTTGATGATTCCCCAAGAGGTTGGAGGGGTATTGGGAACTGTTGATAGTCACTGGGTAGAGGGAGAGACGAGACAATACTATTGGCCACATTCTCCTCCACTGGGAATCTCTTTAAGGAGAGAAGGAACCAATTGTCAACAACCAGCTGGGAGACTGACCAAGCCTTCACGATCTGCTGGTGGTAATAGTAATAATACTAACTAAAAATTACGTAGCACCTACCGTGTGCCAGGCACTGTGCTAAGGGCTTGGGATGCAAAAAGAGGCAAAAGACGGTTCCTGACCTCAAGGAGCTTACAATCTAATAGGGGAGACAATGTGCAAGCAAGCTATATACAGTATGAGTAGGAAATAATTAATGGAGGGAATTAGAATTAAGAGGGGTTAGGGAAGGCTTCCTGTAGAAGGTGAGATTTTAGTTGGGACTTAAAGGAGGCCAGGGCTGTCAGTAGGCAAAGCAGAAGAAGGAGAACATTCAAGGCATGGGGGATAGTCAGAATGCTCAGCGCTGAGAGGTGGAATGTCTTGTTCATTGAACAGCCAGGATGCCAGTGTCACTGGAACAAGATGTATGTTTTGGGGAGGCAGTTGTAGGAAGATTGGAAAGGTAGGAGGAGGCTGGGTTCTGAAGGGCTTTGAATACCAAAGAGAACATTTTGGAGGCAATAGGGAGCCACTAGAGTTTTTATTGGGGGGGGGTTTACACGATTGGACCTGCTTTAGGAAAATCACTTTAGTGGCAGAATGGAGGATGGATTGGAGGGAGGGGAAGAGTTGAGGTAGGCAGACCCACCAGCAGGTTATTACAACAGTTCAGGTGTGAGGTGAGGAGAGCCTGCACTAGAGTGGTGGCAGCGGCAGAGGAGAGAAGGGAGAGTATTTGGGAGATGTTGCAAAGGTGAAATCAATAGGCCTTGGCAACAGATTAGATTAGGGGGGTGAGAGATAGTGAGGAATCCAGGACCCCTGGGTCGTGAATCTAAGGGACTGGAAATGTGGTGTTCTTTACAGTAATAGGGAAGGTGGGAGGTTGGGTTAGGAGAAAATAGGGGGTGGGATTAGGGGAAAAGGTAGTGAGTTCTGTTTTGGACATACAGTTTTAAGATGTTTACTGGACATCAATTTTGACATGTCTGAAAAGAGTTGCTTTGGAGAGGATAAGCAGATTTGTGAATCCTCAGCTTAGGGATGGTAATTAAACCCATGGGGGCTGATGAGATCACCAAGTGAAATAGTAGAGAGGGAGAAGAAGGCCCAGGACAGAACCCTGAGGGTCACCAATGATTAGAGGACATGATCTGGAGGAGGATCCTGTGCAGGAGACGGAAGAGAAATGATCACATAGGTAGCAGGAGAACCAGGAGAACGTGATGTCCTGAAAACCAGCAAGAAGCAATTATCAAGAAGGAGAATGATCAGCAGTGTCAAAGACTATAGAGAGGTCAAGGAGAATGAGGACTGAGAACAGAGAACAGGTCATTGTAACCACCCTTCAAGGAAGGAGCTTTTATCCCCATTTTACAGTTGAAGAAACTGAGGCAGGCAGCGGTTAAGTGACTTTCCCAGGATCACATAACTGGATTTGAACTCAGGTTTCAGGCCCAGTGCTCTACTCCACTGTACCACTGAGCTACCTTCAAGAATACTGGACTGGGATAACTCTGTTGTGGCTTTTGTTTTCCTTGTAAAGAAGCTGCAAGTCCTTAACCAAACTCTTCAGCCTCCCTGTGTTTCATTTTTATCATCTATAAAATGAGAGACAAAGATTAGATGATCTTTAAAGTCTAGCTATTACAAGTAAAAAATAAAAAATTCAAAATGCTGTGTGATTTCATTTAACCTGTTGGGTCAGGGGGAACCTGACAACACTAATCACATGAATGGCCAGTACTTTCCAGACCATGTCTACAGAAATTAGAGTGGCTAATTTGTGGCCATTATTCACACCAAAGCAATGCTGCATTTCCCCTTATAATACCCAGATAATCATGGAGAAATTTCTTTCTTTGTCTGAATTACCTGGATAATTGCCTATTTTTTTTTCCTGTATCTTTTTTTCAGGGCCCAGATTTAGGCCAATGTGAATAATTTGGGCAGTTTTAAATTTCACATTTATGTAGCAATACCCCCTCCTATTTTGGAAGAAATGATAGACCTCTCTGGGCCATTGATAGCTGTCCTGTTATCAAGGGTGGCTAAGATCCTGTGTTCTTCCCCCTAGCTCTTCCATATCTTTAACTAAGATCCTAGGGGCCTGGGCTATCCAGAAGGGGAAAGTCCATGGCTGCAAAGTCTCAGTTCGTCAAGCAAGAGGTAGGTCAGATGATGAAGAGGGGAAATCACCAGAATTGTGAACAAAATACAAGGCAAATAGGAGCCCAAGGTGGATGTGATACAGTAATGTCTGGGCTTAAACAGAAACTTCACATACAATTTGTCAGGCTAAATGTACTATGTGTACCTATATTTTTAAGCCTCTCGTGTGATGATTCTTAGCCCTCGCTCCCTGTTTCTTGGAATAAGTTTCAGCTTTGGACAACTCCAAACGAACTGTTTGAATGGCAGTGAACAGGTTCTTCAGTTAGACATTGCCAAGGCTATGTGGACATATGATGGGAAGCCAGTCATCTGGGAGCTCGGATGCCCTTGCAGCTTTTTTGGCTTCACATCTCACTTCCTAGCAAAGTACATTTGTACCTCTGAAATTCTAATTCAACCTAATAACCAAAGAACAAATATGCTAGGGGTGAAAAAGTCACTGTTTTTAAGTGGAGTCAATTTTCTAAATGTATTTTGCTGATTTCTCCATACCCTATAGGAATGGCACAGTGAAGTTTGATGCATTTCTTGCATGGAAAGGTTAAAAACTAGTGCCTTCCCCTATTCTCCTGACCAGAGACACATAGTAGAGAAACAGAAATTCACACAAACACAGTGAGATACAGGACCACATCGGGATACAGAGAAAGATACAGATATGTAGAGCCATTGAGTTGGAGATACAAACAAAAGGGAAAAGATATACATACATACACACATACCAACATACATACATATAAAAGAAAATGGAACTATTCAATTCAACAAATATTTACTGTGTATAGGCTTGGTAGAGATACTAAGACAAAAACAACAGTTCTCATCAAAGAGCTTGGGGAGGGGTGGAAAGATGCAATGGGTACTTAGGAAGGTAAATACAAAGTGATTGATTAGAGGGAAGTGAAAGCATTGGTGACTGAGGGAATCAGGAAAGGCTTAATGGTTAAAAGAGCAGAACCTAAGCTGAACATTGAAGAAAGATAAGGACTCAGATATGGAGCTGAGGAGTGCATTACGGTTATGGAGAATAGCTAGGGACAATATATAGAGGTGCAAAATAGAATGTTGAGTATGGAATAGCTAGTTCGGTTTGACTATGTGTAGAGCATGTGAAGATAGTATAATATAATGTATGGCTTTAGTTTCAAGAAGACCTGAGTTCAAGTCTCACTTCTGTCACATTTTTGTTGTGTGACTCTAGACAAATCACTTAAGCTCTCTGTGCCCCCAGATAACTTTCCAAGACTTTTAAGTTACAGTGAAGGTGCTCATCTGCAGTGGTAGAGGTAATTCCTCAGCAGGAGCTTGCTACACAAATTAAAGGTCAGGGGAAAAAATAGAATTATGTGGAAAAAAATGCAGGAAAGGTAATCTGGAGCCAATTTGTGAAGGTTCTTAAATACCAGGCTGAGGCGCTGCATTACCTAGAGGTAATAGATTTCAGAACTGGAAGGGACATTACCAACCAGGGGGTTAGGGGTTCTTGACTTTTTGAGTCCTTGGTAGTCTGATGAAACCAGTGGATCTCTTCTCAAAATAATGCTTTTAAGTGCATAAAATAAAACACACAGAATTACAAAGGGAACAAGGTTATTGAAATATTTTTAAAAAGTTAATGGACCCCAGGTTAATAATCCCTGACACTAATCCAGTTACCTCATTCTGTAGTTGAGGAAATTAAATCCTAGACTGGAGATAACTTGCTCATGTTGACACAATACAAAGAGAGATTGATTAACACAGAGACCCAGATCCCCTGAATTCTTACAGGTGAGGTTTCTTAGACTTACTTTCTCATCTTGGGAGTCTAGTAGGATTTTGTTGTTGAGGACAGTTAAAACCGTATTGTGCCTTTTCATTAATAGGTATGTACGTGGTAATGGATCCTAATAACTGCCTACTGGAATGTATTAAATTAATCAGAGTTCCTGCTTTCACTCATGGGGGTGGTTTCTAAACCATGCCCAAAGCACTGCAAATTAGATTTAGTGTAAAGTGGATTCACTTTGGAACTTGTCAATGGAGCTGTATCACTCCTATGAGCAGATTGTATAGTTGATGTTGTGTTGGCCATTGGAGTCAGGAAGACCTGTATAAAATCCCACCTCAAATGCTTGCTTAGCTGTGTGACCCTGGGTAAGTTGATTAACTTCTCTGTGTCACTATTTTCTCATCTGTAAAATGAGAGGGCTGGGTTCAGTGGCCTTCCTTCCAGTTCTCAGTCTGTGATCCAGATCTCAGTCCTTATCCTGCCACTGCCACTTGCTAGCTGTATGACTATGGGCAAGTCACTTAATCCCTCTCTGCCTCATTTTCCTCATCCATAAAATGGGATTAATAATACCCATAGCATCTACATTGCAGGGCCTTTTGAGGCTCAAATAAGATGACATTCTTAAAGCACCTTACAAACTTTCAGGTATTCCATGAATGTTAATTATTAGTGTTACTTCATTTCTGTGGGCCCAAGTTTCCTTATTCACAAAATCAGGATGTTAGACTAGATATCTCTAAAAACTGTGATCCTTTGATTTAATTATATAATGTCATTCTCTGTAATACGCTATCAATGTTGTAACATACTTGGCTTTTTCCTTTGTCCAAATGATATCCCATTGACTCTTGTCCCTGATGACCTATGCCAGCCAAACTTTGTTTTTTTTGTTTTATTTATTTTTTATTTTTATTTATTTTTTATTTTTAGAAAATCACTCTGATTTTACCTGTGTAGTTCCTAGGGGGAGTATATTTAAAATAAATAGCTCAATTTTAAGCAAACATAATTTTTTCCCTTGAAAATAATGTTTGTTGGCTTGAGTCAATTAGATAGCTATCCCAACTATCCACTTGGCTTGTTGAGTGCCTCTCATATACTCAGCACTGCTTTATGTATGGTAGGAGATGCAATGTAAGAGTAAGACATTGTCCATGCCCTCAATGAGTTTATAACTGAGGAGAAGAGATGAACTAATTAACTACTGCTACTAACTAAACTAACATTTAAGATAATTAAGGAATAACTAATTGATAAACTGTTCTAACATAGGTGTGATTATGGTTCAGAGAAAGGAAAAATCGGCATAGGCTAAAGTTTGGGGAGATAGGGTAGGATTGGAAGGTAGGGCTTATACTCAATTCAACAAACATTTATTAAGCACCTATTATATACAAGAGCCTGTGATAGGCATTGGCTTTACAGAGGGGTCCCTGCCCTCAAGAATCTTGTATAGTATAGAGAAGTAAGCATTATATTTGGTTGCAAAGGACCAGTGTTACCTTGGATGAATTACTTTATCTTACTGGACAGACAGTCAGCTAATGAGCGTTTATCAAGTGCCTAATATGTTCTAGGCACTGTGTTAAGCACTGGGGATACAAGAACAGGCAAAAGAGAATCCCTGCCCTCAGGGAGATCACAATCTAATAAAACATTACTTTCCTCATCTATAAAAGGAGGAGTTTGAACTAGATGAACTCTACTGTCCCTTGTAACAGTAAATTCAGGGTTTGCTGAAGCCAGCTGAACAAGTTTGGAGAGGCATTGTGAAATTTTATGTTCAAGCATTTAAAGCTCAGAAATCAGCAAACACTAAAATCAGGGCTTGCTTTATTGTTTTGTTGGATGTCTAGACTTAAGAAAGTGTTAATAATGCAGATCCAACTTAAAAGTATGTGTGTACATTTTTCCCTAGGAAGCCCAGTTAAGTATTTACCAGCACACCCCTATATTGTTCTATAAATATTGCTTGAGCTCAGTGGGAGGGCAGTAGATCGCTCAGGGAATGAAGTCATCACCAGAAAGGAGGTCTGGTGACTGTAGAATAACAACAACAATTGACATTCATACAGTGCTATGAGATTTATATCCATGACCTCATTTGATCCACACAACAGTCCATCTGAATGCCATGATCTTGAACTTGACTGTACAGAGATGATGATGAGGAGGAGGATGATAAATATAGGTGAACAGATGGAGGAGAAAATTGGAAAAATTCCAGATTAAGGAAGAGCGTGAGCAAACATCCGGAGACAGGGCTGTAACTAGCAATTTCGCCATTCAGGGCAAGCTGCATAAAATAGACTTTCAAATCAGTTTTGTAGTTTATGATTCAAAAATAAGGAGTAATTAAGGAAAAATCAGTTAAGTAGGAATTAGTTTTTATAGTGGCTCACAGTTTGCTGTCATTAATAATGCTTGTCTCTTCCTATTTTATCTAATTATTTTACCTAATTAGAATAATAGAATCATAGATCTAAGTCTAGAAGGGACTTCACAGACCATCTAGGCCAACCCCCTTATTTTAGAGATGAGAAATTTGAAGCCTAGGGAAGAGTTAAGTGACTTGCTCAACGTTACATTGGTAGTTAAGTATGGAAGGGAGAATTTGTTATGAAGGTTCTCTGATTCCAGAGCCAATATCCTTTCTACTGTACCTTACTGTTAGGTTCAGTTGTTTCTGGCTAGTGGACAGCTAGGTGGCACAGTGGATAGAGTGCCAGGTCTGAAATCAGGAAGAGTCATCTTCATGAGTTCAAATCCAGCTTCATACATTTAGCTGTGTGACTTGGGCAAGGCACTTCACCCTGCTTGCCTCAGTGTCTTCATCTGTGAAATGAGCTGGAGAAGGAAATGGCAAGCCACTCCAGTATCTCTGCCAAGAAAACCGTAAATGGGGTCGTGAAGAGTCAAACACAACTGAAATGACTGAACAACAATGACGGAGTACATGTGATGAATTTTTATGTCCTCTATATTTAGAATTTTATTAAAAAGTCCTGGTCACTCCAGTTTAGTTTTGGAATTGGAATGAAAATGACATGTACAAGAAAAGAGGTAGAGACCAACCAGTTGTGCCTTCTCTCTGTCACTGTTATTGGTCTCCATATCCATTCTGAGCAGTGAGTTTATCACTTAATTAATCCTCCTTTCCCACAATATAAAAACCAAACAAAGCAACTTTGTCTTAATCTTTCCTTATCAGCTTCCAATCAGTGTGAGTTTTAGTACTCCTAACACCATTTTTGCGGTATCTTGTCATGACTGTATTCTTCCTTTGCTAGCTTTTTTTGTTTCCATCTTCTATACATAGCTTTTGAAAATGTAAGTTGGGCTGGATGAGTTCTCTGTGAATCTATACCAGTCTCTCATTTTCCCCCTTCACAAGAACTGTTTTCCTTGGTGTCTAAAAATTTCATTCTTGAGGGCCTTCTCATGCCTCATCAACTGACTTCCATTATAGCATTTATATTTGTGACTTCTACTTACCTTTCCTTGAAATCTGCTGTCCCCAAATTTAGTATAAGGATTGGTTCAGCCTGACTCCTTTCTGTGTCTGTCACAAACTCTAGGAGGGTCTAAGGCATTTTTGGTCAAGATTCCTGTTGTTTCTATGCCGCCACCAAATCCTTCCTGTTGGTGAGAATCAGGTCCAAAATAGAATTCTATTCTTTTTTCCACCTTTTGAAGTGTGAAATAATAATCAAAGAAATTTAGGAGTTATGTGGTACTCTACTTTTGGCAGAGGGGGAGCTCCAGTATATATCTGGAGAAGTAAAGTTCCTTATCCTGCCCTTGTGCTAGGTTTATGATGTTTCCCTAAATCCTTATCTATTTTCTTTTTCTGTCCAGATAGTCTGTAGTTTTCTCCTATGACAAAAAGAGTTAGTCAAGTCAACTACTCAGTAAGCATTTATTAAGCACCGACTGCATTCCAGGCACTATGCTAAGAGCCCAGGATACAAAGAGAGGGAAAAGCAATGCTTTTCCTCAGGAACCTTACAATCTAATGGAGAGGGGAGTTAAGATAGCAGCTATGGAAATGATGTAAAAGGGATGCAATTGAGAGAGATTTCCAAGGGGAAAAACCCAGCAAAATGTAGTGACTTTCTTGATATAGGGATTAAAGGAAAATAGGTCAGCCCATGTCACTTCCCTACTCAGAAGTGTTGAATCAGTCCCTTTTGACTCTAGAATAAAATACAAATTCCTCAGCTTGGAATCCAGGTCCTCCACAATTTGACTCTGGCTTACCATTCCCACTTTATTCCTTGTTGCTTCTTATCACACACTTGACTTTCCAACTAAGCTGAATTATTTAGCAGTTCCTCAATTCACTATTTTGTCTCCTCCCTTTGCGTTTTGCATAGGATTTCCACGTGTCTGTATCACAGTTCCTCACCTCTGCCTTTCAAACAGCTTATCTTCCTCCAAAGCTCAACTCTGGTAGCATTTCTTCCCCCCCCCCCATTTTGATATAAATTTATTTATTTTTAGTTTTCAATATTCACTTCCACAAGTTTTTGAGTTCCAAATTTCTCACCCCTCCCCCCACCCCAAGATGGCATGCATTCTGAATACCCCTTCCCCTGGTCTGCTTTCTCTTCTATCTCTCCCCCCTCCCTTCTCTTATCCCCTTCCCCTTCTGTTTTCCTGTAGAGCAGGATAGACTTCTGTATGCCGTTTCCTGTATTTCTTATTTCCCAGTCGCATGTGAGAACATTTTTTTTAAAACATGTGTTTTTAAAACTTTGAGTTCCAAATTTTCTCCCTTTCCTCCCTCCCCACCCACCCTCATTGAAAAGGCAAGCAACTCAATATAGGTTATACATGTGCAGTTATAGCATTTCTTCAATTGTGCTAGCCCAGCCTTCCCCTTTGCCAGTGATTCTAACTTCTTACGTTTATTATACGTCTACATTTTTGGTGCATGTGTTGCATCACCTACTGAAGACATCAACTGTTGTTTTTGTCTTTGTATTTTCAGTAGCTGGTACAAGTTCTTACATATATAGGAGGCACTTAATGTTTGTGGAGTTGGATTGAATTGAATAATAGAGGAGGTAAGAATGGAAATCTCAAGGACTTACTCTTTTCTAGTTCTGTTGGCTTTTTGAGCAGAGGAGTGACATTATGAAAGCAGTGTTTTAGGAGGATTCATCTGGAAACTTGACTATAATCTATATAGAGTCTGGACTATGAGGGAAAGAATTGAATGGACCAAATGGGGATGGAATAAATACAAAAGATTCATTATGGCAGTATTATAATAATCTAGGAAAGTTATGAGAATTGTTACATAACTTATGAAAACATTCTGTAAATTCTAAAGCATGATACAATATTAAAAAAAACTATAATAAATTCATCAAACATTTATTGGATCCTTACTATTCACAAAGTTCTGTGCTTGGGAAAAATACAAAGTCTATATAAGACAGTTTCTACCTTCAATAAACTGATAGAAAAATAAGGTACAAACACAAATTCTTACAGTATACAATATTATAAGATAAGTATGTCAAGGAAATAAATGAATGAATGAAGCTAGAATCTGAAGGAGAGATACAGATTTTGGGGAAAAAACCTTTGTGGTAAGTCTCTCATAAAAATTTGACACATCAAATTTATAGGAATTCTGAGGGAAGTCCCAAGATACTCCATAGGGAGTACTTAGTACAGTGGCCAGCACACAATGACAACTTAACAAATGTTTATTGCCTGCTTTGTGGAGTCTATACTGGTTGAAGTTATGTGTCTGGGGAACTCTATAGGTCCCTGAAGGACCTAGGGCTCAGGGAAGAGGGAGGAAAATTGTATTTATTGTTTACAGGCTATTGTGAGTCCTTTAGGTATTTTCTACATTTTTTTGTGGGGTGAAATAAAGACTGTTCTGTAAATGACATCCCTGTTACCACTAGTGCTTAGATGGGAGCTAGGGACCCTTCTTTGACTCACATCTGTGGAGTGCTAGACATAAACTGTATCCTGAAATTTCCCCATAGCAAATCTGGGTTAGGGCAAAATGAACCAAAGCATCACCAAGATTGAACTCAATCCCAGTCCTTTTAGGAACTGCAATAGTGCAGTGAATATCTGCTGCCAAACTCGCCTGATGCTGATTTCTTGCTTTGACTTCTCTCTATTATTGCTCTATTCACTTATTTGGACTTTCTCCTGTTCCTTGTTGTAGGGAATTGCTTCACTTTATGTATTTAGCAGTCTCTCTCTCTGTATGTATGTATATATAGATACACATATATATGTATGTATATATGGACATATACACATATATAGATATATACACACGCATGTATATATACATATGAAACATGTATATATATATATATAAAATCTATGTATATTTATCATACATATTTATTATTTCCACTCCCTTCAGGGTATGTCCAGTTGTTTTTCCTGATGACCACTTAGAAGCTTGGAGTGAACTTCTTCCAGATGGTTTGAGACTCACAAGGTGTTTCAGATCATAATGTAACAAAAATTATATTATTAAATATAGGGGCTGTGGAAACACAGATTAAAAATTAATTGAAGACTAAATAGCTTCATTTTTTTTTTTGGCTAGGCAATGGGGTTAAGTGACTTGCCCAGGGTCACACAGCTAGTAAGTGTTATGTATCTGAGGCTGGATTTGAACTCAGGTACTCCTGAATTCAGGGCCAGTGCTCTATCCACTGCGCTACCTAGCTTCCCCCTGAATAGCTTAATCTTAAAGAATGAATGGGTTAAAGAAGAAGTCATAGAAACAATAAATAATTTTATTAAGTAGGGGCAGCTAGGTAGTAACTTTTTTTTTTTGGTGAGGCAATTGGGGTTAAGTGACTTGCCCAGAGTTACACGGCGAGTGTTATGTGTCTGAGGCAGGATTTGAACTGAGGTCCTCCTGACTCCTCACTGCGCCACCTACCTGTCTCCCATAGTAACTTTAAAGGGAAACTTTCACAATGTCTGCAGCTCTAGATGTCTTGCAAATGAAAGAGGAGGATGTCCTCAAATTCCTTGCTGCAGGAACCCATTTGGGTGGCACCGATTTGGACTTCCAGATGGAACAGTGTATCTACAAAAGAAAGAGTGATGGCATCTACGTCATCAATTTGAAGAGAACTTGGGAAAAGCTTCTGCTGGCAGCTCGTGCCATTGCTGCCAATGAAAATCCAGCTGATGTTGGTGTCATCTCATCTAGGAACACTGGCCAGCGAGCCGTTCTGAACTTTGCTGCTGCCACTGGCACCGCACCTGTTGCTGGACATTTCACAGTAGGCACCTTCACCAACCAGATCCAGGCAGCTTTCAGGAAACCTTGCTTCTTGGTGGTCACTGATCCTCGGGCAGATCACCAGCTTCTTACTGAAGCATCTCATGTTAACCTTCCAGCCATTGCATTGTGCAGCACAGACTCTCCACTTTGCTTTGTGGACATTGCCATTCCATGGAACAACAAGGGCGCTCATTCAGTGGGTCTGATGTGGTGGATGCTGGCCTGTGAAGTCCTACGTATGCGTGGTACCATCTCCCGTGAACACCCATGGGAGGTTATGCCAGATCTTTACTTCTACAGGGATCCAGAAGAGATTGAAAAGGAAGAGCAGGCTGCAGCTGAGAAGGCAGTGACAAAGGAGGAGTTTCTGGGTGAATGGACTGCACCTGCCCCAGAATTCACCGCTACTCAACCGGAGGTGGCTGATTAGTCTGAGGCAGTGCAGGTGCCATCTGTGCTCATTCAGCAGTTCCCTACCAAAGATTGGAGTGCTCAGCTGGCTACAGAGGACTGGTCCATGGCTCCTACTGCTCAGGCCACTGAGTAGGTAGGAACTACCACAAAGTGGTCTTAAGTTTTACCCCAAGTACTCTAATAGTGTTGGAAAAATGCTGATGGAAAATATACATTGGTTTCTTAAAAAAAAAAATTCCCGAATTAAACACCAAATTGGAAATCCTAAAAATTAAAGGTGAGATTAATAAAACTGAATGTAAGAAAACCATTGAATTAATAAATAAAACTAGTAGTTGGTTTTATGAAAAATACCAATAAAATAGATAAACCATTGGTTAATATGATTTTAAAAAAGGAGGAAAACCAAATCATTGGCATCAAAAAGGAAAAGGGTGATTATGCCACTAAGGAAAATGAAATCAAAGCCATTTTTAGGAGTTATTTTGTCCAATTATATGCCAATAAATTTAACAATTTAAGTGAAATGGAAGAGTACTTACCAAAAACAGAAGAGGAAATAGAATATCTAAATAAAACTATTTTAGAAAAAGAAATTGAATAAGCCATAAATGAACTTCCTAGGGAAAAGAAAGGTCAGGACCCAGAAGGGTTTACAAGTCTACCAAACATTTAAAGATAAACTGATTCCAATATTAAATACATTATTTGGAATAATATGCAAAGAAGGAGTTCTACCAAATTCCTTTTGTGAAACAAACAGTACCTAAACCAAGAAAGCAAAACCAGGAAGAAAATTAAAGACCAATTCCATTAATGAATATGGATGCAAAAATCCTAAATAAAATACTGGGTAGGAGACTACAACAATATATCGCAAAGATTATACATTGTGCCTAAGCGGGATTTATACCAGGAATGCTGGAATGGTTTAACAGGAAAATTATTAACATAATTGATTATATCAATAACAAAAGTAGCAAAAATCATATGATTGTATCAAAAGATACAGAAAAGGCTTTTGACAAAATACAATACACATTCCTATCAAAAACACTTGAAAGTGTAGATATAAATGGATCTCTCCTTAAAAGATAAGAAGCATCTACCTAAAAACATTAGCAAGCATTATTTGTAACAGAGATAAGCTAAAAGCCTTCCCAGTAAGGATCAGGAGTGAAACAAGGATGCCCAATATCACCAGTATTATTCAATATTATATTAGAAATGCTAGCAGTAGCAATAAGAGGCAATAACTTTTGCAGGTGATAGGGTGGTAATACTTGGAAAATCCTAGAGATTCAACTAAAAAACTAGTTGAAACATTTAATAATTTTAGCAAAGTGGGAGGATACAAAATAAACCCACATAAATAATTAGCATTTGTATATATCACCAACAAAAACCTACAAGAAGAGATAGTAAAAGATATCCCGTTTAAAATAACCATAGACAGCATAAAATACCTGGGAGTATGCCTGCCAAGACAAACCCAGGAACTTAATTATAAACACTTTTTATACAAATAAAGTCAGATTTAAATAATTAGAGAAATATTAATTGTTTATGGGTGTGCAGAACCAACATTATGAAAACAACAATTCTACCTAAACTAATTTACTTATATAGTGCCATCCCAATTAAATTACTAAAAAAAATTTTATTGAGCTGGAGAAATAATAACATAATTCACTTGAAAAAACGAAAGGTCAAGAATATCAAAGGAATTGATGAAAAAATATAAATGAAGGAGGTTTAGCAGTACCAGCTCTTAAACTATATTATAAGACATTAATTATCAAAACTATCTAGTACTGGCTAAGAAATAGAAAGGAGATCAGTGGAACAGAGTAGACATACAATACATAGTAGTAAATGATTATAGTAACCTTGTGTTTGACAAATGTAAAGATTTAAGCTTTTGAGATAAGAATTCACTATTTGGTAAAAATCATTGGGAAAACTGGAAAGCAATCTGGCAGAAATTGGGTATAGATCAATACGTACACATTTATCAGATAGGTCAAAATGGATACATGACCTGAATATAAAGGGAGGTATCATAAAAGAATTAGAAAAACATGAACATATTACCTATCAGACTTATAGACAGGAGAAGAATTTATGATAAAAAAGATAGAAAGCATTGTGAGATATAAAATGGATTATTTTTATTATATCAAATTTTTTTGTACAAATAAGAGCAATATAGACAAAGATTAGAAGGAAAGTAGAAAATTGGGAAGAAAATTTTCTAAACAATTTCTCAGATAAAGGTCTCATCTCAATGTATAGAGGACTTTTCAAAATTTATAAGAATATGAGTCATTCCCCAATTGATAAGTGTGCCAAAGGATAGAACAGGTAGTTTTTCAGTGAAGAAATTAAAGCTGTATATAGTCTATTTAAAAATTCTGCAAATCATTATTAATTAAAGAAATGCAAATTAAAAAAAAACCTTTGAGATAGCATCTCACACCTATCAGATTGGCTAAAATGATAGAAGGGGAAAATGAGGAAAACTAGGCGATGTAGAAAAATTGGGGCACTAATATGCTGTTGGTGGAATTGTGAACTGATGTAAGCATTTTAAAGAGCAATCTGGAATTATGCCCAAAGAGTTATAAAACTGTGTACCCCCTTTGACCCAGCTATATCACTATTTGGTATGTTTCCCAAGGCAATTGGAGGAAAAGGAAAATAACCTATACATTCTAAAATATTTATAGCAGCTCTCTTTGTGGTGGCAAAGAACTGGAAACTGAGGGAATGCCCATCAGTTGGGGAATGGCTGAGCAAGTTGTGGTGTAAGTTTGTGCTGTAAGAAAAATTGGTTGATTTGAGAAAAACATGGAAAGACCTGCATGAAATAATGAAGAGTGAAATGAGCAGAACCATGAGAATGTTGTATACAGGAACAACAGTATTGTTCAAAGAATAAATGTGAATGACTGTTATTTTCAATGTTTTAAACACTCAAATCAACTACAAAGGGCCTATGAAGAAAAGAACTGATAAATAGAATTATACATAGTATGGTTTTACATATATATATATATATATGTGTGTGTGTGTGTGTGTGTGTGTGTACATGTGCATGTGTGTATGTGTGTGAGTGTGTGTGTGTATGTATGTGTGTGTGAAATGGCCTTCTCTAGTGGGTGGGAGGAGGGAGCGAGGGAGGGAGACAGTCCTAAACTTAAAATGTAACCAAAACAATTAAATTGAAAAAAAAAAGAAACTCACAAGGTCATCTGGATATTTCCAACTTGAGGTGTCTGCTTGATTACCTCCTCAGAGAAGGAAATACTAAAGAGGCAGTTTAAAGCTAGGCTTAAACTCACCTAGTCAGGACATGGGCTCCTGCCATCACAAAGTACATGAGGAGTGGGGCCACTGCTCCTTCTCTCTCTCTCTCTTTTTTTTTTTTTTTGGTTAGGCAGTGGGGTTAAGTGACTTGCCCAGGGTCACACAGCTAGTAAGTGTCAAGTGTTTGGTCTGAGGCCGGATTTGAACTCAGGTCCTCCTGAATCCAGAGCTGGTGCTCTATCCACTGTATCACCTAGCTGCCCCAACTGCTCCTTCTCTACCCTACTCTTAGGAAGCAGCTCAAAGTAGCCTTTGTGTTTCAAAGCCAGATGGAAGAGAAACAAGCAGAGGGAGGCAGGTCACTCCTTTGGTATATCTGTTTAGTTCTGGCACAGTATCCAATGTGGATACTTTTCATCATCTCACATTGTAAACTTCTCAGTCACACACATCTAGAAATAGGGTCACCCCAAGCTTTCACGTGGTCAACAAAAATATTGACTGACCCCAAAGGAGGGAATGATGCCTGCTACATATGTGCCATGTGAATTAGTCTACTCAGTCTCTAGGCTGCAGTCATTCTAAATTTGGCCCTTCTTCACAGCTCACCAAGCCCTAATTCTGTCGGCTAATTTATACACAGGGGAAGAGTGATATCTGTTACGTGAAATTTATCAGATCCTTTCTGGTATAACTTCCTGCTCTCTTGTATATTCAATATAAATTTACACATTTGAAAATATAAATCTCATATAATTGGACGGATCATTCAGAAAATTGATTATCAAGAAGCTTAATATTCAACGAAGGTTATGTTCTCCTATTTGTGGGGGAAGGCGTGCCTCAACTTTCAGGGTAAAAAACCAGGTCTGATTTTGAGCAGGCCAGGAGCAAGAATGAGCTTGAGGCCAGGATGGGCACTGGTTAGTTGGTAGGAATCTGTGTACCGCTAGCATTATGGTGCAAAAAGATTCAGAAAAATGAAGGTCACGAGGTCTGCCTGAGTGGGGCAGGCAATTAGAGACAGAAGCCAAACCAACTGCATCTTCAGTGATCAACTAGATTCCTGGCAACTAAGAAGATAAGCCAGAGTTTTAGGGAAACCACATAGAAGAAGCTCCAGAGTTGGAAAGGCTAAAATTGAAGCATTAGATAGATCTGGAAATGATAAAATTCTTAGAGAGGATATTAGTGAAGCTGGACAAGACTGTAAGTATCCTCCATTTGTGTAGTTAGGCCACTTGCGTATGGTTTGTATCCTGAGATCCTCCCAAGGTAGACAAGTTGTTTATACTTGACACAGCTGGGCTCGCTGGCTATGATTTTACTATTGATTCATAACTAAGAGGGCGGGGGGATGGAGACAATGAGGACCCAACTTTGCAGCCCAAAGATGAGGTTTATTTATATTTCTTGGGTGTAACAAAAGTTAGCAAGAATGAACAAAAAAGTTGCTCTTTGGGGAACCCCGGTATTACATATATATGTGTATATATATGTATATATATATATATATATATATATGTATATATATATATATATACATATATATATATACACACACACACATATATATATAGACACACACACACATATATATATATATACATATATAAAATGAGATAATATATGTAAAGTGCTTTGTAAACCTTAAAGTGCTGCATAAATGCTGGCTATTTTTATTAATGTTATTATTTAAATGGCGGTGTTGAGTAGTTCCTGTGCCTAGCATAGCATCTTACATATAGTTGGCACAAAGTTAATATTTGTTGAATCTAATTGAATGTATTATCCCTCTCAAGTGAATTTGTGGTGTAAAAGGGGACAATTCCATAGAGACCTGAAGGGATTACTTTATAATGGTAGAATTTCAGGCATCAGCAAAAGAGTAATGGGGAAGAAGATATTTTTGTTCAGGGGATGCCTTTCTAGGAACCTTCAAATCATTGCCATAGGGTCACACTAATCTGCCTCAACAATAAGACTAATGAACAAAAAAAAGCATAAGTAAATTTAATATTTCACATTACAATTAATACCTTAGAACTAACTTAGGCTTTCAAACAAAGATATTTGGCAAAGAACAACAAAAAGAACTGCTATACTATGCTGAAGACCACTGAATTTAAAAAATAAATTAACATGTATTGGAAATAAAAGAGTTTTTTGAGATCCTTTGTGCAAACCCCTCATTTTCTATGTGAAGATATTTAGACTCATTGGGGTTAAGTGATTTGCCTAGTCACACAGAACCTCCAATTTTAAGATGGTACAATAAAAAGAGCACTGAATAATAATAATAAGAAGAAATATATAATAGCTAGCATTTAGAACCATGCTCAAAGGGCTATAAAACTGTACATACCCTTTGACCCAGCAGTACCATTACTGGGTCTATATCCCAAAGACATTTTAAAAAAAATGAAGGGAAAGGACCTATTTGTACAAGAGTATTTATAGCAGCTCTTTTTGTGGTGGCTAAGAATTGGAAATTGAGGAATTTGGAAATCCTCCGTCAATTGGGGAATGGTTAAACAAGCTGTGGTATATAATTTTGAAGGAATATTATTGTGCTATAAGAAATGACAAGCAGGATGATTTTGGAAAAAACCTGAAACCATTTATATGAACTGATGCAAAGTAAAGTGAGAAGAATCAGGAGAACATTGTACACACTAATAGCAATATTGTGCGATAAAGAACTGTGAATGACTTAGCTATTCTCAGCAATACAATGATCCAAGACAATCCCAAAGTACTAATGATGAAGCATACTATCCTTGTCCAAAGAAAGAACTGATATTGTTTGAGTACAGACTGAAGCATGCTATTTTCACTTTCTTTCTTTCATTCTTTTTTCTTTTATTCAAGTCTTCTTGTACAAAATGACTAATATGGAAATGTTTTATGTGATTGCACATGTATAACCTGTATCTGATTATTTACTGTTGGGGGGGAAGGGAGCGAGGGAGAGAAAATATTTGGAACTCAAAACTTTTTTTAAAAAGTTAAAAATTGTTTTTAACATGTAATTGGGAGAAAATTGTGTGTGTGTGTGTGTGTGTGTGTGTGTGTGTAAGCTAGCATTTATGTGGTACTTTAAAGTTTACAAATATTAATTCATTATTTAAGCTCAATAACTCATTTGATCTTCACAACAGTTGTGTGAGATAAGTGCTATTCTTTTCTCCATTTTACGGATGAAGAAACAGGTAGACAGAAGCTAAGTGACTTGCCCGGGGTCACTTAGCTAGTATCTGAGGCTGGATTTGAACTCAGATTTTCCTCCTTACTTTAAGTCCAATGCTCTGCAAATCTACGCACCACTTAGCATTAGATGTCTGCAGATACAAATTCTATTCCTAGCTTTGCCACTAATTCATTAGCAATATGACCTTCAGCAAGTCACAAACCTTTCTGGGACACATTTTCTTCATTTGTAAAGTGAAAAGATTAGACTAGATGAAATTCTCTCCATTTCTGTGATCCTGTAACATCATCTGCTACATAATGCTAGACTCCCTACTTAATTCATCTTCCTTTGAAGGAGGGAAGGGTGAGTCAACTAGCAAAACTTCTTGCAGGTGCTGTTCTGAGGCTAATATTTAGATTACTGAATGTTCCTTTTTGGACTAAGTAATGCATTATTTAGCAAAGATCTTATTTGTTTATAGAGACAAAATGAGAACAAAATGGAGTGGTTTATGTTACAGATGTTTGATGGGAAGGCATCTCTGCAGAGCTGAACAAATGCTATGCTACATTGGTACCTTACTCTAAGGCAGTCCTGGGAGTTCATTTCTAGTACCCCCTTATGGGTAGAACTCCTTAATAATGAGGTAAATTCTGTCTTTCGGTAACAAATCTCGACAGATGATACAGAGATAGCTAGAGAGATAAATAGCTCAATACACAAAATATTTATCAAGTTCTGTGCTAAGCTCTGGGAATGCAAATACAAGCAAATACCAAGTCCTCAAAGTGCTTCCCCCTTCTAATGGGAAGAAAGCACAGAAAAGGGAAGTCAAGAGCTTGAGGGGAGGATATTGGGAAGTAATTGTGGAGGATGGGACAAAGTCTAGGAGGAGTCCAGAGGTTCATGGGTTAAGCAAGGTTTTGAGTAAGCATGGCTGCTGTGGGTGCTTTTCTCAAATGAGGATGGATTCACCCATTAGAGAAGACTGTAGAAGTGGAGAAATTGCCAGCTTGAAGATGGTTCCTGGGGTAGTCTTCCAGAAGGAATCAGGGGAGTCATGGGCTGAATCAGGTTTGGATATAGAATAATGTGTGCCTTTAAAGGGGTGGGGAGGAGTCTCAGATCAAATGTAACTTTATAGATATGAAGCTTCTGGATTGTATCTGGCTTACTCTGCCATCCTGGACTTATCCCTTCTGGTGAATTGATTCTGTACCCCTGGAGACCCATCAAACACAGTGCAAAATACATCAGAGTGTAGTGGTGGAGGGGTTAAGGAGTAGGTCAAACAAATACCAGGATAGTCTCCTCCCATCCTCCACTCTTACCCCACCCAGCCCTTTTCCCTTCCAGGGATAGCATACAGAAAGGGAATGATGACAAAGTCACTCAGAACACACTGCACCTTCTGCTTTGTAGCACTGCTTGGTTCCCTTAGTTTCAGTACTCAAGGCAGAACTTCCTTATACCAAATTCTACTTTACAGAAAAATTGGGCAAAATTCCAATTTTTTCTGGTTCATAAATTTTATTAATTAAAGGGCTGTCTTCTCAATAATAGGGTCAGGGAACTGGAGACAATAGACTACATGTTCCCTTAGTTATTGATTATGTCAAGAAGGAAATAAAATGATTTTATTGTTTTTTTTTCTTTTGTCCATTTATCCAATCATCAAACAGTCATTCAATTAAGTTCAATAAATATTTCTTAAGTGCCTGCTGTAATCAGGGCACTGTGCTGGATGCTGGGAGTACAAATATCCTCCCCCACAAGGAACTTATGGTCTGTGGGGTAGGGAGACTCAGGAATGTTGTGGCAGCAGACCTACAACTAGTATGAGGCAGAGCTTTGATCAGCGCATCAACATCCAGTGGAACATACTTTCCCCCTGAGAAGTGAGTGTGCTTCTTCCTTAGGAGGGCACACTCCCTATTTTCTGTAACATATGTCTGTCCACACACCTGGCCTTTTGGTCCTCTACTGACCCACGCTAATGTGGCACAGCCACCAGTTCCAGGGTCCCATACTGTTGTACCCTTCTCCTAATCCTACCCTTCAGTCAATCGATCAAATACCTCCCACAAGCAAAAGAGAATCCTTGCCCCCAAGAAGCTTATAATCAATCCCCACTGCCTCCCTTAGGAGTGAGACTAGACTGTTCCCTTTCCTAGTCTGACTACAACTGCAGGTGGTCTGTCCATTGCACTGTCCCCACTTCTCCCTACCTTCAACTGATTCTTCCTCAGGTTAAAAAAAAAAGTCAATTATATAGCCCTAGGTGGTGGAATACAGCACATACCCAAATAAGTATGGTAAAACACAGAATATGAGAGTGGTGAAGGAGAGCTATGCAAGGTGCTATAGGAAATCTGAGAAAAGATAATCACTTTTGTTAGGGCAAGTTTTGGGGGTGGGATGGGAAGGGAGGGGAGAACAGTTATGCCTTTGTGGAGAAAGTAGTATTTTAAGTGGGGTTTAAAGGAATGAAGAGAAAGGGAAGGGGGTAAATCTATTCTAAGCATGGGGAATAGTATGAGCAATGGCTTGGTGACAAGAGAAAGGAGGCAAGATTAGAATAAGGACCAGAGAGTTGTCTAGTTTGACTGGAGATACTGTAGGGAAAAGGAATAAACATTTATCTAGTGCCTAGTGCCAGACATTATGCGAAGTGCTGTACTAATATTATTTTATTTGATCCTCTCAGCAATCTGGGAGGTAGGTGCTTTTATTATCATTATTTTACAGTTGAGGAAACTGAGGCAGATAGAAGTGAAGTGACTTGCCCAGGGTCGCACAGCTGGTACATGTAACTGGATTTGAACTCAGATCTTCCTGACTACAAACTCAGCCACCTACCTGTCACCTAGATAATCACAGTAATAACAATAGCTTCAGTTTATACTGCACATTCACGTATGTTATCTCATTTCACCTTCATAACATCCCAGGGGGTAGGTACTGAATGGATTTTTAAAAAAATCTGGATTTGCCATTTCATCAGTATAGGGAATTCCCAGTGTGGCAATCCCTTCACCAATGCAACTCATCTATAACTCAGAGTCTTAGCTTCCTGGGACATGGAGAAGCTCAGTGAGTTAATCATGGTCACACAGTGTGTGTTAGAGGTGGGATTTGAATCTGGGTCCTCCCGATTACAAGGCTGATCTTGTATTCCAAGCTGCCTTGATGTAGGTAGCACATATATTATTGTATCTGTATTACGGAAACGAAGACTGAGAGAAAAGAAGTGATTTGACTCACAAGGTCATATTTTCTAGGAAGTGAAGGAGCTTTGAAAGTTCAATATTCTTTTCACTCCTTGGCTACGTTGGAGTCAGATTAACCAATGGCCTTTCATAGGAGTCGTTCTGAACTTGGCTGAATCCTGTGGTTATACTATAGCTGTGACAAAATAATAAGTACCTATAGCTGAAATAAATTTACACAGGGTGGGATGATTGAATGTGTTCCTAGTGTTCTCTGGTGCCCAGGGAGAAAAGCATGCTGCCGACATTGACAAAAAAGAAAGAGAGTGAGAGAACCCCTTTGAATTGACTGATTTCTCGGTAGTATTCATTATGGCACTGAAACATCATGTCAGGAATTTTTAATAAGTGACTGAACTATTATCACCTCTTCCTAAATGAATCTTTCTTGACTCAGCAAATATCCCGACAGTCTCTTGGCACTGTACTTTTTTCCTTCATTTGAATCTCCTTTCTGCAAAGCGTGGTTCACAGTCCTGTAATGCTTTCTTTTATTTATAAACAAGTCCTCCAGCCTGCTTAGAAAAAAAGGGATAATTAAAAAATACATAATTATCCAACGAGTACATTAATTATACTTTAGCATCCCAGTAGGGAGCTCCATCCTAGAGAATTCATTAGCTCCTGACCTGAAGAGTTGTAATGAAAAAATGTCACAGGGGACAACTTTTTGAATTATTGATTGGAAGGGGATTTTCTGGACTTTTTTTTACTTTAATTACATCCTTGAATAGAGAGAGAGGGACGGAATGCAGAGATTTCAAATAGATGAAAGGTAGAAAATGACTCTTTTTGAAATCCCCTCCTTATGAAGATGTAGCCATGAAGGCAATATCATTGGTGGTGGTTTCAAAATAGTGATAAAAGCTGGAGCACTAAACTTGGGGCTTAACATCAACAGTTTCCTTCGTGGAGCTTTGATAATGCAATATCCCAATGTGAGCACTATGGTCCATCCCATTTGATCAAATGAATTTAAAACATGAGAAAGCATCTGTGGTAATTAGCTCTGGAGGCTTGGAGATGGCAAGCTGTGACTATAGTATATCAAAAGGACCAGTTAAAAATGACAAATCTATCAACAAACTGCTTATTTGACTACTTAAGAGCACAAGAATGCTATCTTCTGTCAGAACAATGATGCTTTCCAACCATCAGTGTGCTGGTAAATGGTTAACTACTGATTCTCCCCTTAAAAATGTACATGACACACTTTTAAATTTAATCTGCATTATTAACGTTTCTCCCATCACTTTAGAAAGTAAAACAATAAAGCCCTGATTTTTAGTGTTTTCTAATTTCTGAGGTATAAATGCTCAACCAGAAAATTGAACAATCAGCTCTTTCCAGTCTGTGGGCACTGGCTCCATATCCGTCTGCTTTCAAACCATTGATCTGAGTTCTCTACAAGAATGTTGTAGAACAACTGTGTGTTTGTGGGGTGGGAGGAAGAATGGGTTGATTTCCATGACATTAACCTAAAAAGCTTATGTAGTATATGTTATCCATCATTCACAGATATGTTTGTGAATATCACCTAGTTAAACTTTATATATTTCAGTCTATGCCAGTTCTTAAGGTCCACATGTATACTACTACATAATGGGGACGTAGGCTTTGCTATGCTTAATGAACTTCTGCTGAAAGCTGCAAGATTTTGTCCCTCTCCTCTTGTGTTTTTAGTGTCTGGGGCAGCTAGGTAGCTCAGGGAATAGAGTACCAAATCTGGAATCACGAAGATGATCTAAGTTCAAATCAGACATTTACTAGCTGCGTGCCTCCTTAGCAAGTCACTTAGCCTCTATTTTTTTATTTTTGAATTTATATTTAATTTTCCCAATTATATTCAACAATTTTTTAACATACTTTAAAAAAATTTTGAGTTCCAAATTCCCTCTCCCTCCCTACCACCCTCCTTGAGAAGGTAAGCAATTTGATATAGATTATACATGTACAGTCATGCAAAACATTTCCATATTAGCCATTTTGTGAAAGAACACACAGACCAAGAAGAAAAAGAAAAAACCCAAGAAAAATAAAGTTCGATCTGCATTCAGACTCCATCGATTCTTTCTCTGGAGGTGGATAGCATTTTTCATCACATGTCCTTTGGAATAGTCTTGAATCTTTGTGTTGCTGAGAATAGCTAAGTCATTCGCTGTTGATCACTGTACAGTATTGCTGTTTCTAAGTACAATGTTGTCCTGACTTAACCTCTGTTTGCCTCAGTTTCCTCATCTAAGGAATATCACCTGTCTCCCAGGGTTGTTGTAAGAATCAAATGAGATAATTGTAAAGTGCTTAGCACAGTGCCTGGAACATAGTAAGCATCTATATAAGTGTTAGCTGTTATTTTTAGATATTACTATTTTTTAGGCTTGTCAAAGCTTAAAGACAATTTGCCTGGTTGGGCACTAGATATTGGGTGTGATGGGAATTGGAAGGGCTCATGAAAAGAGGTGCTAGTGTTTCTTCACAGTCTCAGAAAAGACTCTTCAAAAGTCACCAGCCTTGTTGTAGAACATAGGGTGGTGTACACACTAGCTCCATCCTGAGACAGGGAAAAGGTGAATGAAATCCAGTCACTGTAACCCAGAAGGAATAAGGGCTGGGGACCTTCTGTGGAGAAGGGCAAATTCTTACACCTGCCTCAGTTGTCACTTTGTGCACTCTCCAGGACAAAGCAGCGAGGCTGACTAACAGCAGAGCTTGTTGCTGTTTGGACTTCATTCTCCATCAGGCATGTGTTGTCTCGACTTGCGAGTGAATTGGATTTAAGGGAGGCAGAGCTGCGTAGCCTCACCCTCTCCTTCAGTCCTCGGAGTCCAGTGGCAAGCCACAGGTTGAGATGATTGGCGATGGCCCAGGATGCAGTAGGAGACCTTGACCTTTTTAAGGTCCTTCCTAGGTCTCAGTTTGTCTGAGGCAATGCCCAGTAATTAAAGGCTAGGCAAGAATTGAGGCAAAAGATGACCTAGTTTGCCCTCACAAAAGAATCAGTCTGGAAGGGAAAGACCCTTGGAGTTTCTGACGAACAGCAGAGCTTAGAATGTTGAATGGCTTTAAGATATGTTGGTGAGTTTAACATTATTATATAAAAATTAAAGTCCTACTTCAATGACTTATCATGATATGCAAGTGGTTTGAGCTCTTGAAAGCTATGCCAACAGATTGAATGCAAACTTTAACAGGTCTTACCAAGCTGGAATATGGTGACTAGCCCTAGTGGTGGACTATTGTGTCAGTTATCTGAGGTGCACCTAGTTAAATTTAGACAGGCTCATCATTAGGTTGACTGCAGGGTATAACAACTTTTGTTGACTGTCTATTAAATCCAGCAGGGGTACAGTCTGTGTTAGTGGAAGAAGACTCACTCCAGAGAAACTTGAAGTGTTGAGGTAAATTAGTAATTTAGACCTCTCCTTTATTAGGGTTAAATATCTATTTGTGGTCTAGTTGTATTTTTAATACAATTTAAGGGCATGTTCAAAGAAGGCAGCATGTGCCCTTTCCCCCCACATTACATTGCCTCCATGTTTTAGATGGCTAGATAGATAGATCTTGGCTGATAAAAAATTTATTAAGTGCACAGTATGTCTAGGCATTGTGCTAAGCACTGGAAATACAAATTCAAGCAAAAAAAAGATAGTTTTACTCTTAAGAAGCTTTGAGGTTTATACTATCATCACAAAATATATTGTTATGAAAATTTTGGTTATATAGAAGGCAGATACCTCTTGTGTCCTGAGGACTCCTCTTCAGAACAGTTCCTCTTTTCTTCTGAGATCTTTGTTTCTCATGTCTGGTCAAGGATCTGAGAATGGGGATTAAGGATATCACACATCTTCATGCTGTTTTAAGAAGCTCGCTGTGGTCCCAGCAAGGCTACCAAGCATTCACACTTACCTGCTAGACAACCCAAAGTCAGCCCTGTACACAGCTTTGACTAAATGGCCGTCTTCATGGTTCCACCAATGATCATGATGGTGACTGAAATCTACATCCCTGTATTGAAATTTTCTCAGATGGCCTATGGAGCCAATTTTCTTCCAGTGTTTCCTGGGAAGGATCAGGTAGGGATGTACTCTGTCAGAAGACAGTCTAACTAAGCCAGGCATATTTAGCCAGTAATAGGGCATCCATGGTGTTTTCATGGTTCACTTTGCTTATTTTTGAGAGACTCATTGAAGCCATTGTCATGGTGATCATAGGCTGTGGGGCTACATAATAGAGTGAAGTATTCTTCCTGCCACACTATCCTAACTGGAAGCCTAGACAACAGTAGTGACTCTAGTAGCATTTTTTAAAATTTGTAATCACTTTGATGATTAAAAAATTTTATCTAGAAACTGGCCCTAAATGGCCCAATCAGGCTGAGTAAAGCCTATTGCCCTATCAGATTAATCAATTAATTTATTAAAATTAACCCTAATTAATAATGATCAAGCTATTAATAACCTCATTCATATGTTTCTGGAGGTCTCATTTTTTGTTTTCTATTTATCTATAATCTCTGCAGCAGCTGTTTGCTTCACTTTGGAAATCATGTTCTTTCTGAGGCTCTGGAGAGCTTGGTGATAGCCCACACTTACTGTCATATGTGTCTTTAGGATGTAGTTCATGAGTTGCTGGGTTTTTTTCTTACTGTTTATAAATTAACTGTAAAGCATTTTTAAAAATGATCAAATGAAGACCACAAAGCATTGCTTGGCAAGAGCAAAAAAATTTTTTTTTCATATAGACACAGAATATCAAGATCAATATATGGTATTATCAATATCCCTGAGATCATCAAGATTGAGAAAATCAAGATATAGATAGATTGATTTTGAGATCAAGATCAGTTTTAAGACTAGTTTTGAGATAGATTGATATCAAGATCAATACCCATATCTATGTCTATTTCCTTTGATATAGATATTACTTACATCCATGTCACTTACATCACTTATATCTATCTCTACATCGACATCAACATCTACAATATCTCTATATGTATGTACACATGTATATATTTGCACATGTACATATATTCATGTGTGTATACATATATAAATATATGTACGTGTGTGTGTGTGTGTGTGTGTGTGTGTGAGAGAGAGAGAGAGAGAGAGAGAGAGAGAGAGAGAGAGAGAGAGAGAGAGAGAGAGAGAAACACCTATCTATCCTTTCTGTCTTTGATCTCCTCGAGGTACTACTAAGTATTCCTAGTAGTGGGCTCTCTGGATCAAAGAGTACAGACATTACCTTTTCAACATAATTTCAAGTTGTTTTCTAGAAGATATTTAGACCATTTCATAAGGTTTCATTCACATTATATTAGCATACTGTATTCTCTTAGGTCTTTAAGCCTTTACTATGACTGTTGGCTTCAAGCATTTCCATCTTTTGCCATCTTTGCCAATGTAATATGTGTGCTATTTTAAATTTATGTTTCTTTTATAATTAGTGATTTGGACTAATCTTTTATACAATAGTTGATAGCATTTTTTCCTTTTGAAAACTTTGTTCTTATCCTTTGACCACTTTATTTGGTTCTTGGTCATATATTTGCATTATTTCTTGACATAGCTTAAATATCAGACTTTCTATCAGCAATATTTGATGGAAAGGGTTTTTTTTTGTTAAAGATAGCTTCCTTTCTTATTCTTGAAGTATTGGTTTTGTTCAAAAGCCCTTTAATTTGATGTATTTAAAATTTTATGTTGCTACTCTGGTTGCCTTAGATTTTTTCATGGCTGGTATCTATTGGCCCCAGCCTGTTCTCAGCTGCTATTTAGTTAAAGTGGTAGCAATATCAGTTTGTTTGACAGTAAATGTCTCATATAGTTCATGCAGCCTGCTTATTTCTAATCGTGGAGAATAGGAACAAAGTTCTCCCCAGTTCTTAGCTATGCTGTGCCATCTGAGACAACCACCTCCCTCTACTTCTGTTCTGTCTCAGATCTGAGATTCTCACCAGTTTGTTATTCCTGGAGCACTGGACACGATTGTCTCTTCACCCAGTTCAGCCTAATTAACTCTCTCAGGAGATTTCTGCATGATGTAGCATTTTACAACCCAACTTTTAAAAACAGACTATTGCCAAATATATGTTAAACAAAACAAAATCACCAGATACCAGAAAAGCTAAGTCAAACAATCATAACAAATATTTCTTCACATTTGTGTTCCAGCATTTGGTGAATAAATCTATATCCATCCAAACAGGACCTTAGAGCTAGAAGGGAATTTTAAGACGTTGTAGTTCAACTCTTTTTTACACAGGGAGACAGTGTGATGTAGCAGAAATAGCAGAGGGCTTGAAGTCAGGACATTTGAGTCCTGGCTTGAATACTTCTTAGCAGTGTGCCTATGGGCACACATTTCTGAGTTTCAGTTTCCTCATCTGTGAAACTGAGATAATGAGGAAATAATTGTGTAAACTTTTAAGTGTTATTGAAATGTAAGTCATCATCATTATTATTATTATTATTATTATTATTATTGTTATGTATGAGAAAGCTTAGGGATCACAAATGAGGTTAGTCGTTGACTGGGAACTAGAAGCCTGGTTTTCTAATTGCTGGTCTGTTTTTTTTCTACTACCCCACAATGTCCTTCTATTTAAATTTTTTAAAGTGATGGAATAATTTAAAGAGTAGCATGATGCCTTCTTTTTATGGTAATAATAACAGCACTCATGATGATGTATTAAATGAGATTACATATATTTATACATATATGCATATATATGCATATATATATATATATATATATATAAATATCACTTCATAAACCTTAAAGTGTTTTCTATAAGCCCTCACTATTATTAGATGCCTTTTAGGACAGTAGGGGACCCCTTAGTAATGATTGGGGTTTGTTTTTACCTTTGGCATGTTGGCCTGAGCACCTAGGTGGTGCAGTAGATAGATTGCTGGGCCTGGAGTTAGGAAGACTCATCTTCCTGAGTTCAAATCTGGCCTCAGACACTTACTAGCTGTGTGACCCTGGGCAAGTCACTTAACCCTGTTTGCCTTAGTTTCCTCATCTATAAAATGAGCAGGAGAAGGAAATGGAAAACAATGCTATATCTTTGCCAAGAAATCCCCAAATGGGGTCACAAAGAGTTGGACATGACTGAACGACAGCAACAAAATGAGGACAATGCTCTTTGCCTAACTGACCAAATGGATTTTCTTTTTTTTGGCTAGGCAATGGGGTTAAGTGACTTGCCCAGGGTCACACAGCTAGTAAGTGTTATGTGTCTGAGGCTGAGTTTGAACTCAGGTCCTCCTGAATCCAGGGCCAGTGCTCTATCCCCTGTGCCACCTAGCTGCCCCTGGATTTTCATTAAGTGCAAATGAGATCATGGGAAAAGGGCTTTGTTAGCCATAAAGTGCTGCAGGAGTGTCAGCTGTTAGTACATATCACACAAGATTGTGGTGAAGACTAATTGAGGTAATGTTGAAATAATACTCTTCGTGACCTGAGGGCATGATACTTAGGGGTAAGGTATTTGAAAAACCTTCATCTTCATTCTGAATTCCCCTATTCACTGTGGTTCTACCTCTGCTTGCATTCTAGCCTATACACACACACACACACACACACACACACACACACGTATATGTATATACATATATTATATATATATATATTTTTTTCTGTAGTAAATGAGCAAAGGCTAGACTTTGTTTCTAGAGTGAGCAAATCAATCAAGTATTTATTAAATGCCTCCTCTAGGTCAGTCACTGTGCTAGGAGCTAGGGATAAAAAATTTAAAAAGTGAAACAATACTGGCTTTCAAGGAGCTTCATTCAATCATGGCAGACAAAGGATTTATATATAAAAGTATATATATATATATATTTATAAATGCAAGATATTGAGGGAGGGAAAGGGGAGAGTGAGAGAATGTGGGCAAATGGGAAAGGTTGGCTACTGACCAGTAGCTCCATCAAAATAGTCATTTGGCCAAAATGGTATGTAAATACAATGAAATACTATTGTGCCATAGGAAATGATGGAGGGAATGGTTTCAGAGAAACCTGGAAAGACTTGTATGCGTTGATACAGAGTGAAGTGAGCAGAACCAAGGGGACGGTTTATACTATAATAATATCTTGAAAACCAAAAACTTTGAAAAACATAAAAACTCCGATCAACACAATGACCAATTATGATTCCAGAGGACTAATGATGAGGGATGTGAGGGAATTGGGGGGATTAGAATAGCAAGTGGTAGTGGAAACTGAGTGAACCATACTGACTCCGTCTTGTGACTCAGTTCTGGAGCTAGCTCACTTCCCTTTCTATTCGCTTATGGATCTTTTCCAGCTTCTGCCTTGTAAGAAAACTTTATTCAGTTGTGGGAATTGTGAGAGAGCTTCTCGCATCAATCTTGGGATCTGACTGGGTTTCTGATCAACATAATTTAGGCCTTTAGTTAAGGGTGTCCCGCTGTTACCCACTTCCTTGTATAGAGGTGATGACTTAGGCATACAGAATGAGACAAATACTTTTGGATGTGGTTAGCGTGGAAATATTCTTTTCTTGTCTGCATAGTTGTTAGAAGAGTTTTGTTTTTCTTTGTCTCCTCTTTTCCCCCATGAAGTGAGAGTTAAAAAATAAATACTAGTTAATTTTAAAAATTAATTAAAAATTTAAAAAGAATACAGACACAAAGGACTACTAAGTGGCTAGCTGTTGAAGACTGGCTATTGTCTACTAAGAGACGGAAAGCGAACGAGCATTTATTAGGTGTCTACTACGTGCCAATCATGTGCTTTGCAAATATTATCTCATTTCATCCTCACAACAACCCTGTGAGTAGATGTTATTATTATCCTCCCATTTTACAGTTGAGAAAACTGAGGCAAACAGAAGTTCAGTGACTTGCCTAGGGTCAAACAGCTAGTAAGTGTCTGAGGACAGATTTGAACTCAGGACTTCCTGACTCCAGGCCTAGTGCTCTATCTACTGTACTACCTAGCTGACCCTAAAATAAAATATTGGGGAAATGAGATACGGAGGAAATATGCCCCATCATATGCAGGGAATTCAACATCAAGCTTCTGAATGCTGCATTACGCCCTGAAGGCATTTAGTTTAGGAAAGAAAGGGATCTGGAAAAAATATAAAATGCTATGGCATTTGAATGTTGGAATCAGCACAAAGTGAATGCCAACAGTTTCACACATACAGAGTTTTAGATTTCTCCATACTAATTAATGTGACCATTTTACAAATTGATTCATAGTGTCAAATGCTGAGCATAAAGCTGGAAAAGATTTAATATACTAGGAAACTGAGATGGTTTTACTGCCTTGACTCATGCCCATTATTTTTATTACATGTAGAAACCTAAACACGAATGAGCTTTATGAGCAAATTAAATTTTACTTGTTTATTTTTTTTAAGTTATCAAGTCAGAGTATGGATTTAAAACAGATGCCTCCCCAAGATCAAATTCACCATTTATTTTATTAACACACAGGAGAATCATGGAGGTTGCTATTTTATCTTTTAGTGTATGTGTTTTCCCCCCTTTTCCTCCCAGGGTAGATGAAAATTATCTTTCTAATATTTTGGCAGATATTGGATAGTGGATAATCACCTGGATATTGCCAGACATTTTATTTTGAACCAAACTTCCGTAAAGACTTTTGAATATTTATGGGTTCTCAAATAAAATCAGAAGCAATTTTCATCTACAAAATTCTCTCCCAAACCCATCAGGAGAAGATGTGTGTGGAGAAACGAAACTTGAGCCCCTTCATTGCTCTTAAAATAACTAACATGAGCCCGATCCCGTGAGGAGTACTTTTGGAGGACAGTAGATAGGATTGGCTGACCTTCACAAATCATACTGGGCAAATTTCCATGATGTCATGCTGCTAGGTAGGGTTTACAGTGGCAGGGCCTTGCTGTTTCCTGCCTACCATCTTCTCATTCTAGCCATTTCCTTAATTCTAAGGCTGGGTCTTATTGATAAATACACATAGTGTTTTAACTCTATTCCCTACCTTGCCAGCTCCCTCTCCTTTACCCCCAAAACCAAACACGTGTTTTTTTTTTTAATTTTAATTTTTTTGGTTGTGTGGTGCTTAAGAATGGTGTTGATAGTTTTTCATCTTCAACTACTCCTATGGACTATGTTTAGATACAACCTAAAGGTACAGGCCAGTCCCCAGTTCCCAGCAAGGCATCTGGCAAATGCCCATGGAAGTAGTCTATTGCTGACCCCTATAGTACCTTGTATCGTCACTGCAAAAAGGTATATACAACCTCTAAACTAGATCACATTGTATCATCACTACAAAAAGGTATATACAACCTCTAAACTAGATCGTAAGGAAGTCTGTCTGGTTCTTTGGGCCATCTTCATACCCAATAATGATTCTTAGGACTGCAATATTAAGAGGGGATAGTGTGGTGGCCATGGAAAGAGTACGAATAATATTGGATTTGAGGTCAAGGCACTTGGTGGTTCAGATCCCGTTCAACTATGCATTTACCTGTTCCATTTTAGGCAAATCTCTCAACCTCTCTGGGCTTTGGTTTCCTCATTTGTAAAATGAGGGAGCTGGACTAAATGACTGTTAATGTCCATTTCAGTTTTAAATCTGTGATCCTAAAATTAGCTATGCCTTAGTCTGAGTATTTACTATACAGGCACTTCATTAGTTCTACATAGCCTGAAGAGAAGAGGAAAGAGGACAACTTTCTAATAAGGGGGGAGTAAGTAGACAGATAACCAGGGGGGAAAATGAACCAACTAGACAAATAATATGTCACTTGGGTGATAGAAAAATTCAGCTTGAGAGGCAGGTGGTTGCAGTTGGATGAGGAATGCTCAAAATCATCCTCTTTCCTAGTCAGTGTAGACTTGTCCCCAACTTAGTCTGTGTGTATGAACTGACTAGAGCTGATCTGGCCTATTGGCCATTATTCAAACATGTGTTGTTTAATTCTGTATCAATTCTATGCTGAGGTTAGAGGATAATCTTGTTGATTTTGTGATGCATTACTTGGAAAAAATACAGTTAAACCTTTAGAGAAATTTATTCCTCTTCATCTATCTCTCTAAGAGACACTGAACAAATAAAACATTTTCCAATGATGTAATAAAAAGCACAAGTAAGTGTGGGCTAGTAACATCATTACTCATGTTTTGTCTTGGAAACACAATGTTGGAAGGCACCTCAAAAGATTTTCATCTTCATTTCCCTGTCTTCCGCCACCCAAACTATCCCAGAGACTGTTATGAACTACAAGGAAAGCACATTTTTACCAACTTCTAATAATAACAGTAGCTAGTATTTATAAAGTGTTTTAAGGTTTACAAAGTGCTTTTCAAATGTTAACTCATTTAATCTTCAAAACAACCTTGCAAAGTAGGTGTATTTTCATCTTCATTTTATAGATGAAGACAATGAGATGAGAGAGGCTAAGGGATTTGCCCGGTATTATACAATTAGTAATGTCTGAAGCAGGATTTGTATTCCAAGTATGGCACTTGTGCCATCTAGCTACTTATACAGTATTTGGGCGGGGGGGGAAGACAGGCTAAAGATGAGTTTAAAAAAATGCAACCTGAGATTTAATTTACATAGAACTAATGGGCTATTATTTATTCATACTTATGTTTAACATGATATAAATATGTGAAAATGTGGCTTTTGGTTGTCTTGGAAAAACTTTCCAGTATCAAAAGGCAGAATAATGCCACAAGAAGCCATCCTGTTACAGCAGATGCCATCACTGAATGATACAGGCTTTCTCCCAAGTCAGTTTTCAGCCCCTAAAACACAAATGAGTACTCCCACCTCCTCCCCCACCCCATATATAAAAGTGGATTGGAGTTTGCCATCTTGAAGATGGTGCATTGAATTGGGAGTCAGGGAGCTTAGGTTTGTTTCCTATTGATTGTTCATTTCATAAACAGAGAGAAGACACAGCAGAATGAAACTTTTCTAACAGCAGCCTGGTGGATCATTGATCTTTAACTTTAAAGTTAAACAAAAGGTATGACTGCAATTACTCCATACCCATGTAATTTATTACTGTTCTCTCAGTGAACTAATCCCACAGAATTGAACATTAAATTGTGCAATTTGTAAAAAGGATGAATATTGAAACCATTTCACAAAGAACATTTTAATCTAGAAATCATTATAGAATTATGAGTTCAGTCTTCAAATGGACTTTATGAAAGTTGAGCGTCAAATTTTATTGAATATGCATAGACTTTCTAACATAGAGAGTTGAAAATTAACATTCTAGAAGAAATAAAGTCGGCTGAATATAATATTAGGACCCTTTATGGTCTTGGTCTTCTAGAGTTTGGAATTAGATAGCTTCTTGAATCAAATGCTATTTTTGTTTCTTTATGAAGTTATAAGAACTTACATAGCCAACTGAGTGCAGCATCCTTCCATACTCCAAGCAGTCATCTTGGGGAGACTATACATATTCCGATCATGTGTAGGCAGCAGGGCAGTGCAATAGATAGATCACTGGTCCTGGAGTCAAGAAGGCTTGAATTCAAATTCATCCTCAGATGCTTACTAGCTGTGTGACTCTGGGCAAGTCACTTAAATGCTATGTTAGTTTCCTCATCTGTAAAATGGGGATAATAATAGCACCTTATAGGTTTATCATGAGGACCAAATGAAATAACATTTGTAAAGTCCTTAGTACAGTGCCTCGTACATAGTAGGTGCTTTATAAATGATTATCTCCTTTCCTTATTTCATTGTGTGTATAGGGGCAGTATGGCATAAGAGGTGGAGTGCTGACCTTGGGGTCAGTAAGACCTGAGGTCGAATCCATCTCTGATGCTTTCTAGTTGTGTAGCACCACACCCAAGGCTCTTAACCTCTCTGAACCCTAGCTTCCTGAACTCTAAAACGGGGACAATAATACCTCTAGCACTTACTTCACAGGGCTGTTGTGTGGCTCAGATGAAATAATGTACATTAAGAGTCTTTTTGAGAACTTTACAATGCTGAGTAAATGTTAGCTAGTAGTATACTGTCATTGCTCAAACTGCTCTATGGTGATTATCTTCAGAGCCAAATACGTAAGAATAATAGCTTTGTTGCAGTAATAGTCATACCTTGGTTTTGACTAGTAGAACTTCCTCAGCTTGATTATATATTTTATTCGGCACACACCTCTGAAAACCCAGCTATTTCCAAAATCAAAACCACTCTCATATGATTAACTATTTTGAGATTTTTCAAAATAATGTGCAGTAGGGCTTAAAGTAAATTTTTGATAGGAATGTTTTTTTTTGAGTAATAGCAACATCATTGGAATAAATACACAGCTTTCCCAGGGTACTACTTTGAAGAAGTAACATTCTCATATTTCTGACTCTGTCATTAGATTTTGTAAGCTCCTTGAGGGCAGGGACTACCTTTTGCCTGTTTTTATATCCCCAGCACTAAGTGCAGCACCTGGCACATAGTATATGCTTAATAAATGTTTTGGAATTGAAATGTTTATTGAATTGACCTCATATTTGGATATTTACATTCTAGTGTAGAACCACAGAATGTTAGCAGCTGATAGAACTCAGCCCCATTTCATAAGTGAAAAAAAAAACTGAAATCTGGGAAGATAGAAATGACTTGTTCAGTGTCACAAAAAACTAGTTAGTGGCAAAGCCCTCTTGACTCCCAACTCAGTACTCTACACCATAATTGGAAGTTGCCGTTTGGAACCAGTCACATGACTGGTTGTATAAATTGCAGTTTGCTTGATTCATTCAGTTGGTAATGATATGTTGGTTTATAAAGAGTTAGGCCATATAATTTGTTGAGTTCATATCAGGAAGATGCTAAGAACTTTGTTTATAATAGCGCATAACGAACTTTGTTGAATGTGTAGGCAGTTAAATGTGAGCAGAAACAATACTCAAATATTCCAATCAATTTGTGCTCTCATCCAGGTGGGTGATCAGTCCCATGCTATAGATTAAAGTTTTAGATCATTTAAATGCTATAGATTAAAGACAGATGCCTGCTGTCCTGTGTGACTTTTGTCCATGTCCACCCAAGTTCGCCCTGGGGTGGGAGGACAGTCCATCCAATGTGTCTTCCTCATTTTCTCTTGACATTGTTAGCATACCAATCAAACAATGGGCTATCCAGTGGTTATCCCTCAAACTTGCCATGTGACAAGCCCATTTTCTCTTTTTTAATCATGTAGTTCTTTGATGACTTCCTTTACTCTGCTTCTCCTTGTTAATGTATCACAGGCTCATGATTCACCTGTCTGTTTGCCCTCTGGAAGAGTTTCAGTTTGATCCATCAAAGACTATAGTGTTCCACACAATGATAGTGCAAAATTAATGGCTAACATCTTATTTTCTGCTTGGTTTCTACTTACAACACAATAGATTTTTTTTTCGCCTTAGGAATTAACTCTTGACAAATTATAAAATCCATTTCATATTTTCTTGGTACCCTTTATCTTACATTTTGGCAATGAGATTTTCTCTCCTATTCAGTGAAACTACTTTTTCCATTTTCTGGAAATGTTTTTTTGGCAGCTGTTACTACACATCAGCAAGGCATATTGGTCAGGGGAAATCTGCAAGTGACTGAAAGCTTTGTAAGAAGACCTTGTACTTCCATTTCTAATGGTTCCCAGGTATGTAGGATCAAGGAGAGATTTGAGGCACCCTATTATAATATAATATATATACCAGCAGCCTATTATAACAGTCCAAGTGTGAGGCAATAGAGCCAGCACTGGGTGGAGAGGCCATATATTAGAGATTATGTGAGGGTAGAATTGACCAGACTTGGCAACAGATTAGCTATGGGTGGTGAAAAAGTGCAAAGTTGAGGAGGAGGACACCAGCATTGTGAGCCAATGTGACTAGGAAGATGGTGGTGACCCCTAAAACAATATGGAAGTTGGAAGAGGAAGGGCTTAAGGAGGGGGGAAGAATGTGTGCAGTCTAAGATGTCTATGGGACGTACAATTCAAGATGTCCGATAGACAGTTGGAAATGTGAGATGTGAAGTCAGGACAGGCTGAATAAATAGATCTGAGCAAGTTGCTTACCTTCTGAGTGTTCCAGGCAGTTCTCTAATTTTATAAATGGCAGACTAGGTCCTATTTACTTCTGAGGAGGGAGTTTCCTCACTGTGCATTCCTTACACCCATGAAATGCCAGTCCTAGTTTTTAATAATAATATTAAAAAAAATAAATAACATTATGTCATGCCTACTATGTGCCAGGCACTGTGATAAGTACTTTACAAGTAATATCTCATTTGATCCTCATAACAAACCTTGGGAGGGAGGTGCTATTATTACCCCCATTTTACAGATGAGGAAACTGAGTCAAATAGAGGTTAATTGACTTGCCTACGGTCACACAGCTAGGAAGTTTCTGAAGCTGGATTTGAACTCAGATCTTTCTTTTTGACTCCGGGCCCTGTACCCTATCCACAGCACCATTAATCAAGCTCCTTACTTCTCCGTGCTTGATACTCATCATAGATGCTGTAGCATCTTGTATCCCATCTAGGTAGCTCAACATCAACTGAGATTCCGCTTCAAAGTTCTGATACTATCCTAGCAACAGGCTGTCCTCTATCAAAGGCCCCACCCAGTAACATGCATCCCCTCTCAGCTCCCTAATCACAAAACTGCTCACCCCTGCTTAAATGCAAAGATTCAGGCTTGTGTTCTAAATATGACTAAACTCCCTGACCCGAGAAACTATCGTGTCTCCTCTTCTTTCCCCTGAAAAATATGGGGAGGGATTAGATGAGTGACTCCTGTAGAGTGCCTGGCATCTCTGTGGCTGCTGTTGTTTGTCCTTCCTTCTCGAAGAGGACCATGACATCGGGGAGGTGATGTCGCGACTTACAAGTGAGTTAGATTTACTGTGCAAAGTCACCAGCCTCACTTTCTCCTCCAGAGCCATCTGGGTCCAGTGGCCAGATAAAGATCAGGACAACTGGACATGGCCCTGGGTGCAGTGGGAGACCTTGGCCTTTTTAAGCACCAGGTCTCCGTATGACTGAGCACCTGGCATAGGGAGTGGGGGGAAAGCAAGGTGCTGTTCTGTTGAACCAAGTATATGCCTGTAAATGCTTGGGACTGCTGCAGCTGTTCTAGGTCAGTCAGTCAACAAGCGTAAGCACTTATTATATACCAGGCCCTGAGCTAATGCTGGGGATATAAAGACTAAAACTGTTCCTGCCCTCTTGGGACTTGGAGTCTAATGGAGGAGACAACATATAATACGAATAGGTACATAAAGATACACACAGGGAAAATAGAAGGCAATCTCGGTGTGGGGGGAGGGAGCACTAGCAACTGAGGGGACCAGGAAAGGCATCTTGCACATGCTAAGATTTGAGCAGAGTCTTAGAGGAAGATCCAGGGAAGGTAAGAAGCCAACATGAGGAGGGAGGGTAAGTCCATCCAAGCTGATAAGGAGAAGGGTAATAATAACAATGACACTTGCAAAGGGTTTAAAATCCAGTACCCCACTTGATCATGGCAATAATGTCAACTCTGAAGTTGATATTAAAGATATTCTCAACATTTTACATAGGAGTAAATGGAGGCACAGAGTGGTTTCTATTTAAGTTGTTAAGGCCAGAAGCAGCGTTCAAATTCATCTTCCTCCTTCTGGGTCTGACATTCTTTCCACCTCACCATACTGTTGTCTATTTCTGAGGTGACTGTTGGGTTGCACAGGGGTCTTACTTCTTGTCCCTGCTTTCCTCCTCCCTTTCAGAAACTGAGGCCCACAAGTAAACTGTGCGGTGCCCCTAATTCAGTTACCGCTATACTCAGAACCTGATCTCATATGTCTCACTGTTGTTCACCCTAACTGACTATCACCTTCTTGAAGGAAGAGATGATTAGGCTTTTGTCTTTGTCTCCCTCGAGTGCACAGTGCCTGGGACATAACAGGTGCTTCACAAATGCTTATTGAAATGAACCAGACTACAAACCTGCCAAGAGGCACACACCTTCAGACAACATAATTACTATGTTGGTTGGTTGTTGTCCTTTGTTCTCGGAGAGGACCAAAATGACATCATCATGTTAGAGTCAAGTGACAGTGTGTCATCTGGCTGATCAGACTAGCAGGGGCTCAGAGCACTCTACCACAGGTTGGGTACAAACAGGCCATGTGAGCTGTTTGGGGTGGATTCTCTAAAGTTGTTCATCTCATGTTTCTTTTGAGCCACTTCAATTCTGCTTTGCTCATAGAGCACAGCACCTTCTCTGATGAAGGCTCTCCATGCTGGGCAGTCCTGTGCCAGTGTCTCTTATGTCATGCAGTCAATTCCAGAGTTCCTAAGAGAGACCTTGGGAATGTCCTGATACTACTTTTTCTGACCATCATGTAAGTGCTTGACCTGTGTGAGTTCTCCATAAAATAGTCTTTTAGGTGTATGTTTGGCATTTGAACAATGTAGAGGAGAAGGACATGCATAGCAAGCTCCACCACTGAACCCTGGCTCCCACCATTCACTCTCTACTCTCATGCCTTGCTATGATGATGAGGCCTCTTAGCTGCTGTACTCATTCACTAGCTCTCATAGCTCTTGTGCCCAAATGCATATTCACTGGAACCAGCTTTAGCGCCAGCCTTTCCTTTCATCCTGCTGACTAACAAGACCCAGGCCAGGTTCCAGTCACCCCAAAGACACACAACAATCCTTTTTTGCAACTGTCCTTGTAATGACAGGAGGTGGAAGGGGAAAATCTTCCTGTGTAACACAGGTAGCACCTCTGTCTTCCCTTCTCAGCTTAGCAACGTCAGAATATCCTGACAACCTGCATGTAGAACTTGGGCAATACAACAAACCTTGAACTAATATTAGGAACAGATAATGGCAGAAATGGTGCAGAACGGATGCTCCCTTGCTGGAGCCAAGAGACCAGGTCTGGATGGACTATATGCATTTGCTTGTAAGATGGCCTATTGTAGACCTTCGATAAACACTCTTTGGGGCCCTTCATTGCATCCGGTGTTTAAATTTGATGACACATTAAATAAAATCACCCATTGTTCTGTTTCCAATTCACTTGGTATTACAGATATTCTGCCTAAAACTTATCCATCTCCAGTGTTACTGAAACAATAGCAAGGACAGCCAGCTTCCTATTATAATTCTATGTCAATTAGTATTAATTATGATATGGAATGTATTTAATGTATAATATAGTATACTATTATGATCTGATTATGTAATATGATTATAGAATTATATATTTAAGTATAATAGTAATTGCATAGTATATAATCATAATTATAGATCAGAATTTTATTATATTACTCTGATTATTGGAAGCATATCAGGTATGAGAGATCCTAGACTGTAAGTAGTGGGGAAGGTGCTAATACTGCAGAACAAGTCTATAATCACTTCCACATGATAGCTCTTCGAGTACTGGAACACAGCTCTCAGATCTTATGATCTCTTTTCTGTACCATACAGTCTTAGTTCTTGCGGCCAATTCTTCTGTGGAGTGGGCTGGAGGTCTCTCATCCTCCCCCCTTTGGATACTGTAATTTAGGAAGGCTGTTCTTGGTCAGGACCCAGAACTTCCCGCAATATTCCAGAAAGGATCCGACCAGGGCAGAGTAGAGTCCATTTGTCACTTACTCGGTCTTGAACACTATATCTTTCTTAAGACAATGTAAGTTCACATGAGTTTTTTTTAGCTGTCAACTCATATTGAGCTTGCAAACCAGTAAACTCCCTCTGTACTTTTCAAGTTTCTGTCTAACCCTGTATATCTGATCCTTATGTAGTTGGCTGTTTGAGCCCGAGTTTAAGACTTAACGGTTTTCACTGGTAAATTTCATCTTATTTGATTCAGCCCAGTACTCAAGCTCGTCAAAAACCTGACAGTCACCCAGTGAGTTCTCTCTCCCAGCTTTGTAATCTGCAGATTTGATAAGCCTGACATCAGTGCCTTTAATCCAAATCTTTGATAAAAATGTTAAGTAGCCCAAAACACGTAGATCCCTGGAGCGCTCTCCTGGAGACCTCCTTCCAAGGTGATATTGAATCATTACAAATTAAGTTTGATCATTCAGTCAGCTCTGAATCCATTTAATTGAAGGATCATATAACCTACACTTCTTTATCTTTGCCACAAGAAGAGATACTTTATCAAAAACTTTGTTCACTTAATCAAACATCATTGCAAATAAAGTAACAAAAGATAATCTCATGCACATGAGATAAGGCTCTGATAGGTGGGGGAAAGTACACATGCAGAGAACATATTACAAGTGGAAGGCACTCATAGAAAACATGTGCCCAGAGGACATGCATGGAAGGTAAACACTTCAAGAACTAGTGTGTGGAGGGTACATATGTCAGGGGTTGATGTGGCCAGAGTATACTTGTGACTGGGCCAATTCCTATCTACAGAGCTGGGACAATGTTGCAGAGCTACTGAGGTCCTATGGTGATGTCATCAGGTTGCTTTTTGCTAAGCATCATTTCTGGTCAACGGGTATCAGCCAGTACACCCAGACAGACAGCAGTTTGCAAAAAGGTAGCAGGATGCTCTTTACTGAGATTGAATCTATTCTTTTCACTTCCTGTGCCTGGTGCTAATTCAAAGTCCCTGGTCCTAGGCAACTATGTGACTTAAGGCTAGGAAATTGCTTGTCACTCCTGTCAAATCTTGATTGATATCCTCTGTTCCCAAAAGCTATTTTGGTAACTCTGCTCAAAATATACAATTCCTACCGGAACTGTGTGAAGGCTAAGGTGCTGGGTTGACCCCGGAGCCCAAGATCTCTTTTATTGGCATTCAGTTAAAGAGAGAGAAATAACAAATGCCAGGTGAAGAAGCTGAGGTCATCGCCTTAAATCCAGGTCCACCTTCCTGGGTTTATTATGTACATCTAGCAGGAACCAAACCTCTTTGATCCTTTTTTGGTTATGTCTCCTCAGCACAAGTTCCCCCATTCTTAGTTCAAAGGTAGAGACTCAAAGGATGAAGGATATCCATACTCCTGTATTAAACACCCATTTTCACCCAAAGCACCTAGAGACCACAGTCTTGTACCTCAGAGGGAGGGTGAGAAAATACCTTAAAAAGGGGAATAATGTTAGCAAGAGTGATCCGTGTGGGAGGAAGGAGATGAGGTAGAGTAAGACTGCCAGCCAGCTGTGTACCAGAAATTCCACTTAGACCTGGTTAGGGAAGAGTACATATTTGGATTAGGTCAGCCTTGCAGTCAGTGCTGGTGTACAAGCAAGGTTCTAGCAAGGGGCCTATATTTCTCCTTCTAGTTCCCGAGAGCTCTTCTCCAACAGGCTCAGTCCTGGACATAAGAGCATTCTGGCTTACCATATCTAGAATAGTAATTGTAGCAGCCTTGTTGGTGTCTTTTCTAGCACTGAGGAGACTGAAATAAGAAATTCCAGCAATAAAGATTCTACTTCTTCATGTTTTTCTTTAGTTTACTGAAACTTTTATTGTTAATTACTGAGAACTTTAAGGCAAAACTAGAACGAAACAAAAATCAAAATGTCAAAATGGCCAGTACTTTGTGAGTTCAGTGAGTGAGGATACCTTGGGATTGACTACCCAGGTATCTTAGACCAGGTGTATGTTTGTGCCAAATGTAAATTTGGTATCTGGAAAGATTAAATCAGTGAGACAACAACAAAACAACTCAACAACCTCTGCTCAACTTTTAATTAAATATAAACAAACACTCAGGAAAATTATAACTTGACAGGTGCAGTTCTGGGGACTAGTAGGGGACTCAGCCATCTGACCCCTCAAAGAGCATAAACTCTTATCAATAGAGACAATATGTACATGTGTAAGCAGATACTGAATAGTATAAAACAAACACAAGGTAGTCAAATATAAAGTAGTTAGGGAAGGAGGAAACTAGAAGATAGAAGAATGGGGAAAGTCTTCCTCTAAAAGATAGGATTTGACCTGAGTCTTGAAGCAAGGTGGGGTTAAGTTTCACCTCTGACAAATATTGGCTGTGTAAACCCTGGGCAAGTCACTAACCTATCAGCATCCAAGGGAGTTTGCTAAGACAGTAAGTTGCAGAGAAGGTGCCCACAAGCATTGATAGAGGAAATTCCTCTCCAGGAATTAGCTATCTCAATGAAATCACAGAACTGCTTGAGAGAGAGACACATACACACACACAGACAGAGAGAGAGAGAAATGAGAGATTCTTTGAGGCAGAGGTCAGATAGATGTACATTCTAAGAACAAGGTGTGGCCAATGTGAAGTACAGCCCTTCTCACTGTCTACCCATTATTATTCTGTTTACTCTATTCTCTTTTCCTCTGTCCTCCCTCCCCTCTTGCCCTGGTTTTCTCTTTTTTCCTTTTCCTCTATCCATTTGTCCTGTGCCAGTGACATCCTTTGACACTGATCTCAACTAGGACAAATAGATTCAATTCTGAGTTAAAGAGTGTCTTCACTCCTGATTTATGCTTTCCCTGTGAAAATGTCTCTTAGAGGTCACTTTAATACAGGATCATGCCTTAACTGCCACTTTGTGGTCTCTGTTCTTAAACCAGGGAGGTCAAATCCTCTTTTCTCTTCTAGTCTGTTCAACATTTCACCATTTCTGTATCCGTATCTCCACAATCTCTAGTTCTCCAAATTTCTAAAGTTTCTAAGATTTTTATACTTTTGGAGTTCTGGAAGTCCTCTATTTCAATAAAGATCCAATTCTTCCTATTAGATTATAGTCAGTTTTGCTGGATAAGTTATTCTTTGTTGTAACCCTCTATTTTTTCCTTTCTAGAATGTCATATTTCATGTCCTCTACTCTTTCATATAAATCCTATGTGAGCCTGACTGCCAACTTGGTATTTGAATTTTTTCTTTCTTGGTGTTTATATTATTTTTTCTTTGATATAGAAGTTTTAGATTTTGGCTATAATGTTCCCCGAGAGTTTTTATTTTGAGGTTTCTTTCAGGAGGTGACTGGCCAATTCTTTCTATTTTCACTTTGCCCCCTGATTCTAAAAGATCTATGCAGTTTTCTTTTATGATTTCTTGAATTATGATGCCTAAGCTTTTTTTTGGGGGGGGGAGGAGGGATAATGGCTTTCAAGTAATACAGTGATTTTAAAGTTATCTCTTCTTGGTATGTTTTCCAGGTCAGTTGTTTTTGTTATGAGATATCTTACATTTTTTCTTTGTCTTTTGAATTTGTTTTTTTAATATTTATTGTCTCATGAAGTTATTACTTTCTGTTTGGTCTATTCTAATTTCTAGGGAATTAATTTCTTGGGGTAAGTGTTAGTACCAAGTTAGTGTCAAGCTATTTATCTTCTTTCCGATTCTTTCTTTTTAAACTCATTTCTTTTCATGTTTTTTTTCTCTCATGATCTCACTTGATTTTTTAAATAATTTTTATATCTTTTAAAATTTGCTTGATCTCTTCCCAAAATTTGAGTTAAACTTATGCCCAAGTTGGGTTTTTCTTTGAGTCTCTGCTTATAGATTTTTGGAATTATTCTCTTCTTCTGTGTTTATGTTTTGAGCATCCCTTTTACCATTGAATCTCTTTGTAGTAGGATTCTTTTTGTGTTTGCTCATTCTTCCAGTCTACTTTCTGACTTCAAACTTTGTGTTAGAGTCATGCTCTACACGCTTCTGGGGTGGATATCTGGGCTGAATTTGTGTTCCTTGGGATCCTCTTCTTACTTTCTTGGAGTATTGAGTGTTGTATTTATTCCAGGATCTTTAGGACTTCTCAGGCTGGGGACCTGTAAGCTTTCAGCGCTTGCAAAGTGGCCTGTTGCAGGGCAAAATCTAATTGTTGTGCCTCCACCCCCCCCTTTTCCCCCATTTGAGCTTTGTAAGTTTCTGACTTGGATTTGGGTCTAAGTCAGTGTGAAACTCAAATAGAAACAGGGGCCACTCAACCTATATAAGGATCCCTGTGGACTGCATATTGACTTGTTTTTTAAAATATAACATTATTTATACTTTATTGTATTTTTATTTATTTTGTTAAACATTTCCCAATTACATTTTAATCTGCTTTGGGCTATACTCATGAGTGTTGCCTGCTGTGTGCTTAATACCTCAGGTCTAAACAACACATCTGTGAACCTGCCCCTGTTTGGATTTCCAGTATACTGCTAGACTCAGCCACAATCAGACAGCTCAAATGCTCCACTCGTTCAGAGAGACAGAACTTCCTGCTGGTCTGAGATTCCTGCCCTGCTTATTCTTCTGCAGGTTTCATATTGGGCTGGATACTGGAACTGAGACCCTGTTCCACTTCTGAGGTCAGAGCCACAGAGCTGCTGATTGATTCTGAACTTATTCTTGCTCAATACACAGCCTAGGGATGAGGCTACTCTTCACTCTGGAGTTCTGGCCCTAGGTGCAGTGCAGGTCCCTTCTTCAGTCTACCTTGTATCTGAGACCCAGAAGTGGGTAATGAATTATAGACCTTTCAGTTGGTACCTGTTCCAACACCCCACATAAGGTCAGGACCCTCCTATATGGGTAAGGAACCTCTTCTTACTCTGGCTTCTTGCACATCTTCAGTTCTCTCTCAATTCCTATCTACTGGAATGTTCTATCTGCATGCTACTAGCTAGACCTAGTTTCCAACATCCATAGACCTCTCTTTCTTCCTATCCTGACTTGGATTGGAAATTTGACTCAATGTGATTTTTTTCCCTTTGGATTTCACAAGCAGGACTTGGCCTGATTTTCTAGATCTTTGTGGAGACATTGTACTGGGGAGTTTGGCTATACTTCTTCCTCTTATGGCACCATCTTGGTTCTGCCTCAGTCCTTTTATTTTACAAATGATGAAACTAAGCTCCATTGAGGCAAAGTGACTTTCCTGAGCTTGCAGTTAATAACAGCCAGAGGCAGAATATGAATCCATATGATATGACTCCAAATGAATAAAACTTCCATTTCACCATGCTACCTCTGTAGTTTTTTCCTTTGTTTTTAGTAGTAGGATTAAAAACTCTTATTATGTATCTTTAGATGGCTATTGCATATATCACTTGAACTTGATTTGGCCTGACTTCCTGATGGAAAGAACAAGTGATGAGTAGCTGGTAGTCCTGCTATAGTTCTTAAAATCATTCTATCCTTTGGCTCTGTTCCTCCATTATACTTCCACAAAGATATCCTTTTTTTTTGGGGGGGGGGTCTTTCCCTACCCCCAGACCTTGCTGTTTTTAAATCAGACCTCTGCACTTTCTAAAAATAAGGAACAAAGGAGCCTACTTATAAAAAGAAGAGATTACCATTTTAGCTCCTCTGTGTGTGTGTATGTGTGTGTTTTTTCTGGCCTAATTAACACCTAAGGGAAAATGCTTCCTTTTAAAGTTTGGTCATCTTCAGGGCTTGGAAATAGTTGGATTTCTCTATCTATCTTGCACAGTCTAATCCCTACTTAGGAGCCAGCCTGGAGGAGAGCATTGTTTTCTCCTTTCTTTTTCTCCCAGTTGATTTCGTTAGGGAGCTGGTAAAACTCTCCATTGCTTATATTTAAATGGCAAGAGAATTGCTTCTTGGTTCTACGTTTGGTTTTCAGCCTCCATGGCATGTTTAGGGTTAGGAGATGGACTGTTTTCCTTTAATTAACTCCTTCTTCTCCATCTGCCCCTTACTAACTATGAGACAATTCTGAACAGAGGGAAGGACCTAAATATACTGCCATATATTTAATCTATAGGAACCCAAGCATAACCCTTACTACTTCTGCTAGCATAGGATCTTCTAATAATGGAAATTAATATTTAGGATTGTGGGATCTGGGTAGCTAGGTAGCACAGTGCATGGAGTGGAGGCCTGGAGTCAGGAAGACCTGAATTCAAATCTGGCCTTGGACACTTACTAGCTATGAGACTCTGGGCAAGTCACTTAACCCTTCTTGCCTCAGTTTCCTCATCTATAAAATGAGTTGGAGAAGGAAAAGACAAACCACTCAAGTAGCTTCACTAAGGAAACCTCAAATAGGGTGATGGTGAGTCAGACATGACAAAAAAAAAACCTGACTAAACAACAATAATCATGGGATCTAGGTCTGAAAGGGGCCTTAAAATATTTTTCTACCTAGTCCAATGCTCTCATATTATGTTATTTTTGTTTCTTAGTTTTTTTAGCTTGGAAAATTTTTTTTGGGGGGGCATACATATAAAATCCCAACACTCAAATATACTTAAAGTAAATCTCCATACAATGTACAATATTTTTTAAATTATTTATTTTTTATTACTGAAATTTAAATACCCAATAAGGAAAGAAAAAGAAACATGTTATGAACTTAAATATTGAAACTTAAATACAAAATAAGAAAAAAAGCATGTCATGTTTACAGTAGAATATAAGAGAGGATTCAAAATATATAGCAGTAGCACAATGTACAATTTTAAAAACAGTTATGGAAAGCAGCTTAAAAAAGTATGTGCAACTGATAATATGTTCATTCTTTCACTTGAAGAGTTTTCTGTTTGCTAAAAGGACAGATAAATGTATTGTATGTTGGAAACAATATTACTGATCTGAGTTCCTCTTGTTTTCTGTATGAGGAAACTGTATGAGAATTTTAACCCAAGTACTCTTGCCTGTATGCCATGCTCTCAGGTCAGTTTTCAAAGATTCATGGAATATTAGCGTTGGAAGGAGCCTTAGAAATCATCCAGAACCTAAATTGTATAGATGGGAAACCAGGGTCAGACAAATGAAATTACTCATCCAAAGTTACGTTCTTAATATTAGAGAAAGGACTAGAACACAGCAATTCCAGGTCTCTAACTCCAGTTCTCTAGGTAATTTATTTATTCCATGACTCATTACTACAGGTCTGGACTCACACAGATTGGGTTTGGTGTTATGGAAACTCTCAAACTCCAGGATGGTGCTATAAGTATGGAGCAGCTTTATTGGAGGAGATGGTATTTACTAGAGAGGGAAAGGGCACTGTCTTGATTATTCACGTATTTGTGTGCAAGCCCTTTGAATTTTTATGTTAGATTAAATGAAACCTATCCCTTATTCTGTGCTGTTTTATCCTGCTTGGGAGCTGAGGGCCCTTTCCTTTCTGAGAGATATTCAGACATGAGCCGAACATAATCTGATATTCTTAGAGGAAACTCTAGGTGGGGGTACAAACCATTATAACAGATTCATTAGTTCTCTTACCTTCCCCCTCATAGTGTTCTTCACTCCAGACAGTGGATTAAATCAACTCAATTCAAATCCAGTCAAGTCAACAAGCATTTATTAAATGCTTACTATGTGCCAAGTACTGTGTTAGGCTCTAGGAAAACAAATACAAACCAGAGAGAAGATAGTCCCTGCCCTCAAGAATTCTAATGGGGTAAGATAACATGTAAAAGGAAGCTCAAAAAAGGGGTGGGGTGGGTGAAGCAAGGTACTTACCTGGAGGGTATGAAGATAGGACTGGGTGTCTACCTTACATAGAGATTCTGAAAGGAGCCATCCAACCAAAGGGATGGGCCACTGGGGCTGAGGGTACTTACCAGGTATGGATTCCGGGACTGAAGTGGTTATCTTCCTGGGTGAGGAATTTTCTGGGGCGTGATGAAGGAGTTCAGATTAAAACCTGGTCACTTGACTGCCTCTTTAGCACCCACGCACCATTTTTTCTTCTCTATTCATTAAATTAAATTTTTTTTGATTCAACAAACATTTATTAAGCATCTACTATGTGTTAGGTACTGTGTATCTCGGGAGATACAAAGACAAAAGAAAAACCATTTCTGCTTTCAAGGGAGGGATTCTGTTGGGATGACAAAGCCTATACCCAGTTAAGTAAATAACAAATATATGCAAAGTAATCACAAAGTAAATTGGCTGGGATGTTGGGGGGAGGGGGGAGAAAGAGGTTGCTAAGGAAAGGCCTGGGGTAGGAAGTTATACCTAAGCTGAGTTTTTAAAGGGCTTAAGTATTCTAAGAAGTAGAAGTGAGAAGGAAGAAGCGTTCCAGGCACTGGAATGTGGTCAGGCTAAGGGTTTTCTTGGCAAAGATACTAGAGTGGTTTGCCATTTTCTTCTCCAGTTCATTTTATAGATGGGGACACTGAGGCAACCAGGGTTAAATGACTTCCTGAGGGTCACACTGGATTTGAACTCATGAATTTGAGTCTTCCTGATTCCAAGCCCAGTTGGTTGATGTTTCAAGAAGGCTAGCCACATCTGACGCCTCCTCAGAGACCCAGGGAGGCAGACCTTTGTGCAAATGAACAGTCAAGAGGAAGAACTTTTGAGGAGGAAAGGAAGCATACCAGATTTCTGTCATCTCTTCAGTAATGGCACACAACCAAACAAAGATGGGCTTTGGTAAAACTCAGTGGAGGAACATTTCCATGAATTACTCAGCAGGGCCCAGGATGACTATTTTCCCAACAATCTCTCTGGGCTGTATTGTACTTGCTGAAAGCAACATTGGAACAATGCCAAGTCAATGGAGAAAAAGTGAAGTAATGGGCTATATTCAAAGGGTAGTTTTTTATTCTATTCTGTTGGGAGTGGGGTTGTCAAATTTCATGACATATAGAAAAGAGGACAGAAAGAGAGCTTTTTCTCACTTTTTTTAAAGCCTTGTTAATCACTGACACACTATGGTACCTGCTTTGCAAATCAATACTTTTTCCCACATACATACCCATCCATTCTTAGATTCTCAATTTAGATCTAATCTTCAGATTTTGTTGCCTTTCTGGTTCCCATATCATTTCTAAGTTTGCATATCCATAATAATTCTTAAAATTTAAGTGTCATCTCTTGGGGGTGGGGAAGGGTTTAGATTAAAGAGGCAGAGAAGCAGGAGGGAACTTTCTCCCCTATGAATGGAGCCTTTAGGTTATAACCTCTTTTCTCAGATTTGGTTATCAGTGTGGTATTTATTTGCACAGCTTGTGTTAGTCTCTATGGGATTAGAGAGTTAGATCTGGAAGAGATTTAAGGGCTCATCCAGTCCAATTTCTTTGTTTTACAGATGAGGAAACTGAGGCTCAGAGAAGACAAGGAGTTTACCCATAAGTGCACAATTAGTGTCAGAACTAGAATTTGAACCATTGTCTTTCTGAGCCTTTATGACTGCACAGAGGACCCCGGGTGCTGAACCGTGTCTTCTCCCTTCCTGCTTTGTATGGTGCCTTAAACATACTAAATGCTTTTTGACTTGAAATGTCATGGAATCATAGGATTTAGATATTAAACCAATGTTAGAGATCCCTGAAGCTGCTCATTTTACAGAGGAGCAAATTCACAGCATACCAGAATCTCAGATCTGGAAGAGACCTCAGATGCCATCTAGACTAATTTATACTAGAACAACAGTTATTTATGTAGCATATCCAACAAGTAGTCGTCTTGCTCAAAGACCTTGGAGAGGAGGATAGATTGTCTCCTGAGGCGACCCTTGCACTTTTGGATAATTGTTAGGAAGTTTTTCCTGAGACGAACCTAAATCTGTCTCCTTGCAGCCTCTCTCCAGGCTCCTAGAACTACCAAGGGGGCTAAACAGAGCAGCTTATTCTCTCTCCCATACAAAGGTTCTTCAAACGTATCAAGATGCTATCACATTCCTCTTTTGTCTTCTCTAGGTTAAATGTGCCTACACTGACTGCCCTCCTGCGTGCCCTCCAGTTTATTGGTATTCTTTCTAAAATGTCATGAGAGCAGCTAGGTGGCGCCATAGTGCACAAAGTGCTGGGCCTGGAGACAGGAAGACTCCTCTTACTGAGTTCAAATCTGCCTTCAGACATCTACTAGCTGTGCGACCCTGGGCGAGTCACTTAACTCTGTTTACCTCAGTTTCCTTATCTGTAAAATGAGCTGGAGAGGAAATGGCAAACCACTCCAGTATCTTTGCCAAGAAAACCCCAAAAGGGGTCACTAAGAGTCAGACTTGACTGAAAATGACTGAACAACAGCAAAAGTTCATGCCCAGAGCTGAATTGAGTAATCCGGACATAGTCTTGCCAGGACAGAGTACAGGGAGACTATAACCTCCTTAATCCTTAGCCAATGCAGCTTAAGGCCACATTAGCTTTTTTTTTTGTCTGCCATATCATATGTTGACTAATATTGAACTAAGCAACACTTTAGTGCACCTTTAGTGCACTAAAAAGCAAACAACCTCAAAACGTCCAGGTAGTTTTTTTAAAGTAAAACTGCTGTGCTTTTCTCATCCCTGTTTGGAAGTTGGTTTTTTGAACCCAAGTGCAAGACTTTAGTGTTTATTAAAAGTGAGTTGTTTCTCATTAGCATTGGTCCAATGGTTTGGTCTTTTGAGATCTTTTTGAATCTTGGCTGACATTCACTATGTTAGCTATTCTTCCTAGCTTTGTGTCACCTGCAGATTTGATAAGTATGCCATCTATCCCTTTATCCAAGTCATTGATAGGAAGATTAAATAGGGGCAGGTAGCACTGTGGAGAGAGCACCGGGCCTGGAGTCGGGAGGACCTGAGTTCAAATGTGGCCTCAGACACATGATACTCACTAGATGTGTGTCTCTGGGCAAGTCACTTAACTCTGATTGCCTCACCAAAAAAAAAAAAAAGGAAAAAAAGAAACATTAAATGGTTTGAGCATAGGCATCTGGGACACTCCACTAGAGAATCCTTCCAGATTGATGACTACTCCTAGCACTTGTCCATTCAACCAGTCCCGAATCTACCTAATTTTGCTGTGGGTTAGGCCATGGCTCTCCATCTTGTTCACAAGAATAACATAAGAGATTTGCCAAATACTTTGATAAAATTGAGGTAAACTCTATCTATAGAATTTCCCTGATCTATCTTGTCATAAAAGGAAATGAGATTAATCTATCATAATCTGTTCCTGATGAAGCCCTGTTGTTTCTTTGTGATTACAATTTCCTTTTGTTGGCTATTTGTTAACCAGTCATAATAATTACTGTACAGTGTAGATTCCCCTCCCCCACCACCCAGGAATTGATCACGATTACTGGCTTATAGTTTGCAGACTCAATTTCTTGATCATGAATTTTAAGATGGTGTGGTCATTAGCCCTCTCCTCATTTCTACCATTTCAGCCTTAGCAAATAGTTCTTCCTTGCTGGTGAGAATCAGGCCTGTAATAGAATTTCCTCTTATTTGTTTTTCACTTTTAGAAGAATGAAATAATCATCAAGGGACATCAAGAAATTATGAACTGCTCTTCTGTTGGGAGAGAGAGAAAGAGAGAGAGAGACAGAGACAGAGACAGAGAGAGACAGAGATAGACATGGAGAGAAACGCACACAGAGAAACAGAGAGAGAGATAATTCTCCAGTTCTTCAGCAGATCCAGACTGAGGCCCAGAGAGCTGAAATGACTTGTCTAATACCATGCCAGTGGGTTAGTGGCAAAGCCAGGACTTGTGATTGATAGGCTAATATTCTCCCATTGTTTTATACTATGCTTCCAAATATCTAAGTTTGCTACAGATCATAGTAAGAATATAAAACACTAAATTCTAATTTTTTAAAAAATAGACTTTTCTTTATTAAAATCACCCAGAACTCAATCAATCAATAAGCATTTAACTGTCTTTATCTGTCAAACATCATGGTAGCTTGTGAGGATACAAAGCCAGCAATGAAACTACCCCTGCCCTCAAGGAGCTTGCATGCTGTGGATGGAGCAATATATGCACACATGTTGTTGCTGTGGTTCAATCATTTCAGTTGTGTCCAATTCTTTGTGACTCCATTTGGGGTTTTCTTGGCAAAGATACTGGAGTAGTTTGCCATTTCCTTCTCCAGCTCATTTTACAGATGAGGAAACTGAGCCAAACAGGGTTAAGTGACTTTCCCAGGGTCGCACAGCTAGTAAGTGTCTAAGGACAGGTTTGAACTCAGGAACTTGAGCCTTCCAGATTGTTGCCTCAGTGCTCTATCCATTTGTACCACCTAGCTGCCCAATGTATACATATAAGCATAAACAAATTTCACCACCTGGGGGGAGCTTGTGAGAGGTTAGTCGGTAGTAGCATTGCTTTGCCAGTGGTGCACGGGTAGCTGATACTTTCTGCTGCTATGCTATTATATGTGTATAGCTTTCTCACTTTTATCTTCCCCCATGGGGATTAGGTTTTTGGAAAAAAAAATGGTAGGAACGTTCTAAGTCAATTTCATTAAAAGTAGAAGCCTTTTTTCCCCCATGATGTTTTCGGTTGGCTGCCTGCTTTAAAAGTGAAATTAACCTAGGGGTGTCGGGTACTTTTGCAAGGCTTGTGAATGTCAGACATTTCCCTTCTTCCCATTTGGCTATTCTTGGCTCAGCCACCACTTCAGCTCAGGCAAACAAATATGTCTTTTGTCTCTTAAAGGGGAATCTCCACTCTCTCCTAATCATAAAACTATACATCAGATACTTGGGTATTTATTGGCCAATAAGTTTAGGGTTAGGTGTGAAAGTGAACATTTAGAAAAAAAACCTGAAACATCCACGGCTCCTGCCTTTCACAGCCTAGCAGGGATGGGTGGAAGTGATACGTATATCTGTGTAAGTTAGCAATAGCTAGTAATCAAAAATGCTAACACTTATATAACACTTACTATGTGCCCGGCACTGTGCTTTGCAATTATTATCTTATGTGGTCCTCACATAACCTGGAAGTAGGTGATATTATTATCCCCATTTTATAGTTGAGGAAACTGAGGCAAACATGTTAAGTGGGTCACACAGCTAATAAGTACTTGAAGCTGAATTTGAATTCAAATCTTACTGATGTCAGGAAATAACACTCAGAATAGTCGCCTCACCTTGCAGAGAGGGTAGGGGAAGGGATTGGGTATTTCCATCTTTTCTCCTTGCTCACACTTATTATTTTTTCTAGCTCTATAAAACAATTTTTTGGTAATTTGATTAGAATGCTAAGTAAATTAATTTAGGTAGAATTACCACTTTTTCCTTGCTCATACTTGATCAGTGATAGAAAGTTTGCACAGTCCATGGTTCACGCTGAAACCAACCCCATCATCTGGACTATCACTGTGCTCACACTAGCAGGACCTTCAGTGGCTCTTTTTTCCACAAATCTCTTCCAGTTAAAGGTCTGAGGCAATAGGGATAGGCTGTCCCAGGTCAAGTCCAAAGTCCCAGGAGCTTGGGCAGAAAACTGCCCAGCCTTCAGGAAGTTTCCCTGGTGCTCTCTCGCTCTGTGTTCATATTTCCGTGAGGTCAAAAGATGTAAAGACAAATTTTTTTTGGAGGGAGTACACTAGAAAATTGGGGGGGAGGAAGAGATTAGTAAAGGCCTCTTGTAGGAGGTCAAATTTGAACTGAGCTTTGAATAAAGCTAAGGATTCTCAGAGTCAGCAGTGAGAAGAAGAGCAAAGAGATGGAAAATGGAATGTCATATATGAGGAGCCATTTTCTTTGGCACGGCACGTACGTGAAAAGAAGTAACAAATTTTTTTTGTCCAAATGGAAAAAAGACGATAGATTAGTCTACAAATAACGTATTTAGGTAATGGTGTAATAGCTTGTTCTAATCTCTGGTCCCATTCACAGGTCCAGGTTACAAAGTCATGCTTTATAAAATAACTGAGCCCCCAGCTCCATATGGGACTTCCTGGGAAGTCTCCCTCTACCTTAATGCCTCTGCCAGCTGCCAATACCTTCTGAGCTGGTGGCAAGCCCTCCCCATTACAAGTAGCCATGCAGCTCTATCTGACTCCACATTCCCTAATAACTACTCAAGCTTTCCTCTGCACTTTGACAGTTTTTTCCCCCTTATACTGAAAGAGAAGACTTACCAATTTCCCTTCTCCCAGGCTGCCTGACCTTTAAGCACACGATGGAGCTAGTTACAGATATGTGACTCTTGAAGCTCCCCAGATACAAAACCTACAGTTTTAACTGGGTAACAAAAGGGAGGCTTTAAAGCAAAGAATCCAAACTTACCACAACCAAAAATAGAATAGTATTTCAACCTTGCCTCATTTTGGTCTCATGTTTGAAACATAACCATTTTTAGCTCAGTGTTTTTGGAATGGGCACAGTCCCTTGACATTGTGCTGTACCATGTACTGAATGGAAGTTCAATAAGTGTTTTATTGATTACAGGAAACTCCTTGAGAAAAGGGACTATTTCACTTTTGTCTTTATATTCCTAGTGAGGTGACACAAAGCTACTTGTGCTCTGGTTTCACCTTTTAGGGAGGGGGACAAAATGTTATTAATACAAATACTGACATTTAGATAGCACTTTAAGGTTTGCAAAATCCTTTTCATACTAACCCTATGTGATAAGTACTATTATTATCAACCTCATTTTATTATTATCAACCAAATGAGCTCCTCAAAGCATAGGCAGTGCAGTTTTATTGGGGTTTAAGATCAGGATTAGCCTGCAATGCATCTCCTCCCAGGTGGTCAACTTCTAGCCCAAAATTCTGATAGGGAACCAATAAAACTATATGAAGATATTGGGCTGGTTTCATAAATTTATTGGATTGTTTTGGGCAACAAAATCATCTGAGCTGCCTGTGGGCCAGCACTTATGGCTTCCCCTTATATGTACCATTAATTCATAGAACATAAAGAAACCAAGAAAACTCTTACAGCTGAAACAATTTCTGCAATAGAGAAGCAGTGTGATGTGGTAGACAGAACCTGGACTTTGGGAGAATCTGGGTTTGAATCTTGCTTTAGTTACTTAAGAACTGTGTGATTCTGGCCAAGGCCTTTAAGCCTTTATGGACCTGTCATTTATACTTCTATGGATTATGATCAGCCCTGTGATGAATCATGATGCCAGAGGACTGATGATAAAGCATGCTGCCCATCTCCTGACAGAGAGGTAATGGACTCAATTACAGAATGAGGTAAATATTTTTTAGCCAATTCAGAATATTTTGTGTATTTTTTTAAAAAAAGTTTTCTTTTTCTTTTTTTTTTTTAATAGGGAGGAGGTAGAAGGGGGAGAAAATAGATTTTTATTTTATAAAAATATAAAAAATAAAATTCTCTGGGCCTCTCTTCTCATCTATGAGAGTCTCAAAGTCTTTTTCAGCTTTTAATCTGATCCTATGAAAAGGGCTGTATTTTACATTATAGAGCTCAGAAAAACTGGGTTTTATATCATGGCTATGCTGATTACCATCTGTGTGACCATGGGTAAATCACTTCAGCTCTTTGGGACTCAGTTTTTTTTTTTTCTGTCAAATGAAGGGGTTGGATTAGATGATCTCTAAGGTTCCTTCTAGTTTGAAATTCTATGAAACCTCTCAGAACCTCAATTTCCTTATACGTAAAATGGGGATAATAATATACTACCTATTTCACAGAGTTGTTATGAGAATTGAGGTAATATGTAAGGCATTTTGTAACCATAAAGCAGCGTGTATCTGAGCTATTATCATTTTACAGAATAGCTAAACAGATTCAGTATATTCATGACTGCTCCATGACTGAGTAGATCATAGGATCATGGATTGGGAGAACGTAGGTTCTTATTTGGAAGAAACCTTAAAGTTACCTAGTCCTACCTCCTATTTTATAGATGGGGAAACTGACACCCAGAGAGGTAAAGTGACTTTCCTAAGATCACATAAATATGAAGTTGCAGAGCTAGGATTAGAACCTAGATCCTCTGACTCTAAATGCACCTTAACTTCCTATGGAGTTGTCTGAGGCATATAGAGGTTGAGTGAATTGCCCAGGGTCACCTACTTAAGTGTCAGAGGCTGGATGGATTTCAACCTAGGTCTTCCTGTCTCTAAGCCCAGAATTCTCTCCACTATGTTATGCTGCCTCTTGAAAGCCATTAAATATATCTTTACTCCAATTACAGGCATAAGTGCCGGAGTTATACTACTCTAAAAAGCCAGATCAGGAGCACAGGGAAATAACCTCAAGTGAGGTAGCTGCTTTTATTCTAAAGCAGCACAGGGCCAATGAGGCAGAGGTGAAAGGCCCTGCAAATAGTGGCTGCCACTACTTCATCCTTAGAGAGAGGCTCATGTACAGTTAACATGGGGGGTGTGTGTGTGTGTGTGTGTGTGTGTGTGTGTGTGTGTGTGACAAACCAACACAGAATGTAAGCACCCTGAAGGCAAGGACTGGCTTATTTAGATCTTTATATCTTCAGCATCTAACAGTGCCAGTAACAGAGGGGGTGCTTATTACATGTTTGTTGAAGTGATTTGAACTCAATCAGTCTTTTTGATCCCAGTTATACAAATGGGGCAGCTAGTTGGTGCACTAGATAGAGTGTTGGGCCTGAAGTCACATCTTCTTGAGTTCGAATCTGGTTTCAGACACTTACTAGTTGGATGACTCTGGGCAAGTCACTTCACCCTGTTTGCCTCAATTTCCTCATCTGTAAAATGAGCTGGAGAAGGAAATGGCAAACCACTCCAGTATCTTTGCCAAGAAAACCCCAAATGGGGTCATGAAGAGTCAGACTGTTGATTGAGCAACAGTACAAATGGGCAAAAGTGATGTTACTCTATAAAGGTCAAGCATTTTCACACACCTATATCTCATATAATCCTTATAGAAAAGGCAGGGGAACTTTCAACATCCTTATTTTCTTAGAACTGTAGAATGTTAGCATTAATAAACAATGTTAAAAATAATCTAACCTCATTTTACAGAAGAGGAAACTGGTTAAATGACTTTTTCAAGGTCACACAGCTAGTCAGTAACAGAGAGTGGATTTTTAACCAGGTTTCTCCTCCTTACATCTGTCTGGATGATCTTGGGTAAGGCAACTTGCCTCTCAAGGCCTCAGTTTCCTCATCTGTAAAATGAGGGAATTGCACTAGATCACCTTTGAGGTCCCTTTTAGCTCTAAGTCTTCAATTCTATGTTCTCATTCCAAGTTCAGTGATCTTTGCACTGAACTACTGAAGGTGCTTTAATACATTCTTATTGACTGATTGGCCAGGAGATCACAGACCCAACACCACAAGCTTTTAAACCAGTTTTGAAAGTAAACGTATGCACAAGTCTAAAGAATTGAGAGAGCAAAGCTGAAGGGAATCAGGAGTTTTGTTTTTCCTTTACACGGAGTTTTTGTTAAAGTGTAATGGAGGGGTGTGTATATGTGCATGTGTGTGCGCGCGCGTGTGTGTGTGTGTGTGTGTGTGTGTGTGTGTGTGTGTGTGTGTGTGTGCAGGTGATAGCTGGGACCTTGGGAATAGGGAAGGAAAGAAGATGGATGTGCTCAATGTATTGCCTGATGGAAGACATTAGTTTTTTTTCTTTTTTTAACATATTGAGAATGGAAGCAGCAGGCCATGAGGGCACCATTTAGTGTAGGAAGACTGTGGTGCACTGAATGGTTCCCCAGTGGCCTGAGGGCATGAATAAACCTGATGAAGTACTTGACTCTCAGAGAACGACTCAGGCAGGAGGGTATCACTGAGAGTCAGTGCTGAAAGCTGAAATTTATTTTAAATATGTCCTTATTTGCAAGTTTAATATATTTGCCTGCAGATAAAGGTGAGGTATCTCCTCCTTTTTTCCCCATTTTCCTTACTGCATTTCTGAGTATATGTACAATCACACTTAAGCTGATGCTTTTGCATGCCTGGGATCTTTAATGTATCAGAAAGGGATATCAGGCAGAATGGATGAGGCCCCCATGCTTGGAATGTACCCCTCCTCACCTCTGACTCTTGGAACCCTGAGTCTCCTTTACAACATAACTCAAGTGCTAGTTCCTAAATGAGACTTTTTTTTTTGTGATGCCATTGGTTTTAAGTGACTTGCCCAGGGTCACACAGCTAGTAAGTGTCAAGTGTCTGCTCTGAGGCCGTATTTGAACTCAGGTCTTCCTAACTCCAGGGCCAATGCTCTATCCACTGGGCCACCTAGCTGCCCCTCCTAAATGAGACTTTCCCTGATTCCCCTCACCCCCACCTGGTTATTAGTGCTATCTCCTTCTGAAATTGGTGTAGATTTTGTATTTACTTCTCTGCATACAAAGCATTATAAACGTAGATATGGCAGAGACCTACCTTAACAATATATTCATCACAATTTTCTTTTAAGTACATCTCTCAAAAAATAAACAAAACGTAAGCACTTTAAGGTTGGGACTATTTCATTTTCATGTCTTCCTATCCCAAGCACCAAACACAGTGTCTTATATATCCTAGAGTCCAGGGGTGGGCAATCTGCGGCCTCCAGGCCACATGTGGCCTTCGAGGTGCTTGGGTGAGGCCTTTTGACCGAGTCCAGGTTTTACAGAACAAATCCTTTTAGTAAGGGGATTTGTTCTGTGAAGTTTGGATGCAACCAGAGGGTGGCACTTGAGGGTCTAGAGGGCCATATGTGGCCTTGAGGCCACAGGTTCCCCACCCTTGTACCAAACTCTTAATAAATGTTTGTTGAATTGAATTGTATCTAGCCCTGTCAACACAGGAAACCACTTAGGATCTAAGTGAAGTTTTCATGCCAGGAGCTCAGGACTAGGTAGATAAGCGCCAGAGAAGAGAGTGAGGACATCAAGTCACTTTGGAGGTGCTCTGGCAATCTTGAGCCTGGAGAGAACAGTTTCATTCAGGCTGTCATTATCTTCTTCAAGATACTGTTTAAATGATTTCTCTATGAACTCTTAATCTCATTCATCTCAGGAGTTTTTAACCTGCGATCTGTGAACTTGTTTTTAAAATGCTTTTTGATAACTGTATTTCATTATGATTGGTTTCCTTTGTAATCTTTCATATTTTGTTTTATACTTTTAAAACATTGTTTTGAGAAGGGTTCTTCATAGTCTTCACCAGATTGTCAGAATTGTCAAAGAGGTCCAGGATACAATAAAAGTTAAGAATGAGTGCTATCGGCACAAGTATTCTCCCCCTTTTCAGGTCTTTTGTGCCAATCTATTTGACCTTGTCTAAGTACTTAACATATTTTCTTTTTTTTGGGCAATGGGGGTTAAGTGACTTGCCTGGGGTCACACAGCTAGTAAATGTTATGTGTCTGAGGCTGCATTTGAACTCAGGTCGTCTTGAATCCAGGGCTGGTGCTCTATCCACTGTGCCACCTAGCTGTCCCCAGTACTTAATATATTTTAACTTGTATTTTAGTAATATGTGTCCACATCCCATCTTTGCATTAGGGTGTATGCTCCTCGAGGGCAGACACTGTGTCTTGGGTCATCTGTGCACAGTGCCTTGTATATCATAATATGTGCTTAATGTGTTTATTGAGTTGAATTGACATTGCCTCGCATAAAGTATGGTGGTATGGGCTAGCTTATTCTGGTGCTCTTTCAAGGGTTTTCTCCTCCTTCTCCTCCTCCTTCTCCTCCTTCTCCTCCTCCTTCTCCTTCACCATCTTCTCCACCTCCTCTTTCTCTTCCTCTTCCTCTTCTTCCTCCTCCTCCTCCTCTACTTCTTCCTCTTTTTCCTCTTTGTGTATAGCATGTAATTTAGTTATGCCAGAACAAAATTGCCAAGAGTGCTAAGGTTCAGTTTTCTTATAACCACCATGAGGAATGAGATAAACAAGACCTTGCCTGGCCTGTACATTGGCAATTCAGCCAACATATAAACCAGAGGAAAGCACAGGTGTGCACCATGATCCAGATCCACAGTTGCAGACCAAATCTTATTTCTTAAACTCTCATTACTGCTTGTTTTTCAGTGTTATATGCCACACAGGGGAGGGAGAGGACGGCCCTAGAGCAAATAACCCAGACAAACATCCACAAACAACCCCCCCACCCCCTAAATAACCAGAGCAGATTCTCTATTATTGCTTAGCCCTGCCTTCTTCCCTTTCTTGCTCTTTTGGCATTTGCTCAATTTTCGTCCAAAGGAAACTATAGCTCATTCCTGGCTTTCCTTTTGTCTTCCTCCCTCTAAATCTCAAACCTCTGCACTTTAAGCCAAAGAGGGTTTCCTTTAGGGGACTAGAGGAAAGAGGTACTTTTAGAGTCTGGTGTTTTCCTTCTGTGTTGGAAGCTGTTCATCTCTGTTTCCAATATCCTCTTCCCCTCATCTAACCAGACTCCCTTGAAATGATGCCTCATCTGTAGGTGAAAAAGCCATGTGCCTAGTCTCTTCCTGTCCTGAGAAATCCCTGTCCTGTCCTTTTCCTTGCCCTAACTAGGGGTGACTAGCGGGCCTCAAGGAAGACAAAGTTCTTGAGCCATCAGCTTTTGAAGGGGCTTCTCAGTTTCCTGAGAAGCCACTTCTGCCTCCCTGCTCCCCCTCTGCCCTCAGAGACAGTGCTTTACCCTGTATTTTGTTTAAACAAGTGATGGGAATGAGGGAAGTTGTTGAGTTTGAATCTCTGACTTCAGGAGGTTGATGGGTTGATGGCTTCCAATAGGTTACCCAAGGTGGATAGAGGGGGCGGAAATAAGAGTGGGGAAGGGTGAGAAGGCCATTCCTTAGGTTAGGCAGAGAGTCTAACTGAATCCTGGCCTCTGAAGAGAAAAGGGATGTTGGGGGAGGGGAGAAACATGCTATGGAATTTTTTGGCAAACACTAAGCTCTTTTTTCTAGACCTCCAGTGCATCTACTTTCCCTTCCCCTGTGTCACCTACTGTTCCCCCCTCCACAAACCAATATAATAGACTTTTCAGTCAGAAAAACTCATTACATTCTTTACACCAAGGCCAGTCAGACAGTTGTTAAATTCTAGGTCACACCAACAATTTGCCTGCTTCTTGGTATCCTAAACACTTCTACAGAATTGGAATCAATTGCTCCCATTCATAGTGGCAAGTGTTGTAGAGGGAACTGTCCTGGAAGAGTAGAGGTGAGCATACATACTCCAGGCTGACGATATTCCAGTCTCCTAAGTGGAAAATAGCCCCAAATCAGTATTAGAGATGAAAGCTAAAAACTGGATTCCAAGCTCTATGTCTACTGTGATTATCTCTGCCTCTAAGATCTTTGAATCCATAGAGCATAACCTTATGCTAATGTGGTGAAAAGTTGATAAAAATCTAGTAGCTGCATTTGTTAGGGGAGCTTGAGAGCCTTTGAAATAATATATTTGTGCCTCTGAGTACAACTCAGCCCCAGAACATCTGTGGATGAACCATGAGTGTAGAAGCTGCCACATACCAAGAGACAGAAGAGGATAAAATTTTAATAAAATAAGACTACATTGTATAAATATGAAGGTGGGTAGAAGGGCTTATTTATATCAATAAACCTATTTATAGTTGACTTTGCTTTATGTCCTATATAACTTGCTAATCTTATCTTCTAGAACCAGCTGATGTGAACCTTCTGTTCTAGATAAACTGGTGTATTCACTGTACCCCCCCCCCCCATAAGATGTGCACCTTAACTCAAGGCCAAGGCTGTTTCCTCTGTCTGGAATGCCCCTCTCCTTTCTCTTGATATTTTGTAGACGTACTCTGTGCAAAGGCCAGCTAATGCCCTGCCATATCCCCCGTGCTTTGTGATGGTTCCTTCTTCTCAACTTCTGAAGCATTTATTTCCTATGTCATTAATTTAATCCTCAGAATCATGGAATTTTAGGAAACTTAAGATTCAGTTAGACCAGCCCATACTTGAGCAGGAATCTTCTGCACAATAGGCACTTAGTGAACTTGAATGTGAACTTGAATGAAAGGACTTTAATTTGAATGTTTCCAGTGCCATAGAGCTCACTAGTTCTTTTCCACTTTCATATAATAAGGAAAATTTTCCTTCTAGTGGGCTGGAATTGCCTTTCTGCAATATTTATTAATAACATTTTGATTCTCAGAATAGCATATATGCTCTTTTCTCCCCCCTTGTCACTTACTCATTTCCTTTATCTACAAAATAGTAATGATGCTCTGGCTGATATAAACTGAATTATAGTTTAAACAAATTATTTTGTCTTAAAGCATCTATTTGTAGGCTTGGGAACCTCTATGCTGGCAACTTGGGGTTTGGCTGCCTTAGAGTCTGGGCTTGGTAGCCTTGGAAATGCTGGGTTTGGTGACCTTAGAGTCAGTCTTATTAACCTCGGCTTTTAATTTTGTGACTTTGAAATCAGACTTGGTGATTTTGGCTTTGGACCTGGTGGCCTTGGAATTAGACTTGGTGATTTAGGCTTCAGGCTTAGTGGGTTTGGGATCAAACTTGGTGGGGTCAGTAGGTTTACTAACCTTTGGTTCATTGGGCTTGGTAATGTTAGGGGCAGTGGGTGTGGTAACCTTGGGATCAGTGGTTCTGGTAACCTTAGAGTCAGCGTTGGTGATATTGGGGCCTAGAGATTTAGTGTCAACTTTGGGACCTGGACATTTGGTGGCAGTCTTGGGGTGGTTCATTTGGTGGTGGCCTAAGGGCCTGTGGGCTTAGTTATCTTGATCCGGAAGAGCTTGGGCTAGGGAATCTTGTTGTCAAGACCTTGATTGGTCTTTGCTAGGGTACTGATGGTTTTGGCTATGTGAGCTTGCATCTGCTTTAGTCCTTTTTGTTATGCTTCTTAGCAAATCACATATTTCTCAGATACTTGGGGTCAATCCCTTTTAGAAACTTAAGTCTCTGTGGTATGGGTTACTTGGTGCCATTTCTGTGTTATTTGAGTGACTGTTGTTTTCAGTCTTGGCCATCTTTACACTGCTGCCTACTGTGCCAGACACTCCATAGACTGAGAGAGACCAAGAGAAAGAGAAGTGTCAATGTCCTATAATACTGATCATGTTACTGACATATTAGAATGTGAGCTCTCTATGAGGAAGTGCTCTAATTCCTTGCACTTAGCACAGGGCTTTGCATACAATAAACACTTAATGATTGTTTAACTCATTCATATTTTGTCTTGTATTTTAGTTATGTATGCCCATGTCTTATTTCCTTACTTTATTGAAAGCTTCCTGGGGGCAGGGACCAGGACTCATCATCATCATCATCATCTTCTCCTCCTCCTCCTCCACCTCCTTCTTCTCCTTCTCCTTCTTCTTCTTCTTCTCCTTCTCCTTCTCCTCTTCTTCTCTTCTTCTTCTTCTTCTTCTTCTTCTTCTTCTTCTTCTTCTTCTTCTTCTTCTTCTTCTATTTTTATTGCTGTTATTATTACCTAGTTAACCTGTAGTCCTGGTGTAAATACCATCTGGTCATAGTGCATGATCTTTGTGATATATTGTTGTAATCTTCTTGCCAGCATTTCATTTATTTATTTATTCATTTAATCATTTACTTACTTATTTATTTATTCATTCATTCATTCATTTATTTATTTGTTTATTTGTTTATTTATTTATTCATTTATTTATTTATTTATTTATTTATTTATTTATTTATTTATTGCATCAGTATTCATTAGGGAAATTGGTCTATAGTTTTCTTTCTATTTTTACTCTTCCTGGTTTATGTATGAAAGCAATTATGTCATAAGAGGAATTTGGTAGGCCTCCTTCTTTCTATTTTTCAAATAGTTTATATAGTATTGGGATTAATTGTTCCTTAAATGTTGAGTAGACTTCACTTGTAAATCGATCTGGTCCTGGGAATTTTTTTTAGGGAGCTCATTTATAGCTTGTTGAGTTAATTTTTGGAAGATAGAGTCATATAAGTATTTGATTTCCTTTGTTAATTTGGGAAGTTTATATTTATCTAAATATTCACCTATTTCACTTAGACTATCAGTTTTACTGGCATATAATTGGGCAAAATAGTGTCTAATAATTGCTTTAATTTCATCTTTATCGATGGTACATTTATCCTTTTCATTTTTGATGCTGGTAATTTGATATTCTTCTTTCATTTTTTGAATCAAATTAACCAAAGACTTATCTATTTTATTTTTTCCCGTGAACCAGCTCCTAGTTTTATTCATTATTTCAATTTGTTTTTTTTTTCAATTTTATTAATCTCTCCTTTGGTTTTCAGGATGTGCATTTTGGTGTTAAATTGATGATTTTTAATTTGTTCTTTTTCTACTTTGTTTTAGTTGCATGCCCAATTTATTGATCTGCTCTTTCACTGTTTTGTTGATGTACATGATAGAGATATAAAATTTCCTCTAAATGCTGTTTCGGCTGCATCTCACAAATTTTGATATGTTATTTTATTAATGTCATTCTCTTTAATGAAATTATTGATTATTTCTATGATTTGTTTTTTAGCCCACTAACTCTTTGGGATTAGTTTATTTAGTTTTTCAATTCATTTTTAATCTATATTTCTATGGCCCTTTACTGAATGCAATTTTTATTGCATTATGGTTTGAAAAGGGTTGCATTTCATATTTCTGCTTTTCTGCATTTGTTTTTATGCCTAATACATGGTTGGTTTTTGAAGGTGCCATGTACAGTTGAGGAAAAGGTATACTCCCTTCTCTTTCCTTTCAGTTTTCTCCAGAGGTATCATATATAATTTTTCTAAGATTCTATTCATCTCCTTAACTTCATTCTTATTCATTTTGTGGTTAGATTGATCTGAGAGGAAAGTTAAGGTACCCCCATTAGTATAGTTTTACTATTTCCTTTAATTTATTTAGCTTTTCCTTTAAGAATTTGAATACTATGCCATTTGGTACATATATCTTTAGTATTGATGTAATTTCATTGTTTATGGTGCCTTTTACAAGATGTAGTTTCCCTGCTTATCTCTTTTAATTAGGTTTATTTTTACTTTTACTTTGTCTAAAATCATGATTGCTATCCTTGGCTTTTTTTAAATTTTAGCTGAAGCACAATTGATTCTTCTTCAGCCCTTTGTTTTAACTGTGTGTGTCTTTCCATCACATATTGTTGGATTCTGGTTTCTAATCTATTCTGCTATCTTCCATTTTATGAGTGAGTTCATCCCATTCACATTTATAGTTATAGTTACTAACTGTGCATTTCCTTCTATCCTATTTTCTTCTGTTTATCTTTCTCTCTCTTTTTTAATACTGTTTCTCCTTAAAAATCTGTTTTGCTTCTGACCACTGCCTTCCTTTATATGCTCTCTCTTTTATCACCTTCCCCACCCCATCCCCTGTCCTTTTCCTTCCCCTCCTACTTCCCTGTTTGGTAAGATGGAGTTCTACTGAGAGTGTGTGTTTGTCTGTGTGTGTGTATATATGTGTGTGTGTGTGTGTGTGTACATATACACACACATACACACACATATATGTGTATGTGTGTGTTCATACACATATGTATGTATGTGTATGTATATGTGTGTGTATCTATCTATAGCTATATCTACATACAGTTTCTCCCCTTTTTTAACCAATTTAGATGAGAGTAAGGTTCAAGCAGTGCCTGACGCCACCCCATTTCCCCCCCCACCATAAAAACTTTTCCTTGCATGTCTCTTTTACATAAAGTCTTTCCCCTCATTCTTCCTCTCTCTTTTCCCTTCTCCCAGGGCACCCCTCTTTCTCATCTATTCGTTTTTTTACATCATCCTAACATAATTGTTTTACTTTTTCCCTCTGCCCACTTAATAGTATTTTACTTTTTCCAATTACATGTAAAGATAGTTTTCAAAATCAATTCACTCTTGCACCCTCTGTCTATGTTGAGTACTGCTGACTGCCCTAATAATGATAAAATTCTTACGTGTTACATGTATCATTTTCTTATATAGGAATGTAAACAGTTTAATTTTATTGAGTCCCTTGTAATTTCTCTTTCATTTTACCTTTTTATACTTTCCTTGAGTCTTGTACCTGAAAGTCAAATTTTCTATTCATCTCTGGCCTTTTTATCAGCTTGATGAAATGCTTGAAAGTCTTCTATTTCACTAAATATCCATTTTTTTTTACCATGAAGGATTATACTCAGTTTTGCTGGGTAGATCACCTTGGATGTAAACATAGCTCTTTCACATTCTGCAATATCATAGTTTCAAGCCTTCTGCATGTTTAACATGGTAGTTTTTAAATCTTGTGTGATCTTGACTGTGGTTCAATGGAATTTGAGTGGTTTCCTTCTGGCTGCTTGAAATATTTTTTCTTTGACCTGAGAGCTCTGGAATTCGGGTATTTTTACTTTGGAGTCTCTTTCAGTGGGTGACTGACAACTTCTTGCAATTTTTATTTTACCCTCTCTAGGATATGGGGTTTTCCTTTGTTGTCTCTTGAAAAAAGATGTGTAGGCTCTTTTTTTGTTGATGGCTTTGGGGTAGTCCAGTGATTCTTAAATTATCTCTCCTTGATCTATTTTTTGTATCAGTTATTTTTCTGGTGAGATATTTTACATTTTCTTCTATTTTTTTCATTCTTTTGACTTTATTTTATTGTATCTTGATTTCTCATGGAGTGATTAGTTTCCATTTTCCCAATTCTAGTTTTAAATTATTTTATAATTAATATATAATCTAATTATAATATATAATTATATATAACTATATAATAATTATAATATATAATATATAATATATAATTTATTTAATAATTTTCTAGTATTTAATTATTTTCTTCAGTGAACTTTTATACCTGTTTTTCCATTTGGCCAATTCTGCTTTTTAAGAAGTTATTTTCATCACTGAATTTTTCTACCTCTTTTTCCATTTGGCTAAATCTGTTTTTAAGGTGTTATTTTCTTCAGTATTTTTTTTGTGTGTGTGTATGTGTGTGTGCTCTTTACTAAGTCATTGTCTTTTTTATAATTTTCTTCCCTCATTCCAGTTTCTTCACCTAATTTTTCTTCTAGCACTCTTATTTGATTTTGAAAATGATTTTTTAGCTCTTCTGGGATTCTTTTTGGGCTTGAGTCCAGTTCACATTTTCCCTTTGAGACTTTGCTTGTAGCTGTTTGGACTTCATTGTCTTCTCATGAATTTGTGTCTTGATCTTCCCTGTCACAATAGGAACTTTTTATGGTCAGGCTTGTTTTTTGTGTTTTGTTGTTGTTTAGTCATTTTTCCACCCTATTTCTTTACCTTGAATTTATGGTAAAGTTGGTTTCTGTTCCCAATGTGTAGGGGAGAAGGGCACTGCCATAAGCTCCAGCCTTTTTCACACTGCTATCTTCAGTGCTAGTTCTGGGAGGTTTGGATGTTTTCAGTGTTTCCAAGGTGTTTTCAGTGTTTCCAAGATAGTGTGATCTGAGCAGAGGTGTGGTCACTGCTCTCTTGGTCCCATCTCTGATCCTTACCCAGAAAGGGCCCCAATGTCTTTGGATTGCAATTAAATAAGGCTTCCCCTCTGGGTGCCTGCTCCCTTGGGACCAGAAGCTCCTCAGGCTCACTGATCCCTAGTGATAAAAAGCAGGACTGCTGCTTGGGGTCCCTGGACACTCTTTACTGAAAATGCTCTTCTCTTCCCTTGAAATGTGACCCAGGAGTGCTTATAGGCAATGAAGTTGCCAAACAGCTAGCACAGTGCTAACACAGGAATCCCCTGCAATCTCTTTCTGACCAGTTGCGAGGTCCCCTTCCCATCTCTAGCTTGAGAAGTCTTGAAGCTACTGCTGCTTCTGTAACCACCACTTAGTCCCACCACTGGTGTTTCATTCATGTGGGCTCTGAGTCTCTACCCCTATGTCACAGATCTCTCCTTCTGACTTCCTAAGTTGTGTTGGGCTGAAAGAATGACTCATCCTAAACTTGTGTTGGCTTTGCCACTGCAAATTTTGATTTGAGGCATTATTTTAAAGTTGTTTGGAGGGGAATGTTGAGAGCTCAGCTGAGTGCTTCCTCTACTCTGCTATCATGGCTCCATTCCTGGAGGTCCCTCCCTCACATTCTTCTTTTATCTTCTTGATTCATCTTGTATCCCTCACAGAACAGTCTAAAACAGGGTCTTGTTGAACATAATGGATGCTCAGACACTATCTGATAAATGCCTGGGTATTTGGTTTTTAATTCTCATTCTTTCTCTCTCTCTTTCTGTCTCTGTCTCTCTCTTTCCATCCTTCCCTCCCTCCCTCTCTCTTTCCATTTGCATTTTCCCTTTCTAACATTAAGGTTTTAACATCTTGATGCCTGAAACTATCTTCTAATGTTCAGTAAATCCTATCACGCAACTTGTGAAAATGCTATTGTATTGTTAATTTTCTCTGTGTATATTTCTCCCTAAGGATATTGTAAGTCCTTTATATGCAGGGTCCTTGCCTTACATGTCTTTGGATCTGTAGTGCTTAGTGAAGGGCCTTCCACATGGGAAATGGCTAATAAGTGTTTGCTGATAATATATTAAGCACAGAGAATATGCCTATTCTAAGGACTTGCAATCTTATTTAATCTATTTGACTGTATTTGAGTAGGGAGTTTGCTATACACACACAGGGGTAACCAATAAAACAGCATCCAGGAATCATCGTACTCTACCTGACTTCTCTGTCTATTGACAAACCTGTTTAGTTCATCCTGGCAACACCTGAGTGAGATGGGGAACTAACATGTATAATCCCTTTTGTCTTATGGCTAAGAGAACAAAGGAAGAGGTAAAAGCTTAGGCAAGATGCTTTAATAATAGTAAAAATAATAACAGCAATAATAACTCATTTATACAGTGTTTTAAGGTTAGCCCAATGCCTTAAATACATTATCTCACTTGATACTCTTTGGTCCTCAGTTTATTTTTAAAATAAAGGAATTAGACTAGATGATCTCTGAGGTCCCTTCTAGTGCTTATATTCCATGAAATTCAATGAGGCTTCTTATGGGTTCCTCCTGTGCTCACTGGGAGTCATAGAACCTTTCACCAAGAATCATATTTCCAAGATCACAGTGAAGAAACTAAGTGCTTATAATTAGCCAGTATATCTTTAATGGAGATTTGGGGGTTTAAAACAGAAGCAAATAGTGGATTATAAGTGGTTTCTAAAGTAGGTAACACAAAGGAAATATTTGTCTTGTTTTAGAATCATCCAATTACTTTTTATCACTCTCCTTCCCCACTGCCCACTTTGGGTAATGATTTATTTAATGACATTCTCAGTTCATTAAACATTCTGTTACACACCAGAAGGTACATGTACATACAGGATGAACTGATTGAATTCAACAAGCAATTATTTAGTACCTACTGCATGTAAGATTGTGCCTAGTCCTGAAGATACAAAGACAAAAATTTAATAGCCCGTAGATTGGAAGAGTTTACATTTCTGGGGAGGTGGAGGACAGCAGGAGGGAAGGGCATAAGCATACAAAGAGGTAAATACAAAGTTTTACAAAGTAATTTGATGAAAGAGAGAATATCAATAACTTCGAGGAGCAGAAAAAGCCTTTTGTAGGAAGTAAGTTGGCTTTTTGAGGGGATCTAGGTATTCCAATAAGCAGAGAAGGAAGAAAAATATTGCAGGCATGGGATATGGCCTGTGTAAAAGCATGCAGGTGAGACATGGAATGTTGGATACAGAGAACAGTAAACCAGGATAGTGTAAATATTTATTATTATTATTTAATTTTAATTTTATTTTAGGCAATTGAGGTTAAGTGACTTGCCCAGGGTCACACAGCTAGTAAATGTCCAGTGTTTGTGAGGCTGGATTTGAACTCAGGTCCTCCTGACTTCAGGGCCGGTTCTCTATCTGCTGCACCACCTAGCTGCCCCAGGATAGTGTAAATAGAATGTAAAGTCTGTGTAAGAGAATAATATGTAATCAATCAGGATCCATAGTTTGGAGATGGATTTGTAAAGGTCGTGGACACAAATGAATGAAAATTTCAGTCTCAACCATGGTTGAACTAGTTAGAGATCTTCAGGTAATGTGTTTCTAATGGGCTAATGCTCAATTCTTTTTTTTGTTTTTTTGTTTTAGGCAATTGGGGTTAAGTGACTTGCCCAGGGTCACACACCTAGTAAGTGTCTGAGATCAGATTTGAACTCAGGTCCTCCTCACTCTAGGGCTGTATCCACTGTGCCACCTAGCTGCCCCCATAGTGCCCAGTTCTTAAAGGGTTAGGATGAGAGCGCCATTCTTGGGTTTTCACTCAGGCTTCTGCTTCTCCTCTTCCTCCTAACTTCTGGTTTGTTTTCTCTATAGATTTTAGGGAAGCCAGTGAGTTTTGTACTTCTTTTCAGCCCAGCTGCTCTAGGCTTCTGTGGCAATGATGTTCTTGGGAGCAGTAGTCAGTGCTAGCAGGAGAATGAATGAAGATTGAGGAAACCAGGGAGAGAGAAAGGGAGAGAGAGAGAGAGAGAGAGAGAGAGAGAGAGAGAGAGAGAGAGAGAGAGAGAGAGAGAGAGAGAGAGAGAGAGAGACAGACAGAGACAGAGAGAGACAGAGACAGAGAGAGACACAGAGAGAGACACACACAGACACAGAGAGACAGAGGAAGACAGGGATAGAGACAAAGACACAGAGTCACATAGGAGGTGGTTAATAAATGTTTGCTAATAATAATATTTAGGGCAGAGAACATGCCTCATTCTAGGGACTTATTTGATCTATTTGAATATTTTGGGTGGGGAGTTAGCTATACAGATGGGGGTAACCAATAAAACAGCATCTAGGTGTCACATTACTCTGCCTGGTTCTTCTCTCTACAGACAAACCTGTTTAATTCATCCTGCCAACACCTGATTGTGATGGGGAGCTAACCTGCATGATCCCCCTTGTCTTATGGCTAAGAGAATAAAGGAAGAGGTCAAAGCTTAGGCAACGTACTTTAATAATACTAAACATAATAACAGCAATAATAACCCTTATTTACATAGTGTTTTAAAGTTAGCAAAATGCTTTAAATACATCGTCTCACTTGACACAGACCAAGACAGTGACATAGAGAATGAGAAAGAGCCATATGGAGAGAAGATGAGAGAGAGAAAAAGAGAGACAGAGAGAGAGAGAGAGAGAGAGAGAGAGAGAGAGAGAGAGAGAGAGAGAGAGAGAGAGAGAAATAGAGTGCAAAAGTCATGAGGTGGAGGAATTAGGAAAATTCCATCAATTGGTAGCACTATCCCCACTTGGCATATGGCCAGTAATATAAGGGCTTTAAGTGGAGAAGGGAGTTCTAGCTATGACTATATGCAGGGGTTTTATCATATAACAGGAACCCATAAATAATTATGGGGAGCATAAAAGTACAAATAAGTGAGGAGAGAGGTACCAGATGGATAGGGATTTTAGCATCTCTAAAGAGGGCTATGTACTCAAATAACCCACTGTGATTATAGCTGGACCTCTAGTCCAGAGGTACAGTGGAAAGAGTACTGCCTCTGGAATATGAAGACATGTGTTCAAATTCTGTGCCTGCGTCTGTGCCTGTGTGGCTTTGGGTAAGTCACTTAACTTCCCTGGACCTCTGTTTCCTTCTCTGTAATGTGAGAAGGGGCTAGATTCAATGATCTCTGAGGTCCCTTCCAGCTCTAAATCTCTGATCCTGTGATCTCTGGGTAGATACTTTCCCCACCTTCAATAATTAGAAAGACTTTAGTGATTTCTTTGCTGTTGGTTCTCTGTCCACCAATGCAGATCACAACCCTTCTCTACTATAGTTAAAAAAAAAATCATTAGCTGATGATTAATGGTGATGAATTTCACAAAATCCTCTAGGCTGATCCTTAGATAACAGACAGAATTTGTCACTGATCTGTTAGAAGCCTTTTGAGCTTAATATATAGCTTGCCAGGCCTTGAACTTTTCTGGAATAGCTTTCAAGACCCTAGAGTCACCTCCGTGCTGCAGTGGGCCCTTAGAGGAGGACTGCCTTCAGCAAATTTCCGGAATTTAAGTGTTTGCCACATGCCCTTTCCCCCTGCTGTTGAAATCTATTTACTTCTGTATAGTAGTCATAAAACATGATTTTAAATATCTCTAGAAACAGCATCCTCACAGTTCACAAGATGGGGGACATTGCTCTCTTTTCTCTATGGGTCACCCACTATGCAGTTGTTATCACAAAACAAACAAATTCAATATCCTGGTGGAAGGAAACAAGAAAAGCAACAAAGTCCATCACACACATTGTTCCATTTTAGAAAATGGAATTGTTGCTATTGTTACTTTGTTAAGAAATTTTTTTTTCCTTTTGTCACTTTACCTGCAAGCCTAATAGATTGCCTTCAGATGAGCAGTAGTGATTTGTTTGCATGGTATGAATGCTTCAAATATGGCTGATGGACAGAATAACACACTTTCAATTTAATTATCCTAAACAGCTGCACCAAGGAGCGTGCTTTTTTTTTTTATTATTATTACTGGAAAGGATAGAACAAAAATGGCTAGAAGTAAGTTGATAGCCAAGGTAACTAAAGAGATGGTGAGAGCACCTATTCCATATGGATTAATTCACGTTATCTGGCAAAGATGAACTACAGATCCTTGGGCGCTGAAAGAATTCGGAAAAGTTCATGACTAAAGAAAAATTAGAGAGGATCACAAAAGATAAAACTGGTAACTTTGATTCCATAAAACTCAAAACTTTTTGTACAAACAAATCCAATAAAACTAAGATTAAAAGGGAAGGAATTAACTGAGTATGAAATCTCTGCAGTAAGTCTCTCTGAAAAAGGTCTCACTTTCAACATATGTAAGGAAGTAATTCGATTTTGGGAGAATTAAATCCATCCCCCTATTGATAACTGGTCTAAGGATATAAATAGGTAGTTCTTAAGGGGAAAAAAAACCATCAGACTATCTATAGCCACATAATAAAATACGCTAAATCACTACTAATTAGAGGCATACAAATTAAGGCAATTCTGAAATTCCACTTCATACTCAGAGTGGCAAAGATGACAAAAAAGGAAAATGATAAATGTTGGAGGTACTTGAATTTGTACGACCATTCTGGAAAGCAATTTTGTCCATTTTTTTAAAGGAAAAGGAAATAGGTTGTCCTGTGAAAATCATAGGGGTGTCTCTCTCATAGTCATTACTAGTCCTCCTTAATAGTCTGATCCTTCACCTGGAAGATCGTCATCTACCTGACAGCCAGTGTGGCTTCAGAAAAGGCCAAGTTAATATATGATGTTTGCTGCCTGAGAACTCCGGGAGAAATGTCAGGAGCAGAACAAAGATCTGCACACAAATGTTCGTTGATCTGACCAAGGCCTTTGATCCTGTTGTGGCTTATGGAAGGTCATAGCAAAATTGGGTCGCTTTCATGATGGCATGCTTGCATAGGTCTGGATAATGGATGATGCTCTTGTGCTTTCACAGTCACCAGTGGAGTGAAGCAGGGCTGTGTGCATGCTGCCATGCTTTTGAGCATTATAGTTTGTGTGTGTGTGTGTGTGGGGGGCAATTGGGGTTAAGTGACTTGCCCAAGGTCACACAGCTGTGTGTGTCTGAGGCCAGATTTGAACTCAGGTCCTCCTGACTCCAGGGTGAGTGTTGTATCCACTATGCCACCTACCTGCCCTTTAGCATGATATTTTCGATGATGCTGTCAGACACCTTCAACAAGAATAAAAATAGCATCAAGGTTAGCTACTATACTTATAGTAAATCATTTAACTTGAAAAGTCTACAAGCCAAGACTAAAGTGGAAGGGGAGTAAGTGTGTGACTTTTTGTTTGCTGGCAATTGTACACTCAATGCAGCCTCTGAGGCTGAGATGCAACAGAATATGAATTGATTCTCTGCTGCTTGTGCTAATTTTGTCCTGACAATTAACGCCAATAAAACATAGGTTCTCCACTAGCCAGCACTGTGCACCATCCATATGTGGAATCATCCGTTAAAGCAAATGGCGCAATTTTGAATAATGTGGGTAAGTTCCCTTACCTTGGAAGTATACTTTCCAGGGATGTCCACATAGATGAATAGGTTGATACATGCATTACCAGAGCTAATCAGTGTTTGGGAGGCTCTGAAGGAAAGTGTGGGAGAGAAGAGGTATTAGGCTATCTACCAAACTGAAGGTTTATAGAGCCATTGTTGTATGCCTTATTGTTGTATGCCTGTGAAACCTGGACAGCCCACCAGCACCATACCAGGAAAGTGAATCACATCCATTTGAATTGTCTTAGGAAGATTCTGAAGATCACCTGGCAAGATAAGGTACTGGACACTGAGGTCCTTTCTCGAGCTGAACAGCCAAGCATTCAAACTCTGCTGCAGAAAGTATGATTCTGGTGGGCTAGCCATGTTGTTCAAATGCCAAACGTACGTTTGCCTAAAATATTATTTTATGGAGAACTCACACAAAGCAAGTGCTCCCATGGAGGTCAGAAGAAGCAATAGAAGGACACTGTCAATGTGTTTTTGAAGAGCCATGGAATTGATTGTGAGACACAAAGGACACTAGCACACGACTGTCTAGCATGATATGTCTGCTTCAAAGAAGGACCTGTGCTCTGTGAGCAAAGCAGAATTGCAATAGCTCAAAAAAAGTGAGATGCACAGGTTTAGAGACATCTCCACGCCAAATGTTCATATGGAACTGTAGTAGAGCCTTCCTAATTCATACTGATCTGATCAGCCACAGTCAGACACATTACACCTTGACCCCGACATAGCGATGTCATTTTGGTCTTCTTTGATCATGAAGGACAACAACCAATCTCCATATGATAACTTGTAATAAAATGATAATATGGAAACATTGGACATAGAGAACATAGAACTACATCACTGTAGCAGATGGTGAGCTGGTTTTTATTGCGCCTGATATGTGCCAGACAGTAAGTATATTATTGGCCTGTAAGTCAGAAATGAGGTCCTAAATCTTGTACAGATTCTAAAAGTTGCATTCATATCTAGGTCAAGAAGTTCTAACTTTTCTGGAATAGTCTTAAGTGAATGCTACTTAAAATGGTGAAAGAAACTTCTTGTCTAGTTATAGACACACACATCAGTAGTTCAATGGCTCTATGATTTCTTTGATGCAGGTGTTTCCTTCTCTGGTACAGATTACAGACTATCTATGCCTTCTCGTCCAGTGTATTCCTTGTTCATACCCTCCACATATCCTTCTAAGAGGATTGACTCAGCACACTGGAGTCTGTCCTTTGCATCTTTTTCTCCACTGACTGCTCCTAAAATCAGAGGCTATTATTTTAGACACTAATATTAAACTAGAGCAATGTTATGCTTTCTGGTGGTTCTTTTTATGAAATGAATCCTGAAATTCAACATTTCCATATGAATGTAGTGCTGTTTTTGCCTTGATCAGTTGCAAGAACAGGTTGAATCCTGGAAAGACACATAGAAACCAATCCTAACTTTGTAATTCATTTTGAAGAGTCCACTAAGCTCACTCTTAGTTTTGTATGTCTTGCAATGATTTTTGACCCAAGGCAGTAACTGCTGATTGACTTACTTACTGGGATCAGGAATAGGCAATACAGGGCTTCTAGAGAAAAGGGACAAAAAGCAGAATCAAGAGACTCTTCTGTTTTGAGTTCCCAGTAGCCACTGTCTAATGTTAAAATCAACTTTCATGGCCTCATTCCAGGTTTTAAAGTTCTTCAGTATGTATATAGTTCTCCATCTTCTACCTCAGGACCAGGCAGGGTGAACGTAGCCAAAATGGGACTGATTTTTAGAAAATAAGAGGTGACTAAATTTCTTGGAAACACAACGAAAGAAAACTAAGATGGCATGGACAGATTTGTCTCAATAAGCATGAAATACCAACTCAGTGTGCATGGAGGTAGAATGGCAGAGTAGTACTCTCTAGCATTTTGAATAACAAATGTTCTATAAATCATTCATCTTACAAATATACCATGAAGTCTATTTCTCCAAGCAACTAGGTGAGGACTATGTCCATGTCAACTCCTGAATTGACTTTAAAAAAAAATCCTGTTTATTTGGATATCTCAATGATGTAAAAATTCTATATTAAGAAGTGAACATGACCGTGGAAAACAAAATGACATTAGAGTTGGAGTTCCAGTTTTGGTTTTGCCATTTGTTAGCTATATGACCTTGAGCAAGAAACTCAAACTTTCTGGGCCTCAGTTTCCTCATATGTAAAGCAGGACTGGAAATATTTTCACCAATAATTTCACAAGGCTTTGTGAAAATGCTTTGTTTACACATGAAGAGCTGTCAATCTGTAGCCTATTATTAGCTATGCTATTTATTAACAAGGAAGTCAGAGCCAGAGGCGGCTCTTAGTCCTTGGGAGAATGGTGATCATGCCCACCAGTCCAATGGCCTTGGTTTGAAAGGAAAAGGGAGGAAGTGTTTTATTCCTTTCTTTGCTATTCCTTAGGACTGCTATAAGTGAATTAAAGGGAATTTCAAAGAAAATTGCCATCGGCCGAAATCATCAGAGCCGCTACCGATCAAAACCATCATATAAACCCTTTTTCATTCTGGTGTTCATGTTTAGTTCAACGAATTTTGTCTGCCATTTGTTAAGTATCTAATACGGGCAAGGTAGTGCAGTGTAATACATGGAGTGTTGGACTTGTTATCAGGTAGATTTGTGTTCAAATCCTATTTCTAATGCTTTACCCACATGACCTTGGTCAAACCACTTAATATTGTTGTGGCAAAAAGATCATTGAGTCTGGAGTTAGGAGAGACCTGGTTTTGAAGTCATCTATCAGAGCTTAATATAACTCTCTAAGACCTCTGTTCAGTTATAGACTAATTGTGATCTATATCAGGGCTTCCTATTCCACTCATGACCCCTTTTTGTGTTTCAGCAGTATTCATTGGCGTTGTGTGGAGTGATAACATGTGCAGTGCAAAGTGCGTGTGCTTTGTGTTCAGAACCAAGGCTGCAGTGAAGTCAAGTGATGCAATATGGGCAAGCATTGCCAGAAACACCAAGGATTCATTATGTATTTGATTTTGAATTCATTTCTGGCCTTTGCATGTTCAGAAACCTTTTACGGTTGCTGAATTTTTGTGACCCCATATGTGGTCATGACCCACACACAATTTAAGAGATGCTGAATATGGTCTAGGGAGTTTCTACATGTAATATGATGTAATAAAAGATTTTTGATGTATTGACATATGCACAAGGCAGTGTCCTAGTTCATGGTCATGCAAAAATGAAAACTGGCACAATTCTCTGAGGCCTTCAGGAACCTCAGAGTTCAGTAAGGAATTGAGACATATCTGTTTGTCAAGTCAACAAGCATTTAATACTCTCTTCTTATGTGTCAAGTACTGTGATAAGCACAGCACAAATACAGGTAGGAAAAAAACCAATCCCTGCCCTCAAGGAACTTACATTCTAACACATAAAAGAAAGTTGAAAATTGTATGGATATGTGTGTGTGTGTGTGTGTGTGTGTGTGGTGGCAATAGACAAAGAGGGGAAGGGGAGAGGTCCCTGACATGGGGACATTGTAGAGAAAGCCCAGCATAGTCAGGAGTACATTTTGGAGAGGAATGAAGACAGGACTAGCCCAAGCATCCTCTTTATAATGGAAGTTCTGGAAGAAGCAATCCAACCAGAGAAGCCATAGTGGGAAAGAGTACTTTCAGTGTGTGACGTTCCAGGGATAGAGTGAGCTTCCTGGGTGAAGGTGTTTCTGGGAAAGTCAAGAGAGCAGGCAGCCTGGAGATGGATGGAGTGTGTGTGTGTGTGTGTGTGTGTGTGTGTGTGTGTGTGTGTGTGTGTGTGTGTGTATGTTTAAAGCAGATCACAAACCCCTCATGCCTTGGTAAATAGTTTCGTTAGTTGATGTGGCTAAAAAAATAATCACCTGTGGTTAACCTTTTAAGATGATGAGCCTTGAAGAACTGAACCAGGCTGCTCCTTGAACAACAGAAATACAATTCTTCATTGAGATCATACTTGAAATCTTTTTATCTTGGTAGGACTTCACAGAATTTATGCTCCCCTTTTTTACCTATCTTTGAGAATGCAGTATCACCTCTATGCTGTGAAGAGGCAGAGAGGTAGAGGAATAAGTAATAAAATTATGTGACAAGCATGACAGATTGGCAAGAGAGCTGGCATGGCATCAGGAAGACCTAGGTTTAAGTCCCACCACTGACACATACTGATTATGTGACCCTCAGTAAGTCACATATCTTCTAAGTACTCTACACAACACTAAGACAAAGCGTCTCGGAGAAGGTGCCAAACTGCATTGGTAGAAGGAGTTTCCTCATCTGGAAGTTCCCAAAACAATACTACCTATCACACTGGAAAGTCATTTTGTTCAAATAAGAAGTCAAAAAGAATGGCTTGAAGATAGAAGGGATAGTTTTGGTCCCTTCCTTCATTAACTCTTAATATTGACTGTAAGTTAGCAGAGCAGCTAAGTGGCTCTGTAAATAGGGTGCAGGGCCTGAAGTCAGGAAGACCTGGGTTCAAATGTAGCCTTAGGCATTTACTGGCTGTGTGACCCTAGGTAAGTCACTTAACTGTTTGCCTCAGTTCCTCATCTGTAAAATGAGCTGGAGAAGGAAATGACAAACCACCCCAGCATCTTTGCCAAGAAAATCCTAAATGGGTCAAAAGGAATCAGATTGAACAACAATGAGTGAGCTAAATAGAATTTTGAAGAAAATCTGCATGAATTAAGAACTGTTAGTTCTAACACGAAAATAACAATATGAGCCTTTTTCCATTTTGTTCTTGGTGTTCAGTTCAATGCATTTTGACAGGCATTTATAAAGTTCCTAAAATGTACAAGGCTTCAAGGCATAAAGGACATAGTCAGGAAGACCCAAATTCTAATCCTTCTTCAGATACCAAACATGACCGTAGGCAGGTCACTTATTTTCTCAGAGCCTCTGGTACCTCTACGCAACATACTTAATTATAGACTAGTTGTAATTTGCTTGGTGGAAGGAGTTTGAAGAAGTAGAATCAAAGATAGAGAACAACATAAGGTCCGTGAGGGCAAAAACTATTTCATCTTTTTCTTTGCATCCCTAGCACCTAGCACAGTGCAATGTCTGGCACATAAAAAATACTGAGTAAATGCTTGTTAAATGAGTAATTGATTCAGAAATTCAAAGAGAGGGAACATTTTCAGCTGAGGGATAGTGAAAGCTTTATGGACTAAATAGTTCTTGAGTTTGACCTTGAAGGAAAAGAATTTTAATTTATGGAAACAGAGGATAGAGTGGAGTGGGTTCCATTATAAGAATGGGAAATTGAATGTGTAGACAGTTAGTGGAGGTGGGAAAGAGTGCTTTGGTTGAAGCAGAGTGTATGCAAAGAAGAGTACTGTGATACCGGGAGAGAAATGATGGAGCCAGATTGTTAAGAACCTTGAATGCCAGACTAAGGTTTATATTTTATTCTGTAGGTGATTTGGAGAGGAGCCACTGAAGGTTTTTTGAGTAGGAGACTGATGTGATCAAACTGTACATTAGAAAGATTACTTTGGCACCAGTGTGAAGGACAGATTGAAGAGGGAAACAGTGAAGACAGGGGGAAGAGTTAGTAGACGATTACACTAGTCTAAGTGAGAGGTGAAGGCTTGAAATATGGCAGTGGCAATGAAGTTAGAAAGGAGATCAGAAAGGAGAGGACATATGGGAAAGATGTTTTGGTAGGAGAATAGGCAGGACTTGGCAAGGAATTGCCCGTGGTAAGTGGGGAAGATAGAAGAGTCAAGAGTGGCTCCAAAGTTACAGGACTGCATCATGGTGTTGCCAGAAGAATAATGGTGCTACCATTGTCAAAAATGTGGAAGTTAGGAGGAGGAGCAGAGTTTTTTGGGAGGCTTGAGGAATGTTCAGTTTTGGACATGTTGAGTTTGAAGTGTCATTCAGGAGGGTATGTCCATCAGTTGATGGGATAGCAGGTGATGTGGGACAACATGTTGGAGATGGACATATAGATTTTGAAGTTAACTTCATGGAAAGTTGATAACTGAAGTCATGAGAGTGCATGAGACTGTCAAGTCAATTGTCAAAAAACCCTTATTAAATACCTACTATGTGCCAGGAACTGTAATAAGCTCTGGGTATACAAATATGAAAAAGAAAGATGGTCACTGCCCTCAAAGAGCTTATGATCTAATGGAGGAAGACAATAAGAAACACACAAAAGAAAGCTGCCATGATTTTATGGCTCCACCCTCCAATGAGGGGGAAGAGGATACTGATGAAATGTGAGCAATAAGATTCTGTCTTCCAAGATGAAGAGATTTCTCAAAGATAATTTACTGGAGGTGTGGTAGAAAAGCCAAAGAAGTCCACAGTGGGAGAGAAAAGGCCTGAAGGCAGAAGCCAGGTAGGGGAATATAGAGAGGAGAAGAGAAGAGAGTGTGGGGGCAGAGCTTTGGGGAACCACAATGTTTGGGTCAAGGAAGTTGGCAGGGAAGAAGAGGAACTAGCTAATGAGACTGAGGATTGGTCAGAGAGGTTAGAGACCAGGACAGAGTTATGTCAAGAGAATAAAGAAGGAGGAGGGCAGTGTCAACAGTGTTAAATGTAGCAGAAAGGTCAAGGATGAGGACTGAGAAGAGACATTGGATTTGGCGATAAGGTGATGGTTCCATTCCAGAAACTCCTTTGAGGAAGTAGTTTTAATTGAATAGTGGGGATGAAAGATAGATTGCAAGAGACTGAGGAGTAGGTGAGCGGAATGAAAGACTTGAGGAGATTGCCACAGTAAGGAAAGGTTGTTTTTGGTTGATATGCCTGGTTTTTGTTTTGTTTTGTTTTTTGGATAGGAGAGACACCAGTGTGTTTGAAGGCAGTGGGATTGGTTGATTGTTGTCCTTCATTCTCTTTCTCTCTCTCTCTCTCTCTCTCTCTCTCTCTCTCTCTCTCTCTCTCTCTCTCTCTCTCTCTTTTTTTCTTTCTTTCTTTCTTTGGCAGTTGGGGTTAAGTGACTTGCCCAGGGTCACACAGCTAGTAAGTGTCACGTGTCTGGTCTGAAACCGTATTTGAACTCAGGTCCTCCTGACTTCAGGGCCAGTGTTCTATCCACTGCACCACCTAGCTGCCCTCTGTCCTTCATTCTCGAAGTGAACCAAAATGACATCACTGTGTTGGAGTCAAGGTACAGTGTGTCCTACTGTGGCTGATCAGACCAGTAAGAGTTCAGAAGGCTCTACAACAGGCAGCGGGGTTAGAGACAATGGAGAAGAATAGATTGTATTGTACAGCATGGGTGTGTTTTCATGCCCTTCTTCCAGATTTTAGGTCATAGAATCATCAGTTTAGAGCCTGAAGGGACCTTTGACACTGTTGAATCCAACCCTTTCATTTAATAGAGGAGATCATTGAGGCACAGAGAGGTTAAATGGTTTGTACAGGGTTGTACTGCTGAATGTGTTTGGTGGGATTTGAACCCGGGTCATCCCAACTCCTAGTCCAGTGCTGTATCCACTCTGCTGACTTGTTGAAATTTGATGATTTCATCATCTCCCTGGCCATAGGCAGTGTCTTTTACAGGATGTGATGGCACCATGGTTCTCTGCTTTCCTTCACTTTCCCAAATTCTGTATGTATTGATTTTCTTAGATGCAGGGGGCAAAGAGCAGTATTAAAATTGAATTATCATAGACAAAGAATGGATCCAGTTACTCAGTGCCACATTAGCTCAAACCTTGCAAAGGAAACTGAGAGCTCCCTCTCTGTGAACAGTATTGTTTACACTGTTCACTGAATTCACTTTGGCACCCAGCTGATTTTTTTATGCTTGTCTTTCCATTTATTAGATAAAGGGCTATCCAAGGAAAGAAAAATGTGGACAAAAAAGTACTTGGGGTTAAATGAGGCCACAAAAGAAGTAAATATAGTTGACAATGAGAGGAATTTCTGTTATAATAGCCCACATTTACAAAGAACTATAGAAAATGTTCTCTTCATCCAAGCGCAATTACCCCTATCTTGCAATTGAGGAAACCGAGACTTTTTTTTTATTTTTGGCAAGGGAATTGGGGTCAAGTGACTTGCCCAGGGTCACACTGCTAGTAAGTGTCAAGTGTGTGAGGCTGGATTTAAACTCAGGTCTTCCTGACTCCAGGGTCAGTCCTCTATCCACTGAGCCACCTAGCTGCCCTGAAACTGAGACTTAAAGGGTTGAATTGACTTGCCTAGGGTCACTCAACCTTTACATTTCTGAACTAGGATTTGCACCTAGGTCTTTTGACTTTGAGGCTAGTTCTGTATTAGAGTATACCACCCTCCCTCTAACTGAGTGAAATTATCAAGGAAAAGTCTTAGAAATCCTTCTGCTAACAACTTTTGAAGTATTCAGTTTAATAAACATTATATTATATTATAAAAGCCTCATATGCCAGATGCTGTACTAGAGGCTGGGTTTATAAAATAGGAGGGAATTTTAGCCAATGGCCTTCCACTAGGGCTATTCTGGCACAAAACAGTAGAGAAAAGTGATTTGGACAAGGTCATATAACAAATCAAGGGTTGAGCTGGAACCAGTATCCAGGTTTTCTGGTTCTAGAGTTCTTCCTACTAGCTTCCTAGTTTTATTTGTTTTTCAAAGCAATGCCAGAATCATAAGGCAGCTAAGTGGCACAGAGGATAGAGCATTAGGCTTGGAGTCAGGAAGACCTAAGTTCAAATCTAGCCTGACACTTATCACCTGTGTGTCCCTGGGCAAACCACTTAACCCTGTTTGTTTTAGTTTCTTCATCTTTAAGATGAGCTGGAGGAAATGGCAAACCGCTGCAATATCTTTGCCAAGACAACCCCATGGGGTCATGAAGAGTCAGACACGACTGAAATGACTGAACAACAACGACAAAAAATGCCAGAGTTAAATAAGATAGGGATGGTTGTTTTCTCATGTACAAGATCTTGTGCTAACAATTTTCCGGGGCACGACAAACAGGACACTGCCTTGGGAATCCAGAGATTGACATTTAACTCCATCTCTGCCTCTCCTAATCATTTGAGCCTTGATTTACCATTTGCAAAATGGGAAATAATAATAATGAAAAAGAAGCACTTTAAGGTTTGCAAGGTGCTTTGCATAACTATCTCATCTGGTCCTCACAACAACACCGTATGGTAGGGGCAATAGATATTATTGCCTACATTTTACATATGAGGAAACTGAGGCTCATAGCTAATGTCAGAAACAGGATTTGAAGCCAGGTCTTTCAGGATCCAAGTCAAGTGCTCTATTTCTCCATGCCCTTCTAAGTCAGAAGCAGGCAGGTGACTGGGGAAGCATACATAATTGTCATTAAGCCTAAGAGCCACTGTGACTGCTTTTTGCCCTGAAGTCTAGTGTACCACAACACTCTTAGTTAGAAATTAGAGACTGGAAGAGCTAGGTTACATGGGCAAGAGACTCATACTAAGCTGGACTTTGAGTATCAACACCCTTCCTAGCTATGTGACCTTGGGGAAGTAAGTCACATTGAATACTGAACTAGGAATCAGAAGGCTTTGATTTGAATCCTAACTCTATGAATCCATGACACAGCTCTAGCATAGCCTATCTTTGAGACTTTGGCAAAGTCACTTAAGAAGAAAGCAAGCTAGTTTTTTCATCTGGAAGATGTAAGAAAATACTAATTTTACCATCAACCTCACAGGATTTTTATGAGGATCAAAATTAGAAGATGATGATGATGATAGCTAACATTTATATAGCACATAGTATGTGCCAGGCACTGTGCTAAATAAGCACTTTACAAATATCATCTCATTTGATCCTCACAACAAACCTGGGAGGTAGGTACTATTATTATCCCCATGTTTTACAGATGAGGAGCCTAAGATAGTCAGAGGCTGTGATTTGACCAGGGTTATATAGCTAAGAAATATATGAGGCTGGATATGAACTCAAGTCTCCCTGACTCCAGACTTAGTGCTCTATCTACTGCACGATAAAATTTGTGATTGTGTAAAGTGAATTACAGCCAGAAGGTGTTGCATAAATGAGGTTTTTTTCATTCTCATCATCCCCATCATTGTTCACTTCAGTAGGCTTCAGCTTCCCCATATGTAAAATAGGGGGATTGATTTCAATGATTTATAAAGTCTTTTCCAGTTTGGCCAGTCCATTGTTCTAAGGCATGGTTCAAGCTGCACCTAGATTCCCTAGGTTCTTTCAAGGTTCAGTTCAAATCCCACCTTCTGCAGACGGTCATTCCTGATGATCCTTTGTACCAGTGCCTCTCCTGATATTACTTTCCATTTAGTATTTGTCTTGTATTTATTCTCATGTCGCTTCCTCCATTAGAGGTAAGCTTCTTGAGGGCTGAGACAGCTCCTTTCTGTATACCTACCCCCTTAGCACAGGGCCTAGCACATGGTGTTTAATAATTGCTTGTGACTGATTGGTATGGATGAATAGGATTCTGAACCTTGAAGTTTACTCCATTCAAGTGGCTTGGCAGCAAGGTTCATCGTGAAAAGAACACAAAGACATTTGAGCCCCTTCATCACATTAAAACTAATCAGATTACTTCACATAAAAAGAACTAAATCACATTAAAATGCTTCTCAGTCCAGTTCTACTAGGTCACATCTGTGTAGATTTTGCAGATTTACTTGAATGTGCTTTCTTAAAAGAATGAATGCAATTCAAATATTGAAGCAATCCAGGATCCTATTACAAAGTCATTGATTGGAACAGAGAGTGAGAGCCTCACTGACAGGTAATTAAGTCCATGGTCCAGATGGCAGGTAGGAGTTCAACTGGATCCATCCAAAATACCTTCAGGGAAGGAGATTTCGCATTTCTTATAATAACCCATTCTCATCCACCCTTCCAATGAAGTGTTCATTCTATCTAATAATGAGAGGTATTGGAGGAAAAGTAGGCTTTTCCCCTGACATTGAGTTTACTCTTCTCCCTCTGTTACTCAAGGTCTCTTCAGCCATCCAGCCTCTTCAAACTCAATTTAGTTAAATTCCAGAACCATTTATGAAGCACCTATGTGAAAGCACTTTGCTATGTGCTGGGGGATTTAATTTCACAGTTATTTCTCCCCTATGTTGTAAATTTCTTTTGTACAGTTTAGGCATCCCCTAGGACAAAAATGCAGGAAGATGATATGATTGCTCATAGGAAATAAGTGTTGGAGATGAATAGTGGTGGGATGAATGTGTTAAATAGTGTAAATCAGCCAATCCAGCATTAGAATAGATTTGTGGATAAAACTAATTGGGGAAACTAAATCAGAGCAAGTTGACCTCAAAACATGGGTTAGGTTTTACAGTGCTGCCTGAAAAATTCCAACTGGACAATTTCCAAGTTCACGTGTAAGGGCCACTGAGTATATCGTGGTTGAACCAAAAGTTGCACTCCAGGGAGGGCACTAGGATTCCTCAAGAAACTTTCAGGAACTACGGTGCATGCTCCCCGGAGTGCAGCCTTTAATTCAATCCACAGTACACAGTTTGATTTTTTCTATTTATTTTGAACAAAATATATATGGGAAGGAGCACAGTCCACAAGTTTTTGTTAATGAGCAGGTGTCTAGCTGATCATCAGGTGACCAGCCTCTTGTTTCTGTTTGAGTCTGTTTACTATGGAAGTCAACAAATTCTGCCGCCATATAAGGTTAGATAGAGTGCACCTTAAAGAAAGAATTTGTTATAGTTCAGTAAAGTTTAACTTGAGAAGAGTTCCCTTGAGCTTATAAAGGAAATGAAATGTACCAAGACCATGGCCTTCCTTGTACACTTTGTTTGGTAGAACCAAATTACATGGTGTCAGAATCTCGTAAGATCACTTTCTTTGGGAGTCATAGTCATTGTTACTTCAAGTAAAAGAATAGTGAGTATATACATACACACGTACATATACACATATATGCATATATTCATGAAATATATACCCACACACATGTATGATCATGTAATATACATATAGGTGTATATACACACATGTACATATGCACACAAAATACATAATATAGGTATATATACATATATACATTTACACACATATAAAGATATCTATATACATACATGCACATGCATATACAAATTATATATGTATCTATATATGTAAATGTGTATATATGTTTAGTATATACAATATAGTGTAATGGGTATTTAAAGTTTTATTAATGTCTTTTGCTTTGCACAGTAGAGTAATTTACCAATACATTCTCTACTGGCTGAAAAGCCCTAACAAAGAAAAATAGCCAAATAAAACTAGCCGCCAAAATAACTGCCCTTGACAGAACATCCAGCATTCTGCCCTCATAGTTCATCACTTCTTAGCTGAGAGAAGGTGAGAATGGTTCATCATCTGTTCTTTGGAGCCAGATCGGGATGAGATACATTTTAGAGAAATCAGTTTGCACGAACATTGCGCTGGAAGGGAAATGTTTACCCTCTTCCAGAGAATAGAAAACAAAGCTGTAGAGGTTTATTGACCTGCCTGGATATATAAAAGGTGTTAATGAGCCAAGCATGATCAAAACATAAAATACTAAGTGATCCCATGAATGACATAATTCTAAAAGAATGGTTTTCTGGATGCATACAGAAGATTTGTTCTATTTTTATTTTCTTTTTTTTTTTTTTGCGAGGTAGTTGAGGTTAAGTGACTTGCCCAGAGTCATACAGCTAGTAAGTGTCAAGTGATCAGGTGTCTGAGGCCAGATTTGAATTCAGGTCTTCCTGACTCCAGAGCCAGTGCTCTATCCACTGCACCACCTAGCAGCCCCTGATTTGTTCTGTTTTGCTTCAACAGTTCAATTAAAACCATTTATTAAATGCTTATTGTGTGCAAGGCAACAATGTTTGGTACTAGAGATACAAAGATGAAAAAAAATGATACAATTCCTGCTCTCAAGAAGTTTACAGTTTAAGGAGGAGTTGAGGGGAAGGATACAACACATATAGGGATAATAACTATGATAACTAGGTAGGATATATACATATACATACACACATATACACACACACACACATATGAACAAGGGAGAGATGTTGACAAAATTCTGTATAAAAATTTAAGAAGTGAGCTAGGTGGCACAGTGGATAGAGCACTGGCCCTGGTGTCAGGAGGACCTGAGTTCAAATGTGACTTCAGAAACATAACACTCACTAGCTGTGTGACTCTGGGCAAGTCACTTAATCCCAACTGCCTCACCGAAAAAAGTATTCTATAAAAATTTAAGAAGTGAGGGAACATTGTCAGTTGTGAAGGATAAGGAAAAGTTGCATGGAAGGAGTGATGCCTGAGTGACACCTTAGAGGAAGAGAGGGCTGTCATTAAGTAAGGATGAGGGTGGGGTATGTTTCAAGCATGGGGAACTTGTATGAATTTACAGAAATGAAAGCGTGCAGGATAAGGTCAAGGTAGTAAAGTTTGGGTGCAATGTACATCTGTAAAGGGGAGAACTGTGAGACAGACCTGGAAAAGAATGTTGGAGTGAGATTGTAGTGGTATTCATAGTCATGCTAAGAAGATTGTTATAGTCTGTATGAAATGGTAAGCCACCAAAAGTTTTGTAGCCAGGGATGATGTGCACAGACCTCTGGCAGCTGTGGAAGGAGATTAGAAAGAAGGGAGATTGGAGGTAGGGAGATCATTTACGAGGCTATTATAATTATCCAAGTCAGAGGTAATGAGCTGAGTAAGAAGTAATTCCTTTGGGGGCAGCTAGGTGGCGCAGTGGATAGAGCACTGGCCCTGAAGTCAGGAGTACCTGAGTTCAAATCCAGCCTCAGACCAAACAGTACTAGTTGTGTGACCCTGAGCAAGTCACTTAACCCCAATTGCCTTAAAAAAAAAGTAATTCCTTCATTTTTAGGCAGTCATCTCCTACCTTTTAAGATATGATCAATTAAAAGCATTTTTTTTTTTGGTGTGTGATACTGTTTAGCACTAATCAGGTCGAATACCTGCTGACTCTCTTTTTTAAACAAAATACTAATAACATCAATATGACTTTATTCTTTGGATAATTTTGTTTTGCCGTAATGAACCATATGTTCATGTGTGTGTATATGTATACACACATATACATTTATATTTACTATCATTCTTTATAGCTACTCTTGTATTTAAGTCATTTAGTATTAAAGTATGTACTGATTTAATTTGGAGGGTCTTGGTAAGTTCTTCATATAATTTATATCTCTTTCTCTCTCTCTCTCTCTCTCTCTCTCTCTCTCTTTGGCTAGGTAATAGAGTTAAGTGACTTGCCCAGGGTCACACAGCTAGTAAGTGTCAAGTGTCTGAGGCTGAATTTGAACTCAGCTCCTCCTGACTCCAGGACCGGTGCTCCATCCACTGCACCACCTAGCTGTCCGCTATAGAATTTCTCTATCCCTTCATCCTCTCCAACAGTTGCTGGCAAAGAAGCTGCAACAATGCTCATGCTACTCATTTGGCTTTTGAGCGTGGATGTTGCAATGAGATGATCTAGTGTCTCATAATATGATTCTTATTGTGTTTGGATGCATAATAAAAAATTCAAACAAGTCCTTTATTTGCCTTCCCAAGGAGAAAATTTGACCTGTTTTTTGATTTAGTGGCAACTTTCTTATAACTTTTGATTTCATATATAGCTATACAGGTATGTATACCTGTATACACATATGTATATATACATACATATACATATTTCATTTTTTATACTTTTGGACATAAAAATATCTACATATTTTCATTTGAATCCTCCATAATTGACAGTAGCTGAAAATAGTTAAATAAAATTATGTAATTGAAATATCTCTTATTTATATAACACTTTAAGGTTTATAAAGCACTTTACAAATATCTCTTTTATATCCTCAGAACAACTCTGGGATGTCTTCTCCATTTTGCAGATGAGGAAAATGAAGCAAACAGAAATTAAATGACTAATGACTTGTCCTGTATCCTACAATTAATAAGTACCTGAGACAGGATTTGAACTTGGGTCTATCTTGACTCCAGGTCTGGCACTTTCTCCACTGATTCATCTAGTTTCCTCATATTTATGTAGCATTTTGAAGTTTGCAAAGCACTGTAAAAACAGGTTTTCATTTTATCCTCACAGCAGCTCTGGGTGCTATTATTATCCTTATTTTACAAATAAGGAAACTGAGCAGAATGGAAGTGTAAGTAACTTGCCCAGCATTACATAGCTAGTATGTGTCTAATGCTGGATTTGAACTTAGGTTTTCCTAACTCCAAATCCAGCACTCTGTCCACAGTGCCATCTAAATAGTACATAAAACCTCATACTTCAGCAGTTTTCCGCTTGCTAAAAGAAAGGATGATAGGCAACTTAAATTAATATCCAGTTCTATTTGGAGAGAGAATCTCAATATTCATGAGGTTCAATTTCTTTAATAGTATGTTGACTCATTGGTTGTTAGGCCAAGAATTTAACATTTAAAGCTGCTAGAGTTTGTTAGTGTAAAAGCTATGTGGTTGTCAATATCCTCTGCCTCCTATTCTGTCAGTCGCTCTGCCATGGTCATTGCAGAAGTGGAAGAGGTATATCCAGGAGAATGGGCCATTTTGAAGTATTCATCACTTGGTAGCTATCCTAGCCTACTGGTAGTGAGTCTGCCTAGTCTTAGCTAGTCTGAACCTTGCTAAGCAGATGCAGTTTGTTACCAGGAGCATACTCAGAGTATTTCCAGTATACTAGAACCCCCAAGGCTTGACTCTTTTGGCAATGTTGATTAATAGATAGCTATATCTATCTCTATACCATGATGTGGTATAGGGACAGTACTTCCATGGAGGAAAATTCCTCTTAGGGGTGCAAAATTCCATAAATAAAGGAGTTTCATTATGGATAGTGGCCACTATAATTCAAATTTTAAAAAAATCTATTTTCATATTTGAAGAATGGGGAATTCATTACGGCTGAACTCTAGGGTAGCAAAGGGATCATGGGTGGCTACTCTGAGAGTGATCATGCAGGCTATGTGATAACCCTTCATAAAGAATTTCTTAAAAGGGTTCATTCATTATGGTTCTAGTCCTGACTCTGTAGCCTGCTAGTTGTATGAACTTTAGTAGGCCTCGTAACTCCTCAGGGCCTGGATTTCCTCATCTATTTGTTGTGTTTAAAGTGGTTTAATTTACAAATATCCTATCTAAGGGCAGCTGGGTGTTGCAGTGGATAGAGCACTGGCTCTGGAGTCAGGGAGGACCTGAGTTTAAATCCAGCCTCAGATACTTACTAGCTGTGTGACCCTAGGCAAGTCATTTAACCCTGATTGCCTCCAACAAAACAAAACAAATATCCTATCTATAGCCATCCTCTTAGGAACACATACATTGTATAAAATGAGTTGCACCTGTGAAGACCGGTATTTAGAGTTTTGAGTGAGGAGATGGTGTTTATGGAGGTGTTCACTTGAGCTTTGTCTCAGAGAGCATCATTACAGTGGGTGTACATAATATTAAACAACAGGTTTGATTTCTTAGAATACTGTCTCAATTGTAGTTGTTGTTCAACTACATGACTATATGACTATATCAGGGGTGTCCAACTCTTTGTGACCCCATTTGGGGTTTTCTTGGCAAAGATACTGGAGTGGTTGGCCATTTCCTCTCCAGCTAATTTTACAGTTGAAGAAACTGAGGCAAACAGGGTTAAATGACTTGCCTAGGGTCACACAGTTAGTGTCTAAGGCCAGATTTGAACTCAGAAAGATAAGTCTTCCTGACTCCAGGCTTGGCATTCTATCCACTACACCACCTAACTGCCCCCCTGGAGAGTGTAAAAAAGTGGTATTGCTGGGAGGAAGAATCAGGACAATCATAGGATCGAGCACAGAGAAGTAGCTCAGGTGGCCACGTGCAGGGTCTGATTAGGCAGTTAACTCTGATGGCTGGACTGCCGGTGCTCTGGATCATCCGTCCTAGTCTTGCAGAGTCCAGAAGGGTTTGGCTGCCGTGTGGGTTCTGAGATCCCTCTCCTTCATCTGTGCTCCTGTCCCATGTTTCCAGTTGCCTACAGGACATCTCACTTGGATACCATATTACCACCTCAAATTGAACATGTGCCAAATTGATCTTATCATTTTCCTTCTCCAAGATGACCCCTTTCCCCATCTTTTTCATTCTTCTTAATGGCACGAGCATTATTCCAATTTTCCAGACTAGAAACCTTATTGAGGCAGTGAAGTATAAGGAGATCTTGATTCAAGTCCCATCACTAACCTTACAAACTGGAGAGTCATTTCACCTAAGACTCACTTTTCCCACCAATAAAATGGAAATGAGAGTTCCTGTAGTAGTTACTTCACGCAGTTGTTTGAGGAAAGCACCTTGTAAATCTCATCATACCATGGTAACGTGAGCTGCTCCTCTTTGTCTTCAGCGTCTTCATCATCTTGGTCTTTGATTCATTTCTCATATTCTTTCCTGGCCAAGAACTTACAATAGGACTTTCTTGGCCACTTGATTCCTTCCTTTGCTCTATCCAACATAGCTGTTAACTAGGGAGGGTCAACTGGGACTTTATTCAGGGTACTTACAGAATGTATGCTCCTTCAGCAGAGAGAAGCAATTAAGATTAGCACCTTGTTAGCTAAAGTAAGTAGTTAAAACAGGAAGTCACCAGACAGGCCTGCTTCTTTCATGGCCACACCACTGATGAGTCCTCCCCAGCCCACTTTCCCTAATCCCTCATCTGGCAGTAGTCTCCCCAGTGGTGTTCTAGGATCTCTTAATTTCTCACAAAAATTTGATTTGATTTGATGACTCTTTTCATGCATCTTGACCTGGATATATTTTGTGGTGTGTCTCCTCTAACCTTGTTTTCTATTAAATTTCCACCACACAAATCCTTTGCTTCCTTCAAGTTAGTGCCTTCATTGTTCCTTACAATACTAGAATCCTCACCACTACTGATCAAGTTATTCCTTTTGCCAGGAATGTCATCCCTCCTCCAAATTCTAGTCATCTTTCTTCTAGTCCCTGACCTCTGGGACTGGGACTCTAGGACCTCTGGGAACTCCAGCTTTTCTGACTTCCTAATGCACTCCTTTTAATCAATACCCCCAGTGATTAATCTCTCTCTGTCTCTGTCTCTCTCTGTTTCTCTCTATGTGTCTCACTGTCTCTGTATCTCTCATTGTTCTTAAGTTTTTTTCACTTCTTGTAGGTCTCTTCTGTGCCCTTTGGATTGTCATCTACTTGAAACAAGGTATTCACATTATACTTCTTTTATACTCACCTTCATGTCAGGCATGGTGGTTGACCACATAGCAGGTACCCAATAAATCCTTGTTGACTGGTCATAAGAACATATGCAAAGGTCTTTAAGTTTGATGAGGAAGAGGTGTTCATCAAAAGAATGCAGGATAGTTTTATTAGGAAGACTGAAAAAGCCTGATAAAAGGAACTGTGACTGTTGCATTTGTGATAATGTGGCTGGGCAGTTTCATATTCACATTGTAAAAGGAGCCACATAAAATATAGGGAATCACTTGTTTTCTCCAGATGGGCTCAGCAGTTTTACACTTGATAGCTTTTTTATTAAGTTAGCTATGGGCTGTTTGATTTTGCATTTTGGCAAAATATACACATTATTCACCCTCTGGATACTGCTGAGTATTGACTCACATGTATTCAGCTACTGTACTGAGAAATGCCCAGGTGGGTAGAGTGATTGCTAGAGCATCCATCTAGTTGGTGGCGTGTAAAACAGTAATTAGCAACAGCACCGTCCCTTACATTTATAGGGCTTTTGTTTTTAAAGCCCACATATTACTGCATTTGCTTCCATATTAACCCTGTGAGGGAGCCAACTAAGCCAGTTGTCCTTGTATGGGTGAGAAACCTGGAGAAGTTAAGTAGTTTGCTTCAGAATAGTTAGTTTCAGAGAAGTTAAGTGGTTTGCTTCAGATCATAGAGTGGGCTCTGAGTGTGAGCTAGTGTGTTTTCCACCATGTCATTCTGTCTTTCAATTCTGCTACTCAAAGCAGGGAAGATAGCAGTTCAGCAAAATTAACCAACACATCAACTAAGTCTGACACTACGCTCAATATGTGCCATGCCCAGAGTACCCCCTGTTCTCTCCTCCCCACCTCCCCCCCAACACCTCTGCAAAAGAGGAGGGGAGGTGCATTTTCTTATCTCTTCTAGGTCAAATTTGGTCATTATATTTACTCAGTATTCAGGTCCATTTTTTTCTTTCCAGTTACATTGCTGTAGTCATTGTTTTACTAATTCTGCTTACTTTACTTTGCATCAGTTTGTATGTTATCCCATGTATTCTCTGGGGTTTTTATATTCATTTTCATATTCATTGTTTTTTTACTATATAGTAATATTTTGTTACATCCATGTACCTCAATTTGTTTAGTTCTTCCCTGATCAATGGTCTGCCACTTATTTTAAATCAAATAATTGTTTATTCTCACATTCGGAACATTTTCTGTTTTATATAGAATCCCTAAACCTTAAGATCTAAGAGAAATGTCAAATGGGCAAGTGGAGAAAACTGGAATTGTTTTGGGAAATGGTCAGATAGGTACTTTTAAAAGAGATCTGTCATAAAGGTTCACACCACTGGACAATCTCACTCAACAACAGATATTGAATGATCAGACACAGAGTTGGACTTGTTGTCATTTCCCAGATCCTTTCTTGAGATATACTTTGTGTCCTAGCTCCCAGATAGTATGGGGAACAGCTGTAGATAACAAGGAACACCAAAGGATAGAGTCATGGAATGTGAATTCCTGACTACCTTCATTGGCGTTATATCACCCAGAGACACAGGTGGCAAAACAGAAGAAAACACATCTGCCTCAGGGAAGTTAAACCCCAAACCACCACAGCCTAGCCCCTGCAGATTCTTTGGACGACCACCTATGGTTTCTTTACAACATCATACACAATATTATTATTTCTGCTTCCCATAATGCTATTCCTAGATTCCCAGAAACAAATCTTGATTGGATCTTCTAGGCCCATGAAATCATCTCCAGAAGGATGACTAAACATGGGAAACCATTATTTGCTGTGTGCCCAAAGCCCAAGAGATCATTAGAAGTGGCACCATATCTTATACAGAAATTCAAGAAAAATGACCAAGAAACTCTCACCCTGCCCTCTCAAGTCTACAGCACTTGCATAGGCTGTTTGCCATTCTGGGAAAGTACTCCCTCTTGATCTTCACCTACAGACGTTTTTCTCTTCATTCAAAGTTCAGCACCAGTACCACTTCCTCCATGACTCCTTCCTTGATTCTTATAACTGAAAGTAATCTCTGTCTTGGCAGGTAGATGGCTCAGTGATTAGAGAGCTGTAAACTTCTGTTTACCTTAATCCACTAGAGAAGGAAATGGCAAACCACTCCAGTATCTTTGCCAGGAAAACCCCATGGACAGTATGGTTCATGGAGTCATGAAGAGTCAGACACAATGGGACAACAACAAATCTCTCACCAAAAAAAAAAAAAATTTAGAGCTCCAGGATCTCTGGTTTGCTCTTATCACACCGTACGTTGTATTATGTTCTGACCTATAGACTTCTTGAGGGCCAGGATTATGTTGATTTTTTTTTTAATATCCCTAGCACACAGCACATGCTTTGCACATAGTATTCAATTAATAAATCTTTGTTAAATGGAACTAAATGAGAATATGAACAATTTTCAAAAGAAGACATAGGATAAGGACTAGACTTGTGATTTTTGTTGGTATTAGGAACTTCCTGGTGAGGATACTCCCTCTACAATACAGGTCAGCACCTTTTCTGGGATTCATAGTCCTAGGGAGTTGTATAGAAAAACAATTTAAGTGACTTGCCCAGTGTCATACAACTAGTAAGGTATCAGAGGCAGGATGTGAGCCTAGGTCTTTCTGGCCACAAGGCTAGCCTTCTACCCCTACATTTCACTGGCTTTTGGCATTCTAAAAAGTATTAACAACCATTAATCAGGTAAATGTAGATGAAAACAAATCAGAGGTGTTTTCTTATACCCTTAAAGTTAGAAAGAAGGAAAAATTTAAGGTTGGAAAGGGTTGGTGAAAGGAAGGCAAACTAATTCACTACCAGAGGAGCTGTAAATTGGTCTGTTTTATAAAATAATTTGAAATTATGAAGAAAATACAAAATTGTTCTTAACCTTTAATCCCATGATCCCAATAATGGGTTTATATTCTAGGGATATGGACAATAAAGGACTGATGAGCATGAAAATATGCTTAATAGTATCATTTGTAATAGCAAAAAGTCATACTATTGCATGGTTGGTGGAGTTGTGAACTGATCCAGTCATTCTGGAGAGCAATGTGGAGCTATGCCCAAAGGGCTATAAAACTATACATACTTTTTGATCCAGCAACACCACTGCTAAGTCCCCAAAGACATCCAAAAAAAGGGAAAAGGACCTATTTGTACAAAAATATTTATAGCGGTTCTTTCTGTAGTGGCTAAGAATTGGAAATCAAAGAGATGCCCATCAATTGGGGAATGGCTAAACAAGCTGTGGTGTATGATCATAATGGAATATTATTGTGCTATAAGAAATGACAAACAGGATGATTTCAGAAAACCCTGGAAAGACTTACATGAGCTGATGCGTAGTGAAGTGAAAAGAACCAGAGAATGTTATATATAGTAACAGCAATATTGTTTGATGAAGAATTGTGAATAACTTAGCTATTCTCAGTAATACAATGATCCAAGACAATCCTAAAGGACTAATGATGAAGCATATTATCTGCCTTCAGAGAAAGAGCTAATATTATCTGAGTACAGACTGAAGCATGCTATTTTCATTTTCTTTCAATTTTTTCTTTTATTTGACTCTTCTTGTACAAAATGACTAATAAGGAAATGTTTTACATAGTTGCACATGTATAACCTATATCTGATTGCTTACTGTCTCAGGGATGGGGGAGAGGAAGGAAGTATAGAATTTGGAACTCAAAACTTCAAATTAAAATGTTTTTCAAAAATAGCAAAAAATCATAAATAATCTGTGGTTGGAGCCCAATGTTCAATAATTAAGGAATGGCTGAATAAATTATGGTATGTGAATATTATAAAATATACTTACACTATGTTGTTGTTCAGTTGTTTCAGGGGTGTCCGACTCTCATGATCCTATTTGGGGTTTTCTTGGCAAAGATACTCCAGCTTATTTTATAGATGAGAAATTGAGGCAAATAGGGTTAAGAACTTGCCAGATTACACAGCTAGTAAGTTTCTGAGGCCAGTTTTGAACTTGTTGTCTGAAGTGGTTTGCCAATTCCTTCTCCAGCTTATTTTACAGGAAACTGAGGCAAACATGGTTAAGTGACTTGCCTAGGGTCACATAGCTAGTAAATGACTGAGGTCAGATTTGAACTCAGGAAGCTGAGTCTTCTTTGATTCCAGGCCTGGTGCTCTATCATATTTGCATTATAAGGAATGATAAACATGAAGAATTCAAAGAGATTGGGAAAATCCTGTGCAAAGTGATACAGAGAAAACAAAGGAGAACAAAAGAAAAATGAACACAATTACTCTAACTACATATAGACAACTTTAAACAGGAAAACCAAAGCAAAACAAAACCCAGAGATAAAAACATCAGTATTAATTTATATAGGATACAGCTACATCATTTCTTTCCTTTCTTTCCCCCCTTCTTTCTCCTTCCTTTTTCCTGCTTTTCCTGTTATTTACTTATTTTTCTATTTTCTCTCCCTGCCTCCCCTCTCCATTTCCCCCATTCACCTTGACCTTTCTCTACCTGCCAGGTGGTTCAAAGTCTTCCCTTCCTCTCAACCTTTTGGTTTCATTAACTTTCTTTTGCAGTTCCCCCTTTTAATTTAGCTTTCTTTGTCTTTCATGCTCCCTGATCCTAGTCTATTGTGAATTCAGTTCTCCAGTTCTTTTTAATTCTGTGTCTCTCAGGAGGACAGAATTTCTGGAGCACCCAATTTGAACATCCTCCTCTATCCTATTTCTATGTTATTGCAGTTGTAGATTTTACTCCCTTATTTTTCTGCTTTGTATTACCCTTAGGAATATCAGTTCATAAAGAAAACAATGTCTAATAGAAATTTTGATGTGTTGTGGGAGCTTCCCTCTTCTTGGGGTCATGAGGCCAAATCTTTCCCCATCTTGATTGTTCACTGTACCTCCCTCCCCACCCCACCTCTGTCCCCATTCAAGGTGCTAATGGTCCTTGGGGACTCACACATCCCTTCTCCTGGGATAGAATGCAGTCCTGGGAGTTACAACCCTGTCTTAGAAAAGGGGATATCCAAATATGCAAGTTCCTTCTTGATTTCTTTTAAGAAATGGTAGAGTAGACTTCCACTTCCAGGAGCCAAGATGGCGTAGTGAAAAGATAGTTGCTCTTACTCTCCCTATCAACCTCTGAAAAAAACCCCAGAAAAAAAAAAACCCTGGAACACCTGAACTAGAAGAAAGACAAGGAGCAGCAGTGCAGCAGCCCAGCAAACGGGTCTCCCAGTGCCTCAGCAAAAATAAGGGAGGCAGAACTACAAGGGGCCCCAGGCAGATAAGTACCTTGCGGCATTCATCTGAAAGGAGGTGAAGAAAACAACCTAAAGGCTTCCTAAAGCCCCCTTGCTGATTCCAACCCAACACCAGGTGAGCTGTAGGAGCCCTGAGCCTCCAATTGTGAAGAAATCCTGAAGCCCAGGTGGTAGAGCAGGCAAACACCAACACCTGGACCTCCAGTGCCTCAGTGAGGGTGGGGAACCGTGGAAACCAGCTCAGAAAACCACCAGGTGCCTGGCACTCCACCGCAAAGGAATCTCCCAGTGCATTAGCAGAAAGCAGGGAGACAACACTGCAGGGGGCCCCAGGCAGATAAACACCCTGCAGCACCCATCTAAAAGGAGCTGAAGAAAGCTAAAGGAAAGGAAAAGCAGGCAACCTAGAATTGCCTGAAAGTTCCAGCCTTGCTGATTCCAGCCCAACACAGGTAAGCTGCCAGAAACCTACAGCCTCCAATTCCAGCATAAGAGGCCCCAGCACAAAGCCAGTGACCAAGACCTAGGCTCCCAACACAAGAAGCTTGGGTCAGTACCCTCTGTTCCCCAGCAGGAGAGCTCAATCTCTTTAAAGGCCAGGGAATAAAGAAACACCATGAGTAAAAAGAAACGTACCATAGATTCATATTATGAGAAGAGTGAAGATCAAGACAGAAATTCTGAAGAGGACAACATTGTCAACAAACCCACATCTGCAACAACAAAAGGGAATATGAACTGGTCTGAAGCCCAAAAAGCCTTCTTAGAAGAGCTCAAGAAGGATTTTAATAGTCAAATGAGAGAGGTAAAGAGTCCTTCAAAAATACAATTGGCCAATTGGAAAAAAAATACACTGAAGAAAACAAGTCCCTAAAAAACACAATTGGCCAATTGAAGAAGGAAGGACAAAAACTAACAGAAGAGTACACTGAAGAAACAAGTCCCTAAAAAACACAATTGGCCAGTTGAAGAAGGAAGTACAAAAACTAACAGAAGAAAACAATCTGTTAAAAACTAGAATTGGACAAATGGAAACTAATGTCTCTATGAGAGAGCAAGAATCAGTCAAACAGAAACAAAAAAATGAAAAAATAGATGAAAATGTAAAATACCTCATCAGTAAAACAACCGACCTGGACAATGACTCAGGAGAGGCAAATTAAAAATTTATTGGACTACCTGAAAATCATGATGAAAAAAGAGCCTGGACAGTATCTTTCAGGAAATCATAAAGGAAAACTGCCCGAAGTCCTAGAACCAGAAGGGAAAATAACCATAGAAAGAATCCACCGATCACCACCTGAAAGAGATCCCAAATTGACAACGCCAAGAATATAATAGCAAAATTCCAAAATTACCAGATGAAAGAGAAGGTGCTGCAAGCAGCCAGAAAGAAAAATTTAAATATCATGGAACCACAGTCAGGATTACACAGGACCTTGCAGCTTCTACATTAAAAGACCACAGGGCATGGAACATGATATTCCATAAGGCAAAGGAGCTTGGAATGCAGCCAAGGATCAATTACCCAGCAAAAATGAGCATCATTTTTCAAGGGAGGAGGTGGATATTCAATGAAATAGGAGACTTCCAAACTTTCCTGATAAAAAGACCAGAGCTCAACAAAAAATTTGATCTTCAAAGTACAGGACTCAAGAAGGACTTAAAAAGGTAAATGGGACAGAAGGATACAATATGTTGTTAATAAGGGGGGGTTTAAACCCCTACAAGGGAATATGAGACTTGCAACCCTTGAGAACTGTATTGTTATTACACCTTGTTAAAGGAGTATACATAAAGAGGGTGGATATTAGTTGACTTTGATGTAATGATAAAAAAAATCTAATCAAGTGGGTTAAATGGATCCAAATAAGTGGATCAATCTGATCTTAGAAAATGTACTGAGAAAGGAGGAGGCAGACAAGGGTAAATTACATTACAGGAAAAGACACAAAATCCTATTACAGCAGAGGGAAAGAAGGGGGGGGAGCATTGTTTGAACCTTACTCTCATCAGATTTGGCTCAAGAAGGGCATAACATAATCAGTTAGGTATAGAAATCTAACTTGCCCTATAGGCAGTAGGAGGGAAAAGGGGAAAAAAAGGGAGGGGGGGGAAAGAAGGGAGGGAAGAAGCAGTAAGACTAAAGGGGAAGAAAAGGGAAAGGGATAATAAAAGGGGGAAGGGACTGAAGGAGGGTGGTCAAAAGCAAAACACTAGTGAAGGGGGAAAGGAAAAAGGAGAAAGAAAAGCATAAATGGGGGGAAAGGATGGAGAAAAAGACACAGATAGTAATCATAACTGTGAATGTGAATGGGATGAACTCTCCCATAAAATGGAAATGGATTGCAGAATGGATTAAAAACCATAATCCTACAATATGTTGTTTACAGGAAACACATTTGAAAAAGAGTGACACATACAGGGTAAAGGTAAAAGGCTGGAGCAGAATATATTATGCGTCAGCTGAAGTAAAAAAAGCAGGGGTAGCAATCCTGATCTCAGACAAAGCAAAAGCAAAAATAGATCTAATCAAAAGAGATAAGGAAGGAAACTACATCCTGCTAAAAGGCACCATAGACAATGAAGTAATATCATTACTAAACATATATGCACCAAATGGTATAGCATCCAAATTCTTACAGGAGAAGTTCAGGGAGTTACAGGAAGAAATAGACAGCAAAACTATACTAGTGGGGGACCTGAACCTCCCCTCTGCACTAGATAAATCTAACCACAAAATAAACAAGAAAGAAGTTAAGGAGGTGAATAGAACATTAGAAAAGTTAGGTATGATAGACCTCTGGAGAAAACTGAATGGGGATAGAAAGGAATATACTTTTTTCTCGGCAGTACATGGCACATACACAAAAATTGACCATGTACTAGGGCATAAAACCTCACAATCCAATGCAGAAAGGCAGAAATATTAAATGCATCCTTTTCAGATCATGACACAATAAAATTATATGTAATAAGGGCCATGGAAAGATAGACTAAAAAATAATTGGAAACTAAATAATCTAATCCTAAAAAATGATTGGGTCAAACAACAAATCATAGAAACAATAATTTCATTCAAGAGAATGACAATAATGAGACAACATACCAAAACCTATGGGATGCAGTGAAAACAGTTCTTAGGGGAAGTTTTATATCTCTAAATGCTTACATAAATAAAATAGAAAAAGAGGAGATTAATGAATTGGGCATACAACTAAAAAAACTAGAAAAAGAACAAATTAAAAATCCTCAACTAAACACCAAATTAGAAATATTGAAAACCAAAGGAAAAATTAATAAAATTGAAATTAAGAAAACTATTGAACTAATAAATAAAACTAAGAGCTGGTTTTATGAAAAAACCAATAAAATAGATAAGCCTTTGGTTAATTTAATTAAAAAAAAGAAAGAAGAAAACCAAATTACTAGTATCAAGAATGAAAAGGGTGAAGCTACCACCAAGGAAGAGGAAATTAAAACAATAATTAGGAATTATTTTGCCCAACTATATGCCAACAAATTTGACAATCTTAGTGAAATGGATACATATTTACAAAAATATAAATTGCCCAGATTAACCGAAGAGGGTAAAATACTTAAATAACCCCATCTCAGAAAAAGAAATTGAACAAGCCATTGATGAACTCCCTAGGAAAAAATCTCCAGGGCCAGATGGATTTACATGAGAATTCTATCAAACATTTAAAGAACAATTAATTCCAATACTATATAGACTATTTGGGAAAAAAGGTGAAGAAGGAGTCTTACCAAATTCTTTTTATGATACAAATATGGTGTTGATACCTAAACCAGGAAGAGTCAAAATAGAGAAAGAAAATTATAGACCAATTTCTCTAATGAATATAGATGCAAAAATTTTAAACAAAATACTAGCAAGTAGATTGCAGCAACTTATCACAAGAATAATACACTATGACCAGGTAGGATTTTACCAGGAATGCAGGGTTGGTTCAATATTAGGAAAACTATCAGCATCATTGAGCATATCAACAACAAAACCAACAGAAACCACATGATCATCTCAATAGATGCAGAAAAAGCTTTTGATAAAATACAACACCATTCCTAAAAACACTAGAAAGCATAGGTATAAATGGAGTCTTCCTTAAAATAATAAATAGCATATCTAAAACCTTCAGCAAGCATTATATGTAATGGGGACAGGCTAGAAGCATTTCCAATAAGATCAGGGGTGAAACAAGGATGTCCATTATCACCACTGTTATTCAATATTGTACTGGAAACCTTAGCTTTAGCAATAAGAGAAGAAAAAGAAATTGAAGGCATTAGAATAGGCAAAGAAGAAACAAAGCTATCACTCAGATGACATGATGATATACTTAGAGAATCCTAGAGAATCAAGTAAAAAACTACTTGAAATAATAAACAACTTTAGCAAAGTTGCAGGCTATAAAATAAACCCACATAAATCATCAGCATTTCTATATATTACCAACAAAGCCCAACAGCAAGAGATAGAAAGAGAAATCCCATTTAAACTTATTTAGGAGTCTACCTCCTGAAACAAACCCAGGAACTCTATGAACACAATTACAGAACACTTTTCACACAAATAAAATCAGATCTAAATAATTGGAAAAACATCAGTTGCTCATGGGTAGGCCAGCTAATATAATAAAAATGACAATCCTACCTAAGCTAATTTACTTATTCAGTGCCATACCAATCAAACTACCAAAAAATTATTTTATAGAGTTAGAAAAAATAATAACAAGATTCATTTGGAAAAACAAAAGGTCCAGAATATCAAAGGAACTAATGAAAAGAAATGCAGGGGAAGGTGGCCTAGCAATTCCAGATCTTAAATTGTATTATAAAGCAGCAATCATCAAAACTGCTTGGTACTGGCTAAGAAATAGGGAGGTGGATCAGTGGAATAGGTTAAATATGCAAGACACAGTAGTCAATGACTATAGTAATCTATTATTTGATAAACCCAAAGACCCAGCTTCTGGGATAAGAACCCACTCTTTGAAAAAACTGCTGGGAAAACTGGAAAAGAGTATGGCAGAAACTAGGCATAGACCAAATCTTACACCATATGCCAAAATAAAGTCAAAATGGGTTCATGACTTAGATATAAAGGCTGATACCATAAGTAAACTGGGAGAACAAGGAATAGTTTACCTATCAGATCTATGGAGAACAGAAGAATTCATGACCAAACAGGAGATAGAGAACATTATGAAAAGCAAAATGGATAATTTTGATTACATTAAATTGAAAAGTTTTTGCACAAACAAAGCCAATGCAACTAAGATTAGAAGGAAGGTAGAAAATTGGGAAAGAATTTTTACAACCAGTCTCTCTGATAAAGGCCTCATTTCTAAAATATATAGAGAATTAAGACAAATTTATAAGAACACAAGCCATTCCCCAATTGATAAATGGTCAAAGGATATGAACAGACAGTTCTCAGATGAAGAAATTAAAGCCATCTATAGTCATATGAAAAAATGCTCTAAATCGTTATTGATTAGAGAAATGCAAATCAAAACAACTCTGAGGTACCACATCACACCTATCAGATTGGCCAACATGACAAAACAGGAAAATGATAAATGTTGGAGAAAATGTGGGAAAATTGGAACACTAATACATTGTTGGTGGAGTTGTGAAATGATCCAACCATTTTGGAGAACAATTTGGAACTATGCCCAAAGGGCTACAAAAATGTGCATACCCTTTGATCCAGCAATAGCACTTCTAGGGCTATATCCCAAAGAGATCAAACAAATGGGAAAAGGACCATGTACAAAAATATTCATAGCAGCTCTTTTGTGGTGGCAAAGAATTGGAAATTGAGAGGATGCCCATCAATTGGGGAATTCCTGAACAAGTTGTGGTATATGAATGTAATGGAATACTATTGTGCTATAAGAAATGATGAACAGGCTGACTTCAGAAAAACCTGGAAAGACTTATATGGTCTGATGCTGAGTGAAGTGAGCAGAACCAAGAGGACTTTGTACACAATAACAGCCACGTTATGCAATGACTAAGGTTGTTAAACTGAACCTTTCTCAGAATTACAAGGATCTAAGACATCTCCAGAGGCCTCGGGATGGAAAATGCTTTCCACATCCAAAGAATGAACTATGGAAGTCGAATTGCTATCACTTATTTTTACCTTCTGTTGAGTTTTGTTTCATCTTTCTGATGGTTCCTCCTATTGGTTTTAATTTTTAGTTACAACTTCATTAATGTGAAAATATGTTTAATGGGTATGTAAATGTAAAGCCTATATAAGATTGTGTGCAGTCTTGGGGAGGGGGGGGGGGAGGGGGAGAAAAATTTTCAACTCAAAAGCATATGGAAGTGATTGTTGATAAATCAAAATAAATTAATAAAAAAAGAAAAGAAAAAAGAAATGGTAGAGTACCAACATAAAACATTGCATAGACTATCCATCTATTGTAAAAACAACTCTGAGTGACTAAGTCATCTCGACTATTATAAATACCCAAATTAACTACAAAGGACCTATGAAGGATGACATTATCTGCATCCAGAGAAACAAATGATACATGGACGTATGTATAGAATGCTTTTACATTTGTATGGATATTTGTGTCTAATGGTAGCTGTCTCTAGGGCAGGGGAAGAAAAAAAAAGAAAAAAGTTATATGATAACTTTATATATATATTTAAAAGGACTAGCAAGTTGTACAAAATAGATTTGCAGTTTCAAGTGAAATCATCTTTTTTTTTCTATTAAACTATGTGATAGAAATGCTTGTTTTATTTCTTAAGATCAGAATGAAATAAATAAAAAAAATAAAAACTCATGCTATTGTGGTAAAGTGTTTGCTGGGATTGTACGTTGGGGAGGGCATTTATTTATGAGTACATTGGGGTCTGTGTCAAAAGAAAATTGTCAATAAAAAAGATAAATTGAATTGAACACTACCTGTTGAGGTTGTGTGGCCTGTTGAGCAGCTGAATTTACTCATTTAGAAGTTAATTTTCCCTTCTGGAATGGTCCATGGCTGAAACTGAGTCCAGAACTTTTTATAAGGTTCACTGGCCATTAGTATCACCTGGATATCATATAAAGAACTTTGGTAGGTCCAGAGGTATTAATGGTAATATAATAATAATAATAATAATAATAATAATAATAATATAAGCACCATCATCTAGTGGAAAAGTGAGCTTAAGTTGGGAAGAGCTGAGTTCAAATCCTGCCTGTAACACAGACTTCCTAGGCAAGTCACTTAACTTCTATTTGCCCTAAGCAACTCTACTACTTACCTATTAATTCTTAGATTGTTAATCTATTAATGAAGACCCTATACCTAGAATTTCCCAAGCTGATTAATAAGAGTTCACATTTATACAGCATTTGAAGTTTTGCAAAGTGTTTTGTATATGTGTTCTTATTTGCTACTGAGAACAATCAATCTTATTTAATTGACAATAGATTTTATTCCCATTTTATAGCTAAAGAAACTAAATCTGAGAGAAGTTGTGACTTGCCCATTATCACACAATTAGTAAATTTTGAGAAGGGGATTAGATTCAAACCAAACCAACTCTTTTTGACTCTAAGTCTTATGCATTTTCTATCGTCTGCCTGTGGTCACATTTCTTTCTTTTTTTTTTGACTTTTAATTAATTATTAGATTTCAACATTCACTTTTATAAGATTTTGAGTTCTAATTTTTTTCTCCCCTTTCTCTCTTCCACCCTCCCCAAGATGGTATGAAATCTGATATAGGTTATACATGTACAATCATATTCCACATTAGTCATGTTGTTAAAGAAGAATCAGAACAAAACGCAAAAACCATGAGAAAGAAAAAACAAAAACAACAAAAAAAGAGAAAATAGTATGCATCGATCTGCATTCAGACTCCATTGTTCTTTCTCTGAATGTGAATCGCATTTTCCATCATGAGTCTTTTGGAATTGTCTTAGATTGTTGCATTGCTGAGAAGAGCTAAGTCTTTCAAATTTGGTCACCATACCATATTGTTGTTACTGTATACAATATTCTCCTGGTTCTGCTCACTTCACTCAGCATCAGTTCATATAAGTCTTTCTAGGTTTTTCTGAAATCCACCTGCTCACCATTTCTTATGGAACAATAGTATTCTATTACATTCATATATGTGGTTACATTTCTTTACTTCCATCAGAGCCCAAGTCCATCTCAAGTCTCTTGGAATGTGCCTATCTGTAATCCGTGATCTAAAAGTATCAGAACCTATTATTATGGTCATAAGTATACCTCATTAAAGCCAAGCTCCAATGGAATGGTCTCAAAGCCTGTTGTAAAAAGTATAGATTTATTTTAGCTTACTGAATCTAATATTCTTTCTAGGAATGCAGGAGGAAAATAAGAAATACTTTCACTTAAGTGAATTATATAATACAGGGTATCCCAAAGATCTTAAGTTTTAAGTGTCGATAGCCTTGTATTAAAGTCAGAAGGGACTTTACCGATCGGCTATTCCAACCTCATCGTTTTATAGATGGGAGAATTAAGTAAGTTAAGTGACTTGACCAAAGTCACACAGCTAGATAGCAGCAGAACTGGAACAAGAACACTTGTCTCTTGACTCTAGGCCGGACCTTTCCACTGGGTTATATGTAGTCATTGGTCCAAACATTACAGAAGTTATATGGAGAATAACTGATGAAAGCATAAAATATGTAAGTATAAAATTGTATATAATATTATCACTGAGTCTAATTGGAAGGTACTCTAGAGGTCAGCTAGTCCAACCCATATCTGAGCTTGGCCACCCCCACAACCCACCTGAAAAGTGGACATGTAGGCTTTACTTGAAAAACCCCAGTAAGGGGGAGTCCATTGCCTCCAAAGGCAGCCTATTATACCTTGGGATAGCTGTGGTTGTTAAGAAGTGTTTCTGATTATTGAGCTTACATCTGCTTATTCATAATTTCCATTCATTTTTTCCCTGAGTTCTTCACAGTGCCAAACATGAAGAACTGTTCTTCCAAATGGCCCTTCAAATTCTTGAAGACAGGTATTATGCCCTCTTGTAAGCTGTCTCTTCTACAGATTAAATATTTTTGATTGATTCTCATGACATGATCTTGAGGCCTTCCACTATTTTGATTGCCTTTCTTTGAATACTCACTAGCTTACTGACATCTTTTATAAAATGTGGGTACCCAGAATTTACCAGACTACTACAAATGTGTCGTGGTCAGGGGGCTATCACCCCTCCTGGTATTGGACACTATGGCTTTTAAAATATTTTTATGTAACCTAAGACTTCACTAGGTTATTGTTGATTGTGCTCTCTCTTTCTGTGTTTCTCTTTTGCTTTTAAGTGCTTTTTATGCTGCTGATGCTGATTTTTGAACACTGGTGCATCGTTTTAAAATCTCATCTCATTTAGAAGAAAAATAACCTAGCTTCTACCCTCCCACCATTATTCTACTAGCAAAATATCTGAAATAACAAAACATCTGCTTCTGCCTCCTCCTGTCATCTATTACTTCCTCTGATCTTCCTCCATCACTGATTCCCTCTTCCATGTCCTTTTCCATAGATCCCATCTTCTATCCCTAAAATCAATTTCAGAACTTTCTTATCTTACAAAATTCCCTTTTCTTGACCCTGCTACATTCATTGATTCATCCATTCATTCCTCAAAAATTTATTTAGCATTTACTCTATGCAGGGAATTTTTCTGAGTGCTGGAGAATATATAACACATGGAGATAAATAACACAAGGTTCCTGACCTCGTTGAGTTTGCTATGACAACTCTATTGCTTCCCTCTCAATGTTTGTCAGTTGACTGCCTTATGAATCAACTCACCATCCCTCTGACTCCCCCGACATTATCTATATAAGTTCTATTATAATCTACATTTTTTGAGAGTAGGAACCATCTCACTTTTATATTTGTATCCCCAGTGCTTAACATAGTGCCTGAGCACAGTAAGTACTTAACAAATATCCATTTGTTTATTTACTCATAACATCCCTTGTATCTTTCTCCTCTCTACTCACAAGATCACTTTTCTTCAGTACTTCATAATTTCCCTTCCCTTACCTCCAGTAGATTATTATTAATAGTCTTATAATTGGCATCCCTTTTTCCAGTCTTCTTTCTCTCCCATGTTCTTCACAGATCTGCCAAAATACTCTTTAATAAGGCACGCGTCTGCTTATGTTGCTCTCCTGCTCAAAAAAGTTCAACAATTTCCAGACTGAATTTTTTTTTCAGGAAATTTCAGGAAATTTTTCAAAACTTCTTTCCTCCCTCCCTCCCCCTTCCCTTCCTTCCTTCCTTCCTTCCTTCCTTCCTTCCTTCCTTCCTTCCTTCCTTCCTTCCTTCCTTCCTGATTAAATAAAAATTCTTCACTTTGGCATTTGAAACCCTTCATATCCTGGCCCCAAATGACCTTGCCAGCCCCATAATCCTTTATATCCTCTTTGTTGCAGCTAAAATCTACTACTAATTCTTCCTTGCACCCAGCAGTTTATCTTCCAAAATTATAAATTTTTATGAACCATCTTGGAATGTACTTTTTCCTCATCTGCTCTCAGAGTCCTTTTCTTCCCTCATTGCTTATCTAAAGCACCATCTTCTTTGTGATGTCTCTCAACAGCCCCAGTGTTCCTGCTCTCTTTCTTTCCTTGAGTTAATTTGAGTTTGTTTATCTATGCATAGGTTTATATCCATGAAGCTGGGCACTATCAATTTTTTTGTTTTCATTTCCACTGAACCTAATACAGTGCCTTGAACTTAGCAGGTGCTTAAATTTTATTGAATTGTATTTAATTTCTTGACTTCTGTGACTTTGTATTTTCTTGATTTTGTCCCTACTTCTCTTGTTGCCCCTTCTGTGTATCCTTTATGTCATCCTACTCCATAAGTATAGTGTAGGATTCTGTCATTGGTCCTCCTTGCCCCTCTTTTCCCCTACCATCTTTCCCATGATTTCAACTTCCATTTTTCTGCAGACAAATATTTTCTCCTTTCCTGAAATTTCTCATGAGTTGCATTCCTGAATTCATAATTTTTGGCTGGACATCATCTGGCTGTACTACTGACAGCTCAAACCCAATGTGTTAAAAAAAACAACCAAATTCACCATCTTTCCACCCAAACCATTTTTCCTATTTATTTTAGGTGAATATTGCTACCCTTCTCCCTGTGACAGAAGCTCAAGTTTTCTAGTCATCTTTGATTCCTCTGCAGGATTTCGTCCATCGCTCACCTTCTTTCCTTTTTCACAGCAACCTTATCAATTCTCTTTGTTCATCAGTCATTCAAAAACAACAACTATAATTGAGATATTTATATACCTGTTTGGATACAGTATGGTAGCATGGCATAATCAGGCAGACCTGGGTTCAAGTCCTTCTAATATATATTATCAGTGTGACCCTGTGCCTTAGGGCTCCCACAGATAATTCTTTGACTATAAATTATAGAACTAAATTTCCAGTCTGTTCACTGAGTTCCCTACACTGACGAAGTCCTGACATCCCGTCCCCCCCAAAAGAGGAGGAGGATGTATTAGAAATTTTGATGAAATGAAAAGATCTGAGTTCTAATCTTGCCTCTGCTATTTACTATTTATATGACTTTGGACAAATTACTTAACCTCAGGGTCCTTATCTTTAAAATGAGGATAAATATATTACCCTAGCTCCTTCCTGGGATAACCATGAGGAACATTTGACATTGTGAATGAAAATGCTTTGAAAAATACAAAACTCTCTAAATATATTGGGAGGTGGTATTATTGTTATTGTTGTTAAGTACACCTAGGTATATTTTGTCTGAAGTGCTACACAGAATGTAAAGGTGAATCAGACATGAGTCCTACCCTGACAGAACTCACAGTGGAGATCAGCATGTATATTAATAGATCTACCAGGAAGTGGGATGTGAAAGTATAATAAGGAATTTCATAGAGTTTGCAGGAGGGAAAGATCACTTCTAGTTGGGAGGATGAGGGAGGGGTTCCAGGATATTATGATTCCGGAGCTGGGCTTTGAAGAATGGGGAGGATTTCAGTCAGCTGACCTAAGGGAAGGGCATTTAAATCTGTGGTGATAGCCATGTATAAAAACCCAGAGTGGGGAAAGGGCACAGGGTACATTCAGGACTGCATTTTAATGGGTATGTGTTCTGTGAAAGGGATCATGGATCCTAAATCTCTCAGTCCATAAACATTTATTAAGGCTCTGTGCTAAGAGCTGGGGATAAAATAAAGGCAAAAGGCAACCCATAAGGTCTAGAGGTCATCTAGGCTAACCCCTTCATTTTACACATGATGAAAGTGAGTCAAAGAATGATTAAAGTGACTTCTCCAAGAAAAGTAGGAGAAAAGATAGGAAATGTCATGTAAGGCCTTGAAGGACACATAAAGAATTTTGACTATTCCATATGCAACAATGAGCCCCTGAATAATTTTGAATGAGTACAACTTAGGTATCTATCCTCTATACTGTGCATTTATCTTAGATGAGGGCTTGGTTTGTAAACATCTTGTAACGGGGCTGCTAGATAGAACAGTGCATAGAGTGCAGGGCCTAGAGTCAGGAAGACTCAGCTTCCGAGTTAAAATCTGGCCTCAGACACTTAGTAGCTGTGTGACCTTGGGCAAGTCACTTAATCCTGTTTGCCTCAATTTCCTCATCTGTAAAAATGAGCTGGAGAAGGAAATGGCAAACTACTCCAGTATCTTTGCCCAGAGAACCCCAAATGGGGTCATGAAGAGTTGGACGTGACTGAAAAACAACAAGACCATTCCCCTAAAATTTCCGAGGCAGGATCATCCTGGCAACCTGCCTCCAAACCCACCAACCCACCAGAAATCTGTATAGTTGAGATTGGCTCTAGGAAAATAGCTATTTATTCTGTACTAAGAACCCAAATTGAGGGGTCAGCTTTGCTTTTCTTAGTTCTTCATTTGATGGGAACCTACAGATCCCTGTGGCTGCCCAGGGTTTTTCTATTTTCTGTTTCCATTAATGTTGATTAGGGTTAGGTATTGAATTACTCCCATATTGAAAAGAGTAGATCCCAATATACCATAACATGCCGTAATCACTAAGCCTGGGGCAATGTATTGGAGTTCAGCTACCAATGGCTTACCAAACACTATGTCCACTCCATAGTGACCATTCTGTTGAGGCTATCCACCCCATTTCAGCAGTTTATGGCAGAGATCAGCCAGGAAATGAAAATGCTCAATCATGAATGCAAATGAAACAAAGCAGCATTTATGCCACTCCAAAGAAAACGATAAATAAGCTCATTTCATTCACCCTATTTCTTTCCCCTCTCTCTCATCTAATTGCAAATCATTCCCACGGCAGATGGAAACTTTATTAATAAATCACTGTTTTGGAAATGACAGAAAATCATATTTGGCAAAGTGATCTCACCCAATTACACTGATGTCCCTGACTGGGCAAAAAATAAGCCTTGACCAGTGCAAACCCCCATAGCACTTTATACCTGTCTTACTTCATAAGACAGGCACATAAAATAAGTAGATGTTACATACTATGTTGTGAGACCACCTGGTATAGTAACAGTAATAGTAGATGATAATTATATAGTATGTCCCCAAAGTCTTAGTGCATTTTGGGGTTATTTAAGCTTGGGACACCATGTATAGGGCTTCAGGATTGCGAAGGGATTTACATATAGCATAGCATTCAATTTGCACAGCAATCCCGTGAGGTAAGTACTATTATCATCCCTTTTAACAGATGAGGAAACAGACTCATGAGATAAAGTGATAAAGAGATAAAGTTGCCTGAGGACACCTAGCTGGTAACTAACTAGCTGATGTGAGATCTCAACCCAGTCTTCTGTCTCCAAGTCCATTCCTCTATCCATTGTGCTATGCTGTATAATTCAATCCAACAAACATTTATCAAGGGCCTACTATATGCCAGGCATTGTGCTAAGAGCTAAGGATACAAATAAGAATAAGGCAGTCCCTGCCCTTGAGGAGCTTACAATAGAATGGGGGAAGAAAACACACAAAAGGAAGCTGAAGTTGTGTGTGTGTGTGTGTGAGTTGTGTGGCACCAGTGGGTATCTGACTTAGGGATGTTCCCATAGAGTTCCCAGGAGGTTGAGAGCCCTCTATCAAGGAAGGCTCTCAGAGGACTGAAGGGCTCTGCCCTTCAGCCCTCCAGTCAGAGGGGAGAGGCAATTAAGAATGAGTTGAGAAGATGTTGAGTCAATCTTCGGGTAATGAGATTTCAGTGAATGTCAAGGATAGGGGATTATAGTTCTAGTTCCAGATTTGTTATTAACCACCTAAAGAACACTGAGTGAGCCAGTCCATTTCTTTGGGCTTCAGCTTGTTCATTAATAAGATGAGGGAGGATTGGACTAGATGTTCTCCAAGGTTCTTTCTATAGCTGACATCCTTCGACTTTCATTGCTGTTCAGTCATGTCTGACTCTTTGTGACCCCATTTGAAGTTTTTTTGGCAAAGATACTGGAGTGGTTTGGCATATCCTTTTCTGGCTCATTTTACAGATGAGGAAATTGAGGCAAACAGGGTTAAGAACTTGCCAGGTCATTCAGCTAATAATCTGAACTCAAATCTTCTGGAATGGTTCACCATTTCCTTCTCCAGTTCATTTTGTAGATGAGGAAATTGAAGCAAACAGGGTTAAGTGTCTTGCCCAGGGTCACAGAGATTTGAACTCAGGTCTTCCTGACTCCAGGCTTGGTGCTTCATCCACTGTACCACCTAGCTGCTGATTTTAGCTAATTTTACTGTCTTACTTTGTCTTATATTTATCTACTTGTCTTATGTCCCCTGCTAGACTGTAAACTCTTCAAGGGTAGCCATCAGTTCTATTCATCATTGTCTCCCCCACAGCACCTAACACAGTGTCTACTCAATGAAAAAGGGCATTGATGTAGCCCCTTAAGATGTGCAAAGCTTTGTAGCACCAAGGTATTATCATCCTTGTTTAATAGATGAGTAAATTGAGGCTGACCTCATAACTAGCACAGGCTGGATCTGACCTGACTCCAACTCTCCACTATGGCATCCTGCCTTTCATGTAACATTGTATATAGTGAACTCTTACCAAATGTTTCTTGGCTGAACAAAACGTATGCTTTCCTCTGCAGTGTTTTTCTCCTTAAAAACACACTCTGTAAATTGTCTAATAGGTATGTATTCTAATGCTTCAGTGGACCCATGATCTCAGTGATGTAGGTACTCCCTCCAGTGGTGCAAATCACAGCCTGTCCATATCCTCTTATCCTCTATAATTTTAGGTCTTGTTCTTTCTTAAATTCCCTCAATCAAATGAAATAATTTTTGTGAAGCACTTAGCACAGTGCCTGGCACATAGTAGGTGCCTAATAAATGCTTCTTCCTCCCTCCCCCCACAAAGGATCTGTTAATTGTTCTGGAGATCTTCCTCTTGGTCTTTCACATTGTAAGTTCCAGAGAGAGAGAGAGAGAGAGAGAGAGAGAGAGAGAGAGAGAGAGAGAGAGAGAGAGGGAGGGAGGGAGGGAGGGAGGGAGAGGGAGGGAGGGAGGGAGGGAGAGAGAGAGAGAGAGAGAGAGAGAGAGAGAGAGAGAGAGAGAGAGAGAGAGAGAGAGAGAGAGAGAGAGAGAGAGAGAGAGGCATGGGGGTAAGTAGATGGCAGAATATTATCAACTAAGACTTGCCTGCCAGATGGGATGTTAAATGATGTTCAGAAAATATATGCTCAAAAAAGGAGGTTGCCTGGTCATGCAGTGAGAATGAGGAATATGAAATAAGAAATAGCCCCTGCCCTCCGGGAGCTTATATTCCAATATGACAAGTAAGATGTGTTCAAACATAAGTATGATACAAGATAGAAGGTACTATATGTGAGAAAGAGTTTCAGACAAAGTGCTGTGGGGAATCTGAGAGTTAGTTCACTTTCAAGTGGGGTATCAGGGAAGGTTTATGAAGGATATGGCAGTAAAGTTGGACCTTGAAAAAAGGGAGGGATATAGACGAAGTGAAGTTGTTGTAGAGGGAATAGGGCCAGTCCATTCTAGTCACGAAGGACGGTATGTTTAAAGACATAGATTTGAGAGCGCGTAGGATAAGGACAAAGGACAGTGAGTAGCCTAATTTGGCTGGAATGCAGCATGTGAAGAAGAATAATATGAAAGAAACTGGGAAGGCAGGTTGGGGCTATATTGTGGAGGGATGTGAATACCAAGAGATAGAATTTATACTTTATTTGGTAGAAATAGGGAGACACGGAAGATGTTGAAGCAGAGGAGTGATGACATTAGACAAATGCAACTGACATTCTTGACTCATTGTTTAATATTCCACTGCTACTTTCCCCTGGTAGTATCAAAGCACTCTGTATAAGACTGAAGTGTGTTGACCAAACCCTAGAACACTGCAGAGCATCCTAGTTGAGAATAATAAATGAAAAATCATTTGTTAAAACCCATTCATCCCTATTCATTCAAATGAATGTGGCCTACCTTTCCAAATAGGAAAAATTAAGTAGATTTAGAATGCTTATTGCCCAGACAGTGTTATGTAGTTAGATGGCAATCCATAGAACTCATCCATATATAGATTCTGCAAATAGATGGCTAGGCCTGGAATTGAACAAGAGGAATGGGATAGGGTAGATTGCCTTTGGGAAATTAGACAATGCTTTTAATGACCTCAAGCTTCATCTGAAATAAAAGCCCATCTAAAAAAATTTTTAATTGTTTTAAAAAGCCCATCTTTTTAACATTAGTATTCTTCTGGTAATGTGACATGTCTGTGGGTCATAGGATGGCACAGTCTCTGAAGGATTAAAGTTGAGAATCACCAAAAGATCAATGGAAAAGTGCATTGTGGATGTAAGCCATGAGTCAGTGATATAAAAGATGGGGAGAAGTGATATAAAGGATGTTGCAAAAGCAAAGCATGAATAGGGGAAAAAAGAATGGACATATGGCAAGAGCAAAGAATCATTAATGGTTAGCCTGTATATTCCACTGGTATCCAGGCAGTGTCAGAAGATCTAGCAGAAGCCCACCAGTATTTTGGGTGAATCTCTTGTGAGAGATTTGTAGGAAAATATGGATGAGTCTTACAGGATGGCAGACACATATAGATTTCAACTTATATGATTAGAGGGAGTACTCATATTGATGAGATCACAAATCCATTGAAATATCAAAGTACTCAATTCTTTCCAAAGTTAAATGGAACAAAAATGTTAATTGAATAAAAAGTATAGCAAGTGCATCCAGCTCCATTAAAATCGCCCTTTGTTGGTTGCTATAGGTCCATGACACTCAAGGGTTAATGATTTATCTCAACCTGCATAGCTCATGAGTTTTCATTTCCATTGAGTTATCCCATCTGAGCCAGAATAAAACATATGGCTTATAGTAAACCAAAAGACATTTAAATGAAAGAGAATTCAAGGTAAATCACAGGAAAAAGTGCTTGCTCCCAATACAAACCCCTGTTTGCACACTCTCCTACATATTCTAGTAGAGGGAACATTCAGTGACCAGACAACTCCTACTTCCAGGGTTGTGTTGCTGATGGAGCATCTCTTTGCCACTGAAGCGGCTGTTTACTGCTTTTCTACTGAGCTGCTGATATCATCTGCTGTTAGGGATCTGTAGGATGTTGAGGTCCACAGGCTGTTCATGAGACTTCACTGATGGGCGAAGGCCCCTCTCGGGTGTTAGTACATGAGCAGAATGTACTGGCTCGGTTCTCCGTCCATGGACCTTGCACCTCCCAGTCAGCAGAACTCTAATGCTAGGCAAACTCAGCCATAAACAATGTTGCCAGCTCAAGCATAGTCAGCTCTAGCACAAATATGTATCAAGTATTGCTAGCTTATGTATCAAGTATTGGGAACATTCCGGGAACAAGAAGTACATGGTGTTTTTACGAAACAGCTCGGGAGAAGGACACAGTAAGGATAATGTTACAAAGAAATGTGCTTGTGGATACTTTGATTGGTATTCGCATAAGAAAAATGCTCGGTGTTGCATGTTGGTAAAGATATGTAAACTTTGTTGCTTTGTCCGCTGTTACATTGGGGTATGTTCCCATGAGTCAAAGATATAAAACGCTGTCCTGTGCCTTGAATAAACGGAGCCTCACCATCTCATCTCCCTGCTTCTTGCTGCTCGGTGCAGGGTATCAGGAACTAAGCTGGCCTTAGCATTCCTGGGGAGAGAGAGAGTTTAAGACTCTCACAGCCACTGAGCTGGACGGCGCGCAACAATCTGCTAGGTTCTTTCTCCACTGACCTGCCATTTTGTGGCTTCTCAGAATTGCAGTCGTTATGTGACATCTATCCTGCTGTGAGAGTGTTTACAGCTTTTTTTTTTGTGACTCAGACCCACAGCTATCACATTGAAAGCCTACAGGTCAAGTCTATGTCTTCAATAGGAACACCCCCAGGATTGGTGGATTTGGGTATTGAAATTAGTACATTCCTCTTATTCTTATAGGCCTCTGACAGCTGGCATGAGAGCCATGAAAATTACCCTGGAGCTTCACAAGTGGTCACTTAGCTAATTATAGGCATACCCCAGACTTCTGTTCTCTAGTGTTATGTTTCCCCCCCCATTCCATGGGCCTGCAAACTACGACTAGCAGGCAAAATCCAGCTTACTGCTGGATTAGCTTGTGGGCCGTACCATACAACAGCAGGCTGGCTGTAATTTGCCAACTCTTTCCCTATTCTATGTTGTCCCCAAAACATCATTTCTAACTGGAACCATGTCTGTAAAAGTTCATCAAGCCGGCTGTCAAGTAGCTGTTCAGGTATCTGGGGCTGTGTTCACACTTCATTCCACACAATCAATCAGATGGGGATATTTTATGTTCTGAACTATCTATAAAGAAAGTGAAAATTACCAAATTGACTATTTGTGCTCAGGTCCTAGGATCTAAAGAAAGAAGAGACCTCAGAAATTCATCTAGTCCAACTTCCTGATTTTTTGGATGAGAATGCTAAGCCCATCCACAGGTGAGGAAGTGAACTGCACATACTTGATAACTAATAGGGCTGAGATTTTGAGCCTTGCTTTTATCACACCAAATCCAATGTTCTTTCTACTATATTCTGTTCCTTATTCATGGGGACTACACACACACTTAGGTTTTCTGCTCTTTTGGACCAATTTTCAAATGGAGGCATTTATGTTTAGAAGACAGCTGCCTCTAGGAGGAAAAGAAAGCCTTAATATTGCATGTAGTTGCCTTAAAAATACTCCCCCAAATCACAGGATAACATAATTTTGGAGTTGGAAGGGATTTCAGAGGATACCTATTCATATCACCGATGATGTACTGTGCCCTTGACAGGTGGTTATTCAGCCTCCACTGAGTGAAAAAGCAAGGCAAAAAAAATATGTTCTTCTGGCTTGGAGCCCTATTTTCACTCATTTGAAAGAATCCTGAATTTGGAGTCTGGGTTTGAATCCTGAGTCTACCCGTTTGACCTTGAATAAGTTATTTTATCCTTTTAAGCCTCAGTTTCCTTATCTGTGAAATGTCAGTGTTGAACGAGATTACCTAGATTTACCTTTCTAGCTCTACATCTAGGATTCTACCATATTATCATAGACACTGATACACCTTCGTTAACATCTTCTCATTAAAGAGAATCACCGACTTAAAACATTGAATACAATGGTCAGTGGCTTTTTCTCTCTCTCTCTCTCCATCATCTCAGTTCGCACCAGTAATGTCATTGGCCACTATGTAACATCCTTTATCCAAAATATCAGGCTTCTTTGGAGTTTGCCTTAAATAACAGTCTTTTCCAAGCTAGAATGTTGTATGTGACATAGAAGTATAGCTTATGTTGAATATGACCTAGAAGTATAGCCTATTAGAGCTGGAGGAGGTCTTATGTGACAATAATTATAGCAACAGTTTACAGATGCACAGTGTGTTATAATTTGCAAGCCACTGTCACATATGTTATTATACTTGATCCTCTTAACAAGACTGAAGGTAGTCAAGGGACAATATTATTATGCCTGTTTTTCATATAAGGCCCAGAGAGGAGGAGCTGACACAAATAGCTAGAGGCAAAACCAGACTAGAAATCCATTCTCCAGATTCCTCATTCTCTACTCTTCCCACCCTAAGCCACTTCTCCTTATGCCATTGCAGCTCTCATGCCTGTCCTTTGAAAGGTACATTGTTTGTCTTTCCTAGTTCTAGGGTTTTGTTAAAACATATTTGATTCTTGGGGGAAATGGATTGTGGAGAGGGTCAGTATGTAGCATTGCAGAGGACAGAAGCCCTGCTGTAGAAGCAATGATCCCTACAGATGGATGATGGCTTTGGGCCATCCAATCCTATCTTTTTTAAGACCTAGTGACTCAGTGGCACTGTGCCACCTTGACATCTGTGCACGCATGTAGCATATAAACGACCTCATAGTGTCAGGTATGAAAGCAAGATGATAATGCAGGGGTGCAAAGAGTGCCAAGGTCTCTGTTGTGAAAGGGTTAGAGCCATTATCTTTTAATATAGTGGGGTGTGTGTGTGTGTGTGTGTGTGTGTGTGTGTGTGTGTGTGTGTGTTAAGCAAAATCTGAATCTGTTTTTGTCCTTTCCTTTCATTGGACTTCATCAAGATCTTTGACTGTCCGGGCAGAGGAGAAGCGACACAGGTGTGCTGATAAGAAGTGGGTAGCAGCTTTGTTCTCCAAACAAAGGCAGACAGTTTTTGGGCTGGCCCACCTGAAGACTACTTACACCTGCTGCTGGAAATGTGCCCAGAGCTGGCATTACCATCTGGAAGGCTAAATACCTTCCAGATCAGCAGGGGAGCCAAGTCAATAGCTGGTTCCTCCATGCAATGCTCTTGTTGAAAGAAAATAATGAGCCAGGGTAAATCTGGGTGCTACGTTCATTCATCTATGCTTAGGACATCATCTGAGATAATGGTATCTATGCTATTGGGTTAATCTGGAAAAAAATAAAATTAATGTCCTGCCCCAACAAGAATCTGTGTTCTAAAATCATGGATTGTTAGAGCTAAAAATGACCTTCATGATAATTGAATTAAGTCTTTTCATTTTGCAACTGAGGACCAGAGGGGATAAATGACAGCCCAAGGTCATGTAGCCAGTTAGTAGAAAAGCTAGGATCAAAATCTCTTGATTTCCAAACTTTCCTTTGGTTGTATCACATAGATGAGCAAGGCTAATCCAGAAACAAGCAGCAAGAGTGGTAAAGTGAATAGAGCCCCAGGCCTGGTGGTAGGAAGGCCTGAGTTCAGATCTGGCCTCAGACACTTACTAGCTGTTTGACCCTGGGCATGCTATTTAACCCTCTTTACCTAGTTTCCTCATCTATAAAATTAGCTGGAGAAGGAAATGCCAAACCACTACAGTATCTTTGCCAAGAAAACCTCAGATGGGGTCATGAAGAGTTGGACACAACTGAAATGACTGAATAATAAAAATCCAGAAACAGCCAAGATGACTTCTGAGTGGGGTTAATTCTTATATTTTGAAAGAATGTTGATAGATTGTAGATAAGAATTAAATAAGTGTTCAGAGAAGAATTCTGTTCTTTCATTTGGGGCAAATTCCTTTGAATTTTGTCTTGGGACAGAAGCAAGAGTTGACAGTGGTAATGAGCAAGGTGGAAAAGTCCCATTTCACCCCCAATCAAAGTTAGAGAAACAGAAATTGGACCCATAGGAAGGGAGAATTTTAAGGAGTTGATCCTAACCATCAATGTGGAACTTTTATTTGAGACTTCTGACTTCTAGAGCACCTTTCCTTCCAGTTAGAGAAATGAATGGTGCTGGTAACTCGTCATCCCTGCCTTGGCCTTGGTTACACACTGTGGAAGCATCGGTCAGCCAGTGTAGAAAGCACCAGAAAGAGCAACGGCATGATGACTTATGTTGTCTCTGTGAAAGAAATCCTGGGGAACAAGAACTACTTGGTGTTTAAGTGGACATCAGAAGCTTAGGCTCTTTGGTTCATGGTCTTTTTTTGGGGGGCAGTATCTGAAATCTAGGTAATTGTCTTCCTTTTATCTGGGCTTCTTTACATTGTAGCTTTAAAAATTTATCTCTTGGGCTTTCTTTTTAAATTCAAACAAATGTGAGGACTTCCCCTCCCCATTAAGCCATCTTCCAGTGGTTTTGGATGACCCCCAGGAATATCACGGTACCATGATTATTTCATTCCCTGGGCCTTTAGGAAGTGAGGAAAAAGGCTAGTGTGTGCTGGGAATTAAAGAGCAAGCCCCAGGCTAATCAAGGCAAAGAGGCAGGGTGATTGAAGCACAATAGCCCTTAATAGGCATCAGAAAGCAACCCTAGAACCAGTGTAAAGATGAACTCAGGAATCCATGTAATAAGAGAGCATTGGGTTTTACAACTGGAAGAGACATTAGACATCATAGGAGCATAGGATCAAACATTTAGAGCTATTTCTTTTTTGTCATAGAGGCCATCTGGTCCAACCCCCTTGTTTTACAAATGAAGAAACTATGGCTCATCTGTCCAGTCCCCTAATTTTGCAGGTGGAGAAACTGAAACCTAAAAAAAGAAAGCATCTTTCCAAAGGTCACGTAGGTATTTAGTAGTGGAGTAAAGATTTGAACCCAGGTCCTCCAATTTCAGTTACAATGCTCTTTCCACAACACTACATTGTTCCCCAGAAGCACAACTAGACCTTCTTATATCTAGGGCAAATTTGGTGGCTTTAGGGGAAAGAGGATAATTTTACAGAAAATGGTCAGTTTGTGTCAAGTGCAGTTCCATTGGGAGATGGAGTAGCCATCAAAGAGATACTGATCCCCAAGCTCTTGGAAGAGGGTAAAGGTGGGGGGGAAGGAAATAGGAAATGTGTGGTAGTGAGTAAAGGAAAACTCCAGGAAATATGTGACAGAGCAATAGAACCCTGGGACTGGTGGCTTGGGGTTCTCTTAGGTACCAGGGATGCTCTCACTAAATGGTACAGGCCATTGGAGAATTTCAAGGCATGAGATAGTGGCTTGGCCGTGTTGGGAGGAATTGTGTCCTTTGATAAGCAGTCTCTTTGAGACGAACCCCCAGTTTCCCTGTCTAATTTTTGACTCTTGATTCCTATGTAGTTAGGAACAATTAGGAACGTGTGGCCTGAGTTGGAAGTAATGGTTTTAGCCAAGATGGGACAAGAATAAGGAAACATCTACATGGAGCAGGGTCAGGAAAACACCAGGGAGAAAGTTAAAAGATGCTTTAAATGGTTACAATTTGCATCACACAGAGATAAAGAATTAGCTCAAAGCAGTCACTTAAGGGTATATAGGGGTGGTGTAATAGCAAGGTTTACTCTTCTTTCTCCCTATTCTCCCAGCCCCCCCCCACATGTGGGTTTTTGACACCAGTGATCTTGAGATGATTCATTTTAATTTCCTATACTGTGTTACTCCCCCCCCCCCCATATTTCCACTTTCAGGATTGCCAGACTTGATAAGGGCACGTGAAGAAAGTCAGCTGCTGGTTTAGTGAGCCACATCTCAAAGAGAATTTATTAAAAATCCACATATGCACAGTGTTCTCTTGCAAAGACTAGCTTGTCTACACTGCTGCCTGGATCAAAGTAGTCTTTTCTGGACTAGTGGCACCAAGAAACATTGCTTGATTAGGGGGTAGTAATGTCATAAGGACCTTCTTCCTTCGTCTCCTCCCATTCTTCGCATTTTGAAAAGGATGTTGATTCCTTTCCTAGGCTTTAAATTTTTCTTTGCCTTTTGCTACAGCAAGTGACCTCTATTCTGATGCTTTTTCAAAACAAAAATGAACAGTGGTTTTCTGCGCCACTGGCTGAATTCACAGCAGTTGAAAACAGACAAGAGTATTGTTATTAGTTTTCATTTACCACCAAGACTTGCTGGTGGCATACCAAATGCCTTTCACCTGAAATTCCATTCCATTTCATCCAAACCCAATTTAAAAAATATTTATTAAGCATAGGCTATGAGCAAGATACTCTTCTAGGTGCTATGGGAGAGGGGCACAAATATGAAAAAAGAGAAGAGAGACTACTTTGGTTTCCCTAGGAAAAGTCCCATCATTTTCCACCAGAAGGAATCTAATGAAATTGTCTTTTCCCTTAATTTATTCTCTTGCTCTCACTGTGGAGAGATTTAATAATAGCTGGGAGATCTTAGACACATCTTTTGAAAGGACATTAAATAGCCATGTTATTTATGCCTGTTTCTTATGGGCATTTTACATTTTTATCCCATAAATAGAACATGAAACACAGAACACAGAATATTAAAGGTGGAAGGGCCCTTGGAATTCACCCAGTTCAACTTTCTCTCCTTTTAAACTTCCTTAAGGTCCTACAGGACTCAATAGGGCTCTGGGATACCTTCATAATTGTGTTTTGCATTTTAACGGCATTGACCCTGCATCTTGACCTTGGCATTTCTGTGAAAAAGGCTCCTATCAGGACATTTTGTAAAGGGTGGTGGAAGGGACTGACCCACGAGAGCCCATTCTTTAGGGACATATGTTTTACTTGGTATAAACATATATAGAGGCTTAGTGAGCTTGATTCTGGAAATGCTAGAAATAGAAGTGTCATTAAATGTCATCATTGATAGGTAACAGAGGAGTCCTCCCATTGATTTAGAGTGTGTGCAAGTATTATTTGATTATTTCCTGTTGGCTTACTGCATGGTAACAGAAATCCTTTTAGTCAGCTGCTGAGCTAGGACTGAGTATACAAAGCCATACTCCAAACAGTCTTTGGGTGAGGGGGCCTTTGGACCCTCTCTCTCACCAGGCAGCCATATGTGTAACCATGAATGCCTGACCAGGCTGGTCTTTTGTCTGTTGTGCTTTTCCTTTCCTCATCTTAGATGAATGAGCATTGTAGGAGAAATGGACTAGGTTATGACTGTATGGGCTTCAGAACATCAGAAGAGACACTACAGGGTCAGCAACTGGAGTCCGTAAGAGAGTTTGCCGTAGCGATAGCAGCTGAACCTGGTAAGGAGCCAGCCCTAAGGAATGACCTGCTTGCCTCAGCTCAGCAGTGAATCACCCTGGCAGTCAAACTAATGTGTCCTGCAGTGGAGGAAGCTATTCATCTGTTTACTATGAAACAACTCAAAGCAGACTTTTGGGCAGAAGGGGGTGGGCGGAGAATGCTTTGTAGCAACCACTTTAAATTTTAGCCCACCTTCCCAGGGACCTAGTATGTAGAGGGAAGCATACTCCCTGGTTCAGGGGGATGCTTTTATCCATCCTCCTGTCCTTACTGTACTTTCATAGTAGGTATCCCTTTGTAGAAGCTAATTGATAGTAGCTGGTTAATTGATATTGAGGAGATATTGTTGAAGAGACACAGGAAATATACAAGATGGGAGCTTCTGATTTATAGTAACAGAGAAAGATACCTCCTCATCCCTTGGGATTCTCTAATACCCTGAGGAGAGTAGTAGTTGCATCCTGGGGATCCAAATTGCCAGTAGAAACAAGTGTTGGGATAATTACCTCCCCAACAGCCTATATGTTCTACATTTTGCCTTTTATTACAGTTGCTTAAGCATAAGTAATTTATCTGTACATCAATCAATTCATAAACATTTGTTAAGTGCCTGCTAGGCGTCAGGCACTGTGAGGTGTTGAGGATACAAAAAGAGATAAAAGACAGTCCCTGCCCTCAAAGAGATTACAATCTAATGGGTGAGCCGACATGCAAACAAATATATACAAAGCAAGTTATGTACAGGATAAATAGGAAATAATTAACCAAAGAAGGCACTGGAATTAAAGGGGAAGGCTCTTTGCAGAAGTTAGGCTTTTAGTTGGTACTTAAATGAAGCCAGGAAAGTGAGTAGCCTGAATGGAGCAGGGAGAACATTCTAGGCTGACAGACAGTCAGAGAAAATGAATGCCCAAAGCCAACATATGGAATGTTTTGGTTGTGGAACAGCCAGGTAGGTGGCCATTCACCAGATTGAAAAGTACCTGTATGATGTAATTATGACTGGAAAGGTAAGAAGGGGCTAGGTTACGAAGGACTTTGAATGCAAAATGGAGCAACTTGTATTTACTCCTGGAAACAATTAGCAGCCTCTGGAGTTTATTGAGTGTGTGTGTGTGTGTGTGTGTGTGTGTGAAGGTTGGACCTGTACTTTAGGAAAATCACTTTAGTGGCTGAATGGAGGATGGATTGGAGTGGGGAGAGACTGAGGCAGGCAGACCCATCAGCATGCAATAATCCAAGCATGAGATAATGAAGGCCTCCTCCCAGAGTGGTGGCAGTGCCAGAGGAGAGAAGGGGGCATACATTCAAGAGATGTTGCAAAGGTGAAATGGGCAGTACTTGACAATAGCTTGGATATGAAGGGGTGAGAGATAGTGAGGAATCCAAAATGACTTTTAGATTGTGAACCTGAGATGCTGGAAGGATGGTATTGCCCTCTATAGTAATAGGAAAGCTAGGGGTGGAGGGGAATTTAAGGAGAAAGATAATGAGTTCTCTTTTGGACATATTGAGTTTAAGATGTCTACTGGACATCTACTTTGAGATGTTTGAAAGGCAATTGGAGGTCAGCAGAGAGATTGGGGCAGAAAAGGTGGATCTGAAAATCATTAGCACAGAATGGTAATTAAATGCAAGGGAATTGATGAGATCACCAAGTGATGTAATATAGAAGGAGAAGAGAAGAAGGCCCAATACAGAATCCCCAAGGAACACCTATAGTTAGAGGGCATAATCTGGAGGAGGACCGGCAAAAGAGACAGAGAGGGAATGGTTATATAGATATATAGGAGGAAAACCTAGGCAAGAGTGATATTCTGAAAACCTAGAGAGAAGAGAGTATCAAGGAAGAGAAAGGAATCGCCACTGTCAAAGGCTGCAGAAATTCTTCAAGGAGAATGAAGATTGAGAAAAGGCCATTGGATTTGGCACCTAAGAGATCAGAGCAGTTTTGGTGGAATGGTAAGGCTGGAAGCCAAATTGTAAGGGGTTGAGAAGAGAGTGAATTGAGAAAAAATAGAGGAACTTACTATCACAGATGGCTTTTTTTCAAGAAATTTAGCTACAAAGAGACATAGGACAATAGTTAGCAGGGATAGAAAGATCAAATAAGGGCCTTTTCAGGATGGGGAACATATGGACATGTTTGCAGGCAATAGGGAATGAACTAGTAGACAAGGAGATATTGAAAATAAGGTGAAAAAGTGAGCATAATAGAGGGGGCAGTCTGTTGGGGGGGAATGGAGATGAGATGGAATGGGATTTCTTGAGCAAGTAGAAGGGAAGGAGTAAGGCCACTTCATCATATGAGACAGAGGTGAAAGATGAGAAAGTGGCAGAAGGTATCTGAGTGATAGGAGATGAGGAAGAAGGGAGAAGAGGGATTTCATGGTGAATGGCCTTAATTTTTTTTTTTCTGTAAAATAAGAGGCATAATATGGTGAGGGGAAAGGGGAGTCATGGGAAGTTTAAGGAGAGATCAGAAGGTTTAGAATTACTACTGTAGAGAGCGGGATAGTGAGTGGTTAATGGAAGTATAGTAGGATTGCCTATAAGCAATGAGGGCCTAACTGAGGTTATATAACATAAATCTGTAGTAGATTCAGTCAATACAGGTACATGGTTTTCTCCACCTTCATTCAGGAGTATGTGTGGAATGTTTTACAGATTATAGAATTTTAGAACTGAAAGGGAACTCAGAGGTCACTTAGGTCTGAGCACAATCTTCTCAACAAATTTTACCCAAGTCATTGTTAAAAAGGACAGGATGAAGAAGAAATGCCTGTGGCACTCCCCTGAAGACCTCATTTCAAGTTGATATCTAACCATGGAGTCTGGTCATTCAACTGGTTCTGACTCCATATTATTGTGTGGCCCACATCTCTTCATTTTTTCCCCATATAGCAAGAGCATGAGAAATTTTATCAAGTATATTGCTAAAACCTAGGTCAAATTTATTTGTGATATTCTCATCTAATAATTTGGTAATTTTCAAAAAGGGAAATTTAAGACTGGCATGGCATGCCCTCTGTGAAGTGATGCTAATTCTTTGAGATTTCTTTTTTAAATGTTCATTAACTATTCCTTCAATATATTCTAGGATTTTGCAAGGAGTTGAAGTCAAGCTCAATAGGCTATAATTTTCAGGCTTCATTCTTTTAGTTTTTTTGAAAATCAGTGTATTTGTCCTGCTGTGCCCTTCACATTCTCATGCATACCACACAATTGTCCTATCCATTTTTTATCCTCTTCTCTCCAAATTTTTATGCCCTATTTGGTGTCCTTTGCTTTCCTCAGCGGTCTCAGCTCACTTTTAGCTTTAGCACTCCAAACACTGTTCTTAGAAGGATATAACATATATTTGGATTTATTCTTCTAATTGCTTCTTACTTCTATCTTCTGTAAGTATCTTTAAAAAATCTTAGCTGTTTGCTTAGCTCTCTATGTATCCACATTAGTGTTATTAGACAATTACTCTTCTTCGTTCTAATTAGAAAAAATTCTCATTGTATCTTCAAAATTTCATCCTTGGGAACTTACCATTTCTCTTGGAGTTCAAATCTGGCCTCAGGCACTTAGTAGCTGTGTGACCTTAGGCAAGCAACTTAATTGTGTTTGCCTCAGTTTCCTCATCCAATGAGCTGGAGAGGGAAATGGCAAATCACTCTAGTATCTCTGCCAAGAAAACCCCAAATGGGGTCACATGACTGAAAATGAGCAAACAAGAACAGCAAGGGCAGTGAATAGATTGACCTGGTTGCAGTAGAAGGTTCTTGTTAGGGAAAAATAAAACCAGATGGGTGGAGAGGGTCCAGATTGTGGAAATCTGTGAAAGTCAGGAAAAAGTGTTAGGATCTATTCTCTGGGTCAGCATGGTGGAGTGGATAGAACGCTGGAGTTGGAGGGCCTGAAGCTGTGTGAGTCTGAGAAAGTTATTTAACCTCTCTGTTCCTCAATTTTCTCTTCTGTAAAATGAAGGGAATAGACTTGATGGTCTCTACGGCTTTATAGAGAATCATAAATCCATGATCCCATGATCTAGCTAATGAAGAACTGCTGGAGAATTTTAAGCAGGGGAGAATATGATGTTTTAGCATGTTTTAAGTCTACTGCTACAGTATGGAATATATTGATAGCAGGGAGAATATTTAGGAAGATAAGGATCTACTGATACTATGGTAGTGACACTGAAAATGGAGGGGAAGAGATGCCTACAAAAATTGGAAAAAAAGGGAAAAAAATTGGCAATACTTGGTGAATGAATCCAATAAAGATATGAGAGAGAAAAGCATATGACTTAAAGATGATGTTTGAGCCTGGGTGACAAGAACACAAGCAGGCACAAGTGTAGAGTTGGGAAGAAGGTGGAACTTTTTTTTTTTTGGTGCAGGGGATGATGATGAATTCAGTTATGGATACTAAGTTTGAGATGTTGACTTTCCAGGTATTGCTTCCTTGCCCGAATAACTTTTGATAAAATCCCTTCCTAAATAGATGGATTGAGGATCAAAAAGATCCATCCCAGTAATAACTAAGTGATTTTGGGTGACATTGAGGCATTTCTTTCTTTCCTTTTTTAATATAAGCATTTTTAAAAGTAAAATTTTTATTGGAATAGACATTTTTGTTTTTAGTGAAGGAGCCAGCCACAGAACTCATTTCAAGTCATTACCTTCCGTGGTTTTCAAGTTCTTTTTATTCTATTTGGCAGTTCCCAAACCAATCCAATAAACATTTATTAAATACCTACAATGTGCCAGGCAAAGTGCTAAGCACTGGGGATACCATTCATAAAAAAGAAAGACAGTTCCTACCCTCAAAGAACTTACAATCTAAATGGTGAGAAAACACACGAAAGGAGGGAGGAAAGGGTGAGGGAGAAGGGGAATGAGACACCAGGGGTACCCAACGTAAGAATATCTTGTTCCATGGAGTTGAGACCAGGCAGGGCAGCAGATGCAGAGTGGAGTGAACCAGACAGTTCAGTTTCTACCCTCTCTAAAGGAAGGCATTGGAAGCAGTTTAGTACTCCTTCCTCCAGATGACCAATCAGAGGGAAGAGGAGGTTGAGGGGGATGTTGTCTGTCAAAGGTTGAGTGAGGGGCATGGTGATGAGATTAGGGGTGATGAGCTTAACCTGGGAGGGACATCTTGTTCTGTGGAATTGAGACCAGGCAAGACAACAGATGCAGAGTAGAGCGAGCTCATATTAGATTATAAATTTCTCAAGAGTTCGTTATTCTTCATAACAAACCTGGCAACCAAAATGGGTGTAACGACAGAGGCTAAATGATGGTGCTATGTGTGAATTATGCATTTCTGTTTTATTGATATGGAAAATTATCTCAGCATGATGTGGTGAAAGAAGAGGGGGTTCATGGGACTAGAAAACTCATCTCTGATATTTATTATGTGACCCTAGGCAAGTCTCTTAAGTTTCCTGTACTTCAGTGTTTTTTAATTTGCAAATTGTAGATAATAGTTGTGCTAACAGGGTTGTTGTGAGAAAAGCACTTTGTAAACCCTAAAACTCTATGTAAACATGGATGTTAGCTATTATTACTGTGTGAAAGAAGAGATAAAAGTGATCAGCCAAGATAAAAATTAAGTGGTTTGAGGTTTGAAAAGAAGGAAGGAAAAAACCATCAGAAAAGTTCTAGATGTCAAGAGGAGTTCTTTTTCAAAAGCCTATTTCATTTAGGAGACTGAAATATGGGAGTATAACACAGTCCATGGTTCCTCTCTGTTTGTTTTCAGTGAAGTAAACTTGTCACCAAAGGTTAAAAAATGTCATCAAAATATCCAAAGAAAAGTACAATTGAAAATGATTGGTACATTTTCCAGTCTTGCTGAGGAAAGCATAGATATTTTTCCAGTGGCTGAAAGGAGAGCCTCTATTTCATCTGTTAAAGTTTTGTACTTATGACAAAAGTGAATTACCAAGAGACATTCCCTAACAAACCCTGGAAAACATGATGAAAGTGAATGAAAGCTTTGTAAGAGAGGGTTGAAAGATCTGAAAAGGGGCTCAAAACCGTAGGATTTTTGTCGAAATCCTTAATAAAAGAGCTGTGGGTTTTTGTTGTTTTTTACTTACTGTAGTGATGCCACACTTACAGGCATAGGCTTATTATAGGTTTATTGATAATAGGATCAATAAACCCCTTACCAAGTATATTTTGGAACCACTTGGTCATTCAGAACTAAGGATCTTCTGACCTTCCAAAGGAAGGAAGGATAAAGGTCCATGAGAGTTCTATGTAGTAAGTGATGATGATGATATAATGGGGGTAGGGAGAGGTAAGAAGCATGATTGGCCAGTACAGTTTCTATGTGGAAGAGACTGGGGAATCTGCTTCCAGAAAGCATGGGTGGGGTGGGGATGGGGTGAAGCAGAGTGGAAAAGAGAATAAGTAACTTATATAGCAACTATTTTGTGCCAAGCGCTGTGCTAATCACTTGACAAATATTAGCTCATTTGATCCTCACAGCAATCCTGATAGGTATTATAGCTGTTATTATAGGATAGCTGTTATTATCCCCATCTTATATGTGAGGAAACTGAGGCAAGTGGAGGCTAAGTGACTTACTCAGGGTCACACAGCTAGTCATTATCTGAAAACAGATTTGAATTCAGGTCTTCCTGACTGCAACCCCAGCACTCTATCCATTGGGCCACCTAGCTGTCTCTAAGGCATGATGATGTATAACAGGAGGCCCTCCTCCACAATTTGGAGCATGCATAGACATTATATAACTGTTTTACTATGATAACCATGTGGTGAAGAGGAAATTTTTTGATTGCTTGCAGAGCTAGAGCTATGGTGCCTTCAAAAGTCAGTAATTAGCCAAAGAAAATTTCTTGGCTCTGGTTCTTTCATTCTTGGGTGGCTGTTGAGAAGGAGGATGAAGTGCTGGGATAGAGGCTCTGGCCCTCTCTCACTGGGGGTCAGTATGAAGCCGAGAGTGTATGACCTTGTGGTTGCTTCAGTTTGTGTTGTATTCATTTTTTAGTGCTTTTCAATGAAGGCATACCGGTGGCTTTGAAATGTGGGCTTTGAAATGTCCGGAGAGTGAGCTGCCAGAAGTCTGGGAGCTGGAATCCATAGCAGGAAAGGCAGATGGTGAGGAGTAAAGTCCCAAGCAACCTGCCTGGCCTAGTCCAGCAGTGGCAGAGATTTGGACTCATCCATTCACTGGTTATGCTCCATTTGGAAATCAACCTGTTGGGTCAAGTGCTATGTAGAAACTACTGTAAATTAGAGGCCATTCTTCCTAGAGGCAGTGTGTATGTGTGTGTGTGAGTGTGTTGGGATTGGGGGTGGCTTTTGCTTCCCAGATATTTGGGGAGAAATGATTATACATCTTGCTACATATTCACAGTAAATACCCTTTCTGGAAAAAAAAACCTGATTGATTTTAAGTGAAAATAGTGCACTAATTGCTCATGGTTAACAGTGGGGAGAACATACAAGAATGGGGCCTTGAGCCATGAGCATTAGAGAAAGCCATCCCACTGATCCCTAGGGGTATCTCAGAGCTCGGAAATGGAAATGTAGCCAGACTTTGTCTGAGAGAGTGGGTTTTGACTCGCATTACAATAGAATATGAAGGATGGATTTTTTATATTTTCCTAACTTAATCCATTTCCTCACCTCTCCCACTTCCCTCTTCAACCTCAACCTTGGGGGATTCTTTTGAGTCAGGTGGGGGTATGAGGTAGTGGAGGGCCTTTTACTTAACTTTTACCTGACTCCCTGGCTTCAAAGGGTATTACTATATGTCATATTTGCCAATATGTTGTTGAAAGCTGCAAAAGAGCTCAAAGGATACCATTAGTTTGTATTAAGGCAAGATTGTGTGCATGTGTGAGTGTGTGTGTGTGTGTGTGTGTGTGTGTGTGTGTGTATTTGTGTCTATTGAGGGGAAGGGAGACTGAGTAATATTCAAGAAATATATCCTGGGAATATTAGGCAGACTAAAAGCAGGTTTTTCAACAAGAAAGAACCAGGCAGTATTAATGGGAAACTAGAGTTGGGATTGACTGTATTGGAATTAGGGCATGTTCAGGGCTTTTTAATCATAATGCCCTATTCATACACAGAGGGATCTGTTTTGCAACCTTCCTCCCCTCCATTCAATCCATCAGCCTTCTTCATCCTGATACCTCCATTTCCTTCACATAATTATAGTTGCTGCAAACCATATTGAAATCCAGACTCAGAGTCTGCAATGCATCCTACCCCAAGGCTGTCCACTCACAGGAGGAAAGGAAATGCTTCTGGTGGCAGGCAGTCTTTTAGTCTATTTCTTTGTGTCCACAGCGGGTGAAGGACTTGCTGTGTAGGTTCTTAGGACCCGTACACAAGCATGGGTATAGGCCCTCTGGTGAACATTCTGTCATAAGAAGGATGAAGATATTAAACGGCAAAGTGTCCCTCTGTCAAGATAAAAAAAGCTTGTCTTCTTATTTCAGAACAAAACCCGAAGCCTGCTTCCTTATGAGTGCCATTGCTGTGTCCTGAAGGAAAAGTGACATAGAAAAATAAAAATATAATATTTCCTCTGCTTTGACCATCTGCTTCTCCTTTTAACTAAGAAATTCATTTATGTAGAGTGATAGCTAAATAATTATATGCATTATGTTTTTTTTTCTCTCAATGTGGCCCCCTTTTGTTCCAATGTAATGGTTCTTAATTTTGGCCAAGACACTATGCTTATTACAATGTGAAGTGTAATAAAAACAGGAATATTTATTTGTAGCAAACATGATTTACTGGTGTCTTCCTGGCTAGTGTCTCACATAGTGTCTTAAACTGTTGCAGAATCACAGAGCTTTTGATATAAGCATATTTAAATTTTCAATAGATGTACAGATGGCTGGTTTACTTCAAGAAATCATGTCATTGACTCATGAATGCATTTTTGGCCTGTCCTGTAATCAGCATTGTCCTGTATTCTATAGGTCCAAACACAGACCATGCACTTCCCCCCATTTTGGCATAAAATTAGAGCGATAGCAATAAATCCTTCAATGATATAACTATGTACATATATATTCCATTTAAAGACCTCTCATGTGGGCTTTTAAGAATGGCCTATTTAGATTAAAAACAGTATCTGTATGTTTGTATTATATAGTAACTCTAGCAGATCTCATGAAATATTGTAGAATTGCTCAGATCACTGTAGTATTCTAATCCAAACAAGTCCTAATTGAAGGAGAGGGACCAAAGATTACAAGCATGTTTTATTAGGCAAAGTATTTGTTGGGATTCACAGGGGGCCAGCCTGAGGGTGGGGTTCTATAAGCTGTGGGAGTAAGACGGTGACAGAAATACATTTCATATTGTCAGTTTTCAAGAAATGAATGGCATTGCCAAAATACCCAGCTGAAATGAGTTGAATCAAGACAAAAACTCATCTGTGTTGATTTTAGGAAAGGAATTAATTCTTTCATTCCTTTCATTCAGCAAATTTCTATTTATTTATTTATTTCTTGGTTTTTAGGCAATGGGGTTAAGTGACTTGCACAGCGTCACACAGCTAGTAAGTGTTATGTGTCTGAGGCCGGATTTGAACTCAGGTCCTCCTGAGTCCAGGGCTGATGCTCTATCCACTGTGCTACCTAGCTGCCCCATTCAGCAAATATTTATCAAAGAGGATGAAGGATGGTATCTCAGGCATTGGAAGCAGTGTGAACAAAGATTTGGAATCTGGAAAGTGCAGTGTGTTTGGAGAGCACAGACCAGTCTAGTTTCTTTGGAACCTGAGGCACACGAAAAGATGTTATACGATGTTATATGAAATAAAGACGGACAAGCAGAGTGGTGTCCTGAGTAGAGTGGTGATTGTAAAGGATCTTGAATGCCAAGAGAAAGCTATTTAACCTTATTAGATAGACAATAGGAATCCACTAGAGTTTTCTGAGCAGAGAAGTAAGGTAACTAGATCTGTATACATGAATAAGTGTTCTGGCAGAAGTATGCAGGGTGCATCAGAGGTGGAGAGAGTTGAATTTGGAAAGCCTGCATGGAGGCTATTACTATAATGCAAATAAGTGGTAATGAGGGTCTATATTTGGATATTAGTGATAGGATGGCTAATGAATGGTCTTTTAGACCTCAAGGATATAAAGAAATTGTGGGAATTTGGATCAAACATGGATGATGTGGGTGATATATATATATTGGATTATGTAAAAAAAATGCGGGTTCTACTCCTAGTTCCTCCTCTAATTGTATAACACTTGGGTAAATCACTTCTCTTCTATGGATACTGATATGTAAAAGGAAGTGATTAGTTCAGAAGAATTCATTCCCTCCTGATTTTTAGCTATTGAAATGCTTCTCTCCTTTCCAGATTCAGTTGCTACCTACTCAATGAAAATGCTCTGATGCTTCCATCTCAAAGTGATCTGTCCCAGGAATTTTCCTTAAGTACTTTGATAGGCTTGCTCCCCTTCTGCAAGAGACATTTCCTGTGAACCTGGTACCTTCAGAACCCCAGGAGCAAATGCCTTTCTATCCAAAGTTACATTATGCCTTCTTTGTATGTAACTTGTATATGTCTACCTAAATATATACATGCTGTTTTTTTTTACTATTAAAATGCATATATATATATGAGTGTAAAGGAAAAGATATTGAAATAACAACGTGATTTTTTTCCTAAGTTCACAGACCCCTGAAATCTAAGAACCCTTATATTAAATCAGTACCCATTTCAGAGAGGAAGTTGTAAAGTCCTGCCTCAAATCCTGTTCTCTGATTGTTAATACTTCTCTCTTGTTAAATCAGATTAAGAGTTAGAAGGGAATTTGGAAGTCTTCTAATTTGGAAATTTTCTAAGTGGTATTCTGAGAAGGGGTCCATTTTATTTTAAAGATAAGAAAAGTGATATCCAGAGGGTGTAAAGTGACTTGCCCACAGTCATTTAGCTAATAAAAACCAAGATTTTAGTCTAAGTACTCTCACTCCAAATATAGACCTCTTTCTACTGAACTATCTCATATGTACTCAATCTGGGTACGTTTATTTGCAATGTTTCTTCCTACATGTAAGCTCCTTGGGAGAAGGGACTGTTTTCATTTTTGTTCTTACATTTTAGAAGCCTAGCATGATACCTCACATACATGGTAGGTGCTTGAAAATTCTTGTTGAATGATTCAATTCAACAATTGAAAAGTGAGGTAATTCAACCTTACTTATCTCTTACCAGGGTGAACTGCAGCAAGAACACTCACCAAACAGAACGATGCAAAACTTCTTCTTGGGGGAGGAGGGGAAGTAGTATATCTGGCCCATGACCAAGTTGTCAGAGCTTTGGTGATAATCCCCTTCTGCCTGGATGTGTCTGGGAAAATGGAAAACAAGTTTTCTGAACACAATCCAAAGTGTGATTTGAAGGGTAGGAACTATGGTGTTTGGGACTGAGTGCAACTAGAAGCAACAAAAAACTAGAGCTGAGTACATTTTCCATGTCTCCTTTATGTTTCCAAAACATTTTGGAAATGAACCAAATGATGGAGTTAGTGCTTTATGGGTTATTAGGTCAGTGACATTTTCACCAAAAACCAAACCAAACAAAAGAAAACAAAAACCAAATAAACCAGTAGACAGCCATGATAGGCACTTATTACTGAAGACCTTAGCATACTAATGGGTTGTGGTACAAAAGTTCATTTGTGTATCAGTCATTTGCAACATGGAAAACATTTTTGTTTCTTCAGAGAAACAGTTATATTCAAGCTGAAATGTAGCTAGAATACATTTTCAATGGAAAAAAAGTAAGAGAAAACAATGCTGTTATATTATTAGTAATAAAACAAAATAGTAACACGATAAAAGGAAAACAGTTTCGTATTTGCCTGCAGGAAAGTAGGTTTACTCAGAGATGGATGAGGAAGCAGATGTTGTTTGTCCTTTGTTCTCAAAGAGGGCCAATGACATCATGAGAATGATGTCTTAACTTGTGCATAGATTAAATCTGAGTGAGGTAGAGCTTTGAAAAGTCCTCAGCCTCACTCCTCCAGAGTTACGGGAGTCCAGTGACAAGAAAAACAAAGGTCAAGATGCCTGGCATAGACCAGGATGCAGTGGTTGACCTTGGCCTTTCTAAATTAAGGTCTTTCCTAGGTCTCAGTTTGTCTGAGGCCACACCCATTCAATAACTAAGGACTAGGTAAGAATTGAGACAAAAGATGTTCCTATTTACCATCACAAAGATATTACTCTGGGAGAGGAAGACCTTCAAAGTTTCTGGCCAGAACAGAAAACAGTTGCCGTTTGTACAGTCATTCTAAGCCATCAAAACATTGAGCCACAGAGGTTGGGGCTGGGGCTGTGATTGGTCCATTCAGTGAAAGGCAGAATGATTTGGGATGAAAGGTATAGTTAAGTAGCTCCATTTAAAACGTAGTGGGCTTTTTAAAAGCCTGTTTTTTTCAGAGCTATATTTAAAAAAAATCAAAATGAAAACTGCACAGTGTAAAAAGTAAACTGTCCCACTTTTTTGAAAAGGAGAAGGAGCAGGAGGAGGAGGAGCAAGAGGAGAAGAAAATATAATAGCAGTATTTCCCAACTTTTGTTTGCATTGGTTGATTGGATCCCCAGAGGGCAACTACTACCACTCTCAGATAACATGGTAAAGATAGTTAATACAAAGCCTTCTCCTAAAAACCTGGTTCACTCCTTCCCACAAATACACACAGTGTTTGTGTGAGTAGGCTTAACCTTAGACCATAATAGTAGTGAGACATATATGTAAGAAATATGTGTGACAAGGTTGAACTCACATAACCTGCTCTGGACATAGAGCTCTCATGCAGAACTTTGGTCACTCTTGTTCATCCTTTGTTCTCAAAGACTTTTGTAGAGGTTCTCAAGGGGCCCCAGGCTGTTTTCAAATACCATTGTTTTGAAACCTCTGTCAATCTAGGTTCCAAGACTTACTGCTTTCCTCACTCTTATAGTTTTATCCCCAGTACTCTTCTCACACTGCTCAACTATGATTAGGGTAACTTTTTTTGGGGGGGTGGTGCAAAGTGGGAGGAAGGAAGATAATGGAAAAAGAGGAGGAGAAAAGAGAGGAGAAAAAAATATAAGTGGTAGTGGTGATGCCTTCCTGCTGACAGATACTAAAGTAGATATTTGTCTACCTGACATTAATAATGGAGAAGTCTTACATCCTTCCAGAGCATGTATCTGGAATGTGGTGAAGAACCTTCCAAGAGGCCTGTCAAACTTGAAAACTCCTTTCAAGTGCTTGAAGACAGCCATAGTTTCCTTCTTCCCATACCTTGACCTCCCTAAATAGCCTGTAGACACATGATATTATAGGAAGACTTGGAAATCAGAAGCCCTGAATTTCAGGTCCAACTTTGTCCCTAAATGCCCAACATATGACCTTGGGCTAGTTACTTAACTACCTTGAGCCTCTTGTTTCCTTTTGGGTAAGATGCATGTTGTATACAACATGATCTAGAGAGCTGAAGTGAGTGGATGGTACAGCTCTAACATTCTCTGACATGAAGAGAAAGATAAGTGCCACATGGTCCTACGGACCATTATATTCTTTGCTCATTCCTCAAACAAAATGAAAGCAACATAAGTCTTCTAAGAGATAAATGGCAAAGTGATTTTAAATGGATTAAGGGAAAGCAAAGGAGGATAAATGTTCACTGTTGTCAGCTGATTTGGACATTTTATATTTTTAACCTTCATAACTGAATTGTGCCTTGACAACCATTAGAAGCTTAATAAAGGGTTACATAGTTAGGAGAAAACTAAGCAACCCTTAATATGCTGAAGATAAATAATGCTGCCTTTTCAAAGACAAGCCTGTGTGTTCCCTGCATGTGCTTCCTGTGCATTATAATGTGATATTCAAAATGAGATTTTGGAATCATCAATTTAAAGACTCAATTTTTCTTCATCAAACATTGCATAACATGGCCTCAGAAAAGGGAAATCTAGTTGAGAAAGAATTATTTTCAGTTCATTGGTTAATAAGCCAAACCTAAACAACAGTTAAAAAAAAACAATCTGCATCACAAAGACATTAACACTAGTTTATTTTAAGATGTCATTGTAATTTTCAGATCACCAGAATCCTTCCACCTATAGATTTCCATGAGATTTTTCTCGAATCATATTAATATAAGCTGATGCCTTACATCACCCCTTCCCTACTTGTTTGCCTCATTTCTATGTTTATGTCTATGATGTGATTCCTGTTGAATCCTTAAAATCGTTTCCGAGAAGAGACTCAGGAAAAGTCAGACATTATATAAAGTAATGGAAAAATCCAACTGTACACCTCTGCCCTGTGCATACACCAAATTGACATTCATTCCTGGGGTTTTTTGCCCTTGAATGGTACATTCATCTGGTGCGTTATTGTGCTGAGAAAGCTAATAAGAGAGAAGAAAATAAGCAGAACATACCTAAGCTGAAAGTTCTTGCCAAGATGAAAATTATGATCTTCTGAGGGTATGTTTTATATACCTTTATTCCCCCATGCAGAAACAAAGCAAAACTCAACACTGCACCTTGGAGTACTAGGCAAGAATACCACCTTACAGTTAGAAAGATCTGGCTTCAATTCCTTCCTCTAGAGATGTAATCATGGGTAATTTATTTAACCTCTTAATGCCCCAGGCAGAACTATAATTGTGGCACAGAAATCTCTCATACATACACACACACAGATACACACATATTTCTTAGAAGGTAGAAATATGGGGGCAGAACCAAGATGGTGAAGTAAAAGCAGTGACTTGCTTGAGTTCTCCCCCAAACTTGTCAAAATATCTGTAAAAAATGACTCTAAACATATTGTAGGGCAGCAGAACCTAGAAAAAGACAGAGCAAAAAAATTTCCGGCCCAAGACAACCTGGATGGTTGATGGAAAAGGTCTGTTGTGCCAGGCTGGGAGAGGATCACAGTTCAGTGTGAGCTGTGCAGGCAAAGACAGGGCCAGAACAAACCCAGAGCAGGCCTAAGGGGACAGAATCACTAGAAGATGTGGTGGTTTCCAGACTTCTCAACCCACAAACACCAAAGACAACTTGGAAGGTTAGTGGGAAAGGTCTGTTGGACTTGGGTGAGAGAGGAGCATGGTCCAGCCCTGCCCCTAGTATAGCCCTGGGGTGGTGACCACAGCAGCAGTAGTTGCTTCCAGAGCTCTCAGCCTAAAGACAGTGAGGGGATTGAGTGGCTGATCAGAGGGGGATTGCAGGGATCTTTTTGCTGGTGCTGAGACAGGATTCTTTTGCTTTACCCATGCTTGGATCTGGGTCGCAGTCTTGGGTGGTGATCCTGAGGCCAGGAGGAGTGCTAGTGTGGCAGAGCTTGTGCTGGTGGTAGAGAAGGAATCCTCCTCACAGTTCCAAGGCAGAAAAGAGTGCTTATGGTCACTCACAGACTAGATCACAGGCAAGGAGTAAACACCTCTCCTTGGATCATACCACCTTGGAAGAACTGAAAATTTATTGGTTCCTAGAAGTATCTTTGAAAACAGCTACACAAACCCCCGGAAGCTTGGGACAGTAAACCCTCCACACTGGAGGCAGAGCCCTACCTGAACAAAGAGTTAAAAAGTCAAACAGTTGGCTGGGAACATGAGTAAACAGTAGAAAAACACTCAGACTATAGAATCTTACTTTGGTGACAAAGAAGATCAAAACATACAACCAGAAAAAGACAACAAAGTCAAAGCTCCTACATCCAAAACCTCCAAGAAAAATATGAATTGGTCTCAGGTCATGGAAGAGCTCAAAAAGGATTTTGAAAAGCAAGTAAGAGAAGTAGAGGAAAAATTAGGAAGAGAAATGAGAGTGATGCAAGAAAATCATGAAAAACAAGTCAACAGCTTGCTAAAGGAGACCCAAAAAATACTGAAGAATAGACTAACTCAAATGGTAAAAGAGGTCCAAAAAGTCGATGAGGAGAAGAATGCCTTAAAAAGCAGAACTGGACAAATGGAAAAGGAGGTCCAAAAGCTCACTGAAGAAAATGATTCCTTAAAAATTAGAATGGAACAAATGGAATCTAATGACTCTATGAGAAACCAAAAAATTATAAAACAAAACCAAAAGAATGAAAAAACATAGAAGACAATGTGAAATATCTCACTAGCAAAACAACTGACCTGGAAAATAGATCCAGGAGAGATAATTTAAAAAGTATTGGATTACCCGAAAGCCATGATCAAAAAAGAGATTAGACATCATCTTTCAAGAAATTATCAAGGAAAACTGACCTGATATTCTAGAACCAGAGGGCAAAATAGAAATTGAAAGAATCTACTGATCACCTCCTGAAAGAGATCCCCAAAGGAAAACTGCTAGGAATATTATAGCCAAATTCCAGAGCTCCTAGGTCAAGGAGAAAATATTGCAAGCAGCCAGAAAGAAACAATTCAAGTATTATGGAAACACAATCAGGATAACACAAGATTTAGCAACTTCTACATTAAGGGACTGGAGGGCCTAGAATATAATATTCCAGAGGTCAAAGGAACTAGAACTAAAACCAAGAATCATGTACCCAGCAAAACTGATTATAATCCTTCAGGGAAAAAATGTATATTCAATGAAACAGAGGACTTTCAAGAATTCTTGATGAAAAGACCAGAGCTGAATAGAAAATTTGACTTTCAAATACAAGACTCAAGAGAAAACATGAAAAGGTAAACAGGAAAGTGAAATCATAAGGACTTATTAAAGTTGAACTGTTTACATTCCTACATGGAAAGATAATATTTGTAATTTGTGAGACCTTTCTCAGTATTAGGGTAGTTGGAGGGAATATATATGTGTAGACAGAAGGCATAGAGTGAGTTGAATATGAAGGGATGATATCTAAAAAATAAAATTAAGGGGTGAGAGAGGATTATACTGGGAGAAAGAAAGGGAGATGTAGAATGGGGAAAATTATCTAAAATAAAAGAGGCAAGAAAAAGATTTTACAATGGAGGGGAAGAGGGGGGAGGTGAGAGGGAATGAGTGAATCTTACTCTAACCACATTTGGCTTAAGGAGGGAATAACATACACATTCAATTGGGTATGGAAATCTATCTTACCCTACAGGAAAATGGGGGGAAGGGGAAAAGAAAGGGGGGATGATAGAAGGGAGGGCAGAATAGGGGAGAGAGTAATCAGAAGCAAATACTTTTGAGGAGGGACAGGGTCAAAGGAGAGAATAGAATAAATAGGGGATGGGATAGGATGGAGGGAAATGTAGTTAGTTTTTCACAACATGACTAATATGGAAGTGTTTTGCATGACTACACATGTATAACCTATATTGAATTGCTTGCCCTCTCAATGAAGGTGGGTGGGGAGGGAGGAAGGGAGAGAATTTGGAGCTCAAAGTTTTAAAAATGAATGTTAAAAATTGTTTTTACATGCCACTGGGAAATAAGACATACAGGCAATGGGGTATAGAAATCTATCTTGCACTACAAGAAAATAGAAGGGGAAGGAGATAAAAGAAGGGGGGTAGTGGTGATAGAAGGGAGGGCAGATTGGGGGAAGGAGTATTCAGAATGCAGCTGTCTTGGGGTGGGGGAAGGGTAGAGATGGGGAGAAAAATTAGAACTCAAAATCTTGTGTAAATAAATGTTGAAAACTAAAAATAAATAAATTAATTAAAATTCTTTTTTTAAAAAGAAGGTATAAACAACTAAGCATCTAGTTATCCAGAATTAGTTAAAATAGAGAGCCACCCAGCATTGTTAATTTCTGAGTCACTACAGTAATCCCCACTTTTCCTCCACAGTATTTGTCTTAGTAACACTTGTATTCCTTTCACTCCATGAATTACAAAGTTGGTTTGAGAGTGTTTTACATTCTACCTGCCGAGGACATGAAAATTGCTAATCATTACCCAGGTCCAAGAAAATTTTTTTAGACAATAAATTACAGAGGGTTTTCCTATATAGAAAGGAGAAGATCCATGTGGAGAGTTTCCTATTTTGATGAAAGTATAGTCCTGGATTAAAAAAAAATCTAAAAATGGCACTAGACCTAAACTCTCAGATTTTACTACTCGACTCATTCTTGAAAAGTTAATGATGAATTTAAAAAGTAGATACTCTAAATCATGGTGCATCACTTTCAGTGGAGAGACAAGTCCTTCAACCTTTTTTTTATGAAAAGGAAATAGCTAATGAGATAAAGGAATAAATAAATAAAGAACCATTAATTAAGCACTTACTGTGTACCAAGCACTGTGCTAAGCAGTCCGGGATGGGGAATCTGTGGCCTTTGACTTATTTTCAAAGGGCTGCACTTGAGGACTTAGAGGGCCACATGTGGCCTCGAGGCCATGGTTTCCCACCCCTGATAGATGGTGCCTGTTCTCAGGGAGCTGAAGTTTTACCTGGAAACAGTGCATAAGAGGAGGTTTAGCTATAAGGCCTAGCAATCCTAAGGATTATGTGGTGGAGTGGAGGGCAAAAGCCCACAAGCCTTTGAGGTACTTCAGTACTCTTAATGACATCTGGTCTGACCCTTTGCCTCCACACTAATTTAATTTGTTGTTCAGTCTTGTCTTGCTCTTCATGATTCCTTAAAGGGGATTTTTTTGGTGGATATTGGAGCAATACATTTCCTTCAGTGGATCGAGGCAAGCAAAGGTTAAGTGACTTGCCCAGAGTCACAAAAACTAGTAAGTATCTAAGCCTGGAGTTGAACTCAGGTCTTCTTGACTCCAGGCGCAGTGCTGTCTCTGCTGAGGCACGTCATGGCCTCTAGACCATCTACCATCTATTCTAGATTATCCCAATTCGATGTTCATCTGATGCTGCTAAATAATGCCAACAAGATTATTTTTGTCTGGGCAATTCTTGTTGGCACTAAAGTCTTGGTGGCTGAAGTGGGTCAGAACATTCTTGTTGGACAATCTTGGGATGAGCTGTTTGTCTTTCTGGATGTTTGCCAAACAGTGTCTTGTTCTTTAATTTACTCAACAAATATTTATAAAATGCCTACTATGTTCTGCACCTCTCCAACAAACAACTCCCATTGGCTATAAATCCATAGAAATGTCATGCCTGTAAGTTGCACAGATGGCTGGCATAGCTGGGTATAAGTTCTCTCCTTTTTTGCATATAATATCGCATCTTAATTTTCCAGAATTAAACCCAACAGTGATCCCATAGTCATTTACACTGCGCAGAACAGTGGGCGACACAGCAGGGTAGAAACAGGGAGCAAGCTTGCTTGCTATTTTTCCTACCATTTAAATTAATTGTATGTGTTTTATGGCAAACCAAATGTCTCTGGGGTATAATTTGCTCAGGCTAAGATGAGGAATGCCTAGGGATTGCTAGGAGAACAGCATTTTTCACATGCTCCCTCCACGTAGTGAAATCCCTTTATAATTCTCCGAAGGACAAAGAGCACAAGCAGTAGAGATTGCGACATATGGTTAGCTAGGAAGCACTCACCTAGTGTGTGTGTGTATGTGTGTCTACATGTATATAGTATGTATATGTGTGTGTGTGTATGTATGTATGTTGCGGTCCAGAAGAGATGACTATTATTGGCAGTTTTTTGATATGACAGTTTTAATTGGGACTCAGCACAGCTACTTTAAACACTATGGGGCCTTGGGCAAATCTGTGCAGTGGAAAAAAATCCCACTGGTTTTGGAATCAGAGAACTGAGGCTCAAATCCAGGCTCTGCCATTTTCTACTTATGAGATTTCAGTCAAATCACTTAAATTTTTTTGTGCTCAGTTTCCTCAGGCAGAAAAATGAAGTGATTTTACCAGGTTCCTTCTAACTCAAAATCCATGGTCATAAGATGCCTTTATTTTTTTTTTGTAAGAAATCCCTTGCTTAAAAATTTCTAGTGGCTTTCTATAATCTGTTGAATAAGTCCAAATTGCTTAGCTTGGAATTACTGCTTTGTATTTACATAAGACTTTCTAGTTTATGGAGTAATTTCTTGACATCACTCACATGATACAAGTTGTGGCACTTCCAACCCTCCAGGATGTGACTTCAAATGTTGATCCTTCATTACCTTGCCTTATATTGGAGTTTATGCTTCTAAGCCTTCTCTATTTTTGTGGATCCCATAGGCTGTCCTTTGGTTTTTTCTTTCTCTGCCATATGACTAGCTTATTACATATATACATATATATATATGTGTGTGTGTGTGTGTGTGTGTGTGTGTGTGTGTGTGTGTGTGTGTGTGTGTATAGTGCTAGCACACTCTGTTGTGCTGTTCTCTTCCTTTGAAGGGAAGGAAAGGACCACTTATAATGGGAAACTAGGTATGCCTTCTAGGAATGCCTACGATTATATATTTCTTTGATAGCATCATTTATAGCACTTCTGAATAATTTATTGTTTATAAATACATTACAGTCTGTTCACACACACCACACAATGGGTAAATCTGTTGCTATTTGGATGATCTTCAATTTCCATTCTTTGGAGATTTCTGTACTCTATGACTTGCAACTATACAATATCATCAGAAGAATATTGGTATTGACAAAAAATGGACCTTTGTTTCAAGGAGATGCTTGAAGTAATTAGAAGAACTTTGCAATATCTCCTCCTCCTGTTCAATTCTGGATTGATTTCATTGTTCATCTGAAGGCTATGTCCAAGAAAGCTGTATAGATGGGAAAACTTTGTTAGTTATTTATCCAGGGGTATATCATGGTCTGCCCAATAGAGATTCTTAATTTACTTTACTTTTCCCATGGAGATGCTCTTTTGGGTGATTATTAATCTTACATAGGAAGCTCTGCAGGGTTTAGTGCCTTGTTTTAATCCGAATAATGTTATCTATAAGTAGGAGCATCAAGAGGACTCCTCTGTCAATTGGGAATCCTTCTTTACCTTCAACTACATATTGGTTCTCCTTCTTGATAGTGGTAAATACCTTCAGTGAGCGTGCATCTTATTTTTTTTTTGCCTTATTTGTCATTGATTATATAGGTACTTACCCTTTTGAACACGAATAGTTTGGTTGCTAAAAGGGAAAAAAGAGAACATTTACATAAAGAAAAATGATTAAAAAAGCAATTTGTGAAGAAACTGTTGAGAGCAGATGCAGTCTGTTCTGAGGATGAGATAGAAAACTGTCCCATAGATGAATGCATTTAAAAGTCTTGTTGGAAGGCTGTGCAGTGATTGAGGTAACAGTGGTTACATGGCATTGTGGTTCACTGACTCAGTTGCATGTGATTGTTTTTAGAACTTTAAAGGTAATATAACTGGAAAAAAAAGTATAAATACAAAGAATGGGAACTATACGGAGATTATATAAGAACTATTGGGCTCCTAACTGAGAGAATGTTGGATTTCTTGAGTTTTACCTCATAAGATAAAAATGAGTCATTGACCCACTAGTAGACTCTAATTTGAAGTATTAGACACTCTTAAGAAGTCGAGGGGAGTAGAGGCAATAAGAAGAGATAGAAAATGAGTACAGAAGAAGAAGCCAGGAACAGAAGACAAAGAAGGCTTTCAGACATGTCAGATGACACTTCTTTTGCTTTGCCTGGAGCCTGCAGATTGGAAAAGAAGCATTACTTTGCTAAATGTCTGGAAAAAGTCTAGAAAAGCTTCTAGTATCTAGAAACTCAAAGGAAGCGAACTTAAGGCACCTGAGTGAAGAATGATCGAGATTTATTGCTCTCTAGTGCCATCTTCAGTCTGATAAAGGGGAAACTTCTAGAGTTGCCTGTATTGCCCTCTACTGCCCTCTATGGCTTGAGAAGGAGAAACAGACTATGCAGGGCAGACTTTCCATTTCTTTTTCTGTGAAAAGAGGCTGGGAGCTGATTGTGCAAAGCAGAATCCTCTGCTATTTGTGGATCTTAAGAGCTTGGCAGTTCTTTAGCTTAAGTAGCATAACTTTCTCAGCGTCCTGTTGAGGGTGACTGTGAACTAAAAGAGCTTGTCATTGCTTCATCAGCTCAAGAGAAAAAGAGGAGTGGCTTTGTGCAACAGGAGAGCAGTGAGGACCAAAGCATATGAATGAAAGCATATTTATTAAACAGTTACTATGTGTAGACTACTATATACATACTACACTATCACATTGCACTGTGAGAAGTACCAGAGGTAGAAACAGAAAATCAGAAAAAGTCCCTGAAGTCAAGGAACTCACATTTTTTTAAAAAATTACTTATTTATTTTTAGTTTTCAACATTCACTTCCATAAGATTTTGAGTTCCAAATTTTCTCCCCATCTCTCCCCTTCCCCCACCCCAACACAGCATGCAATTTGAACATATTTTCACATTAGTCATGTTGTAAAGAAGATTTAGAACCAATGGGAGAAACCATGAGAAAGAAGAAATAAAGAAAAAAAGGAGAAAGAGAGAGCAAATAATATACTTTGGTCTGCATTCAGACTCCATAGCTCTTTTTCTGGATGTGGACAGCATTTTCCATCATAAGTCCTTTGGAGTTGTCTTGGATCCTTGCATTGCTAAGAAGAGATGAGTCTATCAAAGTTAGTCATCATACATTATAGCTGTTACTGTGTGCAGTGTCCTCCTGGTTCTGCTCACTTCACTCAGTATCAGTTCATATAAATCTTTCCAGGTTTTTCTGAAGTCTGCCTGCTCATCATTTCTTATAGCACAATAGTATTCCATTACATTCATATACCACAACTTGTTCAGCCATTCCCCAAGTGATGGGCATCACCTCAATTTTGAATTGTCACCATAAAAAAAATAGGCTATAAATATTTTTGTACATGTACACCCATTTCCTATATGTATGATCTCTTTGGGATACAGACCTAGAAGTAGTATTGCTGGGTCAAAGGGTATGAACAGTTTTATAGCCCTTTGGGCATAGTTCCAAATTGTTTGCCAGAATGGTTGGGTCAATTCACAACTCCACCAATAATGCATTAGTGAAGAACTCATATTTTAATGGAAGAGACGCCATATATTAGAGGCTTCAGATACAAGGTAGATGGAACTGTTCCCAATTGACTTGACAACAGATTGCATGTGGTGGGTGAGAGAGAGTGAGGAGTCAAGGATGGTACCTAGATTGGGAGCCCTGAATAGCAACAGGGAAATTCAGAAGAGGCAAGGGTTTTGAGGAAAAGATAACTAATTCAGTTTTGCACATCTTGAATTTAAGATATCTCGGGGATATTCAGTTTGAGGTGGTTGCTCCTAGAAAGGGAGCAGTTAGCAGAGGAGAGGCTTCATGTGGCATAGCCTGTTCCTGGAGAGACCAGAGACATCAAGGCCTGTAATCCAGAGTTGTGAGTTGCTCTGAGCACATGGCTTTTCCCACTCGTAGGCCTACCTACTGGTTTTCTATGAGAATATGTCCACTCTCCCTAATCTCCCTATATACATTGGTGGGAAAGTGTGACCCAGGTTTATAGGTAGACTGTGATATTTTTATTATTGCCCTTTTTATCTTCTATTGACTAATTATAATGTTTAATTATTCTAGCTTTGGCCTCATATTGAATAAAAATATTATTCTTACTTTTACTTTATCATTTAGTAAATTGTTCATGTTTAAGATTTACTGGTGTCACATTAATTCTGTGTAAATGGGAAGCTCACTAGTGGGGCTCAGGAGATACAGTGGTTAACAGTAGGAATATTCTCCCTTCCACCTCATACAAAAACCAGAATCATCCTATAGATCCCATCATGAGTTTCAGTTGGGTGAATGAATCAACCCAGAAAGGAAAGAGTTGGGGAATATATCATTCTTGACTGGCAATTATCAGAAGTTTGTTGAATAAGGTTATACGTGTTATATCTTTTAGACAATCTTGTGTAATTTTGATTTACATGGGAGACACTTGGTTACAGAGTTGGTATTTATAGAGTCTGAAAACTAGGATTCTCAGCACTCTCTGTATTTTTTCCCCCACTGCTCTATCAACATCACCAAAGAAGTGGAAAGGGATCATGTAGAACTGAATGTCAATTTGTATTTCCATTTCCTGGGTTACCAAGTCCAAAGAATTGGCTACAAAGTAACCAACTAACTGATGATAAGCCGCTCTTATCTAGGCATGTCCTTGAAAAGTACACATAGTTTGTGACTAGGACTGTACTACAAGCTTTTCCAGCATTGTATAAACAGCCAGAGATTTTACAATTTTACTATATTTGTTTAGCCTTCAAGAGCCCAGGGTCACCTCAGTATCATGATGATTCATTGGAATGGGATTTAGTAGAGGATTGACAAATTTTTGCTAAACATTCTTTTTTTTTTGACTCTTTCATTTTCCCCACTCATTATAGCTGACTAATCATCAAAATGTGTAGATTATTCCTGTGAAATATTCCTCATATATTGCCCTTTGTCTTCTTGCCCCCCTCTTTGCCCCTCGCCATCACTGACACAGCTCATGCCCCTATCAACTCATATCTTGATTACTACATAGCTTCTTGATTAGTACATAACTTCTTACTGTTCATCTTATCCTGTCTCTCCCCAGTGTAATTCATGCTGTACATTGTTGTTGAGTTGTTTTCAGTCATGTCCGAATCTTCATGACCCTGTTTTTGGCAAAGATACTGGAGTGTTTTCTCTAGCTCGTTTTGTAGATGAGAAAACTGAGACAAACAGGGTTAAATGACTTGTGCAGGTTAAATGACTAGTAAGTGTCTGAGGCCAGATTTGAACTCATGAAGATGAGTCTTCTTGACTCAGGACTGGCATTCTATCCACTGTGCAACCTAGTTGCCCTATCCTGTATACTACTACTGGGGTAATATTTCTAAAATTGTGCTTCCATCATATTGATTCTCTACTAAAGAAACAACAATGGCTCCTCATTTTTTATTGGATAGAATCCAATTTCTCCTTCCTGGTATTCAGGGCCATTCACAGTCTGGCTCTGATCTATATCTAACAGTTACATTTATAGCCTTAAGTAGTTAAGGCTACATCTACAGTCTTAACTCCCACTAATTCTTTGCAGTAATACTCTGTTCCTGATGTTCTGATTTCTTCACTGCCCCTCAGAATATGAACTGTACTCCTAATTCTAATTTTTTGTTCATGCATTATCCACATGAGGTTTTTTTTCCCTTCTAGCCAAGTCCTAACCATATTTCAAGTTCCATCTAGGGTCTACCTTCTTTATGAGGTCTTCCTAATCCACTAAAACATACAATAATTTCTCCTTTCTCTGAAATAATTCAGTACATATTGCTATCACTCATATAATTATAGAATCCAAGTTATAAGTTGCCTTGGTCTAACTTCTCACCTAATGGAGTATCCCCCCTCTGCAATATCTTGGATAGACAGCCATTCAACCTCTCATAGGATATAATTAACTTGAAGATGGAAATCTGGATTCATTTGAAGTGGATAGAAAGCTGGTCCATGAAATTCAGCTTGGAAACTACCTGGCCACCTATTTCTTTGAGAGAAGGAGAGACTCAAAGTCATGATGATTGATTGGAAGATCTGGTACACTTCCAGAAATGTATCATTTAGGGACTTACTTGACCATTTCACACATTTGTGCCCCATCTCCTCAGCTAGCTTATTAGTTCCTATAAATGTAAAGACCATGCCTTTAACACCAGATGTGCTATATAAGGTGTAAATGGTACTGAAGGACTTAGAGAAATGGAAGTTATTATGACTTCTCAGCCGTTCACAGGCAGGGGGTTTGATGATAAGTAGAGTCTTATCAGTAAATATATGGGCATATATTTAGAGACTGAGTAGGTCTAGGTCAACCAGAAATGGAAAACTACTGTTCTTTAAAGTAGCTGCCATAGCTGCTAGGTTCTTTCAGATGTAGGAAGGGCATATTGGTTCTAAGTGTTAGGGTCTGACTTTCAGAGAGTGGAATACATTTAGCATATGATCCTTGACTGTACCTTGGTTTATAAATTCAAGAGGCACTGAAGTAAGTACCAGATAGGAGGTGCTAGGGACAAAATAATTCTTCCTCATTTAATAGCTTTGACGGGCAACCTTGTCTGTCCAATATATCTTACTTTCTGCTGAGTTGTTAGAGAGTCACAGTGTGAGTTGGCAAAGGCTCTAGTGAGGATGTTTGGGACATCAGAATTTTGACTTAACTAGTGTTTCCTTGGCAATGTAATAGCTCTGACTTGTGCTTGGAAATTAGGCAGATCCAATGATGTGGACAGGTGAGTGAAAAAGTTGTCAGGGAAGCCTGGCAGCAGGAGGTAGCAAAGCCTAGGCAGGAAAATGATAATAATTATAGAGGCTCCTGTGCTTAGCACAGTGCCTGGAACATTGTAGGTGCTTAATCAATGATTGATTGTATCATACTGCACAAATTTTATCTAGCTAGAAATAGGTGAAAGGGACTGAGGTTCAAAGGATGGTATTCAGTCCATTGGAAGACTGGGGAAGCAAAGTAGGATTCCAATCTTGGAGTAGCCAAGGCAAGGACTTAGGCTTGGCATGCTAAGACGAGGATTGACAATGGAGTAAAAGGTAGAGCCTAGTTTATAGGAAACAAAGCAAAGGTCCAGTTATTGGCTAACAGCAAGGCTAACAATGCTAAGCTATATGCTGGTTCTACAACCTTAAATAGGACAGTGCCTACATACAGAAGTTAGATCGTTTCATCTTCATTTCTAGGGATTGGAACAATGTGGGAGTCAGGGAATGAGGCTGCTTATAACACAATATATGTAGTCAGATTACTTTCCCTTTCAAATTTAGGACTTTCAGCTGGGAGAGATGAAAATATCTCTTGTGTTCCTGAGTCATACAGTTTCCTACTTTCCTTTCAAAATGTCTAGACTAGAGAGTCATTTTAAGCTTCTTCTAACTGTATCACTTAGGATCATGAAATTTAGAGTTGGAAGGGACTATAGAAATCTAGTTTAACTCCCATTTTTCAAATGAAGAAGATGATGTTCTAAGATGTGAATTCAGAATTCCTAAGCTCTCACAGGTATTAGAATTTGAATCTAGGTGTTCTGACTTCAGATTCCAGGATCTTTCCATGAAGCATCTTTTTTTTTTTCTTTTCCTCATGTGAATTGAGACAATCCTGGATGGTCTTGTTACTTATATGGCCATTTCACATGTTTATGCCCCATCTCCTTAGCTAGCTTATTAGCTCCTATAAGTATGGAGCCCTTTCTCTAACACCTGAAGTATAATATAAAGTGTAAGTGGTACTTAAGAAGACAACATGGAGAAAACAGCTGTATCTGACGAGCTGCTAGAAGAAACCTATTTTTTTGAAGGGATTGAAATTTTGATTTTTAATATGTTTCGAAGTAAGGAGGAGAACACAGGAACTAGTCACAATTCCAAAGATTAAAGCATCTTTCTTCCCCTCCCCTCCTCTCTCTTCTGCTGTTCTCTCTCTCCTTTTCTTTCTCCTTTCCTTTCCTTGCTAATGTGAGAATTGTTTTTACATGACTATGCATATTTGTAAATTTTTTTTTACCTTCTTAATGGGTGGGGAGGGGGAGGAGGGAGAAAATTCAGAACTGAAAATAAAATAAAATTGGAAAATAAAAATAATCTACCATTTTTGTCAAATCTACATGTTTTCAAGATGGCATTCACTGCTCTTCATTATTTATTACTGAATTGTATGCTAGGAGGATAGGGACCATTTCTTAGTAAAACCTTTGATCTCCTTTAACACAGAGTGTAGTGTTCTGAACACAGAAGTTTAACAATTTAAAAAATTAATGTTGAATGAATTTATCTTTCATTACTTTATGGGGAATCCTAATAATACAGTGCATAAAGCATTAAATTTAAAATTGGATGTTCTGGGCTCTGCCATATATTTCTTTCTGTTAAATCACTTAAACTTTATGACCCACAATTTCCCCATTCGTAAAATGATAGGGGTGGAAAGATCACCTCTATGATCCTTTCTGGGTCTAATTATAATCCCTATTCAAACATGTCTATTTGCTATTCTCTGAACATACCTATCCTTCCCCACCTCCATCTTTGCTCACATAATTCTTTTCATGTGAATACCTTTCTTCTTCTGATGTGCCTGAGCTATTTCTGCCTATCTTTCAAAGCCAACTTCACATACCATGGCTACCACAAAACCTCTTCCCTCTAACAAGGCCAGGCTTGTGACAGAAAGAGCACTGGATTTGGAACCAGAAGACATAAGTTCAAGTCCAGGTTCTGTCATTTAGTACTCATGTCATGTTAATAAGTCATTTCAGCTTTCTGGGCCTCAATTTCCTCATCTGTAAAATAAGGGAATTGATCTATGGTTTTACCTTATATTTTCAGTCACTCTTGAAAGCAATTGGAAGTTGTACTATGAGAGTGACCAAAAATGTCCATATTCTTTGACCCAGAGATTCCACTGCTAGGCAAGAAAGTCAGATAGAAAGTTCACATATATAGTCAAAATAATATTTAAAGTCATAGCAGTTTTTTTCCAGTAGCAAATCACTGGAAACAAAATTGATGCCCATGATTTTCAGAATGGCTAACTAAATTGTGGTACAAGAATGTGATGAAATATGATTGTGCCATAAGAAACAATGGATATCAGAAATACAGAGAAGCATGGGAAGACTAATAGGAACTTATGAAAAGAACCCCCCCCCCAAAAAAATTTCTGAACAGTGCGTAATTACAGTGACCAAACTTGACCCCAAGTAAAAGTGAGAAAATGAATTTTCTTCCTTTCTTTGCAAAAGTGAGGAACTTTGAGTGTGGAACATTATATACGCTATCAGACTTGGTTGGTGTATTGGTTAATTTTACTTTTTTTCCTCTTTTAAAAAATTTTTTTTTGTTATAAGAGGTAGCTTTCTGGGGAAGAAGAATAGGGAAGAATTTGGAAATAAAGGTGATGTAAAAGCACAAAGATGATTTTTAAAGCAAAAAAGTTTAGTTGAGAAGCTTCTAAATTATATCTAAAAACAAAAGGGATAATTAGACAAACTCTGAAGTAATATTCCACTTCATATTGTAAGCCACTGAAGGTAGCATACTTTGGGGCAGCTAGATGGTGCAGTGGATAAAGCACCGGGCCTGGAATCAGGAAGATCTGAATTCACATCTGGCTGTAGACACTTGCTAGCTGTGTGACCCTGAACAAGTCACTTAACCCCTATTTACCTCAGTTTTTCCTCTGTAAAATGGGGATACACTAGAGAAGAAAATGGCAAACCATTCTGATATCTTTACTATGGACAAAAAGTCCATGGGATCATGTGGAGTTGGACATGACTGAATGACTAAAGAACAACAGCAATAACTAAGGGTAGAGGGTACCTTTTAGGCCTTGGGTGCCCACTCTATGAAAAGGGAATGCTGACTGGGTTTTCCAAGTTGTTGGAGAAATCTGGCAGCTATTTGTTGAACTCCTTCCTAACATTCACCTGCTGTTTGCTATTTCAATCAAGCCTTTATCATCTGTTCCCTGGTTATGTTTTATCAGTGTGACCACTTATTAACAGCAGCTGATATAGAACTATACCTTTATTTAAAAATTCTGATTGCCTTTTTTTACATAAATATATTTGGTTGATCTCAGATAAGTGCATTTCATTGTGTATAGTTTAAACAGTATGCAGGGTTTATATTGATACAGGTTCATGGTGTGTGTAACTTCTCAGGCTGCAAATGCTTTTGCACCTTTTCTGGTATTGGTGAGTTATAAAAAAAACATTTGGGAGCAACACAGAACCAACCTTAATTTTATTTTACTTTCACAAACAACTTAGTAGAGCTCATAAAAAAGGCAGGGAATCTTAAAATGTAGTGCAGGAACTCCTTTGATTCCTGTATCTCTTGAGTGGCAGTCACTTGCAGCTAAGCACTGCCCCTTTATCCAGCTGAGAGGCAGAGACAAAGACAGACAGAAAGGCAGAGAGACGGAGACACAAAGAAAGATAGAGACACACAGAGACAGTCAGAGATAGACAGAGAGAGACAGAGAAGACAGAGCCAGAGAGATGGAGAAGACAGAGACTGAGAAGAGGAAGAAGAAGAGAGAGAGAAACAGAGAGAGTTAAACAGAGACAGAGGCAAATAGAGAGAGGTGGAGGGAGGGAGAAACAGAGGGAGAAGGGGATGGAGCAAAGGGGACTGGAGAGAGGGGCCTAGACCAGAGGAAAAAGAAATTGATAGAGGGAGTTTCAAAAGAACTTATAGAAATGTCAGATGACTGATGTTTTGAGTCTGGATGACTGAAAGAATGTGTTGTTGATAGTTCTGAGTATTGAGCCATGAAAAACCATCATAGATGGCAGGGAGAGAAGAGAGCAATCAGAAAAAGAGGAAGTAAACAAAGTCAAAAAGCTGAAGAAATGCAATGTAGAGTTCTGTTGTGGAAGTCAAAGGAGCTACATTTCAAGAAAAGGGCTTAAGCTTTCAATAAAAAGAGCTCTTTTCAGAGTCAAAAAAGAATGTTCTAAATTTTTTAGGTGGTAGTTTAAATTTAAAGCTAGCTTGATTCATTTGGGCATGAGGTTCCTTAAAACAAGGTGGAGTCCAGGCAAGCAGTCAGCCAGTAGGCATATGTTAAGTCCCTACTCTGTTCCAGATATGTGCAAAGCATCGAGGATACAAAGAAAGGCAAAGGCAGTCCCTGCCCTTAAGGACCTAACAATCTAATGGGGTAGACAACAAATATATACAGATAAGCTATGTGAGGATAAATAGAAAACAATTAACAGAGAGAAGGTGCTAGAATTAAAAATTGGAAAAGACTCCTGAGATCCCTCCCCTTCATCACCCCATTAGTGGAAGGGTAAATTTCACAGTGTATGGTTCCTCTAGAACCAATGCTAGAACAAAAGGCCCTCAACATTTATGGCCAGGTAGGAACACTACTTCTAAGTCATCCTTTCCTCCACCTAACATATTGAAGACACTTTAGCCTTTATAGAATCTGACAGTAGCCCAGGATCTTAAGAATAAAGGCTATTGCTTGAAGGTATCATAGCCCAGAGGTATCTCTTGGTGTACAAACTTAGCTATGTTGTTCCATATTAGCCTGATTCTTACCCAGACTACATGCCTGATACTTGGGTTCATCCAAGAAGGTGCTAGAATATTAATGCATCACATCAAATTTGTCATGCACAAAACACTTTTGGAGGATCCCTAAAAATATCTGTCCTTAAAATCATATTGACCACATTCCCATTTGTTTTTCACATGGATCTCTCTCTCTCTCTCTCTCTCTCTCTTCTCTCTCTCTCTCTCTCTCTCTCTCTCTCCCTCTCCCTCGATTTCCTTTTAGAAAATTTCTGTCTGATGGATTCCTGATAAAAATCTGAGGGAGAACAAATCTAATATATGAAGAAAGGGAACCAGTAGGGAACACTCACCATATAAGGCATATAAAATAAGGCACTCACTTCAAATGCAAATTTTTGAACGATTACCATCTTACTTCTGAATATAGCACACCCCTCAATTAGCTCACAGTTAATTAAGGTGATTACCATACTTTCTAAAATAGTGTCCATGATGTTCTCTCATGGAATGTACAGCTCCAAATTGTCAAAAATAATTCCTGGCAGAAATTTCATTTTTACCATTTATTAACATTGGGCCAAACTGGGTTGTAAAATAAAATAGCAACAGAAAATCTGTTCATGATTTTTTCCCTCTGTTCCTCTACTCTGACCATAGCTATAAGTCATAAGCTTAAATAATGAATTTTCACTCTTACATATGTTGTCACCACTAGTATTAGGCTTCTTCATAAGTAGAAGAAGAAGCCATCCATTAGGTAATTTTTTTTTGTGGTGGGGGAGAGCACAAGCATATAAGCTAAGTTTCTCTATCATATAAAATATTCCCATATAGTCACACTCTTTGGTTTAAATCATTAAGGCCAATGTTGAAACACAAATGTTAAGGTAAATGCTACAGTAAGCTACCAATTGACACTTTCATTGGTTGATCAGATATACACCAGTTAGTAGAATAGATGGACTAGGATGCAGAATAGATGTTTTGATGGGAGGCAGTCATGAAAAGTGTAAAGCAAGAGCTGCTGCTAAAAGTGGGGGACTTAACATTTTTTGGGTCCCTGAGTAGTCAGGTGATGACATGAGGGCATTGGACATTTTGGGGGAGGTTACTTAAATAGTTAAGGAAGCAAAAAGGTGAAGATCAGCTCATGGAATACAAAATTCTTTTTCTTTCCTTTCTTTTTGCCTAGAGACAATTCTGGTCATAATTTTGAGTCAGTGTGCTATAATAGAGTAGTAGAGTAGGAACTATGAATTTTGGCTTCTAGTCCTGGCTCTGCCACTCACCTGTATGACCTCTGGCAAATCGCTTTAGCACTTTATACTTCAAAATTCCTCTTTTGTTGAATGGAGGTGTTGGTTTGGATCAGAGGTGTCAAACTCAAGCACTACCCACAAAACTCCCTCCTTCTGATGAACCTAAATAGAATATAATTAGAAAATGTTTACCAGAATAAAGTAAAATATGATAAAATATAGATAATGTTAATTTGTAATTTTCTAACTCATATGCAACCCAGAGGGATCTATTTCAATTTGAGTTTGACAGTACTGGATTAGATAGCTAAATTCTGTTCAAGACCTGTGATTTTATATGAAAGATCTCATGGTGCCTCCAAAAACGTCCCGATTCATTACCTCATCATCACATGGAGCTGACCATAGTTTTGAGTCCAAGGTCTAACAGGTTCTAAAATAATGGATTGATGAGTGGACATATTGCTAGAGGAAGTGACTCATATGAATCTTGATATTCTCACTGTAAACAAAACCAGAAGAAAAAAAAAGTTGCAGCTAAATAGAAGGATGGCTGCCAGGTACTCTTTGAAGAGACAAAGAATGGATTAGCAGAGTGTATTTTATCAGAAATCCAAAACCTACAAGAAGTATTATCTCATGGGACATAGTCATCATGTATTGTAATAATATAAATATTTACAAAAAGGCCACCATAATAATAATTTTAGCTCAGTGGCATCAAACTCAAAATGGGGGCCACCACATCACATGTAAAGATCTATGCAGGCTATGTATTGATTAGGAAACCACTTATTATCTATGTCTTATTTATTTTTGTTTATCTTGTTAAATATTTCTGAGTCAGCCAGAGTGTTATGGGCTGTAGCCTGTGGACCATGTGTTTAACACTTCTGTTGCAGTTTAAACACCAATGTTGGTTATTGGACATTAAGTGGTAGAAAAATCCACAAAGAACTTGGCAAGATAGATCCTCTAAATCGAATCAGCACACACTCTGATTTTTGGTGATTTCAATACAAAGGAGGAAAGAAATTAGAAATGGCAAGAAACGTGATTCAGGAGAAGAAATGAGAGAAGCCAAAGACATAGATTATACAGAAGCCTCAAACCTCTGTACCATAAATACTTTCTTTAAAAAAGAATTTTTACGCATAGGACAAGATGAGAACCAAATAAAATCAGAAAGAACGAAATTAACTACATTTTAATAACAAAGAAAAAGCTTTATTATGTATAGGAGAGTTATCCTTATGTCAATTATGTGCACATTCAGAGTATCAACTTTTCAAAGGTAACATCAGAATTTACAATAGACAAAAGAGATAACATTAATGAGAAAAAGATATGACATCCAATTAAGTAGATGTAACCCTGAGTTCTTTAAACAAACTCTTAAAAATTGAAACTGAGAAATGGACAGCGGAAATGACATTGATACCATCTATAATAATTTCATCAAGAAGTTAAGACAATATAAATTAATTGCTGCAATAAGGAATGTCTTTGTCATCATGCATTTGATTTACTTGCCAAATAAAAGAGGTGGCTGCCAAAGATAATACATGGCTAGAATATGAACTTATCTGTTATGTTATAAAGAATGGTGATTATAAATCATCACTTTGGAAAGCAGAGAAAACATAGTGGACAGTAACACCAGTTTAAAGAAAACTTGGCAAGTTATGCCACTAAGCATTATACTAAGGGGATTCAAGGTTGACAACTGAAGGAAAATGGAAAATATTTGCAAAAATGATTACAACAACCTATGCTCCAAGAAGATTGGAACCACCACTTTTGGATCGTAACATCACAGTCCCTGAAGTCCTTATGTAGAATTGGCACTAAAGAGAACAAAGATGGGAAAAACAGCCAAATTGTATCAAATGGAAATGAAACAATTATATCAGCATTGGTGGACTGATTTATATGGCATAAAAAGAAAGGAAAAAGACCAAAGGTATGGAAATAAATATTAGACTTTATTGATACCAAAAAGGTGACCAAAGGTAGATCATCCAATTACTAACTTATATGCCTACAAAAATCTTTTGTGGGCCATCTATATTCAGTTTGAGGGAATCCTCAATGAAGGTATTGTAGGGAACAAACAGGCTTTCACAAATGATTTTCAATACTGGACTACATCTTTACCATTTCACAAGTAACTCATAGCTATAGAGAGTATAAGATCTTATTGTGTATGTGTTTTTTCAATAAAACATTTCACTTGGTAGAATAAAATAACACTTTGCATGCTTTTTTATAACACTGTTTATTCTATTCATATCCATATCTAAATCTAATATATGTATGTGTATATATATATATATATATACATATATATGTATATAATCTCTATGTGTCTCTATCTATAAATTATTCAAGATTTCTTGGAAGAAAGAGATATAACCCTGTTCAAATATTCTTTAATAATAAACATAAGGCTAGGCAAAAAACAGGGAAATGAATTCACCATTGTGATGGAAGAGATCCATTGTAGTGTCTAGGATGAGAAGGGATTCCCAGTAGATGGTGATGCTTTCTGGATGCACTTACTTGCTGATAACATTGTGTTGACTTTAGCAATACCCAAGACACTATTGAGCCTCCTTGAAGATATATCTAAATATTCCAAGGGATTCGGCTAGGAAGCATCATGTCTATTGCCCAGATTTCGACATTGATCTGAATGGACACTACTGAGTTTATTTAACAATATTTACATCTAGCATAGACAGTACAGATGGGCAATGAAAAGGGCCCAGCATTGAAAAGAGGGAGAAAAGGCTCAATTGCTTTCAGGAAGTTACAGAGAACTTTTACTGACCATAAGCTTCTCATAACAGGAACCTATCTTTCGATTCAAACAATGTTGTAGTGTGGTGGTGATAGTCTGGAATGCCACAGACTCTAAAGAACTAAAAATGAATATCACATAGAGGTAAATGGAAAGGCTCATTGTGCATATGAGCAGACTGAAACACATAACCAATGGGAAATTCAAACGACAGGATTAAAGGATCGTTATCAAAAAATTGTATGACAGGAAAAGAACATGGGCTATTTGTATATGAGAATGCTCTGCTGGTCCCTCATGATTTTAAGAGGAAATGAGGATGGCTTCTGGAATGTTGAATGGATCCCATATGGAGGATTTTTGGGGGAATATGAGAGTAACACAAAATGAGTACAACAGATTGAGTTGTGATCTGAATTATTGAGGGGAACTCCCAAGTCAATTAAATCACAGATTCTTTTCAATATCGCATGGACATGATCTCAAAAAAGGAGTGAAAAAGGAAATGGTGCAGTAAGGAAAAGGAAGAAACAATAGCTCCTTTATCATAACAACCATTTATAATGAACTAATGGAAATTACATAACAGTGTAACCATAAATTGGGGAAAATTAAGGAAAGAATTATTTGAATTAATGAAATTTCAATTATAGAATTAAAAAAACCACATCACATAATTTTCATGTTAGCCAAACTAGTGACTAACAAATTGTTGCCCAGAAGGCCACTGTCAAGACTTGCTTAAGGAACTGAATAAGATTAATTTGTAATGAACACATTATTTTTTTTGTGTAAAGGGGTAACAATTGCTTGAAAATAGTTTATTTCTAAGTAGGTTAAATATTGCAACTGAAATATTACACTAATGATTTGCCTAGCCAAGTCTTTTGTTCATAGATGGTTATAGAAAGCATTTGTATGGGGCTTTAGTAAGGTTTACAAAGCACTTTTCTCGTACCCTGTGAAGCAGATAATGAAAGTATTCTTATTCACATTTTACAGATGAGGAAAGGGAGGCTCAGAGAGGAAGAGAACAAAGGAAGGAAGGAAAGAATGAAGGAAAGAAGGATGAAAACAAGTACATATTCTTCACCTGCAAATATTAAGTAAAAAAGGAAGACACCCCCTGCTTTCAACGTGCTTACATCCTAATGGTGGAGAATAACACGCTAAGTGAGCTGAAAAATGGAGTAGAGGGGACGAATGAAGAAACTTGGCAGTGGGGCTTGGTTTTGAAGTCCAAAGAAAGTCAGAAGCAGAGTAGGGAGGGGAATGAAAGCAGGCCAGCCTGGCCTCCTCCACAAAATGGAGGCTCCAAGAAGAACTCACCAATGGGAGAATAGGGGTAGGCTTGGTGGAGAGGTATTCCACATAGAGTAGGCTATTGAATGTTAAGTTGTTCCAGAAGGAGGAGGTTCCAGGCACTGAAGGAGGTTTCAGGAATTTCCAGCAGTAGAGAGAGCTTATGTGGCTGGCCAGAGTTCCAAATATGAGGCAATTTTGATATCATCACGTGCTTTAGCTCAGGTCATCCCAGCATGATCACACATTCCAAATAAAGGAAATAATGAAGTCTTACCATATTTGAAGTAATTGCTCTGTGCCTATAGCAAATGATATTCCATAGATACAAGCTTCAATAACCTATAGTTCTATTAAAAAGTATATTCTATAGTTAATAGGTCTTATGTTTATAAATGAGGCACATACAAATTATAATTCCACAGTGGGTGAGGAAAATGAGGTTCAATGAGGTTTTAAAATTAGATAGTTTGCTTTGGTATAGTGTTTTATAGTTTTCAGAGTACTTTATGGACCCCTTTGATCTTCAGGACAATTTTGTGAGGTACGTGGTATAACTATTATAATTTCCATTTTACAGGTGAGGATATTGAGGATCAGAGGTGATAGGACCTTCCCAAGGTCATATAGCAAGTGGTACAGCCAAGTTTTAAAGTCAGGTCTCCTTATTCCACACTTAGGGCTCTTTCTACAATATATCACTGCTTATCAACAAGTCAGTCATATCCCTCTAAAGGTCTGATTCAAAGAAAAATATAAATGTGTTGTATAAGTGTCAAAGAGCATCAGGGGTGCATGATTTCCTTCATAGCTTTATAGTTTAGTTGGCCTGGGGATAGTTAAAATGTGGAACCTTCTGCAGCTTAAATCTAGCTCAAGGGTTGGAGTCTTCTTTCTGAGAAGGTCCTAGAAGGCATGTATGAATGACTAATCAAGTCTCTTTGGGCTTGGTGGCATATTGATTCTAGCTTATTATTTCCTGCAGGTTATATATCAGAATCACCGAATTTTGGGGTTGGAAGGGGGCTTAGAGGCCATTGACCCCAATCCATACCCTTAAAGGAAAATCCCACTGCAACCTATTGTAATGGCAAGTGGTCATGTAGCCTTTTCTTGAAGATCTCTAAATGATGGAGAAATCATTACTTTTCAAAAGCATCTCATTTGCATTTTAGGTAACTGCTTTATAAAGTTTCATTTAAATCATATGTTAATGTGCCTATTTGCAGTTTCCAGCAATTGCTCAGAATAAATCTAATCTGTCTTTTAAATGAAAGTCCTTCACATTTTGAAGAAGGTTCTGATATTTCCTATGTGTCTTCTCTTCTGCTGTTCCTTCACATTGCATCTGTAATTTCTTCAATCAGTCTTCATAAGGCATGAGCTCAAGGTCCTTCACCATCCTAATTGTTCTCTGGGTACTCTTCAGATTACTAATATCTTATAAATTGTGGTGCCTACAACTGTATACAGTATTTCAGATGTGGTCTGACCAGGGCAGGGTACAGGGTTACCATTATCTCTTTTTCCTGTAAACTTCAGTCATTTTTCAGCCTTGTCTGACTCTTTGTAACCCCATTCTAGGTTTTCTTGGCAAGGATACTAGAGTGGTTTGCGATTTCCTTCTCCAACTCATTTTACAGATGAGGAAACTGAGGCAAACCGGGTTAAGTGACTTGCCTAGGGTCACACAATTAGTAAGTGTCTGAGGCCAGATTTGAACTTAGGAAGATGAGTCTTCCTGACTCCAGGCCTGGCACTCTATCCCCTGTGCCACCAAGCAGGCCTCTTTTAATGCATCCCAAGGCCACAGAAATTTTTTGTCTGCCATAGCACGCTTGTTTGATAATAAATTTTTAGTTCAGTGAAAACTCCAGATTTTCCTCCCACCCCTGAAACGCTGTTATCTACCACATCTCTCTCATCTGTTTGTGTGAGGTTCATTTATTTTAACCTAACTGTAAGACTTTACATTTATCCCAATTAAATCCATCTTATAGGATTTGGCTCAATGCTCTAGTCTGTCAAGATTATTTTGGATTCTGACTTTGTCACCCATTATTAGCTATTCCAACAGCTTTTGATAAGAATACTGTCTTTCTGTCTATCCAAGTAAGTGATAAACATCTTAAACAGCTCAAAGAAAAGCCCTGATCCCTGAGGAACTCCACTAAAGACTTCCTACCAAATTAACTTTGAACCATCATTTTTTTTTTGTTGTCAGTTATTTCAGTCATGAAACTGACTCTTTGTGACCCCATTTGGGGTTTTCTTGGTAAAGGTACTGAAGTGGTTTGCCATTTCCTTCTCCAGTTTATTTTACAAATGAGGAAACTGAGGCAAATAGGGTTAAGTGACTTGCCCAGGTCACACAGCTAGTAAATGTCTTGGCTAGATTTGAACTAATAAAGATGAGTCTTCTTGACTTTTGGTCCAGGAATCATTCACTGCACACATGGGCATGCTGCCCTTGTACCATCAGTTATTATATTCTTTTATTTCTGGCCATACAATTTGTTCCAAATCCATTTAGTTGTAGTCTTACCTTAGTGCACATCTCTCCATCTCTTCCGCAAGGATAGCATGAGAAATTTTATCAGATGTTTTATAATATCTGCAGCACTCCCCTGACATATCAGCTTAGTAACCCTGTCAAAAAGGGAAATGAGTTTATTTTGGCATGACCTGTTCATGACAGAGCTATGTCATTTCTTTGTCACCAATTCCCCTTCTATTTTTCCACTATTTATTTAATGATATGTTTTAGAATTTTTCCAGTAATGGAAGTCAAGCTCAATAGCCTGTATTTGACAGAGTCTTCCTGTTCTTGAAAATTAGGACCATGTTTGCCTTTTTCCATTCCTAAGACATCTCGCCTGTTCTCTCCTCTCTTTTCAATGATAATTGCTTAGCAATCCCATCTGCCTGTTCTTTCATTTCTCTAGGATACAGTGAATCTAGGTCATGTAATCTGAACTCATCAAAAGCATCTAGGTATTCTCTTACTATCTCCTTTCTTACTTACCTCAGGTATCAGTTCCTCCTGGGCCAGTTTTTTGTACTGCCTTTTCCATCCCAAAGATCATTCTTGGAAGAGAAAACAGAAGCAAAATAAAAACTAAGCATCATTAGTTATTACTATCATCTCATCCATCCAGGGCTATGGTGTTCTTTTTTGATCCTCCTTTTCCTCCCAAGATACATTAAAAAAAACCCCACAACAATAACAAAACCTCTCAGTTATTGTTTTTCTTAGCTTTTCTTACAAGCCTCATGTCATTCTGAACTTTAGCACTCCTAACACTATTCATGCTGTATTGTCTCACACTTTTGTATTCATCTTCTATGACCTGCTTTCTTCCATATCTCATACCTATTAAAAAAAATTCAGCTGGATAATGATTGAAATAACGTAAATGAGAACAATAAAAATGAAATGAAGTTTTCTATAATTATAATGACCAAGTTTGGTCCTAAAGAAGAGAAGAGAAAATGTGTCTCCTTTCTTTCTTTTCAGAAGTAGGGGAATATGGTTGTACAACATTGTATATTCTGGCAGCTGTGACTGATGTATTGGTTGGTAATGATAAACTGCTCTTTTCCTCCTTTTTCTCTTTGTTCATTGTTACAAAGAATGTAGGTAAGGAATAGGAATGTAGGAACAGGAAATAGTTGGGAACAAAAGTGATGTAAAACAAAAGATAACTATAAAATAAAAAAACCTAAAGTTTAAATTGATTGGTGAGTTCTTTGTGCATCTGCATTAATTTCTTCAAATGACCTCCATTTTTCTCTTCATTAGAATAGTTTGTCTTCGGAGTTTCCCTCTTGAAAGCTTCTCATACTCTCTGGAGTGACTTTCCCTTTAGAATTTTAAGCAAAGATACTGCCTATCATTCTTTTGAAACATATTCTCCCAAAACCTAGAGTATGTATCAGACAATGGATTTTCTTCCCATAGTTTCATCTTTCTTCTCTACTTCACAATCTAAGTTGGAGTTGTGGTCATTTCTCATTTCTGTCTAAAGTTCCCATCATTTTGACCCCTGCAACCAGTTCCTCCTTGTCTGTAAAAATCTGACACAGAATAGAATTTCCTCTTGGAAATTCCTCTGCCTTTTGAAGGGAGACATTATAATTGTTTTTTTCCTAATAGTATTTTTTCCAATTACATGTAAAGATAGTTTTCAACATTCACTTTTGTGAAATTTTGAGTTCCAATGTTTCTCCCTCTCTTCTTTTCCTCCCCCTTCTCCAAGATAGCAAGCAATCTGATATAGGTTATATGTGTACAATCATATTAAAGATATTTCCGCATTAGTCTTATTGTAAAAGAAGAATCAGAACAAAGAGGAAAAACACAAGAAAGAAAAAAACAAAAAAAAATGAAAATAGAATACTTTGATCTACATTCAGACTCCATAGTTCTTTCTCTGGAAGTGGTTAGCATTTTCCATCACGAGTCTTTTTGAATTGTCTTGGCTCATTGTATTGCTGTTAAGAGCTAAGTTTATGATAGTTAATCATTGCACAATGTTGCTGTTGCTGCGTTCAATATTCTCTTGGTTCTGCTCACTTCACTCAGCACCAATCAGTTCATATAAGTCTTTCCAAATTTTTCTGAAATGTGCCTGCTCATCATTTCTTATAGAACAGTAGTATTCCATTAGCACAACTTGTTCAGCCATTCCTCAATTGAAGGGTGTCCCCTCAATTTCTAATTCTTTGCCATCACAAAAAGACCAGCTATAAATATTTTTGTACATATGGGTCCTTTCCCCTTGTTTATAATCTCTTTGGGATATATGCCTAGTAATGGTATTGCTGGATCAAAGGGTATGCACAGTTTGGTTGCCTTTTGGACATAGTTCCAAATTGTTCTCCAGAATGGTTGGATCAATTCACAATTCCACCAATAATGCATTAGTGTTCCAATTTTCCCATATCTTCTTCAACATGTATCATTTCCCTTTTCTGTCATATTAGCCAGTCTGATAGGTGTGAGGTTGAGATGTTTTAATTTGTATTTCTTTAATCAATGGTAATTTAGAGCATTTTTCATATGATTATAGATAGCTTTAATTTCTTCATCCAAAAACTATCTGTTCATATCCTTTGACCATTTATTAATTGTAGAATCACTTGTATTCCTATAAATTTGGCTCAGTTCTCTCTAAATTTTAGAAATGAGGCCTATATCAAAAACATTGGTTGTAAAAATTATTTCCCAGCTTTCTGCTTTCCCTCTAATCTTGGTTGCATTTGTTTTGTTTGTGGAAAAAAAAAACCTTTTTAATTTAATGTAATAAAAGCTATCCATTTTGCATTTCATAATGTCCTATCTCTTGTTTGGTCACAAATTCTTCCCTTGGGAGACATTATCATTAAGGAAAGTAAAAAAATTATGGGCTGCCCTATTTTTATTTATTTATTTTTTGATGGAGGGAAAGAAATAGAGATAACAGAGAAAGAGACAGGGACAGAGACTGGCAGAGAGTTTGAGAGAGAGAGAGAGAGAGACAGGGGGAGCACAGCTGTTGCTATGTGTTTTCTGAATTCATCATCTACTAAACTGTTCAGGTAGTCTGTAGTACAATATAGTCTAATGACAATATTGCTTCTGTTTTTGCCTCTAATGTTAATCTTCATCTAAATGCTTTCCACCATGCTTCTTCTTTTTGGTTCCCTTGTTTCCTAGGTTTAAATCTTTTCAGTATACATATTGCCTTCCCACATCCCCTTTTGCCTATTCAGTTTATTTTCAATGTTATAAACCATTCTAGAGTCATATCCCACTAAGGAATCTCATCCCATTAAGTTTCTGTGATATTTCTCCGATAAGGTATTTTATATTTTCTTCTGTTTTTTCATTCTTTTGAATTTGTTTGGTTGATTCTTAATGTCTCATAAAGCCATTAGTTTATAGTTGTGCGGTTTTAACTTTTAAGGAGTTGTTTTCCCCAGTTAGCTTTTGTACTTCCTTTTCCATTTGGCCAACTCTACTTTTTAAGCAGTTGTTTTCTTTTTCCAAGCTGTTGACTCTTTTTTCATAATTCTCTTGCATCACTCTCATTTCTTTTCCCAATTTTTTTCTACCTCTCAGTTTTTTTAAAGCTCCTTTTGAGCTCTTCCATGAGTTCTTTCTGAACTTGCGACCACTTGCCATTTTTGTTTGGGGCAGGAAAGGTCTATCTCTCTGGGGTGGGAGGGGAGCAAAGTCTAAGAGCACCAGCAGCAGCAGCCAGCCTCACAGCAGGGGGCCTGCAGCAAGGTTTCAAGTCTGCGGAAATCCCCCAGCAAGGCCCCACCCTTCTGCAAACCAGGAGCTCCCTAGGTAAGTGAGCAGTCTGTGCAGCACAGCAAGGGCCCACCCCCCAGAAGGTGCCATCAACAAGGCCTGGACCCTATTGTTGACCAGTAGTGAAGACCCTGCCTGCTAGCAGAGAGGTCCTGTTTCTATAGCAACCCAGCAGCAGGCCCCCAGCCCTTGGGCCAATCAGCAATAAGATGCCTCCTCCAGGGTCAGCTACCGGGAAGACTCTGTCACCATATAAGGAAGTAAAAAGGGATAGAGATAATAGAAGGGGTGGGGACTGATAAAAGGGAGAGTATATTGGGGAAGGTGGTGATCAGAAGTAGCTTGTGAGGAGGGAAAGAGTAGGGGGTAAGAGAGAGAGAGAGAGTGGGGTAGCGTGGAGAACACAGTTAGTTATCATAAACATAAAAGTGAATGGGATGAATTCATCCATGAAATGAAAGTGGATAGCAGAATGCATTAAAAACCAGAATCCTACAATATGTTGTTTACAAGAAACACATTTGAAGCAGAGGTACAGACAGGGTAATGGTAAGGGGCTGGAGAAGAATCTATTGTGTTTTAGCTGAAGCAAAGAAAGCAGGGGTAGCAATCATGATCTCAGAAAAAGCAAAAGCAAAAACAGAACTAATTAAAAGAAATAAGAAAACTAAATCTTGCTGAAAGGTATCATAAACAATGAAGTCAAATCAATACTAAATGTACATGCACCAAATGGTATAGCATCTAAATTTTTGAAGAAGTTGAATGAGTTACAAAAGGAAATAGATAATAAAACTATACTAGTGGGAGGCCTCAACTTTCCTCTCTCAAAACTAGATTAAATCTAACCCAAAAATAAATAAGAAAGAAGTTAAAGAGGTTAATAAAATTCTGAAAAAGCTAAATATGATAGATCTCTGGAGAAAATTGAATGGGAATAGAAAGGAATATACCTTTTTCTCGGTAGCACATGGCACCTACACAAAAAAAATTGAGCATGTATTAGAACATAAAAATCTCACAACCAAATGTAGAAAAGCAGAAATAGTAAACACATCCTTTTCAGATCTTAATGCAATAAAAATTACATTCAATAATGGACAATGGAAAGAGAGATTAAAAATTAATTGGAAATTAAATAATCTAATCCTAAAAACAACAAGTGGGTCAAAGAAAGAATCACAGAAGCAATCAATAATTTCATTAAAGAAAATGACAATGAGACAATGTACTAACATTCATGGGATGCATGGTTTGCTGTTATAATTTCAAAGTTTGATTCAATATTAATTTTTACTAATTTTTGTATATTTAAAAATCGTACTTGTTACCTTTAAAAAATCCCAAGATTTAGTCAATTTTAGTACTCTTTCTACCGTGAAGATCATAACATTAAAAAAAAGTCATCACCTGATGGCCTGCCTTTTGATAAGGAACCACTACAGATGTAGTTAAGCTGGTTCTTGGAAGATGAACAGAATACTATAGACAAAAAATTGGAGATGCAAGATTTGGGGAGCTTGGGTAAGATTTTCTATACCTTGGGCTTCCTATGTCCCTACAGAATTCAAATTTTCACAGTTATACACCATGATGAAATATTTGAGGAAGACCTTGGTGGAAGAAATGAACATTATAAATGACAAAATGACTTCTAAGTTCGTTTCAAATGCATCATTTGAAAACAAAGTCTAACAATAGTTGCTATCATACTTAATTTTTGTCATCAGAAAACCAGTGAAGTATTTTTTTTACCAAGAACTGACTTTTATTTGCCTCTATCTAATATTCAGTCCATAAATGTTCAATAATTTCTTACAGACTAATACATTTATTGTAAGCTCCCTGTAGCACATCTAAAATATGATTCAATTTACAAATTAAAATTTCCATTCACTCAAGTGGAACATAGCAGATGCTCTGAACAGGAAAATATTCTGTATCATAATCTCCACATTAAAATCTCCTGTTACTTTTAAGGGAAAAAAAAAACCTCTCATGTCATGGGTGAGAAATGAAAAACAAAAACAAAAACCAAAACCCAGGCTTTTCATTTCACCTCAACAATTAAAAAGAAACAAGAAAAGAAAAAGAAAACCTGGATCAGAAATGCACTTTGACCTGCAGATTTCCAACTTGTCTGGGAGCAATCATATAGAAACTCTAGGATAGAATGCTAGAATTGGGGAATGTTATTGAAAAATAAACTCCACTGATATGGCAGAATGTGTGCTTCAGTGGCTGAAACAGTGGGCTGCATACTTGGGAAAATGAATTTTATTTTCAGCTCTATAGCAGTCTCTGAATTACCCTGGGCAAATGGCTTCCCAAGTCTTGCATCTCCAATTTCTCATCTATAATATTGAGATATCCATAATATGGCTATAACTACATCATCCCAGAAAGACCTGGGCAAAGAGAACATGCAATACTCTAGACCTTCAGGTTTTTCCTAAGGCAGGCCTGGGAAGAGAAGTGTTTGCAGAATTTAAACTTATACCACTAGGGGAATCAATGAAACATCATTATAGTAATAGATTTGAGAGTGGAAGGGACTTGAGAGCTCATATAGATCAAGACTATCTTTTTAAAGATGAAGAAACTGTGGCCTTGAGAAATAAAGTGACTTTCACAAGGTTATACAGACAGTGGAGCATACATTCAAACCCAAGTTCTCTGACTCCAAAATCCAGCACTACTGTATAACATGAGAAATTGCTGAGTGCAATGATAATGACAAAATTTACTGGCATTTAAAAGGGTATGTAAGTGCCATTGTTACTTAGGATATTATGTCCCTAGTAACATGTCACTTTAATGTCTCTTGCTGATAAACTCCTCGGTAGACAGTTGGAATCATTACATGATCCTGTTTGAGCTTTCCACTGGGCCATGCTTTCAGAACTCATCAACTAACAAATTGGAAAACACACACACACACACACGCACACACACGCACATGCATGCACACACACAACACAGATATATAAGACGGAAGCAAGAACAGGTACCAAGGGGTGGATCCAAAAAGATGACGTGATTTGTAGGAATGACCAGAGAGAAGGAAAAAAAGAAAGTGTTGGAAAGAAGGCAGAATTACTAAAATATTATTTAGTTTCTTTTTCTTTTTTTTTTTTTAATAAATGAGAGTAAGTTCTGAATTGTAAGAGACAGAACAAAATGGTTAGTGGAGAGTGGAAACCCTGAATGACTATAGACACAATAAGGGATCTTCTTCCTGTCATTAATGAGTTCAAGACATCAGGTTTAGGTGAACTATATCCTAGGATTCTGACAGTGTTGGAGGATGTGAATGCTGTGATCCTATCAATTTTTGAAAGATTATAGAGAACTTGAGGGTTGCTGTTCAACTGGAAAAGGGCAGATATTGTTCTGGTACTTAGAAAATGGAAGAGAATAGATGAAATTTGCAAGAAATGGGACAGTGGCCTTGACTTCAATTTGTGATAAAAATTTTAGAATGTATTTTTATTTTTTATTAATTTATTTTTAGTTTTCAACAATCACTTCCATAAGCTTTTGAGTTTTAAATTTTCTCCCTCTCCCTCCCCACCTCCCTCTCCAAGGTGGCATGCAATCTGATATAGGCTTTATTACATACCTTCCTATTAAACACATTTTCACATTAGTCATGTTATAAAGAAGAATTAGAACCAATAAGAGGAACCACAAGAAAGAAGAAATTAAACAAAACAAGAAAAAAAAGCAAATAGTATGCTTCGATCTGCATTCAAAATCCATAGTTCTATCTGGATGTGGATAGCATTTTCCGTCATGAGTCTTTTGGAATTGTCTTAGATTCTTGCATTTCTGAGAAGAGCTAAGTCTATCAAAGTTGGTCATCGCACAATATGGCTGTTACTTTGTACAACATTCTCTTGGTTCTGCTCACTTCACTCAGCATCAGTTCATACAAGTCTTTCCAGGTTTTTCTGAATTCTATTTCCTCATCATTTCTTATAGCACAATAGTATTCCATTACATTCATATACCACACTTGTTCAGTCACTCCCCAATTGACGGGCATCCCCTCAATTTTCAATTCTTTGCCGCCATAGAAAGAGCTGCTATAAATATTTTTGTACATGTGTGTCCTTTTCCTAGAATGTATTTTTAAAGGGATGGTTTGTTAACATTGATGAAGGGAAATGTCGATCACTAAAAGGTAAATGGGGCTTCATCAAGAACAGGTCAGCTAGACCAACTTTAATTCTGTTTTTGAAGAAGTTAACTGAACTGGTAAATGTTGTATGGCCTAGTTTACCTCAACTTGAGGAGAGCTGTTGTCAAAGTCTTTCATAGTCTTCTTATGGACAAGATAGAGAGATCTATGCTAAACTGCAATGCAATTAGGTGGATTTAGGACCGATTGAATTGAATAGACTCAAAGAGCAGTAATTAATGGCTTGATGTCAATCTGAAGGGAAGCATCTCAGGAACCTGTTTTTTGGGGCTGCCATTTAAAATTTTTGAGCACTTGAAAAATAACATAGCTGGCAGGCACAGATAGCATGTTGGATGACAAAGTAAGGATCTCTACAGGCTTGAGCAATGAGCCAAACTAAAGCCAAAACTGGGAATTCCAGGATCTGCCACAAATTCAGTGAGGGTTGGGGTAGTGACAAGGAAAGGGAGAGAATAAATCTTGGGATACCCCAAGTCTGGGAACATACTGGTACAACAACTATTCCTCTTGTTCTTGCATTTTATTCTAGAGGTCCCACATTGTGTTGGTTTCAGGCCCCAGGGAATTGCAGTGGTGCTTGCCCAGCACTGGAGGACCCCCAGAGGGAGGCATTTGGGGAAAGGTATCCTTCAGAGAGTTAGCAGCCCAGGACTGGGTAGGGAGGACATCATTCCTTGCTCCAGGTACCTATATGATGATGAGGGTTGCATATTGTCCCTTCTGTCTCTTTTTACTTTTTGGTTCTTAGCTGGGCATGTGTCTCTACCTACCCAACTATGAGGAGAAAGTTATATACCTCTTCTACTATCATGATGAAGTAGCCTAACTTGGCAGACAGAAAAATCTACTGTGATTTCAAATTACATTAAAAAAGGAATGATGTACAAAAACATGGAATTATACTGGCCAGATCACATTTGGAATATTGCATCTAGTTTTTGTCACCACATTTCAAGAAGGACATTCATGAATATAATTTGCTGAATATAAGATGGATAGCAATCAAAAGATGGTAAATCATAACAGTGAGGGGGTCTTACATCTATGACGTATGAAAGACTGACTGAAAGAATTGGATTTGTTTAACCTGAAGAAGACTGGGTGCTATGATATTTGTCTTCAAATATTTGAAGGACTGTCATATGGGAGAGAGATTATTTTTGCTCTCCTTGGTCCCAGAGGGCAGAACTGAGTGAAAATTAATGGGTGAAAGTCTCAGAGAAGTGGATTTTGGTTTTATGTAAGGAAAGAGTCCCTATAACACATAGAACTGCCTGAAAAAGGAATCAGATGTCATAGGAAGTAGTGGATGTAGTAGATGTCACATCCCCTGAAATGTTCAAGGAAAGGTTGAATGAATGACCACTTCTTAGGGATATTGTAAAGAGAATGTTTTATTGGCTATTGGATGCACTAGATGACTTTTAAGGTCCCTTATGAGATTTCTGAGATTTTATCAGTACCACCCATGAGTCCTCTGACTTATTCTGTGGTACTGCTGTTATCCTGAAGTTGTTTTCAAATTCCCCCTTGATCACTTTCCATATGACATTAGGGGCACAGAATTTGTTTTTCATTTTTCTTCTACCAAATTATTTCTTATGGTGAATTTTAATATCAGTAGAGATACACATTCTGAAATTAGATGAGTTGTCTGCAAAAAGTATGTGGCTTGTTAAATTTTGAGGGCAGTTAGCTCTAGACTGCTTCTTTTCATTTGAAAACTAATTAAGAACTAAGGTATTTCCAATCTCAATGTCCGTATGTGTGTGTGTGTGTACATATATACATATACACACACATAATTCTACTAGTTCATGGCTTCCAGTATTAAGAACATATGTACTTCACACCCAATGTTAAATTTCAATGTGTCAGAGTATGATGGCTTGAATATTTGTAGGTCAGTTTTGGATTCATGAACAAGGAATATGTTTCTGATTATTTAGTATGTCTGAGTTTATTTCTTCCACTACTACTCAAAGGCAAACATTTAATGCTTCAACTCAATAAATTGTTCCATTGCAAGAAAAGCTTGATGCAAAACAACAATAATGAAAACAATGACAATAACAAGTAAAGATTTGTATTACACAGAGGGCAATTGAGAGTTCATGGTCAGTATGAGTAGGCTACACTATATAACCAATGAGGAACCCCAAAGAAGAACAGGAGAAAAAGACACCTTCAAAGAATTTCATGCTAGAAGGAGAAGATGGGTGAGAGACAGGGATGACAGGTGGACAACTAGATTGTGCCAACAATATCCTCATGATCTTGGGAGAAATCAAAGAAGGACCCAAACACATTACATAGACCCTGTGTGCTGAACTTTTGGGAAGATTTGAACAAAAGCCACAGAGGATGGGCAAATATGTATATGTTGCTATCTGTGCCTTGGAGATAACTCCCAAACTGATGATATCACAGATCCATTGGAGTATTTAAGTACTTGAACATTGTTAATCAATGCTTTAAAAAAATCACTATGAACTCTATGCATCTCAACAAATAATTGATGCATTCTGATAAATTTAGCAAGCATTGCCAATATGTGGATACATTATATACTTTAATCTCGTGAAGCAAAAACCTTGAAAATATGATACTATCAGTTCTTTTTAGCAGGGAGCAGATGCAAATTGGGTCATTTTTTCCATTTAGTAGTGTGAGAACATAGGTTGGGTAAACATTGAAAATTTCATTCGGTTTCATTTTACCTACCTCACAGAGTTGACATGAGAAAAGTACTTTGTAAGTTCTATGTAAATATGAGTGGTTGTTACTGTTATTATTTTTATCCTTTACAGTATAATTATCCATCATGAGCCACACAATAGAACATTTTTATCTCATTCAGCTATGTAGGGGATTTAAATTATTTGAAACATTTCAAAACTATCTCCTGATTTTTCTTTTCAAAATTAGAGTATCACCAACAATGTTTTTAATAAAAATACTGATAACAATAAAAGTAGTAATAATAAGATCACCTAAGTTGCTTCAGAATGAAGTGCCCTTCATTGTTTATATATTGAGAATTCCCAAGCTTTTGGTCTGTATCTTGTGATTGAGGTTGAGTTACTGTGTTCTTCTCTCCCTTATTTGTTGCTAACTCTGGAATATTTTGTAGGTTGACCTATAAAAAATACTCATATGATCATAGACATAAAGGTAGAAGGGATTTTAGAGGTCATTTAGTCCAATCCTTAAATCTTACAGATGAGGAAAGGCCATGTAATCAAGGTACTTCACAGAGGTTTCAAGTAGCAGGGTTGGTCCTAGGTCACCTAACTCTAAATCCATTTAAAGTTCCACCACCTGACTCTGCTTTTCTGGCAAAGCATGCCTTATTATGATGGAAGCAAAAATGTTAGACACCCAGTCTCACAAGATTAAAGGCTTTACCACAAGTCATGAGAGCTGGAAAGGACCTTAAGGTCATCCAATCCAAATAATAATTTGCTTCATTGCCTTTGGTCATTTTCTTAACAGATAAGTTGATCAATCAGGGGGTGACCTGCTCATTTTAAATCTAATAATTTGATGAATATTCAATAAACCTTTATTAAATGCCCATTAAAAGCAGAATTATGAAAATGAAAAAATGACAATTCATGCCCTCAAAGAACTTGCAGGGATATTCGGGACTTCTCTCCTGTTTCAGAGGGCAGATTTATTTGTTGCTTCATATGGAGGTAATATATAGTGGCAATAAGACCTCATATAGTACTTTGTACTTTTCTACTTTATGCTACATTTATGAGCTTTTGGGGACGGGGAAAAATTTTATCCTTATTTCCAATACCAAGTATGGTTCTGGTCCTAAATAGATAATACAACTCTGTTGAATGGATCAATGTATCATCATTATTGCATATTACATATATATACACACACATATGTTTGTGTATATAGTATGTGCATATGCAAATATGTGTGTATGTGTGCATGTTCTGTGTCTACTAAGATATAATCCACATGAGAAACATGGACTATGATCTAAACTTTGTAATCCTACATGTACCCTTCGCAAAGTTCTCAGTATACAGTAGGCACTTATCAGATATTTGTTAAATCCAAATGAATTGCTGTGACCTTTATTTTCAACCCCTAGGTCCTGATCAATCCCAGAGGGTGTTCAAAACTGATTGGAACAGATATAATTTCTGTTAAACCACATTCATAGCAGGTTTATTATTTAAAGAATGAAGAGGGAATAAAAAGAAATCACAAATAAAAGAGGTATATATCATACTAGGATGGGTGTAGATATTTGTGAAATGACCTTTGCAGATTCAGTTTTGGCTCTGAAACACCAGAGATGATTAGAACATTATACTCTGCTTCTCTCTATCCTCTGTGTTGACAGAATCATTTTGAGTAATGAGCACCACTGTTATGCATTGGCTCCAGGCCTAAGATTGGTGGATAGTTTCAGACTCTTCTTCTACTATTTTGGTTTCACTAGAAGAAATAACTAGGGTCTCTGAAAAGCAACTCTTTGAAAAACAAGAGGTCAGTGTAAGGGGGCACATCCCCTCTCAGCAGGCAGCTGTGTCTTTCATTTCTCTTCTGCCTAATGAGTCATTATAGAGAATTTTAATAGTCAGAGGGATGGACATTTATTCTAAAATTAAATTAAATGAATTGTTTGCAAAAAAGCATTAAGTTTATTAGGCTCAGGAGGGGATAAAAAGATTCAAGCTATTTCTTTGAATTTGGAAACTGATGAAGAAATATGTGAATCCCTTACATTATGCCCTTTCATCCAAACTCTATCTCCTACATACACGTAAACCTTATGTTTTCTTCAGTTCTACTGACTACTGTTTTCCTGTCATTGGTTATAGGAACTTAAATCCACAGTCCTCACAATGAAGAATTCCACCTTCAAAGGGGAAACCCAAGAAATATGCAAGAGAGGACATGATACAGTTGTTTTTGTCCTTCATTTTTGAATAGGACCAATGACATCACAGGGTGATGTTTTCACTTGTAGGTAAATCAGATTTAAGTGAGGCAGATTTGCACAGTGTTGTCAGCCTCATGCTCTCTTCCAGGGTCATTGAATTCCAGCAAAAGTTAGGATGACTGGTGATGGCCCAGGCTGCAGCGGGTAACCTTAGGATTTCTGATGCCTGTCCAAGCTCTAAGTGCTTCAATCACCATCTGCTTCAGTCACCATCGTGGTCATTTGAACAAATTGTTCTCATCTGCCCCTTCCACTGTGAGAAGTCTTCATGTGCTTGGAGTAGACATACCCCTTACTCATTAATGGGTTTATGGCCCATCAGTTACTCTCAGTCTGATTTAATCCATCTGCCAAGAAGATTTTACTGGGATGTGGCTGCTGTGCATGCTACAGCTTCTTGGAGCCACAGGTGAGACTTGGGTGAAAGGTGGACACCAAAGGTGGATGAGCAATCCTGAACAGTTCTTAGCAAGCACCCACTCCAGAGGTGCTGGTCCTCCTTTAAAGCTTATATACCCCTATGATATGGTAGAAGCATTATGGCAGCTCAAGCCAGCTCCCGAGAACTTATTGTTAAATTTTCACTGTGAGCATTTACACTTCAGAAATCAGCAAACACTACAATCAGGGCTTATTGCTTTGCTGATTGTGTAGACTTAAGAAAGCGGTGGAGAAAATGTAAATAATGCAGATTAAACTTAAAAATATGTCATGCATATATTTTTTTTTCAGAGAGCCTGTTGTTAAACATCTACCAGCACCATGCAAAGTAGAGAGATTCTTGGATGTGGACTTATGGGATTTAGGTTGGCATCTTGGCTTTGATTGTGGTATAATAGAAAGCATATTGGGTTTAGAGGCAGAGAACTTGGGTTCAAATATTGGCTCTACCACTTAACTACTACCTGCACAGCCTGGGGGAAGTTACTTAACTTTTCTCAGCCTCTGTTTCCTCACCTGTAAAATGAGATGGTTGGGTTTGATTTCCCCTATGGTCCTTTTCACCACTAAAACTGTGATTTTGTGGTCTTATGACTTATCAGTTTCCTCACTGGCAAAATGACCTCTAAGGTCCCTTCCAGCTCTATGATCCTATAAAAGATTGAGCTATATGATTATGTGCCACATCCTCAAAATGAAAATAATCATGCCTGTACTACCTACCTGAAAGGATTACTGTGAGGAAAGTATGAATCTGAAAGCACTATCAAAGAGTAAATTATTGCTATTTGTGCAAGCTAAATGATTAGGTCTATCCTGGTTTCCCAAATAGATGTTAATCATTTTGTTAGTAGTAAAATGTGTTTTTTTTTTGTGGGGGAATGCATTTCTTTATCTTCTGTGTATAACTTCTTGGGGCTAGTGAATTTTAGAAGTTCACATGAAGCAGTACTTTGTTTTATTTGTACTAAATTAAACTTGCTTGCATTTCAAAGGCAGAGTGGTTCCTTGTCTTAATATTTCAGGATTTGATGAGCAAGTCTGGAACTAGGACCTATCATTGAGTTGTGTTCTGCCTCTATGATCCCAAGCAAGATGTTTAATTTCTCTGGGCCTTAGTTTCTTCTTTTTGGCACTAAAGTTCAGAGTCTGTAAGTCTAGATTACATTTACCTCTTTACCTTCAACTACATGCCTATTTACCCCCCAAAAAAGACTCCCATAAATTTTTTAGGCATGATTTCTCCCTGCAAAAATTTTATTACCTTTCCTATCCCCCCAGTAGATTATTTTAAGGTGTTTAATGATCCAATCTTTTTTATATTCTCTACTAGTTTGCCTTACAGAGAAGTGAGATTAGGGATTCACTGGTTTGTATTTCCCCAGGCTCCTTTTGGAATTCTTCTTATGAACACTTAGGCATAGTTACAAGCTGCTGGGCCTCTGACACAGTGTTGTTTATAACATGAGACTACTATTCAGGTCAACTGTTCTCCAATTTGCTCCCAAGTTCCTTTGAACCTCTATGATAAGAACTATTTAGTCGTAGCATGGTAGGTAGAGTGCTTGACTTGGAGTGAGGAAGACCTGAGCTCATATCCTGTCTCTGACACTTAGGAGTCATGTAATCCTAGGCAAGTCACTTCACTATTCAGGCTAAGTTTCTTTATGTGTGAAATGGTGGTAATAATAACACCTCCATAACAGGGTTGTAGTGAGGATCAAAGGAGTCAATGTATGTAAAGTATTTTGCATATAAAGTGTTGTGCATAATACTTTGCGTATAAAGTTAGCTATTTTTATTATCTACATTTATGATTGGCTTAGAGGCAGTGGGGTGCTGTAGACAGAAAGCTGGCCTTTCAGTCAGGAAGACCCTGGCTCTGTGACTCAGGCTAAGTCACTTACGATTTCAGTGCCCTAGGCAACTCTGAGACTATAAATTCCAGAGCTGGTGCCATCCTGTATTCAGAGAGGAAGTTTCCTTATCCAGGAGTTGTAGCAATGAAACAACATGTCCAGACCCTATTCCTTTTTCCTATATTTAGCTTAGAACTTCCTGAATATTATTAATGATTTAATCAGCTTCCACATTGTCTATTTCTGGGGACAACTTAAGGGTAGGAACTTCCCTAAAGCACTCTTCATTAAAGATTAAGGCCAAGCATCCAGTCAACTCTCTTCTCTTTATCCTCAAGTGCTGCCTTTATCATGCAATCAAAGGGTTCCAGCACCATTATTTGTGAACATCTTACATCCCCCAATAGAGTATAAGCTCTTTACAGGCTAGGACCATGTTTTATTTTTGTGCATACAACAGTAACTAGCATAATACCTTGTACATGTACATAGATACTGGCACTGAATGAAGATTTATTGAATGAAAGAATGATTCTCTGGATGACTTCCTGCTTTGGTTGAAGACCTTTCTTTCGTTGTTTTCAGACTTTTTAAAAGGAGCTTCTCAGAGAATTTGGTGGTCTGCCTAATTTCAGTTTTACGCCTAACCAGCCATAGTGTTATGTTTTCATAGTGCATCATATTATCTAGTCTCAAATTTCATGTAGAGCTCCCCTAAATTATGATTACAGAGGTCTAGTCTCTGGAGGCACTTCTCTTGGAGCCTCAGATGGTAATCAGCTTTGTTTGCCAGAATGGCAGCTCCACTTAATTAGACTACAGGTGTTTGAAAAGGTTATAACTGTTGCAAATCCAAAAATAGATGACATTCAAGAGGACCACCAATCTTTAGCTTGCTCTCTTTACTGTCGCCCTAGCCAAAACAGAAGAGTTTAGGAGATAAAGGCCCTGTAACAGCTAGCTAAAAGAAAAAGCAACCTATAATGCGGTTTCGGAAAGTCAAGTTTATTAGTTTGTTAGCAATAGTGCATCCTAGAGGCTACCAGAGGCTCTGGGAAGGTGGGAAGTGGGGAGTATTATAGTCACAGTCTTATAAATGCAACCTATAAGATTTAATACAGGATGCTTAGACACAAAGGGAAATTTGATAATCATTTCTACTTTCACTTATACTTTGATATCTCTGGAAATAGATTTTGATCAAATCAGAAATCTTTCAGAACAGTGCCCAAGATCTCAGCCTATGGTCTAGGGCTAGGAATCATAGGATCATAAGATTTAAGTTAGCAAAGAACTTAGTAATCATTCTGTCCAATCCCAATAATTTTAGAGATGATGAAACTAAGGTTCAGATATGTTAAATAACATGCCTTAAATCAGTGTTTTCAAAATACAAGCAGGGCCACTTAGCCATATATAAGGATCCCTGCAGGCTGATATTTTACAATATTTTTACTCATTTTTAAAATATTTCCCAATTACATTTTAATCTGGTTCAGGTCACACATGGGAGTGTAGTGGGCTGCATACAGCCTATGAGCCACCTTTTTGGCATTTCTATCTTAGATCATACAGCAGAGATGGAATTTGTGCTTTCCCACTGAAACAGGCTAGCCTAGTGGAGCCTTGAAAGTAGTATGGTATATAGACAAGATGCCATAATTGGAAGGAACATTAAAAATTATTTGGTCTAACATACTCATTTTATAGATGAATAAATATAAGTCCATAGAGATGGAGTAACTTGCTCCATATTGTACAGGTAGTAAGAGGTGACACTGAGACTGGAACCTGAGTCTTCTGATTTCTGCCCTTTTCATTATACCATGATGTTTATTATGGGGACATGTGGCTCCCATATGTTTAAAGGTTGAATAAAAGTTAAAGTCAGTTTATGGTTTCAATTCTAATTAAAGTATGATCCTCAGATTGGAAATGATAGCATAGAGATGATTACCAAAGAATTGAAAGCCTGGATAAGTGAGGAGGTGATAAGAGAAGATCTAGTTGCCCTCAGTGAGTTAAGGCTCCTCATTCAGAGGAACTACATTCTAAGATCTTGCATATGTAATTACTGAACTACTCTCAATGATATTTTGGAAATCAGGGTGAATAGAACAGGTGTTTCAAGATAGGCAAATACTGCCTATATTTTCAAAGGGTGAAAGAGATAGATAACTTGCATAATATACTCATGAGTTTGTAAAGAAATTCTGACAAATATTTAAAATGAATTGTTAGATGTTTTGAATTAAGAGGGATGGTTAGAGAACATTTTTCTGAAAATGTCTGGGTTTTAGTGGACTATATCTCAATGTTAACTGAAAATATAACTTTACATATGCACAGTGTAACTCAGTGTAACTCAAAGTGTGATGTGGCAACCAGAAAGGCTAATGTAATCATAAATTGTATTTAAGAGTCATGACTTGTAGGAATAAGGTGGTAGTCCTAATGTGCTCTGCCTTTATTGGTCCGTACCTGGAACATAATGCTTGATTTTAGGTACCATATTTTAGAAAGGACAATGATAAGATGGAAATAATCCAGAGTAAGGCTCCAAGAAGGGGTTTTGAGTCCATGTTACATGAGAATTGGTTGTAAGAACTAGGAATATTTAGCCTGGAGAAGAGAAGGCTCAGATTTAACTAGAAATAAGCATATTTTTAAGACCTGGGGATTTTAATGGAGTATAATTCACTCTTAGTAGATAGTATGGTACTTTGATATGGAATCCAAAAAAGCTAATTAATGCTATCTTAGGCTTATTTAGTTCAAAGACCACAGTGAAGTGGTCCCCTTGTCCTCTGCTTTAGTCAGCTCATATTTGGAGTTGTGTTCAATTCTGGGCATTTTAGGATTAGAATTGACAGACTGGAGAGAAGAAGGCAAGTAGGAGTGTGAGTGGACTATAGATTATGCCTCCTACGGATTTATTGATGAAACTAGAACTATCTAGCCTAGATAAAAGAGGATTTGGGGAATATGCTAGCACTTTTTAAATATTTGAAAAGGAAGAGGGATTAGACTATTATTCTTCACCCCAGCAGAACTAATATCATTGGATGGAAGTAATAGATAGGTAGATATTAGCTCAATATAAGGAACATTTTCTTAACAATAAGATTTAACGGTTAACAGTTTGGGAAGACACTGAATTCCTTATGTCTTTAGTAAAAGACTAGAGAGCTTGTATGGTTTGTTGAAGATGGGACTTATATTTCATGTAGGAATTATATTAGATGTGCTTTGAGGTCCTCTGTGTGACCCTGGGCAAATCATTTATTTCTCCATATGTAAAACAAGAGGTTCTTAACCTTTTTGTGTGTGTGTGAATGTCTTGGATCCTTTTGGTAGTTTGATGAAGCCTATGGGCCCCTTCTCAGAATAATCATTTGTCACCTACATTCATAATTGAAGGAAGTGTTACATTTCAATTAGAGGTTAATGAAAATAAAGATGTGTTTTTTCCCTTCCAAATTCATAGACACCTTGAAATCTATCTCTGGACCTCTTAGTAGTCTGAAGATCCCAGAATAAAAACTCCTGGACTAGATGATCACTAAGTTTTCTTTCAGCTCTAAATTCCATGATCCTATGATTCTATCCAATACCTCAGTTTTATGATTTCATGTATATGACAAGTTATAGCATTTAGGGTTGATGTCCAAGAACTTAGGCCAAAATGATGGGAATTGAAAGTAACGAACTCCAAGTAGGTGGGCCATGATCATTGTCCAGAGATCCAGATGGTACAGAAGAGAATTGGCAGAAGGACACAGGAGGAGTTGGCATCTTGACACTAGAACTGAACAATACCTAGAGCAGTGCTCTGTGATTGTATGTAATTAAGGTGCTCAGGGAATATTTGATGAATGAATGAATCCTTGAGTGAATGAACTGGACATGAAGAAACAGGTAGATAAAAAAATCTGATCAGGGATATCAGGAGCAATATCTTCATATTAAGTACAGATGAGCAAGGACTCACAAAAGCATACCTAAATTATGACTGTTAATGTGAAGGCATGGATGTCTACTCCTTAGTCTGTTTCTAAGAAATCTTTATGTTTGTGTATAAGTGGATAAGGGTTAGTAGGTGTGTAGATATCTATAGTGTGATGCAAGATTCTGTAGGTACACTATTTTTGGTGAATGATTACAGCATAGCCAGCCAGCTAGGTTTTTTTTTGAAGAGTTCTAATTAAATTTGTGAGGAAAGAGGGAAATCAATTTTGAAAGCAAGATGGAGCCAGATTGTGGAGGTGTTAATGTAATACACAAGAGTTTACATTTTACCCTAGAGGTGATAGGAAGCAAATGAAGTTTCTTGAGTGAGGAGTGACATGGTCAGATCAGTGCTTTAGACACTGATCAATATATCATCTGTGTGAAGGATAGATGGAGTTGGGAGAACGTGGAGGCAGGGAGTCATATTAGGTGATTTCAGTAGTCCATGTAAGAAAACTTGAGGGTCTGAGCTTGGGTGGTAGCTATGTGAGTGGGGAGAAGAATATGGATAAAAAGGCTTCAGAAATGGAATTGAAAACCAATCTAACAAGGGTATGAAATTCAAGAGAACTACAACAAATGTGCTAGACCAGAATCCATTCCCCAAAGGATAAGTAGTCAAAGTACATAAATGAATAGTTCTCAAGAGAACTGCAAATTCTTAATGGTATGAAAGATTGCTCTAAATCACTAATGGAGAAATGCAAATCAAATAATTCTGTTTGCATCTTGTATCCAGAAATTGGCAAAAATGACAAAAGATAAAGATAATCAATGTTAGAAGTATTATTTAAAAAAACACATGACTTATTGTTGATGGAGTTGTAAATTTGTTCAACCATTCTGAAAAGCATTTTGGAATTACACTAGTGTGACCACATTCTTTGACTCAGCAATCCACCACAAGACATATAAACCAAGTAGATCAATGATAAAAAAGAAAGGTCTTATTAATGACAAAATGTTTTTCAGCATTTTTTGTGGCAGAAAAGAATAGGAAACAAAGTAGATGCCCATCGTTTGGGGAACTGGTAAACAAAATGTATTATAGAAATATAACGGAATCTAACAGTGATGGAAGAAATGATGAAGATGAAGAATACAGAGAAGAATGGGAAGACATATGAAATGAGGCAATGTGAAACAAGCAAATTGAGGAAAATAATATACATGATGACTAAAACATATAAATGGAAAGAACAGTAACAACAATAATGATGATGACAAAAACAAAAATTAAGACTGTGAAATAGCAGTAAACAAACTTTGCCCCAAAGGAAAAAAAAATATGAGAGTCCACCTCCCTCCTTTCCATTCAGAGGCAGGGGATTATGTATGTGAAATATTGCATATAATATAGAACTTGACTGATGTGCAAGTTTTGCTATATTTGTTTTTATTATTTGTGGTTTTCTGGGAGGTAGAGGAAAGAATATTGGGAAATGGAGATGATAAAAGGAGAAAAGATTGTTAAATCATTCATTTATTCAAATAAAAAGTTAGTTTTTCTTACTGCCTCTTAAAGGCAGCAAGAAACATTTAATCATGTGATTTTTAGTCATGATATGTTACTTTGCTAATAATAAGCAAATAGACCTCCATGAAATTAACGTAGCTTATGCACCAATATTTGTAGCTGAGGATGAAGTGGCAAAGAAATTCTATGAGGAACTTAATAAGACATTCCAAATCAAATGGACAGATTTGTTGCTACCTAAAAATTTTAATGAAAAGGTAGGAAAAAATGAGTATGGGGAGAAATATATGGGAAAGCATAAGAATAAGAATAAGAAGGAATAACTGATGCCAAAAATTTGTAGATTACACAGAAATTTCATGCCTCTATACTTTTTTTTTGAGAAAAAGATAATTGTTTGGTGGGCATCACACCATAAAAATGAAATATGTTATAACATATTCCAACAGTTCAACAGAGTAGAAAATACTTCGTATGCATATTGGAGTTATCCCTGACTTGACCGTCTATTTACAATGTGCCCATTGACTGAGATCTGAGATCAGAATTAGTAGACACAAAAATAAAACACAATAAGAAAGAATTATAACAAGAAAAAAGCGATATGGAGTAAAATTGAAACAAATGCACCCTGGACTATTTAAACAAATCATTGAAAATCACAAATTACATGTAGTTTTGTTTTGACCTGAATAGCTCTCAGAAATATAGGGTCACTTCTCACCATGATGAGGCATCAAAGTAGCCTCGTGGAGTATGACAGAAATATGGATTGAAATTAAAACTCTTAAGGAATATATTATCCAGTCTAGCAAGAATATCTATCTATCTATATCTTTATATAATATTTTCCAGAAGTTTATGCAGATTAGTAGTTACAACAAGGAAACCAAAAGAACTCAGAATGTGCCTTAGTTAGTAAATGCATGCCTTACTTGCCAAATATAGAAAAATGGCTGCCAAAGCTAATGCTGGGTTCGTATGTAAACTCATCTGTAAAGTGTTACAAGGAAAGATGATAGACAAATATAAGCAATATTATTACTTCATAAAGTAGAGACAAGCAGTAAAGGATAAAGTCAGCTTGAAGAAAAGTTGGCAAGTATCCAACTATACAAAATCATCCCAAGGACATTCAAGGAGGAAAATGGAAGGACTACTAAAAAAAAAGAAAAATGGAAGAAATTTGCAAAACTCATTTTAATAAAACTCTCTCTGTATCAGAGGCATGGAACCATAACACTTTCCTAACATCACAGTCTTGGATATTCTTTTTTTTTTTCATTTTTAAAAACATTTTTATTTGAAGTTTTGAGTCCCAAATTCTATCCCTTCCTCCCTCTCTTTTCTCCTCCCTGAGAGGGCAAGCAATCAGATATAGGTTAAACATATGCAATTATGTAAAACTTTTCCATATTAGTCATTTTGTACAAGAAGACCCAAACAAAAGGAAAAAAAATGAAAGAAAGTAAAAAATAGCAGGCTTCATTCTGTATTCAAACAATATCAGTTCTTTCTCTAGAGGCAGATAGTATGCTTCATTATTATCCTTTGGGATTGTCTTGGATCATTGTATTGCTGAGAATAGCCAAGTCATTCATAGTTCTTCATTGAACAACATTGCTATTACTGTGTACAACATTCTCCTGGTTCTCTTCACTTCACTTAGCATCAGTACATGTGAGTCTTTCCCGGTTTTTCTAAAACCATCCTGCTTGTCATTTCCTATAGCTTAATAATATTTTATTACAATCATATGCCACAGCTTATTTAGTCATTTACCAATTGATGGACATCCCTTTAATGTCCAATTCTTAGCAGCCACAAAAAGAGCCGCTCCAAATATTTTTGTACAAATAGGTCTTTTCCCCTTCTTTTGGATGTCTTTGGAACATAGAACTGGCAGTGGTATTGCTTGATCAAAGGTACCCTTTGTACCCTATGTACGGTCTTATAGCCCTTTGGATATAGTTCTGGATTGCTCTCCAGAATGGTTGGATCATTTGACAACCCCACAACAGTGTATTAGTGTTCCACTTTTCCCATATCCCTTCCATAGATGTTCTTTCTTAAAGAAGAGGTAGAAATGACATTAAAGATGACAAATAGAGGAAAAATAGCCATATTGGACAGATTTTACATAGAAGAAATTAGTACTGGAGGAGATACAATTTTGAGGGACTGATACATAAAGTATCGGAAGGATGAGATAATACCAGAGGTGTGCAAAAAAAATCTCAAACCTTATTGATTCTGAAACAACACAACTAAAAGAACAACAACTCTAAATCTGTATACCTACTTTGCCACAAATTGAGGGCATCAGTGATGAGGGCATTCATGGGGAGTAATGAGGCTTTTGCAAGTGACATTCGATAATAGACCACATCTACATTTTAAAATTAATTTTTATTTTTAAATTAACCAAAAAATTATCTTTTCCCCAATCCCTTTATCATTGGGGGGGGGCGGGTGGAGGAGAAAGGACAAATAAATTCCTTGTTATAAAAATGCAAAGTTAAGCAAAACAAATTCTTTTATTGGCCATATCCCTTTACCCAACCCAAGTAAGTCTCTTTGTGAACCCTGAATCCATCATCTCTCTGTTCAGAGGTGGGTAGCATGTTTTATCACTGATCCTCTGGGATCTTGGTCATTGATCAAAGTTCTTAGGGCTTTCAAAATTGTTTGTTTTAACCAAATTGTTATTGCATAAATTGTTTTCTTGGTTTAGCTCACTTTATTTTGCAACACATAATTTTTAATGGCATAATATTATCCTATTATATTAATATGCATAATTTGTTCAGTCATTCCTCAATTGATGGATGTTTCCATAGTTTCCAGTTCTTTTCTGCAAAAGGAGCTGCTATGAATATTTTGCATATATAAGTGAGTCTTTTCCTTTTTCCTTTTATCTCTTTGGGGTATAGATCTAGTAGCAGTATTGATAAGTCCGAAGGTATACACAATTCAATGACATTTTGGGCAAATGCCAAAAAGCAAATTGTTTTCCAAAATGGCCAGACCAATTCATAGTGGCCCCATTAGTGCATTAGTGTGCTTATTTTCCTGCATCCCCTCCAACATTTGTCATTTTCCTTTTTTCTTCATCTTTGCAAATCTGATAGATGTGAGGCAGAACCTCAGAACTGCTTTAATTTTCATGTCTAATTATTTAGTGATTTGGAGCATTAAAAACATATACAGAGTGAAAGACAGTGTGGATTTCTTTGTATAACAGCTGACTGTTCATATTTTTTGAGCATTTATCAATTAGAGAATGACTTTTATTCATGTACATTTGAATCAGTTCCTTATATATCTTCAAAATGAAACCTTGATCTGCTAATAAGATCTTTTTCCCAATTACTTGATTCCCTTCTAATGTCAGCTGCACTGCTTTTGTTTGTGTACAAACTTCTTAATTTTATGTAAACATCATTTTCCATTTTATCTTCTGTGATCCTCTTTATCTCTTGTTTGGCCATGAACTATCCCTCTACCTAAAGATCTGAAAGGTAATTTTTTCTTGCTTCTCTAATTTGTCTATGGTGTTACCCATATGGAGCTTATCTTGGTACATGGTGTGAAGTACTGGTCTATACCTAGTGTCTGCCTCACTGCCTTCTGGTTTTTACAGAAGTTTTTGTTGAAGAGTGAATTCATATCCCAGTAGGTGAGGTCTTGGGGTTTATGAAACCCAGAGTTGCTTATGTATGTTTGCGTCTGTATGTTATGTACTTAATCTTTTTAACTGATCAACATATTAATTAACAGTACCAAATATTTGTGATGATTTCAGCTTTGCAGTATAGTTTGAGAACTGGTACTGCTTTGTCCTTTTCCTTCTCACTTTTTTTTTCAATTTCCCGTGATATTCTTGAATTGTTGTTCCTCCTTATGAATTTTGTTATTATTTTTTCCTAGTCTGTAAAGTAATCATATGGTAGTCTGACTTCTATGTAATTGAATAAATAATTTTATTTAAGTACCACTGTCATTTTAATTTTATTGGCTTGGCCTACTCATGAGCAGTTAATACTTTTCCAATTATTTTGGTATGCATTTTCATAAAGGCAACTTTGTAGGTAGATTGTCAAGTATTTTGTGCATTCTGTAGTTATCTTTTTTTTTTTTTAGGCAGTTGGGGTTAAGTGACTTGCCCAAGGTTACACAGCTAATAAATGTCAAGTGTTTGGTCTGAGACCGTATTTGAACTCAGGTCTTCCTGACTTCAGGGCCAGTGCTGTATCCACTGCACCACCTACCTTACCCTGTAGTTATCTTTTTAAAAGAATGTTCTAAATTTACTTTTCTCAATTAAATGTAAAAAATAATTTAACATTTGTTTTTATAATTTTTAAATTCCAAATTCACCCAGTCCCTCCCTTGGTTGCTATATTATATATTATAATATATAATATTATGTATTATTATATTTTCATATTAGCCATGCATAAAAAAAACACCACAGACCAAAAAAGCCCCTAAGAAAAATAAAGAAAATTTAAAAAATACACTTCAATCTGCATTCTGAATCCATCAGTTCATGAGGTGGATAGCATATTTCATCATTAAGTCCTTCAAAATTGTCTAGTATAATTGTATGGCCAAGTCATTCACAGTTTATCATTGTACAACATTACTGTTACTGTATATAATGTTCTCCTGGTTCTTCTCCTTCACTTTGCATCAGTTTATATAAGTGTTCCCAAGTTTTTTCTGAAATCATCCTGCTCATCATTTCTTATAGCACAATAGTATTTCATCATAACCATAAACCACAACTTGTTCAGCCATTCTTTGATGGGCATGCCTTCAATTTCCAATTCATTGCCAACCATAAAAGAGCTGATATATATGTATATGTTGTATCCACTTATGTATGTATGCATGCATATACACACATACACAGATATGTGTTTGTGTTTGTACATATAGGACGTTTTCCTTTGACTCAGCAATACTGCTAGAGTATATATACAGTTTTATAGCCCTTTGGACATAGCTCCAGATTTCTCTCCAAAATGGTTGGATCAGTTCACAACTCCACTAAGAGTGCATTAGTGTCCCAATTTTTCCACATTCCCTCCAGTATTTGTCATTTTCCTTTTCTGTCGCATTAACCAGTCTGATAGATGTAAGATAGTATCTCAGAGTTGTTTTAATTTGCATTTCCCTAATCAGTAGTGATTTACCATGAAATCACCTTTTTATACATCCCCTTATCCTATTCCCTCACCTTGCCCTCTAAAAATCCCTTCAGTTATTTTTCCAGTGACATTTTTCACCCTTTCTAAATTCTTTCCATTCTTTTGCCTTTGTTTTATTGCTTCTTAATGTTTCATGGAGTCATTAGCTTCCGCTTTCCCAATTTTAATTTTTAAGGACTTATTTTCTTTAGTGAAATTTTGGACCTTTTTTCCCACTTGGCCAATTCTGTTTTTTTAAGGTGCTATTTTCTTCAGTATTTTTGTGCCTCTTTTATAAAGCTGTTAATTGCCTTTTCATAATTTTCTTCCTTAGCTCTCATTTCTTTTCCCAATTTTTCCTTTACCACTCTTATTTGATTTTGAAAATCATTTTTTAGCATTTATAGGAATTTTTGTTGGGTTTGTGTCCAATTCATAGGTTTGTTCTTTGAGGCTTTACTTGTAGCTGTTTTGACTTCATTGTCTTCTCTATTTGTGTCTTGATCTTCCTTGTCATCATAGTAGCTTTTTGTAGTAAGGTTCTTTTTGTTGTTGTTGTTGTTTATTCATTTTTTCACCCTATTTCTTGATTTTGAATTTTATGTTAAAATTGGGCTCTGTTCACTTCAGGCTTTTTCTGCACTGCTATTTACCAAGGTGGTTCAGGGTCAGGGGGGAGGGTTGGAAATTTTCCAGTGCTTCCAAGGTGTTATAATCTGGGAAGAGTTGTGGTTACTGCTTTCCTGGTCTGTACTTTGGTCCTTACCCAGGAAAGGCCTGTGATCCATTGCCATTGCAATTTGTACTGCTCCTCAGGTCCTTGATCCCTTGGGACTGGAAGTGATTCTGTTCCTCAGGGTCCCTGATCCCTTGGGACCAAATGCAATACTGCCCATCAGAGCTTCTGCTCCCTCTTCAACAAAAAATTCTCTTCTTTGCCACTGAACTGACCCAGAAGTGTGTATAGGCAATGGAGCTACCAAACTGCATCTACTCCTATGTCCAGTGCTAGCATAGAGTTATCCTGTAATCTCTTTCTGACCATTTGCCTGGTCCTCTTACTCTCTCTTACTTGACAGCTCAATGAAGCTGCTGCTACTTCTGCTGCTACCACTGAGTCCCTCCATTGGTGTTTCATCCACATGGGCTCCAGGCCAGCCTATCATAGATCTCTCTTTGAATCTCCCAAGTTCTCTTGAGCTGAAAGAATGTCTCACTCCTTTCTTTTTTTGGCTTTGTCGCTCTAGAATTAGATGTGAGGCATTAGTTTAAAGTTGTTTGGAGAGGAATGTTGAGAGGGCTCAGCTGAGTTTTCTCTACTCTGCCAACCAGGCTCTGCCCCCGCTAATTATATCTATTTATCCTGAGCCATTTGAAGGTGTCAAGGGCTTTGGTGGCGAGAGTTTTCTTTTCTGGTTCTTCATTATATATGACTACCAAGGTAGAGAAGGTTCTAGCACTTACATAGAAAGTTGCCAGGTTAAATCTCCATAGGCTTTTCCCATTGGGTGATAATTCTTGGGCTTACATACATTTTACTGGCACTTGGTCAGCAGATGATTTTGGTATGGGAAATGGCAGGGTTGTTAGTCCACTTCCGCATAAGAATTACCTTCCTCACCACAGGGTGGCAATGGAAGAGTCAGCTTGAAGGTGCAGTTATTTCCAAGGCTCTTGGGCACAGAATTCTAGGCTGTCTTTATCTGAGTCTTAGGGGAGGTGTTGGAGGTAGTTTGGCATTCCTGGCATATGATGCCCTTTCGCCCTTTGTATTTCCCTCAGGGTGCATTGCTCCTCTAGCCAGGCTGACTTTCTTGATAAAGCATGCTTCTCATTGGAAGCTCTCTTCATTGATGAAATCTTGAGTCTTGCAAAATTCCAGCAGTAGATTGCAATGAGCTGTCCAACACTTTCTGCTCCTGAAGCTGTTTCCAGCTGCCACAGGTATGACTTGACACTTCAGAACCCCCTGTTGCTTCTCCCAACTGTTAAGGCAGCTTTGGGATCTCCTGTTTGCCCTCTTCCCACTGCTCAACAGGGAGTAGGCAATCGAGACTTATGACTTCATTACATGGGCCATCAGAGTGATCTATAATTGTGGGGAGGTAATAAGAATTTGCTTGGTGTAGAGTAGTTGTTTTTCATCTTTTTTTATTTTTGTAGTTGTAGTGTTAGATATATTTTTAGTTGTTGTTGATTTGAGGTGTTTAGGGAGTAGCTGAGTCTATACTATCTCCCACTGAAGCATCTTGAGATTGTCTTCAGTTGTTCCTAGCATATCTTGTATAGTATTTACTTTGTTTTTTGTATATCACATTTATATTCTACTTTTATTTATTCCTTTTAAGATCTTCTAGAAAAAAATATTTCTGTGCCATTCTGTAGGTTCTGAGTGTGAGATTAGGTCTACATGAACCACCTAGTATCCAAAATATTCAAGCTGTCAGAATTTTAAAGCTGGAAGATACCTGAGAGAATCCAATTCCCTCATTTTACAGATAGGTCAGTATAAGTTCTATGGCATTTAATCCAGGCTTTTTATACTTTTTTTCCTCTTTTCGAGATCATTTAAATGAAAGCACTTTCTATCTAACTGATCCTTCTACTATAGCAGGTGCTAACTCCTAAAAAATATAAATGATTAAACCACAAATCTGCCTTTCATCTCAGAGACACTTGTAAATTGAGAATATCTACTTATTTGTATGATGTTGAAAATGAAATAGAACCACCATGATTTCCCCAGAAATTACGTTATACTTCTCTGTGATATTATGTAATTCTACAAATGAACCATCAAGTGAGTCATAAATTAACTACCTTGTGAATTTAAAATATTTAGTTCAGTTTACCTCATAAAATTGTGAAGTAGCTAAACAGGTGTTTTGTTGCCTTCCCACTTTCTTTTTTTGTGTTCTTTTTCCTATTTGAGATTGCCCCTCATTTGTCTTCTTGCTTTTCCACTCGAGATATATAGCTACATATATTATAGTCTGTGCAAATCTTTGCTTTGTTGCTGTCTGTCTGGGAGTATGGACACATGCTTTCCTAGACACATATACCTAACATCCTTAAAGAAACTCAGAAGGTAGTAAAAAGAGGGACATTTTTGCCTGATTAAGATGGGGAGTTGTGGCATGGGAGATGGAAATGCTTAGATTGCTTTGGCTTGACTGGTCCAACCATGGAAAATGAGTGCATTCAGAGAAATGTGCTTGGTTTGAAAACAAAATGAGAGCCATTTATACAGAAGAAAGAAAAAGAGGAAGGGTGCTAGGAAACACTTTTGCACCTTGATTAACCATAAATGGAAGGTCTCTCTGTTCTAGTCACTATGCCATAGCACAGAACAGCAGCTGCACAGAGCTATTGGTATACTTCTTAGTACTCAATTTCTTCCTTTCAAGAAATCAAGAAACCTCTGAAATAATTACAGAGGGGGCAGCTAGGTGGCACAGTAGATAGAGCAACAGTCTTGGAGTCAGGAGAACTTGAGTTCAAATGTGGATTTAGACACAGTAGCTGTGTGGTCCTGGGCAAGTCACTTAACCCCGATTGGCTCAAAGAAAGAAAGGTAGAAAGGAAAGAAGGAAGGAAGGAAGACAGGAAGAAAGGAAGATTTATAGAGGCAGCATGCCAAAAAACACTAGAACTAGAATCAGAAAAGGCTGGGTTCTAATACTGAGACACTTAATAGCTGTTAACCCTGGGCATATCACAACCTCCCCGGGTTTCAGTTTCCTCAGATGAAAAATCTGGCTATTAATAGCATCTCCTTCACAGGGCATTGTGAAGATCAAGTGAGATTTTACACACACACAACACACACACACACACACACACACGGAGGCATAAGGATAAGTGCTTTGTAAATTTTAATGCACTGTGTGAAACTTGGTTTGTTTTTGCTAGGCTCGTTTGAGGAAGGAATGATATTCTTAGGTAGTCATCTAAAGGACACCTACCTGCTCATCAGTGGAGTCACCGAGAATACTGATGAATTTGTGATATGATCAATACCAAAAAAAGGAAGGGGAGACATTTATAGAAGAAACCAAATTTGCTAAAATCCAGACAAATTCAAAATAGACCAAAGGACATTGAAAAGAGAGTGACCTTTGTACCATTATCAAGCAAGCAAGCACAAGGATTTATCAAGCAGGTGCTAGATAAGATTCTAGGTACTGGGGATACAAAGACATTAGTGAATTAGTTTCTGTCCCCAAGGGGGTTCCATACTAACAGGGAGACAGATACTGTACAAGACACCAGGGATACACAGACAGAAGAAAGCAGTCCCTGCCCTCAAGGTGCTTATGTTCTAAACAGAAAGAGGACAACATGTGCATTGTGTGTTTTTCCACAACACTAACCATGAAAAGCAGCCCAGGAAGAATTTTGGATTTAGACACAGAAGACCTCTGGGATTGTGGGCAAGTCACTTAATCTCATTTTGTAAATGAGGATAACAATGTTTTCACACCCTGCCTAAGGGGCTGTTGGGAAGAAAAAGCTTGGGTAAACCATAAAACATTATATAAATGTGAACTTTCATTTTTCCTCCCATGGAACCTTTTAAAATTATAAATAAATAAACAGTTCTCAGACTAAAGCCGTAGGAGTAGAGACTTCTGCTGTCACACAAATACCTTGGCAACCAGAGACATTTAGTGTAGTAAATGTATGTCAGGAAAAGAAAATGTTCCCCAGTATAGATGACCAGAGCAGGTCAATGGTGCTTCAGAGCCACTCACCACCCTTGTTGTCCTCTCATAATCAGCTTGTTTGCACTCCTTGTGACTTTATAAAAACCATACTTCATTGTCCCCTGCCACCTCACAATTATTCAAATTGATTTTGAATGCAATAAAACAACCTCATTCAAACTGTGGTGACTGTAAGCGTTTCTCACTGAGAATGGTTTGTATACGGGATACGAAAATATTTTCTTACATGCTTTTAAGACAACAGGTAATATAATCCAATGAAATATTCTCCAAATAAGCAGGATTAGGTTTTACAAACATGGGAATCCTATGGCTATTGTGCTGTCTCATTCCCAATGTGACATCAAGTGCTTAGAAGTCTTTTCAGGTTTTATAGGGGATGTTATTGAATAAAGAAATTTGCAATGGTATCCTACTTGCATTTGTCTCAGTTGACCACATTTTTTTGCTTTTGGAGGATTTAGATTTAAGGTGATTAGGTAGTATGGAAGGCTGTGATGATGAGCATTTAATTAGGCAGAGTCTTTTAGAGGACATCTATTTACTTTCTCAGATATTCTGGGGTTCTTTATTATGAAGTTACTTGAAGGATCCATGATTATTTCACCAGTATAGTGAACTCCTGATGTAGGAGATCACAACTGTTTGATAAGTCCTAAGGAGTTACCTGAGAAATAGGACAGGAACTATTTGCCAAGGGTGGCATAGCTAGGAAGTATCAGTGGCAGACATATTTGAGTTCAGGTCTTCCTTATTTTCAAGCCCAAGACTCTATTCACTATGCTTTGCTGCTGCTTATGAAGGAGAGTTATGGAAATGAAGGGACTGCTGGGTTATCCACAATTTCTGTGCAGGAAGGTGGAAGGGGGAAGAGGATAGAATATCTTGACTTCATCTGACAAGTGAGGCTGTTAGAATTGGAGGATCCTAGCCTAGGAAGGAAAAGTAGAGTCAGAGAAGAGATGTGCTTGGCTAGGGGAAAGGGAAGAAGACTGCAAAATTCAGGCCCAAATCTGCTGTAAAATTTTTAAATGGAAAACTGCATGTAAGGTGGATTTTGTTATTCTGTTTTAGATAATAGTTCTCAGGATCCTAAATACTAGTTCCTAGGATCCATGGCCATAACAATCTACTAGTTCCCAGGATTTCACATTGTACACAATTTCTATTGTGACCATGCAGTGAAATATAATGATGAGATAATGTAAACATTTTTAGTTGTTTTGTAAACAGTTGTTTTGTAAACAGTGTTTTGCACTATGCGGATTCACCATGATATTGCTAAAGTTAATGTAAACTTGTGAGGCTACTGTTGGCAAATTGCCTTCTTTGTGTGCTTCTCTATAAATCAAGTGAGCCCTGGTCAGTGAGTAGGGATTTGGGGAATGTGCCAGCTGAAAGCTGTGAGTGCCTTGACCTGCTCCCATCAAGGCTTGGGGAGAATGGGACAGTGTAATGCTGTGGTTGCCTCAACCGGCCCCCATTGAGGCTTAGGGGGAATGCACAAGCTGGAATTCTGTGTGTGCCTTGATGGGCCCCATCGAGGTTTACAGGAATGTTGTAGGAGTTGGTGTTCCTACTATCAACAGCCCCACTGAGAGAAGAATAAAGTAATTATTTAACCCCTCATTATAGGTCCATTCTTGTCCTTCTCCCTGTCCAGATCAAAAGTGAACCTGTTAGAAGCTGGAGCCGCTGGAGCCCAAAAGCTCCAGTGGTGCCTCCTGCCTGACAGAAACATTTTGGAGCAAGTTAATGAAGGCTAGAAAATAAAGATGTAGGATGCATGCCTAATGTTTGCTTACCTTTCTGGAGTTAGGAATTTCTAGAAGATGGAACTGAGAAACAGAATGACAAACAGAGGAAGACACCCTGTTTGCAAAGCAGGCCCAGGGAGAATCCAGCAGTTCCAAAGGTAGCCAGTTGGTAGGGTTTCTTCTTCACTCAGAAAACTGAGGAGAGAAGGACGACCCCTGATTCAGCGGGCTACTTGAGAACTCTTTCTGGAATCCAGAATATTATTAAAATTAATATACATTCCCATAATCTCCTTTGCATTTGTTTTTATAGAAAATAACCAGTGTCCCTATTTAACATTTTACCATTCTTTTTCTTTTCTTTCTTTCACCATCATGTCTGATATTTCCTACCAAATGAAAGATAGTCAAACTATGGAGTTATAATCATAAACCATTAACTACTAGAATAATTTATTCTACCTTCAGCCAGGTTTCTTCAGTGACCCAAACCTGCTCCTCAGAAATACATTATGTAGAAAGCATATTTAAATTTACTACTAACTCCCCACAGGGAGCACATCTTTTGTCTGTTTTCTAGTAGTGGAAATGGATTGTGTTCTCTGAGTCCCCAGTGTTAAGCAAGCAGTGTACAGGTATAGGATAGAATTTTTATCTTTATAAGACTCATAGTAGTGAGATTAGGTCCAAAACCTCTGCCTCCTTATATGAGCATATAAGCATATAACCAGACGAACCAGTTCATGACCTAAGGACTATTGGACCTTATCATCTGCCCTGCTGCTACTGCATCCTAAGGATGTGTGGGCCTTGCTTCCTGCCTGTCTGTGGTACTCTAAAGACCATTGGGCATTTCTATCATCCTATACATGTTTCTTGACCTAATTAGAATGGGAGTGCTTTGACAGCAGGGACTAGAATTTAAACCTCTTCATAGCTTGGCTTCTTCCTACCTTTCCAGCCTTCTTACACTTTACTGTCCTCCACACACTCTAAGATCCAGCTGACTTATTTGCAAGTTCATTAATACCACACTCCAGCTTTCTGTCTCTGTGCTCACGGATGGTCCCCCATGACTAGAATGTTCTCCTTTCTCTCCTGTTCTTGGTTTTCCAGGCTTTCTTCAAATCCTACTTTCTGCAGGAGGACTTACTTTCCTGGTTCTCCCAGCTGCTGAAGTCTTCCCTTCGCACTGCCTTCTATCTATTCTGTAGGTATCTTGTGTTTACCAAGTTATTTACGTGATCTCTCCCTTATTAGTTTGGAAGTTCTTTGAGGTTGAGAACAGTTTAAAAACAGTTCTATCTCTTAAAAACTTTCTCTGTATCCCCAATGCTTATCATGGCAGCTAGATGGCACAGTAGAGAAAGTGCCTAGCTTGACATTAGGAAGACTCAGCATTTGAACTCGTTCAAATCTGGCCTCAGACACTAACTATATAACCCTGAGCAAGTCACTTAACTCTGTTTTCCTCAGATCTTCATCTGTAAAAATGAGTTGGAGAAGGAAATGACAAACCATCTCCAGTTTTTTTGCTGAGAAAATCCCAAATGGGATCACAAAGAATTAGAGAAGACTGAAAACGGCTGAACAACAAATGCTTATCATATTGCTGGCCAGATTATAAGCACTTAATACATGCTTGTTGATTGAATTTTCCATTTTCAAAACTTAATTATCTGGTACATGGCAAGCATTTAATAAATTCTTTTTCATTCTGTGAGGCACATTAACCCTTTGGTCATTGGAGAGAGCCAACTTCGTCCTTAGTAAACTTGTAAAATAGGCAGTTTGTTTTGGGTGACCATCAGTCCTTCATTTAGCACCTACTTCTTCACTTCTTCACTTCTTCATTTCTCTATCCAGGTGTCCTTACACTGCTTCTAGCTTTCCAAATGCTCCAGACCTTGGGAGTACTTTCATTTCCAGAGAAGTCCCTTTATTTCTGCCCCCAAATATCTGTATTGTGTTTCATTCCCTCACAGCCTTAATAGACAATAGGCAGTTAATCTGATGAACTAGCTCATTCTAGAGTATTAATAGGGCATCAGTGCTTGATTTTTAACTTCTCCCTGATAACATAGCTGTACTTTAACGAAGAATTTCTGGAGTTATAGTATTCAACCTAAAAGAGTGATTATTATAAAGGAATGGAGTAGAAGTAATCAGGTACTGCAGCAGGAGATCTGGGAGATATTTTAGGGCATTTTCTGAGTCTCTCAAATCATATCCTATAAGCAACTGTCCAGTATCAAGATCATGAACAAAGTTCTTCTAATTTTGATCCACTTCAGAGAAATTGACCATTGTCTCAACATTAAGTTTAGATAACTGTCTTTCTGAAATGAAAATGGTTGTTTCTTAAAATCAAATCTTTACAGTGGCTAAAAATAAACCTCAGTCTCTGTCTTGCTCATTTCCATACCTCTTCATAATTGAGTCAATTTTATTTCTGAGAATCGAGCATTTACAATTGGCTTTCAAATTGTCGCTGAGGTAGTTTAATGGATTTTTGACAAAGAAAATTAATGACTGTCCTTGTCATAGGATTTTAGCTGATGGTTCCCAGACACAACCCTGGGTTGAGGTTCAAGTGAACTGGGAGGAATTAACTTGTTCTACCTCCCTGTTTTCCTTCTAACAATTAATATTTGTTTTTGCCATTGTTGTTGCCACCAGGTGGCTGTAGGCAAGTGTGTTTGATATGAAATCTTGAGATAGAAATTCCAAAGAATAGTACTATCTTTCATGCTATTTTTTTAAAAAAAGCTACCTCTCCCCTTTAATAGCATTCTTTTAAAATCTGCTATTTAAAAAAGTTATTTAAAAATATTTCTTTTTAGAAAGATTGCTGGATTTTACTCCAGGAAACATATCTTTGAATCCTCACCAGCCACTTATCAGTTATGTGATCTTCAGCAAGTCATTTCCCCTATGTGGGACTCAGTTTCTTCATCTGAGGAATGGGGTTAGACTCTGAAATCTAAGGTCCTTTCAAATGCTAAAACTTTGTGATCCTCCTTCTAATAACGATTTGAGATACTGTGAGAATTTATATAATAATAAAATTTAAGTACATAGTAGTATATTACAATAAATGTAACATCTGTTCGTTGGGTAAGGAGGGCAGAAATCTGGTTATGGCATCAGGAATGCAGAACAAAGGTCATCATATTCCCTTGCCCCATTATAATGTTGCTAAGTGAAGCTTTATGAACATTTGCATGATTCTGGCACTAGCTGCCAGGCGCATGCTAGAATTTGGAAGAAATTTATTCACTACAACTAGAATATCAAATGTTTCTGGAAGGGTTCACTGTGAAGAAAATAGAGGTTGCCAAAAAAGACAGACAACCCGAGGAACTCTTTGCTGTGCTGGCTAGGTGAAGATGGGGGCCTGACTCATAGAAGAACTAAAAAGAAGATGGAGATATTGACCTAATGGCAAAAGAACTCATAAAAGAATTCCAAATATTCTCTGTGGGGAAGCAGCAGCCCAGCAATAGCAGTTTCATGAAGAAATAGCAAATGGAAATACCTCAGTGAAGAAATAAAAGTTGGCAACAGACACAGTACTCTAGGCAGAAAAAGCATCCCAGCAGCAAATGATACTAGCAGCACTATTGCAAGTCAACACGTGGCATCTTTGGAGGTAGAAAGGTATTCCGTCTCAGATTAAATCCTAGGAGTATGAATTCGATGGGATGGTACTGCATGCTCCTTCTCCTGCTGGTGGTACAGGTATTGATGGTAGATTATGTCCCTATTTCCATGGGGGAATTTTACTTTTTACTTACTTTGATATTATGTTTAAATTGTATGTCTTTTACTTTGAATTGCTATGTAACCTGGTTAGGTCTGGCGAAAGAGAAATACTGGATGGGGTAATCATGAGCTCTAGATTTGAATATTTGCTAACCCATAAAATACCTTCAGTGTAGGAAGATTTTTCAGGGGATCCTGCCAGAAGACCTTGGGCTACATATATACATATAAATAGTGCTTCTGAAGTACTTGATGCTTTTAAAAAATTCCCCATGAAATTTTATTTTCTCAACTAGAGTATGCAATTCTACAAACTAAGCCTATTTAGTTTCATTTCTCCCTTAGGCTTGACCACAATGCACTGCTCCTTTGATTCATTTATAAATTTCAAGGGAAAAAAGTGTGACTTATACTCTTCGGAACTATCCCTATTATATATTGATAACAAAACTGACCGGTAATCAGGGATGCGCTGGAGTTAGTGTGAATTGACTTAGGAAAGCCAGTTGTTAAATTTTCAGAGCGAGCGTTTACACCTTGTGAATTAGCAATGCCTATAAACCAGGGTTTTACTAGGTGATACTTGATAATATCAAGGTGATACTAGATGAGACTTATTATTTTGTTGGTTGTCTAGAATGAAGAAAGTGCTAAAATGTTAATAATGGAGATGAATGTACATGCCACTGCCTGTAGTATAGATGGTACAGTGAGATCTTTGCAACCGAATGTCTTATTTCAGTTTTGGTCCTAAGATAAATGACAGCACAAGTAACTTCTAGGAGGTAATTAGTCCCAACCAGAGCAGCACCTAGAATAATAGCACCAACTTCCCAGGCTTGTTGTGAGGATCAAATAGGATAATATTATTAAAGCCCTTAGCATAGTGCCTGGCACATAGCTATATGAAAGCTTGTTCTCTTCACTTTTCCCCTCCTCAATTCTGTCCCTCCCTTCTACCCCACCCCCACGCCCCAGACCATCAGACTGGTTTCAAGTGGCTTGTGAAATTAGGGTCTAATGCTGCTGTATTTTCAGGAGGAGATAAGTTGAAATGGATCCATTTTTCAAATGCCTTAGTCTGAGATATCTTCCCAAGGAAGTTGTGTTTGCACATAGCAGCTTACTAGCCAGAGCAAGAAGACATCACATCTTGGTTGGCAAAATGTCATCAACCTGCCTGACCCTCCCCTCCCCCACCTCCCCCACCTAAGTTGCACCTTGTGAATCTGCCTGGCATTTTTGTCAGCTGCTATCAATACATGCCATTATTCTGTCCTGCTGGGGTGGCAGGAAGGGGAGGGATAAAAGCAGACAAACCTGAATAATTTTCACCTACATAAGAGATACTTAATCAACATTTGTTGAATAACTAGAACAAGATTAAGTGTATCTAAAAAGGAAGGTAAGAAATAAGGGCTTTTAGATATGAGGTGTGAACAGATTGCTATACTTGGTCAATATGATAACAGCTTAGAAAATTAGCTTGTTAAGTCAGATAAATTGATATCACAGGGGACAACATTCCTCTGTGGGCATATTTCCATATCTGTAAAATAAGGGGGTTACATTAAATAATTTCTAAGGTTTAGATCCAATCCCAGACACTAGCTGTGTAACCCCTGGGCAAATTACTTAATTTCTCTTGACCTCAGTTTCCTCATCTGTAAAATAGGTATGATAATAGCATCTATCTTGTAGTATTGTTGTAAAGATTAAATATAAATAACACATGACACATGTAACATATGCAAAGATCTTTGCAAATAGTAAAGTGCTATGTATTGTAGTATTATTATTATTACAAAGAACAAAAGAGCCAAAATAAAAATAAAGTGAAGTAACCATATTATTTTCCTTTAGATTTGTATCCTGCATGGAATACTGTGCAAAGAACAGTGAGACTAGGAGTCTAATTTGGATTCTAGTTTTGGTTTTGCTGTATGACCTTGAATAAATCATTTAACTTCTCTGATTCTCTTTTCCTCATCTTCAAGTGGAGGGAGAAGGCCATCCTGTGAGCTTCTCTTGACAGAGTTAACACTTTGACAAGCCTAATGTCTTGTTAACAAGGAAGTCTCTTGTTCTTTCCTCTTAATGTTAATTCCTTATTAAGGTATGGACTCCCCTGGCCCTGGGTCCTCACTGGCCCATTGACATCACATTAAGGATTACTAATTAAGCCGTGTTTAGTCATTCACAAAGCAAACCAGAGCTGAGATAGTAAGACACATGTAGGCTTCACTCTCCTGGAAGGAAGGTTGCATTGCCTAATGACCTGCAATCTCTCCATGAGTTAGGGTCCCAGGAGAGGAGTAAACCATATAACACCAGATATGGTAGTAAATGAAAGCAGTGGCATCGCAAGGGGCTCCTGGACCAGGGAGCAGTTGGAGCTGAGGGGAAACAAGAGATAGAGGTATGATGTAGAGCAGAGTGTCAAACATGCAGCCCACAATACTCGCAAATGTGAGCCAAACAGATTAAAATCTAATTGGGAAATTAACAAAATAAATAAAAAATAAAATAAAGCATAGATAATATGAGTATGCAGCTTTCTAAGTCAATATGCAGTCTGCAGGGATCCTTGTGTATGGTATACTAGCTTCCATTTGTGCTTGAATTTGACACTACTGATGTAGAGGAACAAACCTGGACCCTCTCTTCCTGATGAGTTCTATGAATAATGCAGTGACCATCTACTAATCTTGAATGTTTTCCTTTTGGAAAGTACTTCAACCATAGGATAATATGATAAATCTGCAGAATAGTATAGGTAGCTAGGGGCAGTGAGGCTTACTGGAAGAGGGCTTGATTCTCTATAGCAGACTTTTGAACACTATGACCTGAGGGCCAAATCTTGCTCACTACCTATTTTTGTATGGCCTGTGAGTTGCAAATGGTTTTTACATTTTAAAGTACAATAAATACAATACAATAATACAATAATACAAATACAATACAATAAATACAATAAAATAAAATACTTTATTTGAAAATACAAAAACTATTCTTAGCTTGTTGCCCATGTAAAAATAGGTGGTTGTTTGGTCTCCCTATGGCCATGGTTTGCCAAGCCCTGCAGTAGAATCTAGGGATGATGTATCCTTTCTCACTGTGAGAGACAGAACCTCAACGTTAGGATAACACTTTCAAAATGGAGAGCAATATAGACTCCTGAGGAAGGTAGAGGCCCACTGGAGAGGTAATAACAGTAGTTTTGTTTTCTTATGGGTTCAGGTGCAAATTCTTTGACTTCGAATTTTCTGTGATATTAAATAATGTCAGTCTTATATTTGCCTGAGTGTTTACATGAGAACTGAAAGCCTTGTCTTAGAAGGAAAGCACTCAAATTCTGATGTTCTCATTGAGAACCTTGGTTGGGGACATGAGCCAAAGAGAGTACTTTGTAAAAAACCTCCAAGATGAAACCCTGTCTTGTAAACCCAGAGCCTTTATTTTGGGGCTATAGATTCCATGTAAAAAGTGGATCATCCTCATAAATCTATTATGAGTGGGAAAAAAGTGCTTTGTAAATGTAGATTCTAAAGGAAAACTTTATAATGACCTTTCCTTAATTTGTCTTGAGACTCTTCCCAAACATGACTTATTTTTCTTCACTGACAATCAGTTTGTCATTTTCTGGTTGGCCAGTCTCTTTCATGGCTTCCTAACATCAAGAGGCATTGTGATACGGTGGGAAAAGTGTAGGATTTAGAATCAAGAAGAGATGAGGCCAAATCCTACCTCCAACACTTACCAGTGTTGGGCAAGTCATTTGACTTCTCTGTGCCTCAGTTTCCTCATCTATAACATGAAAAACAATACCAGTAGAACATTACCTTCCAGGCTCAAATAAGACAAGGTATGTATTGGGCTTTTTGAACCAGGAAGTGTTATATAAGTGCTAGTTGTTATTAGTAATAGCAATATTTTGATTCAATCTCAGTCCCTCTGAATTTCTAAGTTGGGGCTCAGGATGTTTCTTCTCTAAGCAGTCACATTTGAGAATAGCATCATTAACTCCTCACATTCCTTTAACAATGAGGAACAGGATTATTGTTCATTATTTAATTGTTTAGTCATGTCCAACTCCTCATGATTCCATGGACCATAGGATTTTCTTAGCAAAGACACTGGAATGGTTTGTCATTTCCTTCTCCAGATCATTTTACAAATGAGGAAGCTGAGGCAAATAGGGTTAAACAACTTGCCCAGGATTATACAGTTAGTAAGTGTCTGAGGCTGGATTTGAACTCAGGTTTTTCTGAATCCAGGTCCTGTACTTTATCTACTGCACCACCTAGCTACAGGGCTATTAACTAATTACAATTCCAGCATATGTAAATGAAATCTGGCAACAATAAGGTGTTTAAGCTATTCCCTCACATTGGTAAAATATTGTCTGCCTGTATTTCATTTATAAAACACTTTGGGCTACTCTACTTCACTTTTTGTGATAAAATCAACAAAATACTTGCCTTTTTTATTCTTAAAGGAAGACTGGACTACTTTCCCAGCCCCAGAAATGCCATAAGGGATGAGCAGCTAAATTTTATGTGTTTCAGTAACAGACATTTCATCTCAGAAGAAAATTTGTTATTGAATAAAATTGAACTTCCGTGCTCTCTCTAAACTCTCAATTCTCCTTTCTCTTATTTCTGTCTTGATGTTTTGGAAGAACATTCTCCCAAACTTCCAAACCACTTGCCCCAGTTTTAACCTAAACCTTTTTTCCTCTCTTCAAAGACATTAACACATATGACTCCTTCCCTGTCTTCCTCAGTTTTTCATAGGATTTAGATCTAGATGAGAGTTTCCAGATCATAATTTTATAGATCAGGAAACTGAGGTCCAAAGATCCTTAGTGGGGTCACACACAGAAGTAAATAGTAGAGATAAGGTATGTACCTAGTCCTCTAACTAAAACCAGTGCTTTCCTCACTATACTATGCTATCTTTAAGACAAAGAGATGTCTCCTGTTATTTATTGGCAATATAGGAGGATGTCTGGGCTATTGAAAACCTTTTAGCTCATCATTACATTTGCTCATTAAATTATTAGTAACTGGGTTGGTTTGAAATGGTGATCTGTGGCTCTCAATACTTTTTCGGCAGTAAGAAGGCTTCTAGTAATAGAATAATGGCTTGAATTAATATGGTACTTTATATTTTATAAAGTTATTTTCTTACCACTGACTTGTAAAGTAGGCAATACAAGTATTACTTCACTGTTAGAGCTCTCCTACAGTAGATGGAACTGTCTTATGAAGTAGGGAGTCCCTAGTAACTACAAGAGGCCACATTTTAGAGAGGAGGATGCAAGGCTCAGAAAAACTAAGTAAGGCTTGTACAAGATTATATATGTAGTATCTATCAGAACCAGGATGCACACTGTAACTTGGTTCAAAGTCTGTTGTTTTTTATATAATCCCACTATGCTTATTTATTTTTAAATTTTATTTGTTATTTATTTTTTCTGATCTTAAGAAATAAAACAAGCATTTCCATAACATAGAAAAAAAAGATGATTGTACATGAAACTGCAAATCTATTACTCACAATTTGCTGTTTCTTTTAAATATGTAATAAAGTTATCATGTAACTTTGTTTTTTCCTTTTTTCTTCCCTCTCCTATTCCTTCCCCATCCTAGAGACACAAATATACATACATACATACATACATGTGTGTGTATATGTGTGTATGTGTGTAAACCATTCCATATGTATTTCTGTGATAGACTCCTGGTCTCCCTTTGAACTTCTTTTTAAAAAATATTTTGTCTTTTGACTCACACATAAATTGTATTTAAGTGAGTCAGAGTTGAACAAAGTTATCTTCCTCACTCTCTTCTAGAGTCATCAAAGTCCAGTGGCAGGACAAGAGTCAAGATGACTGGTGAAGGCCCAGGATGCAGTGGATGACCTTGGTGTCTTCAATGTCTGACTAAGCTCTAAGTGCCTCTTTCTGCATGCCTTTGTGGCCTGTTAGAACAAATTGTCCGCATCTATTTATTCCACTAGGGAAATCTTCAAATGCAGAGGTAGACACCTCTCTATCTCACCAATGGGTTTGAGGCCTGTTAGTTACCCTTAACCTTGTTTAGCCCATTTGCTGAGACAGTTTACTGGGGTGTGGCCACTGCACATGCTATGGCTTCTTGGAGCCACAGATGAAATTCAGGTGATAGGTGGACACCAAAGGATGAGCAGCCCTGAAAAGGCTTGACAAGCCCTCCATGAACACCCCATACAACCTCAGGAACTACTCATCTTATTTAAATCATGGGGTCATATAGTTGGAAGGAACCATTAAAAGTCACCTCGTTCAGCTTCATTCTCACTTCTGTAATATCCCCAGCGAGTTGCCATCCAATCTTTGCTTGAACTCTTCTACCAATGAATGTTGCCTCACATAATCTGTGCTTTTAGGGTTAGACAGCTCTAATTAAAAGCCAAGATTTGCTGCTATTATTAGGAGTAAGTAATTTGACTTCTCTTTCAGTGCACCAAGACCTTCCTGTCAGGTCTGGCTCTACACATAGGTGGGTATGTATTGGATATAATTTACAGGAATATGAAAGTTGCTGATTGCAAATATTTTTAACAGCTGCTACAGTGTCTGTAATTCCTGCCTTGTCATTCCTTATATTAAGGCATTAAAAGCCATTTTTACATTAAACCTGATCTTTACCCATTAAAACAGCATAAATTCATTAATGCATTTAGTTCATCAATGAGTAGGCACACCTGCATTTGAAGAAATACTCTTGCCAGCCATCATGCTGTCTTCAAACACAGACCAGTCCATGACAACCCAGACCACCTCTCTGTGTACTTTCCCTATCCTCCTCTACCCACCCCACCTTGCTTTTCAGTTACTCTTTATGTATTTTCTTTCTTAGCACGTGCTTGGAATTTAGTAAGCACTAACTAGCTTAGAAGACAGGAGGGATAGAAATGGGCCAGATTATGAAGAGTTTTGCTCAGGGATGCAGAACAATGGGTGGATGGTGCAGGGAGGCACAAGATCTCTCTGTCTCTGTTTCTTTATCTCTCAGAAAGAACTTTCTAATAATCAGAGTTGTCTAAAAATGAAATGGGCTTCTTTGGTTGATTTCCCCTTCATAGGGAGTATTCACACATAGACTGCTTGCCTACTTATCAGGGATGCTGTAGTGAGACTTATTTTTCAGATGGGGTTAGATGAGTTGATCTCTGAAGTTCCTTCCATCTCTGATATTTTAAGATTCCTCAATTCTAATTGCAACAGGGTGCTGTTGGAAGAGAGAAAACATTTTCAAAAAGATCAGCTTTCTTTGAATATTCTTTTCCTAAAATGTGCCCAGTGAATTGAATGTTCAACTATGTCAACAAAAGGTCTGCATCATCAAGAAATGGAAAAGAGCAATGGACAGGGAGTCAGATGGCCTGGCTCTGCTGCTCACTAATTGTGGGCTTTGAGGGGGAAGTCATTTAATCTTGGAGGCTCAGTTTCTTCATCTGTAAAATGGAGATAAATACTGTCTGCCGGGCTTATCTCATGAGGTCATCATGAAGATAATTTGAGATAATATTCTATATGCAGAGCACTTTGTGACCACAAAGTAGTATATAAATATAATTTATTATTAGATGCCCAAATGTACATTTTTACTTGTTTGAATATTTCAATGGAAAATAAGGAAAATCATTGGCTTAAAGCAAATGGAAAAAATTTCATTCCAATCAGATAAATATGCATCAGCTTCAGTACATATTCTTAGATTGGGCTCCCCACCCCAACCTCCTAAATTTAACCAACTGGAATTCTTTTTAAAGTAATATCTTATTCAGCCTTTTGAAATGATTTGGCTTTTAGTGGGAAATCTGCACTTTATCATAAAAACAGAACCCAACATTCTCAGCTTAGTTATTCTCTGAAGAAAGCAGTTTTAATTTTTTTTTGTACTGTATGATTAGCATATGTTAAAGATCTATTCCAGAAAATTACCTTCATTCTAAGAAAGTTGGAGGCAAACAGATGTATGGAAGGCCAGAGGAATATGAAACATATGACCTTCATTTCCCCTGTAAGGAATGCTGTGTGATGATAATGTCGATATGATGAAACTTTCAATCTGTAATATCATTAAACTATGAGATATTAAAGAAAATGTCATCATGCCGTGTAGGGTATTAGAAAGAATATTGGCTTTGGAGTCAGAGGGGCAGGGTTCAAATCCCATCTCCAATGATTATTGCTTTTGTGTCCTTCTGTAAATCATTTAATTTCCCTGGGTCTCAGTTTCTTAATCTGTAAAATGATGGTTTGAACTAGAAAGCATTGAGGGTCCTTTCTAGTTCTACAAGTAAGATCTCATGATCTAAAAGAATGTAATTATACCTTTATTTTGTATAACAGATGCCCTCCTCAGACCTTATACAAAGAGATGATAAGATCATAGAATTAGAGCTGAAAGGGAACCCAAGGGCATCTAGTCTAATCCCCTTATTTGACAGATGAGGAAACTGAGGACCAGGAAGTATAAGCAACTTGTTCATGGCCACACAGGTAGTAAGCATCAGAGGATGGAATTTTAAACTAGCTATCCTGATCACAGGCCAGCTAACTGGTGCATCGGATAGAGTGCCATGCCTGGAGTCAGGAGGATTCATCTTTGTGAGTTCAAAACTGGTCTCGGACACTTACTAGCTGTGTGACCCTGAGCAAGTCATGAACCCTGTTTGCCTCAGTTTCCTCATCTGTAAAATGAGCTGGAGAAGGAAATGGCAAACCACTCAGTATCTTTGCCAAGAAAATCCCAAATGGGGTCATGAAGAGTCACATACAACTGAAAAATGACTCAACAACAACTTCTGATTGCCAAGTTAGTGGTCTCTTCTCTATAACGTGCTACTATGTATATCTCATTATGCAATGATAGTACTAAAGTCTGGACAGGAACTTCAGAGACTGTCTACTCCAACCCCTTCATTTTGTGAATAAGAAAACTGATGTCTAGAGGAGGCCTAGCACTCAGAATAAACCTAGACCTTCTGATTCTACATTCAGTGAGCGGTCTTTGGAACTATACAAAGATAGTTTGTTATCAAATGACAAAGAAGAAGAAGAAGAAGAAGAAGAAGAAGAAGAAGAAGAAGAAGAAGAAGAAGAAGAAGAAGAAGAAGAAGAAGAAGGAAGAAGAAGAAGAGAGAAGAGAGGAGGAGGAGGAGGAAGAAGAAGAGGAAGAGGAAGAAGAGGAGGAGAAGGAATAAGAGTAAGAATTCAAGTCACATTTTAAATACTATAAGGCAGCTTTGTTATTTTGAGAAACGTCAGGGTGCATCTTTTTTGTAAGCTGAAGAATCCTTTAATAATACAAAAGTCATCATCATATATCTTTTTACAAGAAATTAATATTGATTTTTATAAATATCATGTTTGCCTAAATCAAAGCATAACAATGAAAGGCCATGCTACATAATGATGACCCCTTTCTAATATGAAAAAAAAAAGTTTCATAGGCCCCCACATGTTAGTGGTTGTACCATTAGTACACATTGACTGAGAAAATCCATGATGGAAAAAAGTTAGTAGGGATCCCATAATGCCTTTCAATGAATTTGTATTTTACTAATGGTAATTCAATTCAACAAGTATTTATTTCCTACAATATGCTAAGCACTTTGCTTGGTGCTAGGAATACAAAGGTAAAAATGAAATAATTCCTGTCATCAAGAAGATTATATTCAAGTTCTTGGAGAAGACAATATGTAGTGAACTGAGAAACAAATACAAAATATACAAGATAATTGAGTGGGAGGTTTGAAGCTGTAATACCTATAGGAATCAGGAACAACTTTTGTATACATTTGAAAAAGAGCAACACAGTATTTGCGTAAGACGTTCAGGCTACAGGAGATATGCTTATTTCTTTATTCTGAGTCATTTAATGAGATGGCAGATGCTGTTTTATGACTTAAAGGTTCACAGATCTTTGTAATAACTTCAGGGGCTTTTCAGGATCCATGGTCCACAGATTGGGACAAATGGTATAGTGGAAAGAACACTGATCTTGGATGTCAAAGATGTCAGTAGAGGTCCAAGGATTGCCATTTATTTGTTGTATGATGTTAGCCAAGTCCCTTAACCTTTCTGGGACTCAGTTTACCCTTAAGTAAAATGGGGATAATAGCTGCCATACCTACTTCGTAGGGTAATTTGATATTTCTTCTTAGGAGCAGATAATATGTATAATGTACCATATGTTATTATTTAATGCATGCATGAGTATGTTAATGTACTTGAATGAAACAGGCATAGTCAGGTACCATAGTCAGGCACAGTTTGAGTAAATTGATTTTAATTCAACAAGCCTTTATTAACTGTTTTACCAGTCTGGCTACCAGGACCAAAGACTAGTCCCTAGAAGATTTAACATTTTCATTTCTGAAAATCCTGTCCAGGCTCGCTCTGTTCATTTTACTCCCTTACCATCTTCTTGTCAGCTACCTTTCTGCTCTCTGCTGTTTTTTCCTTTCAATCCTGAAAACATAATCAAATAAATGTTGCCATTGTCAGTAGAAATGATGTGTCAGTTTTTTCCCCCATGGCTCCATTCACCATCCCCATAACTTTCCAAACCAAAATACTATATCCCAAGTCACCACTTCCATATATATATATACATATACATACATACATGTATATACACATGTATGTGTGTGCTGTGTGTGTGTGTGTGTGTGTGTGTGTATAGTTGCCATCTTTTAGAATATAAGTTCCGTAAGGACAGAGACTGTTCTTCATTTTGTATTTGCGCTCAACCCAATTCATGGTTTTTTTTCACTCATTAATTCCACACTATGTACAAGACACTGTTTTGACTGACACCCCAGAAATAGTTCCAAGCATTAGGGTTTGCCAGGTAGGAGCAGTCTACTCACTGTTCTCTCAGTCTTTCAGGTTGGGCTATCAGAATCAAATATAATTTTTTTTTTAGCATCTATTATAGTGTGGCTAAAGAATTGTAGAAAAGTAGAGATCTCAAAATAAGGAACAAAGAGCTCAATCACAGCCCTGGTAACCTAAATAGAAATTCATCTCCAAAAGGCTTAAGTTGATGACAGATTGCCTTCCATGGAGTAAGAAGCACAAGTGCCCTCCTCAGTTATTGTGACTGAAAACACTTATTTTCATCTTGTAGCAGCTTTCACAAATTGCAAGCTGTGCATTTTTGTACAACTCTGAACTGGTTGGAAAATGTTACTCTATTTTCAGTACTAACTGAACAGTTGAATGTCCTTCAACGTTTAAAAAACCATGGCCACTGTGACCTACATCATGTTGATTGTTGCATATATCGTATATGGTGTTTTCTTTCATGTTTCATAATGATAACTGGAAACTAGGGGGGTTATTTCTTTATTTTGAGGAACCAGTTACCCTTTGGGTTTAACCATGAAAGAGAAAATAGTGTCATTTGTGAAATTGTGAAAAATGAGTGTTGGGAACAAATGGTGTTATTGCTTAATTGTTAATCAAAGCCATAGTGATGGAGAACCTCAGCTTTTCTTGCAGTTAGATTCAGTGAACTTTAGAGCTAGAAGGCATAGCATCATTATATTTCAAGCAAGGAAGGATCTTATCATGCCTGTAGTCCAACCTTGTCCATTTATAGACAATGAAACTTTGAAAAGCTGAGTGACCTGCTTAAAGGTCACAAATTGAAGAGTTGGAATTTGAACCTAGTTCTTTGACTCCAACTTTGACTCCAACTTCCTATCATATCAACTTGCCTTTCAATTTAGGAAAGGATCTAGAAACAAAAAGAAACAGAGCTCATCTTGTCACAAGATCATAGGAACACAGATTTTTTTCTTTTTTAAAAATAATATTTTTTCTAACTACATGTAAAAACAATTTTTAACATTAGTTTTTTTTGAAAAAAAATTGAGTTTCAGATTTTCTCCCTCCCTCCCCTCACCTCCCTCCTCCCTAAGATGATAAGCAACTTTATATAGGTTAAGTATGTGCAATCATATAAAATATATTTCCATGTTAATCATGTTGTGAAAGAAGAAACAGGCCAAAGGGGGAAAAACCCACAAAAAATGAAGTGTAAATAGTAGGCTTTGATCTGCATTGAGACTCCATCAGGAACACAGATTTTAGAACCAGTTGGAGGAGACCTTACAAACTATCTAGTCCACTCCTCTAATTTTACAGAAGAGGAAACTGAGGCTCAAAAGACCTCAAAGGCCCAAGGTCAAACACTTTTGGTATCAGAGCCTGGATTTAAACCCAAGTCATCTGATTCTAAATCCAACGTTCTTTCCACTTCACCACACTACCTGCCTCCTCCTTCTAATGCTGATTTGGGAGCTAATCTGGGACTCTTTTTCTTCTTCCTCTTCAGGTCCAAAACTGATTGCATACCTGAAGGTCTAGGTTACCCAGAGACCAAACTAGAGGGCACATTTAGAAAGTTTTGACTATGTTATGAGAGACAGCATGCTATCATAGAAAGAAGAGTAGCTTGAGATTTATTAAAAAAAAACACCCAAACAAAAGACATTTGGTTTAAATCCAAGCTCTACCACCTAGTTGGCCTTGTAATCATGAGGAAATCACATAACATCACTGTGTATGTGTGTATGTGTGTAAACCATTCTATACATATTTCTATGATAGACTCCTTGTGTCCCTTTGAACTTTTTAAAAAAAAATATTTCCTCATCTGTAAAAGGGGAAAATGATATTCATATTACCTATATCATAGATAGATGCTGGGAGATGGCAGTTTATAAATTTTTAAGCACTATAGAAATATGAGTTATTAACCTTGCCTATCCCTCCTGCATAGGAGATAATGCAGTCCCTTATCAGGTTTTCATCTGTAAAATGATACGAGTGATACTACCTATCAGTTTGTCTGTGTGTGTAAGGAAAATGATTTGTAAACTTAAATTACTATTAAAAAGTGACCTATTGACGCTTTTAAATATAAGCAGTTTCTGTTTCATTGGAATGAGATGCTTCTTGTGTTCACGTTAATAATAACAGTGATAACATAACTAATTGGAAGAGGGCTTTGTGATCATCCTTTGCTTCGATAATAATGATAACTCATGTTTACATAGCACTTTAATATTTGCAAAATGTTTTTTTTCGTATGACCTTGACAGGTAGGTAATGCAAGTATTATTCTTCCCATTTTAAAGAAGAGGGTATGACTTGCCCACGTTTACATAGCAAGTGTCAGGCTTAGAACTCAGATGCTCTGGTTCAATGTCTAGTGCTTTCTCTTTTCACTATGTAACTAGCCCTAAAATTAATATAGCAATAGGATTTTTGAAGACAACAATAATTACATTTTAGATTTGTGAAGCATTTTATGCTTATCAAACCATTTTCATATACTTTATTTCATCGGACTGCTAACATTGTAAATTATCATTTACAAATGAACAATTTTTTTTTGATTGAGTTGAAAGCTACACAATCTTTTGCATATATCTCTAGAGGGGAAACAGGGAAGAAGGGAATGGTATTTAACTATGTGGGGTGGTAAATTTAATTTTCACACTTATTTACAAGGCTAAATTATGAATGTAATTATGCTGTAAAGTCACCCAAAATGTCAAAATTCTAATTTAAGAAATAGAGAAAAACAATCACAATTCCAAGAACTGGGAATGGCCAAAGTATTTAGTTTGATTCACACTTTCACAGCTCTGATTATTTAGATCATTTAGTTCCTGCACTCTTACTTCTGCTCTCATTATCCACATAATTTAGGAAAAAAATAAGTGTTTTGACTTGAATTATGAAGACTGGCCATCCGCAATGCTTGATCTAACAGGGAACTGTTAATCATCTTGCCACAACATGATTTTCAGTAAACACCTGGCATGCCTGGTTGTGTGGCAGCTGAGATAAAAGGTTGAACTTAGGCTCTGGAAGACATGGGTTTAAATCAGGGTTCTGACACTTTAGTAGCTGTGTCCCACACAGCTGTCTAAGGTTTTAAATTATAGAAAGGGCCTCATCTTTACCTTCTGGCTTCCTTTGAGTCCCAGCTAAAATCCTACCTTCTACAGGAAGTCTTTCCTAATCCTTCTTGGAACTAGTGTCTTCCCTCTATTAATTATTTCCCATTTATTCTGTATGTGGCTTATTTGTACATATTTGCTTCCTTATCATCTCTCTCGTAGGCTGCAAGCTCCTTGAGGACGGGGACTATTTTTTATATGTCCTCAGGACTAACCATAACATTTGACACGTAGTGGGCACTTAATAAGGGCAGCTATGTGGCGCCATAGTGCATAAAGCACTGGGCCTGGAGTCCAGAAAACTCATCTTCCTGAGTTCAAACCTGACTTCAGATACTTACTGTGTGACACTGGGCAAATCACTTAACCTTATTTGCCTCCGTTTTCTCATCTGTAAAATGAGCTGGAGAAGGAAATGGCAAACCACTCCAAGAAAATCCCAAATACGGTCATGAAGAGTAGGACATGACTGAACAATAACAGGCACTTAATAAATACTTAATGACTGAGTGATGGTTAAACTTGCCAAATTTGTTTCTTGGACATATGCTTGATTTGTATAAGATATTCCCATGTTTCATGAGAAAGAATGGGGCAGTTTGGTGGCCTCTACAGAGCAAGACTGTGGTCCTTTGGGGAAGGATGACTCATCTTCCAAGCAGATTTAGATATACCCCTGGGTCCATGGCAAAGCATACATCACCCTAGTTGTGTTAGAGTCCATGACTACTTTGGTCACTGAAAGGCCAGAAACAAGCTCTAGAAAAGAGGAGTCCCACAATTTCACAACTAGGTAAGTGAGATAGGAATGGGGGTCACTACATGGAAAAAACAGTCCATTCTTGATGATTCTCTACTATTGGTGATTCTCTATATGTAAGCAGAGACCAGAGAATAAACAGACAAAGGGGAAATCCCAAGATTTGTACCTCATGCCAAAGCCACAGATTGTTCTGGGCAGAATTTAAAAGCATTGGGCAGACTTAGAAAGGAAAAACATGATATAGTGGAAAGTGTGATGGCTTGGGAGTCAGTTGGCCTGGATTTAAGGCAGACTCTAGCATTTGCTACAATTTGGGTAGGTCATTTTACCTCTCTAGTTCTTAGTTCTTTTCATCTGTAAAATGACAAGGAGGCCTCTGAGGTCCCATCCAGCCTTACACCTATGATCCTATGATTTTTATAGAAAATGGATACTGGTAGTATCTTGTCAAGAACAGTGGAACAAGCTATGAGAATGGTCCAAGGAACCCTGTGGTTGATCCTCACGAAAGAACAATCTGTAAATTCTCATCCTGATAGTAACATGGCATAGGAAAATAAATTACCATTGGGATAATATGTAACTTATTGCAAAATACATGGTTTCCTGTTCTTTTGGTTGAAACTTTCCTATTGTACATCGTGTTCAGCTGGGTTACAAATATGGAGTTGCTACTGGCCTTCCAGAAAACCTGGAGAAGAGTTTTTCTCAGGTTTTTTGTTAGGAGCTCTGGCTCCCATGAGATACCACCAAACATAACCTGGGCCTTATTAGCCAAAAGTACCCCTGACACAAGGTTTGGGCTATATTAGTCACCATATAGTTTGAAGAGTGACCAAAAAACCGCAATAAAAAAACCCACTTTAATCAGTGTCATTGATGAATCAAAAACTTTACAAATTCACTAGTAATTAGAAGCATAGAACTTCAGAGGTGGAAGGGACCTTAAAGATCATATAGCCTGACCCTCTTATTTTTAGCATGAGAAAAGAGAAGGCCATAAAGGGGACATCCCTTGGTCAAAGCTACACAGCTAGGAAGCAATAGAGCTGGGACTCCCTTGTATTTCCTCTCCTGCATCTCTTGAGTCTATTTTCAGTGCATCACATGTCCTCTAGATAAATTGGCATTTTTCTTGATGAATAAAATGAAGACAGAGCCAGCTTTCACCAAACAAGTATAGGCAGTTTAATATATGCTCCATAAAACCCAACTTTCTTGAATTCTCATTTCTTACAACTATCTATTATACTCACTTTGAGGTTGAGAGGTCTTGCTGTCTCTCTAAAATACTTTCCAATTTTTAAATCTTTGTAAGTTTCTATTTACTGCCTTGTAAAGCTGTTACCTTCATAGAAGCCTCAATTCATCATTGCATTATTTATTTGAACAAGAGTACTTTCCATTTTCTGGCTTCCCAGGATTCCGAGCTCCCTTGTCTGATTTAGGAACCAGATCTGTGAACAAAATGGTTCCATAAAGTGATGACACAGAAAGAATTCACCATCCAAGGCCTGTGATATAGGGAGATAAGGACAAAGGACGACTGGAACTAGTAGAAGTAAATATGGAGGGCTGAGTGGGGTGCCTGGTGGAGAATCTGCCCCTGTTCATTATGGACATTTCCAAAATAACAACAATTAGCACAATTCCTACTATGTGTCAGACATTGTGCAAAGCATTTTACAAATATTATCTCATCTGACCCTCCTGACAACCCTGGGAGGTAGGGGATATTATTATTTCTATTTTACAGATGAGGAAACTGAAGCAAATAGAGTTTAATCACTTGCCCAAGGTCACACAGCTAGCAAATAGTCTGAGCTGTATTTGAATTCAGATCTTCCTTACTCCAGGCCTTGTCCTCTGTTCATTGTGCCACCTCACACAGAAATTTAGTCCAATCGCAGGTGACAAAAAACCTATGAGACAACAAATTATAGACATAGAATGTTAGATTTGGAAGGGACACATCTAATGACCTCCTTTACAGATAACGAAACAAGCCTGGAGAGAATGTTAATGTTGTGCCCACATCTAGTAGAGGTGGGAAGAAGGCAAGGAGGAAAAGGTGGTGGTGGGGGGAGAATCTAGATATTCTGATTGTTTTCTTTCAAATAAACTTCCCATTAAAAAAAAACACTTTTTTTTTGAACTAGAGGTAGGATTTCATTGAGGTAGAGAACTCACAGGGAAAAATGCTTCCTTCCAATGCAGATCAACAGCTTCTCAGCAGCTTAGTCTCAGAGTATCCTACTCTCTAAGAGAGTAAGCTAAATAAATTGCCTCTGGTCAGACTAGCAAGCAAGTTTTATTGAGCAACTCCAGTGCCAGTAAAGCTTTTTACTTAGAACGCTGGCAGGAGGAAGATATTTTTTTAAAAAACTAAATCTTCTGTGCCAAACTTAGTAATTATAAATATTTCAATATGCATAGAAGAACAGAAAGGGGGATTGCACATGAAACTGAACTTCTCTAGTTTGCTTTTAGAAAAAGAATAGTTTATAGTAAATATAACAGAATGGGGACAAAAGTGCCCTGCTTTTCTGTGTACCCTTCTGAACTTCAACCTACTTTTTCTTGCAAATTTTCTAAATGTTCATTAAGGTTCTTTTATTCCTTTTATTCTTTATTTCTTTAATTTTTGATTTATGGAATAAAAACAAGCATTTCCATAACACAACATAATAAAAAAAGATGATTGCATATGAAACTGCACATCTATTATATATTGCTGTTCCTTTTAAATATATAACAAAGTTATCATGTAAACTTCTGTTTTTCTTCCTTCCACCCCCCCCCCCCCCCAGAGATGGCTATCATTAGACACAAATATGTCTATATAGGTAAACTCATTCAATACATACTTCTATTTATCAGTTCTTCCTCTGGGATGCAGATAGCATCTTCCTTCATACGTCCTTTTAGTTAATTTGGGTATTTATAATAGTCAAAATGACTATTTCTTTTATTGTTTTGCCATCACTATACCTACCCACTGAGTGAGAGACTTTACATTGGAATACCTTGGCTTGGGGTTGGACACACTTGGGGTGGGTGTGGGGGAGAAGGAAATAAGAATTTATACAGTGCCTATTCTGTGCCATACACTATGCTAAGTTCCTTATAGATATTATCTCATTTGATCTTTACAACTACCCTGTGAGGTAGGCCCATTTTATAGTTGAGGAAACTGAGGCAAACAGAGATTAAGTGACTTGCCCAAGCTCATTAGACTAGTAAGTTTCTGAGCCTGGATTTAAACTCAAGTCTTCTTCACTCCAGGCCCAGCACTCTGTACACTGCACTACCGAGCTGCCATACTCTTTAGAGAGTATGAGGACATACCCTGAGCCTGGGCAGCATAATTAGACCGGGTTCCTTTCCCAAGGAAAAACAGAAATAAATTGAGGGGAGGGAAAGAGACTAGCTAGAAGTATGGCAATACTGTATGTTATTCTCTGGCTCACTTCCCTAATGCAACTCGAGAGGGTTTTGAACAAGATCCTTTGAAAGAACTGTGTACCACCATACCTCCCTCTAGAGAGCTCAACAAAGATACTGCGCTATTAGCTGTTGCTAAGAAGAGTTGCTAGGAGAGGAACACTGAGTTGTCCAGACATTAAGAGAGAAAGGAATTTTTTTTTGAGGAGGCATGGGAGGAGTTACTGCTAATGAGGAAGCCACTGAAAGGTGGCTATCCTGGAACACTTCAGATGAAAGTTGTTATTAATAAGAATCTCACTGTTAAGGGCCCAGCTATGGGGAAAAGGAGTGGGGATGGATAGTCATGCTAGGAGTTCCAGAATCTTAGAACCTAAGAACTGGAAGGGTCTACAGAGGTCATAGAGTCTAAAATATACTTGGACAATAATCTGTCCTACTCTATCCATAGCATGTGCTCGTTCAGCTTCTACATGAGGTAGAACCTACTGCCTCTTGAAACAACCCATTCCACTTCAGGAAAGTTCTCATTATTAGAAAGATTATCTTTACATGTAGTCTAAATATGCCTCTCTTCAAACCCTATGCGTCGTTCCTAGTTCTGCCATTTCCTTTGCAGCTCATTTTACAGATGAGGAAACAAAGGCAGACAGGGTTAAATGACTTGCCGACAGTTAGTAAGTGTCTGAGGCCAGATTTGAACTCAGGAAGATGAGTGTTCCTGATTTTAGGACCTGGAATAAGGAATGTTGTTGTTAAAATGTTTTTCAGTCATGTCTAACTAACTCTTTACGACCTCATTTGGGGTTTTCTTGGCAAAGATACTGGTGTGATTTGCCATTTTCTTCTCCATCTCATTTTACAGATGAGGAATTGAAGTAAACAGGGTTAAGTGACTTGCCCAGGGTTACATAGCTAGTAAATGTCTAAGGTCATATTTGTATTCAGGTCTTTTTGACTCCAGGCCCCTCATTGCCCAAAGAGCTGTGGCTGAACAGGCACAGTATAGTGAAACTACTACCTTGCTCTTTATGGACATTACATCTTTATTAACAAATATTAATATAGTGTCGTATGGCATAGGCTCTGAGCTACTCTCTCATGTACCAGCAGATTGAGTCACCAGAAGTCAGATGGTCACTTCTTCCCTTGAGGTGAACACAGGAATAATTCTGAAGGTTCTTTGTTTTGGAGGGTGGAGGGCTTTTTTAGGCTCACTCATGTGCCTTTATTGGTTTGCTCCATCATTAATTAGCAATTGGTATCAATTATTTAGACAGACTTAATTAGCTTTTAGAAATGGATATTTACTAAGGTGGTATAGTAAGAACAATTCATACAAAACATCACATCCACCCCGCAAAGTAGAAGAAGACTTTTCCATATATACATACAGAGCTCAGGGGAAAGCAGGTTCAAGCTTAGAGCATAGGTAGCAAAGGGGTAGTTCATACCTCCTGGTAAGTTAATGTTTATTGACTGACTAGTTGCTGGAAAGTAAGTTTCTTTTTTTTTTTTTACTTTTAATTTTTTAAAAAAAATTTATTAATTTATTTTGATTTATCAACAATCACTTCCATATGCTTTTGAGTTGAAAATTTTTCTCCCCCTTTCTCCCCCCCACCCTCCCCAAGATGGCACACAATCTGATATAGGCTTTACATTTACATACCCATTAAACATATTTTCACATTAGTGAAGTTGTAAGTAAAAATTAAAACCAATAGGAGGAACCATCAGAAAGATGAAACAAAACTCAACAGAAGGTAAAAATAAGTGATAGCAGTTCAAGTTCCATAGTTCTTTCTTTGGATGTGGACAGCATTTTCCAACCTGAGGCCTCTGGAGATGTCTTAGATCCTTGTAATGCTGAGAAGGGTTCAGTTTAACAATATCATTCATCGAATACCATGGCTGTTATTGTGTACAAAGTCCTCTTGGTTCTGCTCACTTCACTCAGCATCAGAACATATAAGTCTTGGAAAGTAAGTTTCAACCAACAACACTTTTCAATATTTTTAATGATGACATGTTTGAAGGCATTGATGTCATACTTGTAAAGTTTTTAGATGATAAAAACTTGAAGAGGTAACAAACATGTAAGGTAGAGTATATATGTATAGAGTACATATCCAAAAATATCTTTACTGTTCTGATCAATGGGCTGAAACAAACAAGATGAAATTTCATAAAGAAGAGGAAGCCATGGAATGGAGATAGAAATGTAAGCTCAAAATTGAAAAGCTTCAGGGCTTGAGTCTGGGCTTAACTCCGACTTCTGTTGTATTAGCTATACAACTCCTCTCTATAGTCTAGTCGATTCTCTAGGACTTTAAGTTGCAGAGAAAGTGATGATCTGTATTGATACATAGAGTCTCCTCATCCAGCAAGTTCTCTACATCAATGAAATCACAAGTACAGTTCCTTTGCTGTACCCATAATAGAGATAACTGTAAAGTTCTATATTTTCATTTTTAACAACAACTTTACAGACACAGGATACAAGCGGCATGTCTAGACAATGGTTCTTATGAACAAGAACTGAAGGTGTTAATGCACTATAAGTTTGGTACAACTTGTCAGTGTGACATGGAAACCAAAAAAGCTGATGTTAACCTAATATAATTAGGAAGAGGGGGTTATCTGAATCCATTGTCTACCCTAAAAAGATTCTGTACATCCTAATGCCTTAATCATTTCTGAATTCCTCATTGAATTGCACAATCAATCCAATGCAATATAGTTATACAATCTATCAAGTGTGTGAGCTAGGTGTGAACAAGGCCCAGACCTCTATTGAATCAAAAGTATAAACTAGGTTCAAACACTTTTATCATCTAAATATGACATCAATGCCTTCAAACATGTCATCATTAAAAATATTGAAAAGAATAGGGTTAGTTTTCTGAGTTAATCTATTCCAAGTTCAGAGCAATCAACTGAAAACTGCTTTTGGATAAAGTTATTCAATAAATCACAAACCTATAAAAGTGAACTACTCTATAGCCTATCAGTTGCTTTGCTGAAATCAAAGCATACTATGTCTACAGTCTCTCCTTGTTTTGATAAAAAGTATGCTTGGATTTTAATGCTTACGACTTCTTCTTTCCCCCTGTTATGGGTGTGTTCTAGCACAGAATCCCAGTTGAAAAGGGATGTTTTATAGATCAGAGGCTCATAGGCCCCTTCTATGCCAGGCACTGTGACAAATGCTAGGGATGTAAAGAAAGCTAAAAATGGGTCCTATTGTTCCTGTCCTCAAGGAATATACATGTTCGTGGGGAAGAAAAACACAAAATATCACTAGACATATACAAGATCTATACAGAGTAGATGAAAGGTGATCTCATCAGAGAAGGCACCAGTGTCTGGGGGCACTGGAACAGGCTTCTTAAGGAAGTATTTACACTGAGTCTTAAAGAAAACTAGGAAAACTGAGGTGAGAGTGAGGAGGGAGGTCCTGCCAGGCATGGGAGAAAGTCAATGCCAAGGTGCCAATGTGCGAAATGGAGAGCTGTGTTGGAGGAAGAACAAGTAAGCCAGCACCTGGATCATAGAGTACATAGAGGAGAGTAAAGTATGAGAAGACTGGGAATACGGAAAGGGGACAGAATATTAAGAGTTTAGATGCCACAGGACTTAATTTTTTCATCCTAAAGATAATAGGAAGCCATTGGAATTTCCTTTTAAAGTCTGCTGAGTGGCTTTCCCCAGCTCAGTGGCCAATACTCTTTAATACAATCTTCTCCTTGAACTAAACCTAAAGTTTAGGAGATTTTTTTCCCCTCCAGTGCTCCAGGGTAGGGGCATAAAGAGCCAGAGAATAAGAAAGAGCCCAATTCATCTCTTTAAAGGCCAGGATCCTCTAGGCCTGGACTTAGTCTATGCATGAGCCCAGAGGTAGGGGATCCTTAAAGAGATGACATCTCCAGTCCTTTGAGCCAGCAGTGATCTGTCATCACAAATGTCTTCTTAAAATCTGTCATTACAAATGTCTTTTTAAAATCTCAGTTTTTCCAGTGGGTTCTCTGCAATTTTACTTTGATCTAGTCAGGAAGTTCCTTCTTTTCTTCCTCACTGCAATAATTTCTGCTTATGTCTTCAGAATTTCATTTCTGAGAACATCTTATTCTCTTGGGTCAGCCTCACCTTCAAAACATGAAGCAATTTGCTCCTACCTAACCTATCAACCATTGGCCTCTTTCATTTCTTGATCCCAAACCCTATTTTTCTGACATATTTTATGTGTCTTTTGCCCTAAAATGATGGAGTATCTAGGTATATGTTCCCTTGATTTTGAGGATCTTGCCAAATTCTTAGTAAGACATCTATTTCTTTATCCTCTGCAACTGATGTTGGCACAAAAGTTGTAATTATCTTTATGGTGGTATTTTTGCTTATGCTCATCAAGATGGCCACATGTCTCATGAAATGATGGTTTTTTTGGTCATGCAAAAGCATGATAAAACCAAATCTTTAAATTACTTGATTCACCTCTCCAAGGAGATCTTGTGAATCATCCTTCCAATTAACTGTAACTTCTTTAAGTATTCTGGTTTCACAGAGAGGAATATTGACAATAGCAATGTGGTTCAGTTCCTTACAGTAGTATATTACCTTTTGGGGTATTGGAAAAAGGTGTTATTTAGGATGCCAACAATTAAATTACAGCTTAATAAACCATCTAAAAGATTTGAGTCTTAACGTTTTCTTTTCTGTTGTATCTAGTCTGTATATACATGCATACACACATAAGTATATATAAATATCTGTATCATCTATCATATCTATCAATCTCTATCTATCTATCTATCTATCTATCTATCTATCTATCTATCTATCTATCTAATCTCTTGCTCCCCACTTAGATTACAAGCTTCTCAAAAGTAGAGACTTTCACTTTTGTCTTCCTAACACCTAGTAGAGTGCCTGGATCCTTAATAAATTCTTGTTGATTAATACATGACCCAATGCTTCTAGTGATTGATATAGGAGGGTTAACCTGCTCCATTTCTGACTTGGGGCAGTTTGTTTCTTCTTCTTCTTCTTCTTCTTCTTCTTCTTCTTCTTCTTCTTCTTCTTCTTCTTCTTCTTCTTCTTCTTCTTCTTTTTTGCTTTTTGGTGAGGCAATCATATTATCTGTGTAAGGCCGGATTTGAAGTCAGGTCCTCCTGATTCTGAGGCTGGAGCTCTATCCACTGTGCCACCTAGCTACCCGAGTTTGCTCCTTCTTATCCAGCCTGTTTTACCTCCTTTCTATTTTTTTCAATTCTTAAAAACTTCAATTAATTAATTAATTAATTTTAATTTTTAGGCGTTTGGGGTTAAGTGACTTGCCCAGGGTCACACAGCTACTGTCAAGTGTTTGGTCTGAGGCTGGATTTGAACTCAGGTCCTCCTGACTCCAGGGCTGGTGCTCTATCCACTGTGCCATCTAGCTGCCCTCCTCCTTTCATTTGAGTGTAGAAACCCATTTGGGTTAGCATACAGCTGCTCAGAATGCTAGAGCCAAAAGATCCATTGGCCTCAGCCTCCCAGGTAAGCAGAGTTAAGGGATGTGCCACCATGCCCAGGAAGAAGATGTTTTTCAGTGCTAATACAGAAGCAATATGGCCCATCAGATATAGATATCCTGAATGGTAAGCCAGCATAAATTTCTGATGCAAAGTATGACTTGGAAAAAGAAGGGCAAAATTGATATGAGAGACAAAATGGGATTAATTCTTCATTCTGAAAATGCCTTCTTTAATTCGTTATTGTGTTGGTTCCATAAGTGTGGGTTCTTGAATGCTGTGACAGAAGAATGCTATCTCAGCAAAATTCTACCAGTTTGGAATGACTTTGAGTAGAGGTCTAGTCATAATCTGGAGGTCTACCTAGCTAAATGTAGAGAGGCTTATCACCATGAAGTTGACCACCTGATGATGTTTCTCTCCCTCCCTTCTTCCCTCTCTCCCTTCTTTCCTTCTTTCCCTTTCTCCCTCCCTCCTTCCCCTCCTTACTTCCTCCATTCTTCCCTCCAATTTTCTCTTTCTTTCTTTCTTTCTTTCTTTCTTTCTTTCTTTCTTTCTTCTTTCTTTCTTTCTTTCTTTTTTCTTTCTTTCTTTCTTTCTTTTTTCTTTCTTTCTCTCTCTTTTTTCTTTCTTTCTCTCTCTCTTTCTCTCTTTCTCTCTCTTTTCCTTCTTTCCTTTTTTTCCTTCCTTCCTTTCTTCTGTCTTTCTTTCTTCTTATTTATTGTCATCATTGTTTGTGCATAGACACTCATGAAGATATGTCTAGTGCAGTGGATAGAGCGGTGGACCTAAAATCAGGAAGACCTGAGTTCAAAACCAGCCTCAAATACTTACTAGCTACTAACATAAATAACAACAAGCAATTCACTTAACTATTATCTGCCTCAGTTTCCTTATCTAAGTGAGGATAATAATAGCACCTCCCTCCAAGGATTGCTAGAATAAATTAGATATTTGTAAAGCACTTTGTAAAACTTAAAGCCCTACATAAATGTTACCTATTGTTATTAGAGTGGAGTGAGGATGATGCTATGGTTAAAACACCTAAGAAGAAACCACCTATGGGAGGAGATGCTTTCTCTCTGAGCTTGGTTCTCCTCCTCATGCCACACACCACTCTGGACCAGAGGGTGACTATTTGAAGTATCCAGAGAATTTTGGACCTCCCACATTCCCATCAGCACCCTTGCGTTATCTCTCTGAGCCAGCAGCAGCAGCAGCTGGCAGTAGTGTCTACATCAAGAGCCAAGAACAGAATGGATGAAGAGCCACCATGCTCAATGGGGCACTTCTTGAGCCCCCCCCCCCAAATTGGAGAGAAGAATTTCCAGCAGCCATGTGTGGCCTCAAGGCCACAGGTTCCCCACCCCTGCAGCTGGGAGCTGTGTATCACACCTTTGCCTCATGTGTTCTCTAAGCTTGAACCCATTTTCCCATGGATGTTGTATATACTTGTGCCATAGTGTGTCACAGACTTCTAGAGGGATATTATATACCAACTGTTCTGACTGTGTAACCTTAGTAAACACCCCTTTCTAAAATCTTCTTAAGGATGGACAGCAAAATTGATTGTTAGCTGATAGGCTTAGAGGAAAGCACATCCGTGGAGGACTACGCTAATGACATTAGAGAAATATACCCTAACTCCTGGGGGCTGGGGTACTACTAGCATCCTGAGGGAAAAATGGAGGATTACTTTTGGATATGAGACTCATCTGTGAGAGTGAGAATCAGGATTAGGATGGCTCAGAGCTAAAGAGAGTTATACAAAGGGGTGCAATATATGAAGAGGTTATCATTCATACCGGTGGAAGGTGTCCCTATGGAGATAAGATTATGAAACCTTGAAGCAATGGAATAAATTGTCATCTTTCTGAGGTCTACCTCCCATCTCCTTGTTTCTCTTCTCTATAGAATACAGAATGTATAGTCTCAGCTACTTATCTTCTCTGTTCCATTCCATGCACACTAAGGTATAACTTTTGAAAATCCAAATATATCCAGAAGTTAAATTCAGGTATAGCACAAAGAAACAATTCCATTTGGTCTCTCTCCACGCACCATTTAAGGCAGTAATATCTTAGGATATTGTAGAGAGCATTAGAAGAATTGAGCCAATGAAGAAAGAAAAGGTGGAATTTTTTGTAAATTTAGATTCACGTTTCTCATTTATATCACATTATTGCTAGTTCTCAGTATCCCTTATCCAAACTTGTTTTGAACTTGAGTTGATGAAGGTTGATCAGATTTCTTTTTCTTTTTTACTTTGGGTTTTGAGATAATCCTGGATCTATTACTGGCCACTGCTGGTCTGTGTGAGTCTTACTCTCAGAGTCTGTGGTTTTTCTCTTTTGCTTTTGAACATTTTCTCATTTTACAGTATTTTCACTTTTGTATGTCTAAGTTCTTTATCTTTCTTATTGTTCCCTGCCCTGAGAAAGGAATATTATGTACACACACACACACACACACACACACACACACACACACAATATATATAATAAACGTTCATTTCAATACTTTTTATTCATTTTAAATTTGATTTGGAATACGTATTTTATAAAGAACAAATTACCCCCGTCTTTTAAACCAATAACCTATAAACTTGTTTTAAAAAATATTTTGATAACTGAATTTTAACATACAGTGATTAGTTTGTTTTGTAATTCTATGTAGTTTGTGCATTTAAAAACATTATTCTGAGAAGCGATCCAGTTTTCATCAGATTGCCAAAGAGGTTGAAGACACACAGAAAAGGTAAAGAACCCTTGGCTTGAACACACGCACGCATACACACACACACACACACACACACACACACACACGACTGTGTATTCACACTCAGACAATTTATAGCTGAAAACACGGTGCCTAAATTTTTAAACATATAAGACATCCAAATGAATATTCTTCGAAGTAGTGACATCAGAGATGGGAAACCAATCTGATACTCTTGAACTGTTCATATACTTTGGCTGGCATGGTTGAACTGGTCTGGTGTGAAGGAGACACAGTAGGCATCCTAAACATTGATTAATAGGACTTAGGAGGGATTGGTAGACTCATAGTGGCTGCTGAGAGCACCTTTCCAAGGGAGCTTTGTTGACTCCTCCTCCTCCTCCTTCCTCCTGCCATTTCACCCAAACATCTGGTGTCCTTCCCAGGTGTGTGCTTGATTACCTTATTCTTTATTGCAAGTGTCTCAAAATAAGCCTTAAAATTGCCCGTGTGACTTAAAATATGGCACAATAAAGGCCTATCATTTTAACCATTACTGGCTTTATATCTTTTTGCCCCCTCAGTCCAGGAAATGTCCCTTAATAGTAATTATCATTATCCTTCCAACTCTTCTAGCTAGGTGGCACAGTGGACAGAGCACAGAGTCAGGAAGAGTTGAGTTCAAATCCAGTCTCAGACACTTACTAGCTCTGACCCTGGGCAAGTCATTTTACCTGTTTGTCTTCGTTTCCTCAACGGTAACATGGGAATATTAACAGCACTGACCTTGAAGGATTATTATGAGGATCTAATGAGATATGCCATGAGATAATAAGGCAGCCAGGTGGCACAATGAATAGAGCGCTCAGGCTGGGGTCAGGAAGACCTGAGTTCAAATGTGACCTCAGACACTTACTAGCTGTGTGACCCTGCACAAGTCACTTAATCTTTTTTATCTCAGTTTCCTCATCTGTAAAATACATTAGAGAAGGAAATGGTAAATTACTTCAGTATCTCTGCCTAGAAAACCTCAAATAGGGTCATGAGGAGTTGTACACGACTAAAATGATTGAACACCACCACAAAATGAGATTAATATTTGTAAAGCATTAACACAGTGCTTAGAACATAGTAGGTGCCTTTCCCTTACCATTTCTTCCTGGAAGTGGAGGAGTAGGGTCAGGAAAGGAGGGAGGGATTAGACATCCTTAAAAATTCTCTTTGTCCACAAGACCCCTGAAAGACCTCTGTGTTCTATATATTCACTTAGTGTAGTGTTTTTGACACACTTTAGGTTGCAAGTAAAATGAGACTTTGATTTCAGAAAATATTTTTGTTGTCATTTTCAGTTGCATCCAACTCTCTGATACATCACTTGGGGTTTTCTTGACAAAGATACTGGAGTGGTTTGCCGTTTTCTTCTCCAGTTCATTTTACAGATAAGGAAACTGAGGCAAACAGGGTAAAGTGATTTGCCCAGGGTCGCACGGCTAATAAGTATTGGAGGCCAGGTTTGAATTCAGGTCTTCCTGACTCCAAGCCTGGCTCTCTAACTACTGCACCAGCTAGTTGTCCCTTCAGAAAGCATATCACACCAGAACACTACCATAACAGGTTCACTGTCCACCATCCCTCAACTCCATCCCTTCCTCAACATACAAAATGTAAACCCTCATTACTCTGTTCTTATCCTGTTTGTGTTTGTGTTCTTTTCCTTCCTAGGATTATTAATTCAACAGCAAACAGAACATTAACGTATTAATATAAGCTGTTCTTGTCCATCGGAACTTTTTCTTTGGAAACATCTCCTTAGCCTTTTCTGTTCTCACCTAAGCCTAAAGTGCGCCATCTCTCCTAGATTGCCAGCTCTCTGAGGAAAGGGATCACGTCTCACTCATCTGTGTCTCCCCTGCAACACCCACAGCAGTGCTTTTTGTACATAGTAGGTTTTCAGTAAGAGTCTGTGGAATGAATGCATGAGTGATGAAGAACTATGACCAGGTGAATCACACGCAATGATCAGCAGGCTCCAGCCGCCGCTGAACTCCCTCATTCTGATAGATTGCTTTTTGCCTCAGAGGCACTCAGAAGAGTGCAATCATGAACACAGATGGAAAGAAATTGAAAACAGGTAATGTGAAGCCTGTAGTGCAAATGATCCTTTTGATGTATGGAAGAATCAAACCCAGGCAACTTACAAATAAACTAAGGCTTTAAATAAACTGGCTATTGAATTAGATTTTGGAACGAAGAATCAATTCACTTTCCCTGATCAGAACATTAATACTCTTCTTAATCCTCTTTACTATATTTCCATGTGGCTGAAGCACTAGGAGGAGCACAGACATAATTTCAGGCCCTGTTAAAGGAAAGCATTGACATGCAGGATGCTTTCCCTCCTTCCATCAGCCTGGTGCGATGCCTGGCTTGTCTTTTCTGTTTGCTTCTGGACAAGGGTAGGTAGGGTAGGGTGAAGAATGAACTGAGGGTTAGGAGGCTTGGATTCTAGTAGTAACTGTGCCACTATTGGGCTATAAGATTAGTCACTAATGGGGCAGCTAGGTGGTACAGTGAATAGAGCAACGGCCCTGAAGTCAGGAGGACCTGAGTTCAAATCCTGCTGCAGACCAAACACTTAACACTTACTAGCTGTGTGACCCTAGGCAAGTCACTTAATCCCAATTGCCAAAAAAAAAAAAAAGAGAGAGATTAGCCACTAATTGGCCAAATTGATGTGAGCCTCAGTTTCCTTGTTTGTAAAATGAAGGGGTTAGACCAAGTGATCTCTAAGGCTCCCTCTCGAAGCAACTAGGTGGCTCAGTAGAGTGCCAGGCCTAGAATCCTAGAATCAGGAAGACTCATCTTCACGAGTTTAAATCTGGCTTCATACATGTACTACCTGTGTGACTCTGGGTAAGTCACTTAACTCTGTTTGCCCCAGGTTTCTCATCTGTAAAATGATCTGGAGAAGAAAATGGCAAATGACTCCAGTACCTTTGCCAAGAAAACCCCAAACGGGGTCACAAGGAGTCAGGCATGACCGAAAAATAACAGAATAAAATGTTCCCTCTAGTTCTAACATGAGGATTATAATTTCAGAGATATAAGGGATCTCAGAGGTCACTTACTCCAGGCCTCTCTTTTATTGATCAGGAAAACCGATGCAGGGAGGAGTTAAATTACTTGGGGAATCATTGCATTAGTGTCTGAAGTAGAAATTGAATCCATATCATCTGACTCCAGAGCCCGAGTTCTTTCCCTGGTATTGCACTGCCTCTCCTCTTACGTCTAAACATAATTGCACCCTATTCCACCAACCCTTCAAGCCTGTCTGCTCTGTCCGCTTACCAGAGTGCAGTTTCTGCCACTCTTCAGTCCCTTTATAAAAATGGGAAGGATGGCATTCTGCTGTGAATAATAACAACGGCTGCTACTATTGCTTCCAGATTGAAAATGGTTCTGCTCCAAGGCACTTGCTGCTTTCCTCATTGTGTTTTGTTTATTAGTGGGTTCCCTTCTGTTCTTTTTTTTTTTTGTGTGTGTGCTTGATGAAGCCTTCAGGGTTGCTCCTTATTACTCAGTTTAGAGCTTATGCTGGTATTTGTGAGATCCTTGATGATATGAGCCTTTCCTTGGAATGATCGCAGGGGAAAATAAGCACCTTGCAGACTTCTCCTGGTCTCCTGGAGATACTAATGAAAAATTGTAGTCATGGTTTCAAAGATGATGAACAATGCCAAAATTTTCTGCTGGGTCATTGTCACTGTGAAGGATCACAGAAGCTAAGATTTGGAGCTGGAAGGACCTTAGAGGTCAGCTAATTTAACTCTCTCATTTGACAACTGAGGGAATTGAGATCTAGGAAGGTTAAGTGATATCCTCACAGTCACAAGAGTCTGGACTTGAACCCCAAGGCCTCTGACTCCAAATCCACAATTCTTTCCACTATAGTGCCCTTTTTTCCTTCAACATATTTCCTTTGAAATATGAGGAAACTGAGTCCCAGAGAGGTGAAATGTATTTGTATTGTCCCAAGGTCAAACCTCTGTTTCACATCCTTCCAATCTGTTCTCATGTATTATTATGAATTATAGCTATCTCTTTGCACATTGGCTCCCCTTAAACAGGAAGCATGTCATAGCTATACTTTATCTCTCCTCATGAACCCAGCACACAGGAAGTGATTTATAAATGTTTACTGAACTCAGTTGAACTGGATTAGATCTTGAAGGTCAAAAATCCTAACTTCCAGTGAGTCTAGTCTCCTTTCCACAGTGTTGTTCTGCCTCCAGCCCATAGGACAGCTGTGGAGCCGAATGAAAGGGAACAGTTTTCTGTTATGTTTCTAGGTTCAAGTCAGGCAGAAGCAGTAAGCTCGGACTGTGGCCACTTCCTCAGGGCAGGTTGATGGCAAAGCAGTGGATTGTATTATGGCATGATCGATTCAATTAGGTCATTTTCAAGACCAATGAACCATTTAGTGAGTAAACTCATTGCATGGTAATTAACTTTTGTAGTCAGAAACAACTCAATGTGATCGAATCAATAGCATAGTTGACGTGGCCTGTCTTGATGCTTAATCACTGGACTCACACAAAATTTGAGTTTGGAGGGAGTTCAAGGGCTACTTAGTCCAAGTCATACCCCAGAATAATCCTCCTTATAAGACATCTGACAAGTGGTCTTTGAGCCTTTCTTTAAAGGTGGGGAGGACCCTCCACCTCCCCAGGCAGTCTAATTCTACTTTTTGTTAGTTCTAAGTTTTTCTTTACTTCAAACCTAAATTTTTTTCTTTGTGACTTCATTACTCATCATTCCTAGTTCTGTTCTTTGTGACCAAACAGAACACCCAGTTCCTCTTCCACATGTTGGTCCTTTAGATGTAGTTCCTGGTATATAGTAGGCACTTAATAAATGCTTATCGATTGATTGAACATATCTATCATACTCCTGAGTCTTTTTTTTTTTTCAGATTAAAGATCCCTAGTTCCTTCAGATGACTCTCATAGAATGTGGCTCAAGGCCTGTCACCAAACTAGATGCCATTCTTTGGATGTGTTTATGTTTTTTAATGTCCTTCTTAAACTGTGGTGTATGTAACTGATTAAAAAAAATTCTACAGATGAGCTTTGATGAGAGCAGAGTACAGCGGGATAATCACCTCCTTATTCCTGGAAGCTATGTCTTTCTTAAGGGTGGGGAATATTTCATTTTTGCCTCAATGTCCCTAGTGCTTAGCACAGTGTCCATCACAAAGCAGTTGATTAATGCATAGTGATTGATTTTTAAATGCAGCTTGCTTTATTTCTACCCCCCCCAACATTTTTCATGTTGGCTCTTTTGGCTGTTGGTCATGGGTAAACTCAAGTTCGAGAACTCCTGAATATAGCACTGGATCTTTTAAAGAGAAAGTTTTTCTGATGCAACATATCCCTTGGAGAAAGAAGAAACCAGTCCACATGGTTCCTGTGCTATGTGCAACTTGGAGAACAAAGCTAGAGACCTATCAGAGACACCCTGGATGGTTTTCTTTACACTTTCCAATAGCCTTCTCCCTTCTCACCCTGGAACCTGCCTTCACCACCATGTCTTAGTAGTCTGCTTACCCTAGGCTAAGGGTGGGGGGAACCTGTGGCCTTGAGGCCAATGTGATATTACAGGTCCTTGGGTGTGGCCTTTTGACTGAGTCCAAGTTTTGCAGAACAAATCCTTTTATTAAGGGGATTTGTTCTATGGAAGTTTGGACTCAGTCAGAGGGTGGCACTTGAGGACCTAGAGGGTCACATGTGGCCTCAAGGTCACTGGTTCCACACCCCATGCCTAGAAGATCCTACAGTGTTTGTGGTGCCTTTCTATGATTGGTCAGTTCCTCCCAGAACTTCCATTTTAAGGAAGTGCCTAGGCTGCCCATGTTCCATGCTTCATTCCTCTCTGGGGCTTGCTCTTGATTCTCTGGACTTATTTCTTTTTAGCTCCCTCTTATATGCTGTCTTCCTCATTAGAATGTAAATTCTTCTTGCTTCTATATGTATTCCCAGCCATTGTTCCTAGCACATTTATTGTTGTTGATTTGTTTAAGTTGTGTCTGACTCTTGGTGACCCCATTTTGGGGTTTCTTGGCAAAGATAGTGGAGTAGTTTGACATTTCCTTCTCCAGCTCATTTTACAGATGAAGAAACTGAGGCAAAGAAAGTTAAGTGACTTGCTCAGGATCACACAGCTAGTAAATGTCTGAGGCCGGATTTGATCTAATGAAGATGAGTCTTCCTGATTCATAGCCCAGTGCTCTATACACTGTGCCTCCTAGCTGCCTACACTTAATGAACACTTGCTGACTTGACTCGACTTGAATAATTCATATGAAGCTTGGCATCTACTAAAACCTCCAGATCTTCTTCAAATTGATTTCTAACCATGCATCCCTGATTTTGTATTTACAGAATAATTTTTTAAACCAAGTGTAAGACTTTATTGTTTTTGTTGATTGAATTTCATCACGTTAGATTGATTGTGATGCTCTAGTTTGGCAAGATCTTTTTAGATCTTAAATCTGTCATCCAGTACATAAGTTCTCCATCTCAGCCTTGTGTTATCTGCAAATTTGATGAGCATGTCAAATATACCTTTTTTTCCCCCCAAAAGAGTAGATGGGTCTTCCTCCCTATAAATCTTTAAGAGTATGAGAGATGACCACCCGCCTGTGATGCTTATTATGTGCACTTTTGCCCTAAAACCTGGAGAAGGTCTAGGATAAAGGAGAAATAAGATCAGTGCTTAGCACAGTGCTTGGTACATATGAGGTACTTAATAAATGTTGATTGATTAATTAATTGATTTTTGTCCCCAAATTTTTCAGCTTGGGAAATTTGTTTGTATGAGAGCTACTTAAACTGTCTGCAAACACAGAACAAGTATTTCCCTTTGAAAGGAAATGGAGTTGAGGGCTGAATCCTTTGGATCATCCAGAGAGAATTGCTATCCGAATTAAAGACTGTGGAGACTGGATGGTGTGGTAGAAGGAGGAGGGGGCCAGGAGTCAGGACATTTGGGCCCTAGACCAAGCTTTTCTACTCACTGGGCAAGTAACTTCAGGCAATTTGTTGAACCTCAGTCTTCTCGTCTATAAAATGGGTAGTGGTGGTAAAATAGCACTTATCTCTCTGAGTTCTCATGAGGATCAAATGAAATAATAATTATAAAGTGCTTAGCACAGCATGGCATAGAGTAACCACTATGTAAATCTCATCTACCATTAGCTGTTGTTATTAATAATAGTTCCTCTGTCTATGTTGTAGGGCAGAGGTGTCAAACTTTCAGCCCATCTGGCCTGAAACTCTCCTGAGTGACCTGAACCAGATTAAAATATAATTGGGAAATATTTAACAAAATAAATAAAAATAGAATAAAATACAGATAACATTGCATTTTAAGACTAAGTCAATGTGCAGTCCATAGGGAGCCTTGTGTAGGTATTAGCAGCACTGGTTTCTATATGAGTTTGACACTACTGTTGTAGGGTTATTGGGAGGCCGAGAAGAGATAATTCATATGGAAGCTCTTTCTAGATCATAAAGTGCTATAAAAATGAAGGGTGGTATGATGATGGTGAGAGTTACCATTTTTCAAACTCCTCAGGCTTCTATTTTCTGTGTTTACAATGCCTGCAGTATTGAAATTAAGTTGGGTATCATTGAGATAGACATATAGTTAGTTTATACATTTAGCCACTGCAAGTTATGCCTGGAAATGAATGGCATCAAATGATCTGAGAACATTTCTTTTGAGTAAAAAGATATTCTAGTACATTTGTATGATGTCCTAATCTTACTTCTGTTCACACTTCCTTAGCTGCTGAGAAACCACCAAGCTAGTAATAATTGGCAGAAAGGAGGCTCAGACCATGTGATAATGATACTGGGACACCACTTTCATGCTGGAAATTTTTAGAAAAAAATTCGTATTTTTATGTCTGAAATTAGTTTTAAAAATCTGAATTTTGTTTTACATTTGAGCCACTAGTACTAATACAGTGAAAGTTTGCACATAGTATGTACCTGATGAGTGTGTGGATATAGCATGACCTCTTCTATCCTTTCATTTCAATCCAAGGTCCACTCCTTTCCCAGTTCTAGCTAATAATAGGTGATTGAATGATGCTGCTCCTGAATGTAACCTCAAAGCTACCCTTGGTGAGTAGCATTTTTTGGTGCCAATTTTTTTCTTTGTCCAAAGCTAAAAGTATTATGGCTCACCTGGGAAAGATCTGGGAGGTTTTTAAGCTTAATAATGAGTCAAAAATGAGTTGTTGTGGTTATTAAGACATCTAAGGCCGTTTTAGTCCACATGAAGAGAGGTGTCCTACCTAGGACTGTGTGTGTATGAGTGTGTGTGTACATGCGTGTGTGTGTCTTACAACTTAGAGTCTTATGGAACTGCCTAGAGCATTGAGAGTTGTGCCCAGGGTTACTAATCCAAAATGAGTCTGAAGCAGCACTTGAACCCAGATCTGAGGGCAACTGTCTATGGTTTCATACTCTGCTGCCTCTTGTGGTAGGCAGTATTTCCTCATGTGAGAGATCTCTATATGTCAATGAAGTCACACACTCACTCCCTTTACCTCTCCCACTGTGTCCCATAGTGGGAATCAGACGACATGGGTTCTGGTCCTAACTGTGCTTTTCTACTTTACTGTGTGATCTTGGGTCAGTCTCTTTTATCTCTCAGGGCCTTTGTTTGCTCATGTGTAAAATGAAAGAATTGAATGAAATGATTTCTAATGCTCCTTCCAGCTCTGAGATGCTGGGGCTCTAAGTATTGATTTGTGCATTAAACACTGCTATGCTCTCAAGAGAATTATATAAAGACTATCTCTGCCTTTTAGAAGCCTAAGGTTGAGATAGAACAGTTGATAGAAATAAATGAATATCAGATTGATCTATACATTATCTCAAAATCTAATTTTTATAAAATCTGAGCATGACTTATATTTGTTGTAATTTTTCAGCATATGCCTATATATATGTATATGTACATGCACACATTTGTGTGTGTGTGTGTGTGAGTGTGTGTGTGTACAAAGGGTAGTTAGATAGCACAGCGGGTAGAGTGCCAGGCCTGAAGTCAGGAAGACTCATCTTCCTGAATTCAAATCTAGCTTCACACATATACTTAGCTATGTGACCCTGGGCAGGTCATTTACCCCTGTTTGTTTCAGTTTCCTCATCTGTAAAATGAGCTAGAAAAGGAAATGGCAAACCATCCCAGTATCTTTGCCAAGGAAACCCCAAATGGGGTCATGAAGAGCTGGACATGACTGAAATGACTAAACAACAACAAATATGGGTATACACATGTATATATATATATATATATATATATATATATATATATATATATATATATATATAAAACACTGCTCCCCCTGCCCTCCACTGCCTGGAGGCCAGGCATGTCATGTTTTACTCCTCTCCTGGGGTTCTTCAGTACCCTTGAAGGGATCTGGGGTGTCTAGACTCTTTACAAATGACTCTAGCACACCGATGGTGTTTCCTCAAGTGTAATCCATTATACCACTAGCTTTTATAAAGGAATATTTACTTCAAAAGGTATAACCACAAATACCCAAACTTACTTCCTCATTACCTTAGATTCCTTTGCCTCACACTACTTTAGTCTCTGGGAAGGGAAAAAGGATTAGGTTCACAGCTTAGCTCAGTTCCTACAGAGCAGAGGTGTCTATAACCCTGATGGGTGCTTTCCTATTTCTTTCCCATTTCAGTTTTCCTGTTTCTATTTGAGTGTGACATCACTGCTGTAGAGCACAGACCCAAGTACCAAGCCCAGACCCCACCTCTGGCCTGAGTACCGGTCAGCTCCTCTGAGCTTCCCTGCTGAGCTGCCTGGAATTCTGGCCCCAAATCAATGGGGATCACGGCTTTCACCAAACTGAGGACAAAGGAAACAGAACAGAAACAAATGCGAACACTGCTCCCTTTTTTAGAGCCCAGGGTGAAAGAGAGAGCTCTTCCCTTATCAGTTCAGTTTGTGGAGCCCACCGTGTGGGTGAAATGTGATCTCTATATACCCTCTATAACAGAAAGGAATCTGCTGGAAAGAAAGAGAATGTGAAATTTGGCCAGTTTGAAAGACTCAGCCTTTCTGGCTACCAGTCAATTGAAGGAAGGTACCCTCACCCAAGTAGTACAGGATGTAGCAAGCCTCCATGGCAGGCACGCATGTCCCAGGAAGCTACACACACACACACACACACACACACACACACACACACACACACGCACACAAGCATGCACATATCTATCTATCTATCTATATATATATGTATACACTTGTACACACACACACACACACACACACGTATATATATATATTTGATCTTTGAGATCTCAAAGTGATCTCATTTATGAGAGCCCATATTCATGGGGGCCTCCATCCTACATTCACACCAATATGGTAAATGAAATAGATGGCCCAATAAAAACTGTAAGCTCAGCAGAGAAGAGAGGTATGCCTAAGGTATTTGTCTGCTCCTAATTAAAGCTGCTGAAGCCAAGTACTGGATCTGAGATTCTAACCCCACAGATTCATGTTATGCCAGGGTTGGAGTAATAATCATAATAGCTGACATTTCTATAATGCTGCAGACACAGTATTGTGTTTGTCTTCACATCAACTGTAGGAAGTAAGTGCAATAGGTATTTATTATTGATTCATTTTGCACACGAGGGACTGAAAGTTCAGAGAAATGATGTCATTATGGTCACAAAATGAGTGCACGTTAGAGGCAGAATCTGAAACCAGGTCTGTCCTGACTCCATGTTCAGCACTATTTCTATTATTCTACTGTTTCTAAATGGAACATATTTTTAGGATGATCTAATTCAGGACTTATTTACATGCAGTTAATGAATTTGTTTTTAAAAAATATTATTAAATATTATTAAAATATATTTCAGTGTAATAAGTTTTCTTGATAATCCCATGTATTTTATTTTATGCATTTAAAAACATTCATTCTGAGAAGAGGGGAAAGGAATAAGCATTTTTCTAGCTCCTATTATGTGCCAGGCTGTGAGGTAGGTGCTGCTATTAATCCCATTTTACAGTTGAAGAAATTGAGGTTAAATGATTTGTCCAGGGTCACACAACTAGTATATAAGGCCAGATCTGAACTCGAGTCTTTCTGATTCTAGGCCCAGTACTCTATCCATTATGAAACTTACTTGCTTCTATGACATCCACCTGGTTCAGAGGGGTCAATAGACTTCAACAGACTCTAGCAAGAGGTTTCCATGAATGAAAAAAAGTTAAAGACTCCCAATTTGATCCAACTTTCTCAATTTCAAATGAGGAAACTGAGGAAGAAGGAGAGAAAATTAACTTACCTAAGGCTATATGACTAGTTAATGAGAGAGCCAGGACTAGGAACCAGATGTTCTAATCCCCATTACAACATACTTTCTGTGACACCTAGGCCTTAATCATAAGGCATATGAATCCATTACTGAGTTTAATGGTTTGCTGGGGTCCAAAGGCTTTTCTGAAGAGTAGTGGTTAGGAAATGCAGCTTTCTTGGGAAATGAGCAGCTTATGTAAAGGTAGAGAGGAAAGGGGTAGTGCCTAGCAGGGCATCCTATGAGGGTAGGCTTCCTCAGAGATCTTAGAGTTAATAAACATTACTGGCAGGCTTTCTATAAAGCAATCCCGCTAACATAAAACAGCACTCGATAAACAGATTCACATTAAACAAAGAGGGATGGTAATGGGGTTTTTCAGCTAGTATATGAAAGATGGCAAGGGCCCTTTTGAGTTTTAAGAGCCTATTTTTATTCTTGGCTCAGGATTCGTCCCTTCACATGGTGCCCATCACACTTCCCGCCCTGGGTTTCCCTTGTTAAAATTTGCAGGCAATTCTCCATAATTGAACAATTCTATCATTCTCAACATCTTCCTGAAACAGTTTCCCAGGCAAAATGTTTCTCCAGCAGATAATCTGTGAGGTTGGGTGAGAAATTCTGGGGAAAATCCTCTGAAAGGAGGAGCTAATCAATTGATGCCCATTTAACTGCCTTCTTGATATTTCGTGCTGAGGAGAGTACATCTTAATCACAAAAATGCAGTCTCCTGACTCTCCTTTTAACTCACTTTTATCATTAACAAATGTTACTCTCTGCCTGGTTCCATCCTTAATAAATTATCAAACTCTATCTGGGAATTCAATTAAAGGTTGCTTATTCCACCACCCAGTGTGCAAAACAGCATCTGAAATAAACATTAACCTTTATAGATGCAGCCACATGACTTTATAAGATGAGACTGAAACCCTGAATGCTATGAGACTTCACAAATCATTTGGGGAGGGATCATTTAATAGGAAGTCGAAAGCATCCGTAGTATACCCTTTTACATCTTAATGTAACTTATGCGGCAGTCTCAGTTCTCCAGAATAAACTGAAAACAAAAAGGAAACAATAAAAGATTTCTGAGTAGGCACAGCAGGGGTTGGGCAGTCTACAACTAAAGTTCATGTGCTTTATTCACTGGGAAATACCTCAGGCTTCCACTCAGAACTTATTCACTCTTCTTTTACACACAGTGTTAACCAGCTTAGGTATCTGGTTTCCCAGTCCATAAAAGATCAGAAGGGGACAGTATAATGGTAGAAATGGAAAGCCCAACAAGGAAAGAGACAGAAAAGTTGTAAAGATCAGATAACATAATTGACAAAAACATCAACAAGCAAAGGCTACTTAGTAGAAAATGGAAACATCCCTCATATACCTGTAGCCATTGAGGGCACCCCAGTATTATAGCACAAGACATATCTGTAATGATGATCTTAAATAGAAAACCCTAAATTATGTTTCACAAGCTCAGTTTCTTCTGTGAAAACCCTACTCTGGTGACTTATCATAGTGTAGCGGTGACCCTGCCTTCTCAAAGGTTATTCCAGGAGAGACCATTTTCTGGTAGCTCCTACCAAGCCGGGAAGATTTTGGATACAGGTGTCAGGATAGACTGTGTCTAACATGCCAAGGTCAGCCTTCTAAATTCAGAGGCACTTATCACTACAACAGGGCCACTAACGGGCCAATGTCCTCAGCCGCTTGTGAAAAATGATCCAGTGAGGCAGAGGGGAGGCTGCAATCTGCGTTAGTGGATGGAATACCCAGACTGAGGAAACCACTGATCTTTGAATTCTCTTTTGTATGAAAAAGAGAGAAAGTTTTAAAGAGATTTTAGAGAGGTATGCAGTGCAAATGGGTAAAATTGAAAAAAAGGTGGGCACTGAAAGCTTTAATTATTAAACTTCAATTATCTGAAATATTCATTAGTGTAGACCACTTCATTGCCTGTTCACTGTTGCTGCTCAGTCATTTCAGTCACATCCAAATTTTCATAACTCCATTTGCAGTTTTCTTGGCAGAGATACACTAGTAGTTTGCCATTTCCTGCTCCAGCTCATTTTACATATGAGGAAATGGAAGTCAATCGGGTTAAGTGACTTGCCCAGGGCCACATATCTACTAAGTGTCTGAGGCCAGATTTGAACTCAGGAAAATGAGTCTTCCTGACTCCAGGCCCAGCACTCTATATCCTTTGCACCACCTAAACCCTTCTAAAAACCACCTCCTTCATGAAATTTTCCTTGGTGACTCTTGCCAACACTAAACCTTTCCACTAAATATTTACTTATTTCCTGTGCCATAAATCTGGAAGTCTCAGTTTTATTTAGCATTGCATTATACACTTGCCTTGTTCTCTAATTGATCCATTTGTTTAAGCCCTGACTCCCCAGTTAAATTATATGCGTTTTGAAAGCAGAGATCATATGTCTCTCTTTTTCTGCATCAAAGCACAGGTCAAAGCATGTAGTAGGTGTTCAGGGAATATTATAAGAATCAAATTAAATAATAATGACCTTGAGAGACTGTAAGATCCCCAAATGCTTCTGAATCCCCAAATGCCTTCTGAATCATCAGTAAGAGTGCTCACTTTAGTGTCATTGCTAAGTGTATGTATGTATATATATTTAAATGAAGCGTTGAACAGCTAGGTGTCTCAGAGTGCCAGGCCTGGTCAGGAAGGCTCATCTTCTGAGTCCAAATCTGGCCTCAGACACTTACTGTGTGATCTTGGGCAAGTCACTTAACACTGGTTGCCACAGCCCCCTCACCTGTAAAAAGAGCTGGAGAAGGAAATGGCAAACCACTCCAGTATCTCTACCAAGAAAATCCCAAGTGGGGTCACAAAGAGTCAGACTCGACTGAAGTGACTAAACCAGGGGTGGGGAATCTGTGGCTTCGAGGCCACATGTGGTCCTCTAGGTCCTCAAGTGGGTCCTTTTGACTGAATAAAAGGATTTGTTCTGTAAAACTTGGAGTCAGTCAAAAAGCCACACCCGAGGACCTAGAAGGCCCCATGCAGCCTTGAGGCCACAGGTTCCCCACTCCTAGGCTAAACAACAACAAATATGGCAATTCTACAAACCAGAATCATTGATTAAGCAGAATGAACCATGCCTTAATGACATTTACTGAGTTTATCAGAGAAGGAATGGCTATAATCATGGCTTGTTTTTCTATATTGTTTATCTTTCTAAAGGACTTTCATGAACATAGGTCACATTGAGGTCTCACAGTCATCCAGGGATATCATCAATACAAGTACTGTCATCCTGCTAGATTAGAGACTACGTGAGGGCAAGGGGCCGCATTTATCTCATTTATCTCTGAGTCCTCCCCAGTATGCACTGCACATAGTCACTGATGAATACTTTCTGAATGAATGAGCCACAAATGTACAGAAAAAGAAACTGAGTTTTAGTAGAGCAGTGTCTTGAGTCACATGGTTCATTCTCAACAGAGCTAGAATTCTCTTCCCAAATCCAACGATCCTTCAACTGCACAATGCTGCTTCTCTCTAATGTATTGTGCTTCTGTCACACAAAATTCTTACCTTGCAGTTTAATTGTAGATAGATAGAGGGAGAAAATGGGAAAACTACACAAAATCATTGTAAATATGATTTATTTCTAGGCCCTAGAAGCTTACCTCTGGCTTCAAAGATCCACAGCAGCTAATGTGATTTCCTCATCTAACCTTGAAAACGACTTGCTGGTCTGAGGGGCTGGGGATCTGTACCCTCTTCCTTCTTTACCAAGATGCGTTCAGCTCAGTAACCAAGCTTGTGGTACAGACCAAGTTCGGTTCTGTCTAACCGGAGAGGTTGGACCCTCTTTACCCCCACAGTCTTTGACTATTTGCACCCTCACCCTGAGATTTATACTCAGAGCTTGTTTTGCCCTTGTCTAGGCTGTCCCCAAAATGGAGAGCAGCAAAGTACTCCATGTACAACATGAAGCGGGAACAGGACAAGTATTTATTTCCTACCTACAAAAGAAATGCCAAACACAAAACACCCTTAAATGCACACTGACAAGATTTAAGTCATCACTAAGTTGTTAACTATTGTTACAATCTACAGGAAGCTGAGTCATAACTAATGGAACATGAATCAGTTTCAAGTCTGCTGAATAAACTTTGCTACATTTGCTTCTGTTATGCTGTGTCCAACAACTCCAGATTAATGCCTTCTACCAGTCTAGGCCAGAGTTTGGGCTTATTTTTCTTCTGGTGGTCATTTTCACTGATGAAGAAACTTCCTTTGCCACTAGTCTTGAACTCACAAAATCGCCTTTAAGCCTATATATCTCAAGGTATATGTTCTGCAGGAGGGTGCTGAAGTCAGCTCGCACTGGCTCATGAGAGCCAATTGTTAAATGTTTGGTGACACCCAGGAAATCAGCAAACCCTACAAATCAGGGATTGAGTTATTGTTTTGTGGATTATTCCTATACTTCAGGAAATAATGCAGATTAAAATTAAAAGTGTGTTGTGTGTACAATTTTTTAGAGAGCTGGTTGTTAAACATTTACCAGCTAACGACTAATGTTCTATCAGTTACTCAGGAAAGGGAAAAATAGAGCAGAAAAGGCAGACAGAGATCTAGGCCCAACCTGGCCTATTTAATTTCCCCTACTCTAGCTGTTACATGGGAGTAATCACCGTGATGGTGGGATAGGGGAAACAATTCCACCTATCTTTCTATTTCCCTCATGGTAAGCCTAGCAAAAGACAGATTGACTTGCCAGCATGGTAGAATTGAAGAAAGAGAATAAGACTCATCTTGAGATGAGTGAGAGAGTAGACTTACAGAAAAGATCTGTCCAGTAGTTCAAGGAGATTTCAACGATGCTTTGTACTGAGGATAGCTTCTAGGCAAAGGGGCATTTGGACACCCAGGCCTTTTACTCTGTTTATTGGTGAAATCATGCATGATGTCATTAAGCATGAGGTTAGAAATACAGAGGAAGTGATAGCGGGCAGTTAGATGGCACAGTGGATAGAGTGCTAGGTGTAGAGTCAGGAAGACCTGACCTCAGACACTTCCTAGCTATATGACCCTGAGCATATCACTTAACCCTGTTTGCCTCAGTTTCCTCATCTATAAAATGAGCTGGAGAAGGAAATAGCAAATCACTGCAGTATTTTTGGTCAAGAAAACCCCAAATGAAGTCACAAAGAGTCGGACATGACTGAAACAACTGAACAACCATAGCGTAATCAAAAGCACATCCGACTGGGAGTCCAGGCTTCAAATCCTGTCTCTGCCACTAGCTCACTCTATGGTACCAGGCAAATCATTCATTCTATCCCTCAGAGCCTCAGTTTTTAGAGCATAAATTGAGGCGTTTGAACTAATGGATATGTTAGATCCCGTGCAGCATCAGTCTTCTGTGATTCTAGGGAGAGCTTGAGCCTGTGTGCCAGGTCCTTGTTACTCAACTACTTTCTCACATCCCGTCAAGTGTAGGCTCTTTTTCCAGCCTCATGAACAGTCCAGTCTAGAAAACAACCTAGAAAAGATTCTTATTCATTGGCTTTTAGGTCTCTGCCAATTTTTCTTGTATGCTGATGAGTGTTTTCTTTTTTTTTTTTAGTTTCTGTAATAATAGTGATTTATTGACATTGTTAAAAAAATTAGATTAGTCTATATATATATACACACACACACACTCACACACACACACACACACACACACACACACACACACACACACACGCACATATTTTTTTTTCCCCCAAAAAATGTCCTTGTAGCTACTCCAAACCTTCAGGCTACATTTACATATGCCACTTTCATTAGGAACAATGAGTATTTTCTACAAGCCTTCCTGTATCTCTTAATTGCTATTGAATCTGAGAAGGTTAATGCTGGAAGAGATCTTAGGTGCCTTGTAGTCCAAAGTCCACATTTTATAGATAAGGAAACTGGAGAGATTTAAGTGACTTTCCTAAGAGCACACAGCTAGATTATACACTATCTGCTGATCAGAAATGGGTATTTCCTTAGTTTTTCCTTTTACATATTAAAGCAGGTTAGACCCTTTTACTGGATATTTGCCCAAATACACACTGAACATGAAAAGTTATTAAAAGCCAAATGAAATTAGAGTGAAATGGTATGGAAAATACTTCTGAAACTTGGCATTTTGGTTCTTTGATTTCATTGGTACAGTATCTCACTCCTCCTAGCAGCTGGTGGGGCAGTAAAGGGTGCCTTGGGCCTGGAGTCCAAAAGATCTGAGTTCAAATCTAGCTTTCAGTATTTACTAGCTGAATGTTGCTGGGCAAGCCACTTAACCTTTTTTTTGCTTTACTTTTCTCAACTATAAAATGGGGATTGTAATAGTACCTATGTTGCAAGGTTATTGTGAGGATCAAATAAGATAGTATTTGTTTAAAAAAAAGCATTTAGCACAGTGCCTGGCATATAGTAGGTGCTGTATAAATGCTTATTTCCTTCACTTTCATATCCTTTTCATGTCTTTCCATAAAACCCCCAATACTCAGAGGGACCACCCCCCAATACTCAAAATTTTACTTTCACCAATGAGCTACTTGGGTTATTCATCTTTCATCCCTCATTTCTGTTATGTGACCAACTCATCTCCTTTTCTGATCAACATGTCATCAATAATATCCTTATATTTAGTTCTAATTTCTTCATGTATTATGACTTATATATTAGTGTGCCTTAGTTTCTATAGTAGTACATCTACTTGTCCACCACTGGACAAATAAGCAGAGTGCTGGATTTGGAGACAAGAAGACCTGAATTCATATCCCACCTCTGATACATGCTAGCTGTGTGACCCTAGGCAAGTCACTTAACTGCTTTGAGTATCAGTTTTCTCATCTGTAAAACTGTGACATTTGACTAGATGGCCCTCACTATCCCTTCTAGATCAAAATCTATAATCTTGTGATCCTATGTTTCCATGTTAAAAGTACCCACAGTTAGATTAATGTTGGTTGGCAGTCTAATAATTGTGTAATTATTAGTACCTTTAGAATGTGTCCTGTGACAGACTAAGTGTAGTCTATTATCTGAGGACAAATGAGGTAAATATAGTTATAATGACAATGATAAATCAACTCATTCATATAGTGCTTTAAGGTTTGTAAGGCACTTACTTCTCAGTAACCCCATGAGGTTGGTAGGAGATGTATTATTATACCTATTTTATAGGTGAGGAAACTGAGAATCAGAAGCGGGGAACAGAGGCCTGATGCTGGGGAATGTCAATTGCATGATATCTGCTAAAGCTATTTCTCTGTCAAAAGCAGATTAGCTAATAATTTCTTTACTTAAGTTAATGATAATATCCTTAAGAAAATAAAGAAAACAACAAAGGGAACTTCTGTTTTTAGACCCAATTCTCAAAAATGGGGAGGTACTGGTTCACTGGGAGTAAATACAATGAGAAATTTCTTGGGAGGTGAATGACCACTACATCTTAGAATTTGCGATAGAGAGGAAATATGGGTATGATATGACATAAACTCTAGAATTTGGGAGAATCAGTTTCAAAAGGATCACAGTAAGAATAAGTGAGATATCACAGACAAAAACCTACAGGTGAAGTCAACCCAGGAAAGATGGAAATTGTCTTGGATGAAATCCTAAAAATATTAAGAGAAATAATTATGACAAGGAGGAAAGGGCAGGAATTATATAAATAGGCAAAAGGCCTAAAGACGACAAAGGGTTATTTGTTTGTTTATTGTTATATAGGGATTAAGAAGGAGGATCAAAGAAGTCAAGGCAAGGCAACAGCTATTTATTGAGTATTTACTATATTTGGACACAAATATAAGCAAGGGATAGGTTTGCTGCACAGGGAGAAGGGGTGATGATAACTAGTGACAGAGGGGAAGTAGAGCTGATCATCTCTCATTTTGCTGTCTTTTTTTTCTTCTGGGGTCTAGACTGTAAAAGACTATATAAAAATGGCTAATAGAGATTTGATACCCAAGATAAGTAAGAATATTGTAAGAGAACACCTAGATTCCCTTGGTAAGTGAAAGCCATCAGCCTCAGAAGAACTACATTCTAGGTTATTGAAAAAAACAAACTATATGATTGATGAACTATTGTTAGTGATCACTGATAGATGGTGGAGAATGGTAGAGATGTTACAGGACTGCTGAAGGGCAAATATTGTCTTGATTTTCATAGAAAAGAATGAAAGCAAAGTCTGCAAACTATGGGCCAATGAGCTTGACTTAATTCCTGGCAAAATTATAGAAGAGATTGGCATGATTGATGTGTTGAAGAATGTCTTTTGTCCAGACACTGATATAAAGTTAGATGGACAATTTATAGAGCTGGTCCATCACTAAATATGTCATGGAAAGACAGTGTAAATGGAAAATGATTAGAGATCAAAATTGAATAGGAAGATGAGAAAGGGCTGTGTTGCCTTTAAAGAATTGCACAGGGTTTTTATTAGACCCAGGCTTTCCCTGAAACCCAAGCTCATCTTTTCTTTTGAATATCAATAGTCTGTTAGTGATATCATGGAATTCCCATCTCCAACTAAAGTTACAGGTAACACAAAGAACAATGTAGAAGCACATGGTGGGTCTGAGTACAATGAAATATAATAGAGAAGGAGAAATGGGAGGGGGAACATTTATTAAAAACCTACTTCATATTAGGCAGTATGCTAAGCACTTTACAAATATTATCTCATTTGTTCCTTACAACCATCTTGTGATGTGGATGCTGTTATTATCCTCATTTTACTGTTGAGAAAACTGAGGAATGTAGACATCAGGTGACTTGCCCAAGGACACACAACTAATCAGTGTCTGATGCCAGATTTGAACTTGTCTTTCTGACTGTAGGCCTATTGCTTTATCCGCAGGGCCACCTAGCTGCTTCATTAGGAAGGAAGAACTATTTTATGAGAGATGTTAATGATATCATCAGAGAGATTCATGGCTGTAGGAGGAAGTGTTAATCAAGTTAAAAGCAGGGGATAATTGATGGATTGTTAGCATGCTCCACTGATAACTACACCATGTCAAGAAATCTAGAAAAAAAAGAACACCAAGCATATTTGGTATATTGTCTACATAGGATTCATCAGAGTATGTAGATAAGAGGAGCATAAGATAAGAAGGCACTGATAGGTTATAATATGTATCACCAGAGGAGGTACCCATTGATGAGATTACAGATATACTAAAGTATCAAAGCATTTTTCAAGAGATGGTGTATGAATATATAGAAAAGAAAGCAGTGATTACAAAGGGATTCATGGCTTCATCTCGTGTAATGTTGCACTAACTTCATCTTATCTTATGATACTATAAGACTGGTAGACAAGGGAAATGTTAGAGGTATAGTTCATTTAAAGTTTAGCAAAGCATTTGACAATTTCTCCTAGATTTTTTTTTTGTGGAATGGAGAAATATGAATCTAAATAAAAGCACATTTCCATTGATTCAGAACTTGCTAAATGGCTGGACCCCAAAATTAATCATTGGTGGTTTATTGTTGTTTTTTTTTTTCAGCCAAAGACAAGGTTTATTAGAACATCCACCATATTGAGCAGACTCTTAAGGAATCTAAGCATTTGTATCGCTAATGCAAGGGGGCTACATTTTAAGAATCTGAGCAGTGGCTAGATTTTAAGAATCTGAGTATCTTAATGAAGACAAGATGGACCTTATATACAGAAAGACTGTGGGAGAGATCTAGGAGTAGCCAAGTAGTCTATGGGGACTGTGAGGTAATAGAATGCCAGGGACCTGGACCATGTGACCAAGGGAGAGTGGACTCTAGGTGGGATTAAGGGTGGGAAGTGGCAGGGGGCCATAGGGAGGTAAGACAATGGAGGGCTAGGCTAGGTTAAAGGTAACAGAGAATTGGGAGATTAGGTGTAGCCACAATAAAAGGCTAGTTGACGGAGTTGTAGCCTCAGGTGAATGGCAGAGATTTGGCCATGTGGGAGAGTCTAGGATTTTTCCTTTCTGGGCTCCAGATCCCATCCCTATCGTTCCCTCCTCAAATAAATAGGACCCAAATTCTTTTGGGGTAAGGGGCAAAGGTCTTAGCTTCTGAAACTGCTGCCTGCTGGCAAGGGGTATAGAGCTGTCCCTGCCTCAAGGGGGTCCCAAAGAGGAGATTGACTGGAACTGAGCACAGGCTGCATCCAGGGAATGATGGGGAGACATTGGCTGGTACCCGCTGTTTGCTACCAACTGTAGGTGAATGGCCTGTAGTCTAGAAGACACGAATCTGATAGAAAAGACTGCAGAGCCCAGATATAAAGCAGGGACTAGATTTAGGGCCCAAATATGAGAGGATTAAAGATCCTTGGCTCTGTTTGGATTCAGTTAATTCAGTTTTCCAACCATGCAGTATCAAATCCACCTCTTAGCCAGACTCAGGTGGGCAACATTCCTTTTCTAAGGAAAATAATAGGGAAACTGAGCCAGGAGGATCCCATCTTAGACTGAAGCTAAAATTGTCCTCTCAGTTTTTTCCCGATGCTGACTTCCCACCAGTATCACATTCTCTCTGAGTAGCTTGTGGCATTTCTCTCAGAAGGTGGATTATTGATTATGAATGGATTATTATAATCCATCAGACAACTCAAAATAAAATTCTCTGAGCTTTTACCTCAAACAGCAAGTTTAACTAATCGCAGCATAGGAAAAACTTTTCCAGGATTTACATCTCAAACTTAAATTTGTCCTGGTGTAAAAATACAATCATTAGGGATTATTTCTATATACCTATACATTTTCAGCAAGACAAAACCCAAACAAGTTTTTTGGCAAGTTTACATTAAAACAATAACCAAAAGTAGCCAAATTATTTTAGCAGTAACCAAATTATGAAAAGTTGCTCGACATAACTGATACAAAAAGTTGACCTATTTGAAACTTGAAATAAATCCATTACCAATCAGGTGACTTCAGTTTTGTTAACTGCATTTCCAAATTACTTTACACAGAGAATCAACATCTCATCATTAATAGTTAAAACTAGGACTTTAAAAGAGTGTGCTTACCCAAGTTCAGAGGCTAGCTTCTTTATCTTGAGCAGAATGTGCTGAACTTGGGTGATACTTCCAGGCACAGGTTGCCCCAGGGCCTAAGGCCAGCCAGTGGGGCCCATGCTGTAGAGGGCAAATTGAGAGGAAGGGGGGAGGGTTAAACTCTCCTCTGCTATGAGAGGGATTAACAGTTACCCTCTTGACTCAAGGGAAAGGAGTAGGAGAAGGAAGTGACCAGGGTTTTAAGGAGGTGTTTCAAAACTCCTTAATGATTGATCACAAAACTTCCAGAATGTGCTAAGATGTTTTAACTGTTCTAACTTTCCCCTGTAACTTCCATGAAGGAGGAGTCAGGGTTGTAGAGGGAAAGGAGTAAGTAAGCCTCGGGGAACCAAAAACACCTGCAGTTTTCCCAATTCTTTAGTGCCAAGAGAATTGACAGAATTGGGCATACGCTTCTGGATAAGGCACCTGTCCTTGTCCTCTATGCTGCAGAAGGTGTACCCAGGTTCATGGCCTCGAACCAAACCAGTGGACTGAGAGCCTGAGAGTGTCCGGCCAGAATGCAAGACAGCCTCATGGTAACTGTCTGCCCAAAAAGCATCTCCAAGTCTTCCTAGGTGCTTGAAGAGTGACCCCAACTGCAAGGCAAGAAAGAAGTGGGGGGGGGGGACTTATATACCTTCCAGTCTTGGCTGGAGAAGAACTTAGAGATAGGCAGTTTTCCCCATATGGGCCACCAAAATGTTGAGGCTTAAGGTACTGGGACCCCAACATCACAACGTGCAGGTCTTACCCAAAAGAATTTAACCCAAGAGTTCTTTCAGCCAAAGACAAGGTTTATTAGAATATCTACCATGTTGGCCAGACTCTTAAGGAATCTGAAATTACTGAGTTATTAGCTAGATTATAAGAATCTGAGCCCATTGGTTCGATGCCAACTGAAAAGGATATCGTTGTTAGAACATTCTCTAGCCTTGACCCTTTATTGTTTAACATTTATACAACAATTTGGCTAAAGGTATAGATGGCATAAGAATAGCTAGGTGGCGCAGTGGATAGAATACCTGCCATGGTGGAGTCAGGAGGATCTGAATTCAAGTCCAGCCTCAGACTAGCTGTGTGACCCTGGGCAGTCTTTACCCTGTCTCAGTTTCCTCATCTGTAAAATGAGATGGAGAAGGAAATGGCAAAACACTCTAGTATCTTTGCCAAGATGGGGTCATGGAGAGTTGGACACGACTAAATGACTCAACAACAATATAGATGGCATATTTATCAAATCTGCTGATGGTACAAAGCTGGGAAGGGTAGCCATCACACTGGCTGACTGAGGATTCAAAATAATCTCAATGGTTTGAACTTTGGGCATAAAGAAATGATATGGGACATGATATGAGGTAAAGGCAAAATTCTACATTAAACACATACACACAACTTCATAAGCACAAAATGGGGGAGACATAGAAGTAATTCATTGCAAAGAAAAAAAAATCTTGAGGTTTTTGAGGCCTGTAAATTCAATATAAATCAATACTGTGATGTGGCCACCGCAAATTTTAATGGGATTTTAGACTGTCTCCAGAGAAGCAGAAACTGTGCAGAAAATTGTTGATTCTGCTGTATGCTATACTCCATGCTCTGTTCTCAAGGCATGTTATGTATTGATAAGGTTATTGATAAGTTCTACAGTATACAGAGATGGACAACAAAGATGGCAAAGGACTTTGAACTGATGAGAAAAGAAGAGCTAAGGGCGGGAGTTGTGTTTAACCAGGGGAAAAGAAAGCTTGGTGGTATATGTGTTTAAATACCCAAATGAGGCTTGAATGGAAGAGGTATTGAATTGAACTAAGATGTAAGCTGCAAAGAGTCAGATTTAGGTTTGATGGAAGGAAGAATTTCCTAGCAATCAAAACTATACAGAAGAGGGATGAGCTGCCTTGGGAGTTAATGACTTGCCCTTTAATGGAGGTTTTTGAGCAAAGGTTGGAAACTCACTTAACAAGTATATTATAGAACAGATATTTGTTCAAATGTGGATTTGGCTAAATGGCTTTTGAAATCCCAAACAATTCAGAGATTCTCTGATCTTATCAAGTGACTTGCTGGTGATCATGCAGTTAGTGTCTGATTCAGGATTCATTCCTAGATCTCTTGATTCCAAGTCCCATCTTTGTGCTATCCACTATTCCACCATCATTACCAAAAGATTGTCCACAAAGTAGTGACTTTTTTTGGCCATGGCAACTCATGAAACAGACCACAAATAGAGTAACTAAATGGACAAATCCTCTTTTCAAAAATAAAGAAAAAAGAAGCATCTGTCTCCTTTTTTTCAACTTGCTGGGTCTTTCAAAAGTGTTCTTGTGCAATTAACTCTCATTTCTATTCCAGAAGGAAAAAAAAGCAACATTAGAATTATGAATTAGCTCTCAATTTAGAAATATTCTCCTCCCCTCAGAGAATATATATATTTTTCGTGTTCTAAATTCCTGGTTAGAAGAAGGAAACTCCCGAAGGACAAAATATGTCTAGGACACTAGTGGGAAAAATCAGTTCTGAGTTCTTTTGTGTTTTATCCCTAAAAAGCTAACTCTCCTTTACATATTGTGAAAATTTCACTTCTAGAAAAAAGTTGTAGTGAGTCACCATGACATCTGGTGAATTTGGAGTCAGACAACATGAATTTGAATCCTAGCTTGGCTACTTACTATTTGAATAACTTTGGGCAAATTACTTGGACTCTTTAGGTCTCAGTTTCCTTTTCTATGAAATAAGAGTTAGAGTAGGTATTGGACTTTGATCACTTCTAAAGTCTTTCCACTTCAAAATCCTATGCTGTTATAGAATTAATTTTCAGGGGAAAAACTGATGTCCAAAACATAATGTTCAAATTCTATGAAACTAGTTCAATCAAAGTGAGTAGAAAATCATCAGGTTACTTAATTAAAAGATACATGAACTGTTTCTATCTCTTTTATCTTGTCCTTTTACTATTGATTTTTTGAACCCATGCATAAAGCTTTACATTTCTGCCCATTAAATCTAATCTTGTAAGATTTTCCCAGTCGTTTTAACATATTGAAGTCTTTTGGGACTGCAGTTTTTTAGGTCTTTGTTCATGCTGTCTGCAAATTTGACATGCAGGCCATCTATACCTTCATCCAAATCATTAGCAAGGATGAACAGCACAGGTACAAGGACAGATCCCTGAGGCATAACACTAGACCTCCATCTTCTGACATCATTATATCAATTCCGATGTATTAATTGAAAAGAAACTATGAATTCTAATAAATTATTAATACTAATGCTCAATAAATTACTAAATAGGAATGCAGAATATGCAAGATTATCTTCATGTTTAGATAAGAGCTTAGATGGAAAATAGCAATGTCAAAACTTATCTTTATATGAGACTTTTCTGCTAGCCTCTTTTAGGTCAGTACTTGACAGCAGGAGAACATGTCATTCTTTTTGGCTGCTCAGACCCTGTTTCATAGAATCATACCATCTGAGTCAGTTGGAAGGAATTACAGAGGTGATCTTCTGTCATTTTACATATGAGGAAACTGAGGCCCAGAGGGGTTGAGTGACTTACCTAAGGTGACTTACCCATGGAACTGGTAAGTGGCTAGCTGAGGGTTTTTTCTTTTTTTTTCTCCTTTGGAAGCATTAAAGAAGCTCTTGACTTTGCTCAGCTCTGCCTCCCTTAAATCCAATTCACACACTAGTCAAAACAGGCATCATTAGTTTTCTTTAAGAATGAGAATGAAGGATGAACAACAAAGTGCTTGTAAGAACCAAAGAGGCTGACCTGGGTTGAAGGAAGGTAAGGAAATATAAAAATGTAAGAGAAGCAACTTTTAAAAGTGCAACAGTGACAGTCAGTGGTATGGGTTTGTGGCTGAGGGGAATTTAGAATTCTATAAAGTCAGTCATCAGATGCTACAAATAAAAAGTGAATAACTGATTTGTGATTTCTATGAGTTCTGATGCACTGAGATTGCCTTTATGCAAGGTAAGTGATACAATAAGAAATTTGGTCAAGTACATAATTAGACAAAATTATTCCTGGGTACATTTCTTTGTAGTGGAGGAATGGGAAGATACGTGTTGGGGGTAAAAGGGGGCACAGTCGGGGAAACAGAGAGCTTTTAGGCATGTCTATGCAGAGAAGAATCCATCAAGGAGGGTCCGCCTATCCCCCAAAACATTCTTGGGGGGTAGTTGTGCCCTGAGCCTCAGGATGACTGTAAGGTGAGGGGCAGGGGTATTTCAGGGAAGATGTGTAGAACCCTATCCTCTAAGGGAGGAAATGCTTACTGGCTCAGATGTGAGAATTATCCTGGGGCAAAACCTCCATCATTTTGTGCTATTTAGGGCTCTGCTGCAACTATGACTAGCAATCTTTACACCTGAAACAAGTAATGCAAGATGTATCTGCGGCAAATTGCAAAGAAGATACCCTCAAATACCGTTAGGGAAGCCACCACAGGTTAAAAAGGGGGAGTGGTGGGATGGGATATGACTAGCAACCCTCAATCTGGTAGCTTCCTACATTAGCTAATTAATTCATAAACTAGCTGCAGAATTCAATTGTTGAAATGTTGTAAGAGGACTGCAAGCACTGTCAGCTCCACCTAAATTTTGGCCTTACAGGGCAAAACTCTCGTCATCTAGTTCTAGTTACAGAACTGGGGATCTGGACTAGTGGATGAGGTTTGCAAACAGGGCTTTAACCTGATTGACCATAGACATATTTGTGATTGTCTAGGTAACAATTGGTCTAGATTTTACTGGCCACTGGCAGGGCTCCAGACTTGAGGTATGGCTGTTTTAATTAAAATTTGTTCATTAGACTCCTTAAGGCAAGAAGCAGGGCTTAGGAAGATGATACCGAGTGGGCTCAGGATGCAGGGTTCTTTTTCAACAATGCAAAAAGTGCAAAGCCTTGGCACCACAAGTGACCTCAAAACAAGTGTTGCCCTATTGCTTTAGTAGGGATAAATAGGCTTCTTTTAACTAGAGGCTGTGTGTGTGTGTGTATGTGTGTGTGTGTGTGTGTAGTATCTATGGAGAGCCTTCTTTATCTTAAAACAGCCAATGCTTTAGTCTGATTTCTTAGTCCTGGAGATGAAGTCTGCTGCCCAGCATTCCCCTTGGTGAAACAGAAATGATTTGAGTTTCCCTTGGGGAAGTCAGGTATTCCCTGGATTTCATCAAGGCAGATTCTTTCATGGTATGCCTTTCTTACCCTAGGGCTTCCCATTTTCCTGGAGTAGGAGTTCTTGTTAGGGAGGTGATGGAGTGGTAAGAAAAGAAGGATTATGAAGTAGATAGGGTTCTTCATCACTGGTCTCCTGGAATCATACACAGGGGATCATCTTATTGATCAGAGTTGTTGTGTCTCATGACAGAGAGATGAGGGGCTAACATGCAGAATGGGACACACAATTTTGGATATGGCCAATATGGAAATTTGTTTCATTTGACTATGCTTATTTATCAAAAGGGTTCTATTTTCCCTCTTTTTCAGGGGAGGGAAAAATTCTTTCTAATGGAAAAATTAAAACAATTTTTAAAGAAAGAAAAGGAGAATCATGGATTTAGAGCTGGAAGGGGTCCTTAGGCCATTTACTCCAGCTGCTCATTTCGCAGATGAGGAGACTGGGGGCCCAAGGAGGTTAAGTAATAATAATAGCTAGCAGTAATATAATGCTTGGGCAGCTAGGTGGCACAGTAGATAGAACACTGGACCTGAAGTCATGCAGACTCATCTTCATGAGTTCAAATCCAGCCTCAGACACTATGTGACCTTGGACTTAACCCTGTTTGCCTCAGTTTCCTCATCTGTAAAATGAGCTGAAGAAGGAAATGGCAAACCGCTTCAGTATCTTTGCCAAGAAAACTCCAAATGGGGGTCACAAAGAGTCAGACATGACTGAAATGATTGAACAACAAATACAATGCTCTACAAATATCGCCTCATTTTATTATCACAATAGCTCTGGGAGAGAGATGATACCATTATTCTCATTTTATAGATGAAGAAACTGAAGCAGAAAGAGTTTAAATGACTTGCCCAGGGTCACAAAGCTAATAAGTGGTTAAGGTGGATTTCAACTCAGGTCTTCCTGACTCCAGGCTTAGCACCTACCTGCCTTAACCTTAACCTTAGGTAAGTTAAGTGACTGACTTATGTTAAGGTTAAGATATGAGGATCTGAGGTTGTATCTAAAACTAGGTCTTCTGACTCCAGAGCCAACATTCTTTCCCCTCTCTCATACCTTGACATGCTATCATGAGAAACATGCATTTCACTTGCACACAGTAGTTTCTGGGCTCAGGCTGACATAAGCAATGTGGCCTAGTCAGGCTGGAGAAGGACATCTTTCCTAGCTCTGAGCCAAAAGCTGAAACAAAAACCAAATGCACAAAAAACCAGGTGCTTAAGACTGTTGGACAACATAGCACTCTGTGTGATGTATCAGACCATAAGGAGCTAACAGAGAAATATGTACCCCCTCACCGGGGCAAATGATTTAGAAAACATTTACCCAGTTTCAGGGACAAATATAACAATCCAAATGGAAACCAGATGGGCAGAAAAGAGCCCTTTGAATGCTTGTATTTCTCTACAAATCTTGAGAGTGGTAGCTGCTATCACTTTGGTAATGTGTCATTTTTGCAGGGCAGATTTGGGCTCTACTAAATGATGAGACTACCCACTCATCTTTTATGGAAAGTTATGAAATATAAACCAACAGAAACCATTCCCCAGGAAGAATCAGTTATCAGTAAAAACAGATGTGGCCGTTAGAACCCCCAGATTAAACATTGATGACTTCCAACAGGCCACCTGGTAATCAAGGCCTCCTTTGATTCTTGAACAGCATATCAATGAGGAGACTGGGATACAATCATTGCAGCAAACGGTTGCACTTGGAAGCTTTTAAATAGCAATCTACCACCTCCCACAGTCATTGCATTCTTCAAAAGTAGAGGAAAGATCAAGGCCATGCCATGTAGTTGCTGATATACCAGGCTTCCAAGGCATTAGGCAGACGCTTACCTGATTTTCAAAGGCCAAAGATGCTCTTCAGTGCACAGTGCATGCTCATGTTTTATACAGAGGTTTGGTTTGATTGAGCAACTATGTCCTCTGGGAAGCCCATACTGCTGGAGAGGGTGATGGCTTTCCTGCTCAAGCTGTTGCTATGGTTGAAAAGTCGCCATGAAGCAGGAAACAAAAGATGATCAGCAGCCTCATGTAGTCAGATTCCAGAGGACTTTCATATCCTAGGAAGCAACCTGGGAATGAGAAAACAAAATAAGCCAGGCTGTTAACTTGTGGGTAAATGTTTTCTAAATCGTCTCTACCAATGAGAGAGGCATCTTTCTTCATTAGCTCTTTCTGGCTTGATCTGAGTGGTATGTTTTCTCAGATTCATAAGCACCTATTTTTGCTTTGTTTTGTTTTGTTTTCTGGATGTTTTTTTCTTATTCTGAACAAAGAACAAAGGAACCAGGGATCTTCTTCTGATCTAAAAACCCTCATCTGAAACTATGAGGTCAACTTGAGAATGTTGTGACACAGTGAAAAGAGCACTGGGTTTGGAGTAAAAATCAATCAGTAAAAACGTATTAAGCACCTACTCTGTGTCAAACACTCTGCAAAGTTTTGTGGATATAAAGACACAAGTGAAACATCCCTTTCCCTGAAGGATCTTATAGTCTATCAGGTTGAGACAACACATATTTCTTTAGATTTACACAAATAGGTCCAAGATAACATAGGAAGGGAGGTACTAGTGGCTTCAGGAAAGGCTTCATGTAGAAAGGGATATTTGAACTATGCCTAGGAATTTCTAGAAGGTGGCAGTGAGGAGGGCGTGCAAAACATCTGAATTCTAGCATTAGCACACCAGCATGAACACTTATTAGCCACCTGACCTTGGGCAAGTCATTTATTCACCCACCATGAGCTTTAGATTTCTCATGTGTAAACAATGATAAGGAGACCTGTATTACCTATCACACAGTAGGATTGTTGGGGGAATAAAGGGGTAGGGAAGGGAAGACCTGGTTAATTGTACTATATATATGTGGATAGGTTTGGATGTGAAGATTATTAGATTTATTATTTAGAAGGAAGGTTAACATGTGTTTTTCAGGATGAGTTTTGTCAACCTGGGCAAAAATACTTGTTAAATAAAAGGAAGTGAGGGGCAGCTAGGTGGTGCAGTGCATAGGTCTCTGGCCTTGTAGTCAGTAGGACCTGAGTTCAAATTCAGCCTCAGATACTTGACACTTACTAGCTGTGTGACCATGGGCAAGTCACTTAACTCCAATCGTCTCACCCCCCAAAAATAAATAAATAAAAGGAAGTGGGAGTGGATAAAACTGCTATGAAAATTTTAATGTCAGGGGATGTTGGAAGGGCATAGCCATCACTGGCTTCTAGCATCTTTCCCTTCTTTGTTGTTTAGTCATTTTCCAGTCATGTCTGACTCTTTGTGACCCCATTTGGGGTTTCTTGGTAAAGATACTGGAATAGTTTGACATTTCCTTCTCCAGCTCATTTTACAGATGGGGAAACTGAGGCAAACAGGGTTAAGTGACTTACCCAGAGTCACACAGCTGGTAAGTGTCCGAGGCCAGATTTGAATTTGGGAAGAAGAGTCTTCCTGACTTCAGGCCTGGTGCTCTCTCCACTGTGCCACCTAGTTGTCCCTCCTTTCTTTAGTCTTTACCTATGGGCTGCATTGGTTTTATACTGAGATCACAAAAATGGCCCCAATAATCCGCTATCAGCAAGGGTTATGATTTTGAGGATTTTCTAGAAGTAGTAACAGGTTTGCTATGAGCTATTCACATGTGGTTTTTTTTTTTTTTACCGTGTCTTCCTTGTAACCATTGGTTAGAAGGTCTGGCTCTCGATGTGCAGAAGGCAATAAAGTATAGTAGAAAGATTGCTTACCTTTGTATCAGACAATCTGAATTCAAATCTCAACTCTACCAGCTGTGTGATTGTGGATAATTTACTATGTGCTTTGGTGTCCTCATCAATGAAATGGGAAAAATAATACTTGCACTACCTAGGTTCAAAGGCTTATTGTTAGGAAAATGTTACATAAAAGTGACTCATCAATCAAAAAGCATTTATAAAGTACCAGCTATGAGTCCAGCTGTGTACTAGACACTGGGCATAAAAATAGTAAGGATTACAATGTAGCTGGTTGGATAGGTATAAAGGGTAAACTTAAAATTTTGTAATCATTTAGTACTATGCCTTAACCAACAGAACTCAATAGATGCCTAAGAGTTTGTCAGTAAGTTAATTTTTCCCTATGTAGTTTTGTAATTGTTATTTTTCAGTAGTTTCAGTTGCGTCCAACTCTTTGTGACCTCATTGGGATTTTCTTGGCAAAGATACTAGAGTGGCTTGTTATCTCCCTCTCTAGTTCATTTTTATAGATGAGGAAATTGAAGGAAACAGGGTTAAGTGACTTGCCCAAGGTGACACAGCTAGTACGTATCTCAGGTGGGATTTGAACTCAGGTCTTGCTGACTCAACGCTGGGCACTCTATCCACTATTCCATCTGGCTTGGGGTGTGTGTGTGTGTGTGTGTGTGTGTGTGTGTGTGTGTGTGTGTGTGTGTATGAGAGAGAGACAGAGAGAGAGAGTAAGAAAGAAAGGCAAGTTTTGGGGAAAATAAATTTGTACACCTTTTGGTTATAGTTATCACACTCTACTACATTAACTACGTCTTTTAACATCTTTCTAGAAAATATTTATCTCTCAACAGATAGGCCAGTAAAACAAACTCTAGTCAGTGTCTTGTAAGAATCATGTCAGGGGGATGTAGTGACAATTCTTTGAACTGCCACCCAATATTGGAAAAGTGCATATGCAGATTACATTATAAACTTGCTTCAGTGGAACACAGTGAGTATTAGTTCTCAAACTTTTTTTCACTGGCAGAACCCTCCACTTTAAATAAAACTTTGGCAGATTACTATAAAAAATTCAGCTTAGCACAGATATCTTCTACTAGTGGTACCAAATAAAACAAAGTTGCTTATTAAACATTATATATTCATAACAAATTTATTCTAATACTGGTAATATTATAAACTACTTGGTGAAGATATGATTATTTGCTCTCATTGGATACTTTATAATTGGGAACACGAATGGATGTAGTATGTCACCTTGCAATGTGTTTATGATAATTGTCATTTTCTTTTTTATATTAGCCATGCTTTGGAGTGATTATTTTCATTCTACACTTTTGTGGTTAAAAAATTCAAGTGTTTCATTTTAAAATTTGATCTGTTTTGTTTAGAAATAAATGCCTTTGTAAATTTCCTGAATCATGGATTATTATTATTGTCATTTTCAGTGTGTGGTAACCTAAATTGTACTGTTTCAGGATCATGAGAATTGAATGCATAGTAGTGATAACCATTTTCAAATTTGCATTTCTGCTGCTATTGGTGCCGAAACTAGGTTCATCGATGTCTGTTTTCTCATCAGTGGCATGGTTATAACTACTTTTCTGTGCCTACAGGTTCCTCAATTTTCCCAATTGTGAATAATGGGTATTGGCACAAAAACTGATAGTAACTCAGCCTTCTACCTCTATACCTCAACTTCCAAATGCTAAGAAAATAAATGGACCTGATTATTTTATATGTACTAGATGAGGAGAGACAACTACTCTATTGTGCTTCAAGCAGGTCTTTTTGTGTGTGTGTGTTTGATGGTTGATTTCAGGACAACAAAAAGCCAACTTCTATCTCATGACTGATTTTGACCAGTCTCTGATAATTCTCACCAGGGGCTGAAAACAGAGAAGGCAAAGCAGATGGGTTTGCTATGAGTGTTCTTCCTCCATCACAACACTTCTCATCATAGAACTCCTTACATTGTGTTTTGGTATCCTGAGGTTCAGAACATAGTTTGAGAACTGCGACTGTAGAACAATTAGACAGATTTTAAGCAAAATAATTATCTATTGAAGTCCCTATGATACAGTTTCAAAGTGCTAATGACAGTTACATATGGTTATTAGCCTATGATACAAACCTGTTCAAATCTGTAACCAGATGACAAGCATCCTTTGTAATGAAAAACAAAAATCAAATTTACCAATATTCATTGAGACTTCATGTATGCTATCAGGCTCTGTGAAGAGACCTCTGAAGAATGCAAAGAATAAAGAGAGCCCCCAAAAGGTGTTGTTTCCATAAAAACACAACTTGAGGAAAATCAAAGTCATCATAGGGGGCCAGTTGTTTCCATAGCAACAATTTTATAAATGGGAGAGACATTCTTAGGCAGCCAAAATTAAGACTATAAAGGCTGAAAATTGGTCTGTACAGAGATCTGAGAATATAATAGGGAACTATGCCATTCTGAGTGGTATGAGATAGGCCAGGCAGGAGATGTGGAAACTGGAAATCCTTATTCATTCATGTGATCCTGAGGTTTGTAGCTCTTCTATGGCTAGGAGAGAATGGAATTTCATGTAGATAGTTGAGCATGGAGAGTATAGAAGAAGTGGGGAGGGTAAGAGAGGAGAGATAGCTGGAAGAAGAGAGGCAAAAAAAAAAGTAGGACCTCCAATATGTTTTCAGAAACTGATTCAAGTGCCTAAAGAATTGTGACATATAAAAGGTTTGAGAAACATAATTTCTGGGTAGTTAAGCATTTTATTAATAATGCTAGCATACTACCAATAAAATGGGTCAGTCAGTGACTCTCTCAAATATCAAAGAGGAATCATGGTGGTGGGCTGACAGTTTAAATGCCCTTGGAAGAGTGGGTGTCCTGGAGGGTGGCAGTCAACTCTGATTGGTTAATGATTAATGAGAGGATGGATATTACAATGAAAGGTGGACCTATTTTAATATGGGACTCTGGGTAGAGGGGATGTAACTTTGATCATGTCATTTACTTCCAAATCACCCCAGTCTTGAGGAAATCTAGACAAGGGATCTATATCCCCAACCAAAGCCAGTGCAGATCACAATGGGGCATGAGTTTCACCTTAGATTAAATTCCTTGTAAGGTTAGGTGGGGTAGCAATACTTAGATTAAAGAGAATGTTAATACTATCTGCTAACTTCAGTCTTGTCCTTCAGAGGCTGAGCCTTGAAATCAGGACTTTAGAAAAATGGGGAGAATTCTGGATCTCCCCAAATAATCCATTATTAATAATCATTTCTCAGAATTCAGTGACATCTTCAAAGGGAGTTGGGGAGAAGGGCTCATCTCTTCCTCCTCAGCTAGAGAAGAAGATTACTCCCTGAGTTTGAACATTTTATTTTTCAACGAAATCTATAATTCTAGAGCTGGGGAAGGTATGATTTATCTCTCCAGAGGGAAAAAGGAGTTGAAAAAGTACTAATATTTAGTGGATGCTAAATGATGAGAGCTGGAGCCAGGAGCTTCAGAAGTCAACATTTTCTGGATTCCAGTTTATTCAAGAGACTGAAGGAGTAGGGCTGGGTCAATAAATTAGATCATTTAAACTTGTAGAAGTTGGCCTGTAGGTTTTAAAAACTTCTAGGTCTTTTCTCTCTCTTTGCTTTACGTGCTAGGCAAAGCAAGCAACTTTTAAGTTTCCTTTTTAGGAGTGGAATGACTACTGATAAAGATATTATCAGTGAATCATTTGTATAAAGGCCTTGATACTTATCAACAACTCCTCCTCATGGAGAGATACAATTCTTATAATTTTTTTCTCTTTTCCTTTCTCTGTTCTTTCCCTCTCTCCTTCACCCATATAGCAGGAAAAAAAAAGCCATAGGAACATTTCCTCCAAATACCTCTGAGGCATACTCTTCTCTGCACTTCCTTGGAATGAAAGAAAGAAATAAGGATTTATTAAGTGTCAAACACTGTGCTAAGCTACAAATTTTACTGTATTTGGTCCCCACAACAACTCTGTGAGGCAGGTCCTATTATTGTCCTCACTTTATAGTTGAGGAAATTGAGACAGACAGAGGTTAAGTGACTTGCCCACAGTCAAACAGCTAGTAAAATATGAGGTAGGATTTGAACTCAGGCCTTCCAGATTCCAGGCCTAGCATACTGTGCCAACCGGTTGCTACCTTGATCTCAAAACTTAACTCAGTTCTTACACTCCCATTGGTCCCAATATTTTCATTACTAGTTGGGGAATGATTGCCAGATAAATCATTTTTTTCTGGTCTGGTATTCCAGTTGCCCCTTGCTCCTTTGGGCGTCTGCTGTGCTAGCTGTGGGACCTCATCTGGATTCCAAACTTTGAAACTTCTTTCACCTAGAAAAGAAGAAACTAAAAGGCCAACAGGGCCCCATATGGTTTCAGAAGGGAAGCCCCTAAGGCCCTTCTCCTTACCACCTGCTCTCTCACTGGACTTAAGAGAGAAAAGAGATGCCAAGCTCCCCCAGAAACAAATCAAAGAGGCTGGTAGAAGGACATCACAACAGGTCTTCATTGAATTGGGGCGGGCCTTGGCTACAGTGTGTAGTTATGCTGAGATGGCATTGGTCAGCCACAACTTTACATGGGGGATGTTTGCACAATGCATCTCAAGGGCATTGGAAGGATAATCAGTGTCACAGGAAATACGTGTGTTAAGGACATAGGCAACAAGTCGATGGCTATTAGGTTCAAGGCATTGTATCAGTGCTAGGAACAAGAAGAGGAAAACAAACCAGTTCCTGTCCTTGAGAAACTTATATTTTGCCAGCTAGATACCATAGGTACCCAAATAAGTATAATATAAGGTCATTTAGGAGGATGAGAGAACTGGTAAGTGGGTAGATCAAGAAAGGCTTCTCTGGAACTAAGCCTTGAAGGAAGAATAGAATCCTGAGAAGTAGAACATGAGGAGTCGATACATTTTAGATATGGGGGATTACCTGTGCCAATGTGAGAGGTGGAATGTCCAATTTGGCTGGAACAGAGAGTTCGTGTTGGGGGGCATGGGAGGTGTAATATGAAATAAGGCTTGAAAAGTGGGTTGGCACTAGATTTTGAATGCCAGGGTAAAGAGTCTGTATTTTATTGTAGAGGCAAGGGGAAGCCTCTGAAGTCTTTTGTACAGGGAGTGACAGTAAGATCTATTCCACAGGCTATCAGAGCTCAAGGTGATCTTTTAAGCCTGTCTAAATCATTTTACAGAGAAAGAGAATTGAAGTCCCTTACCAAGGTCACCCGGCTGTTATTGGTAGAGAATCAAGACTGAGAAAGATCATTTTATTTCATTTTTAAGAGATTTTTGGTGACTTCAGATAATTCAGTGAGTGGAGGGAACAGAAGCTAGATTGTAGAGAGTTTCAGGGCATTGAAGAGAGAGTATATGGTGAGGAAGAGGTGCCAATGATTGGGTATTGCTTGTTTGGGAAGCTGAGTAGTGAAAAGTAGAGAGGTTGTTAGCTGGAGAGGGACAATTAAAGAGAGGCTAAAGGTGCTGGAGAGGTGTTATTTAGGGAGCAAAATCCAGAAGGAGCAGTGGTGGAGAACGTTTGATCTATTCAGGCTTTGAGACCAAAGCAAGACTATGTGAGACAGATACACACATGTGCATGTGTATGTACTGTCTATGATAATTGAAGATTGTTTCTGGCAACTTCTACTCTTCCTCATTTTGCCTCCAGGTCTGACATTCTGGAAGTTTCATCTTCCAGTAGTCCAGCCAATCCCCCAATTTACTAAACTCTAGTGCATGATGGGAAATGATCACTGCTATTTTTATGTTTATTTTCAAACTATTTGATGCTGTTCTAGTGTTACTCCTGCTGGTTGCCCTTTTCTGTACTTCAGCTTTTTTAATTAATGTGGCTTAATTGTATTTGGCCCCCTGAGGCTGTTTAAGGGATCAAGGCAATCTAAGAAATTTAGTAAGTACTCTAATTCTCCACTCTCACGCTTTCCTGTTCCTGGCACCTTGGGGCAGACCCCATCATGTTCTGGACAGCAATTATTGCAGAGGAAACTTTCAGAAGAAAAGGAAATCCTAGCAAATAATTTCTACAATTTTTTTTTCTAGATGGTGTTGCCTATTCTATCTTTAGCCCAAGAGGAGAGGCCAGTATGAGATTTAATAAATTAATTTAAACTAAATGCAGTTTTGTTTCATTTCCACACCTTCAATTCAATTCTTACAAGGGGATATAAGGATAAGTATATAATGATATCTGCCCTCAAGGAGCTTACAATTTAGTGGAATAAATGAGACATTAGACAAGAATGATAATCTAAGAGGCATTCTTGAAGTGCCCAAAGAGAGGCAATAAGCAAAATTCTATGGGGTTTCATATGAGGAAGAGATAACTTCTGATTGGAAGGACCAAGAAAGGCTTCACCTCCACCTCCACCTCTAGCTTCCTTTAAGGCTCAACTCATGCATTATGTCCTTTGGGAAATCTTTCCTAATCCCCTTGGATTTTTAGCACTATCTCTCTCCTTTGCAAATTATCAGATATATACTTATCTGTTTACATGTTGTATCCTTCCATATGCATGTGAGCTCTTTGAGAGCAGGGCCTTTTGTAATCCTAGAGTCTTCAATTTATGTATAGAAAACCCTCATAAAGATAGATGGGAAAGTAGGGACATAGGTTAGTAGTTGTTGATGCTTTCTTTATAATCTATTTTGGAAATCAATAAGATTGAGACTTTGTACAGGCCTTTGATATCTTCCCTTTTTTTAGATACCTTATAAATAGGTAGACAGACAAACAAACAAACAAATACATATATGTCTTAGAGGACAACTAGGTGGCACAGTGGATAGAGCTCTGGGTTTGGAATCAGGAAGACGCATCTTCACGAGTTCAAAACTGACCTCAGACATTTACCGGCTATGTGACCCTGGGTAAGTCACTTAACCCTGTTTGCCTCAGTTTCCCCATTTATAAAATGAGCTGGAGAAGGAAATGGCAAACAATTCCAGTGTCTTTGCCAAGAAAACCCCAAATGGGGTGACAAAGAGTCAGATGAAGCTGAAATAACTGAACAACAACAAAAAGTCTTAGTACAGTTTTAGATTAAAAACTCTTTAGACTGTACTGAAACTTTTGGAATACCCTGTAGATCTCTCAATATCTCTACATTTGCATAGCTTCTGGCAAAAGTTTCTTCTGTGTGTGCTTAATCCAATTTGGCTGCTTTTGCTGTCTGTGGATTCTTTAGTATAATTTCTGTTTCTTCTATAATCCCCTCAGAGGCTGTGATATTAGGGTCCCAAGTGTGGTGGGTCCACTATCCTTGAGGAAGAAAGTAGCTTGTTGTAATAATTTTCACATTTTTTTTTCAAATTTTCTTTTATTTAAAAGTATCCTCAATGAGGGCATTAATAGGGAACAAGCAGGTCTTCACACATTATATTTAGCAATGGATCCCGCCTCTACCATGTCACAAGTTGACAGAAAGACAAGTCTTGGAGGTGAAACAGGTATAGGATCCTGAGATCTTGAGTATCGGCTTGTTAATGCCTGCAGATGTGGGAGGAGGAAGGTTAAGAAATAGGGAAGTTACAATGCATTGTTCAGAAATTTTCCTTGATATAAACTCTCTACAATCTACCTTCGGTTCCCTCTACTCACTGAATTATCTGAAGTCACCAAAAACCTCTTAAGAATGAAATAAAATGATCTTTTTCAATCTTGATTCTCTACTGATAACAGCCAGGTGACCTTGGTAAAGGACTTCAATTCTCTTTCTCTGTGAAATAATTTAGGCTGGCTTAAAAAAGAAGGTGAAGTATATGTAAAATTCTTCTAGAATAGTGGCTGTGGACCTTCAGTCAATATTTGTTATTTTTGTTCAGTCAGCATCATAGTCAATCACATTTAATGACAATAGGTTGAATTTGGAAGTGTTATCAAAGGCAAAAGATACTAGAGTTTGCCTGCTTCCTATACAAGATGTGGCAAGAGAGAGTCAAGATGAAATGGCAGAAATGTATGTTCTAGTAGAGTGTAAGCTCCCTGAAGGCAGAGACTGTTTTGTTTTTGTCTTTGTATCCCCAGCACCTTCTATAGTGCCTGGCACATTGAAGGCTTGATAAATTCTTCTTGAATCAAATTAATTGAAAGATCAAATAACTTGAGATAGATGGGGACAATAATGCTTCCATGGCCTTCCTGACAAGATTGTTGGGGGAAAGTGCTTTGTAAACATTAAAACACTTTAGGAATAGAAGTTATTATTAATGCAGTAATTAATAAAGGAAAAGTATTACCAGCCCCAGTTGGATACTCTTCATTCCTTTCATTTTGCAGTTCTGTACAATTTTGTTTCTTCTTTTATATCTAAAACAGTAAAATTGTAACAATTACATTGAGAAAACTATGTCATATTTTAAAAGTAAACAACATGAACTATTTTTTCCCCTGGACCTCATGCCTCCAGCAAGTACACGCTAAGAAATGAGTGACTAAAACTGACAATTCATAGACTATCTGGACTTTGAAAATGTGTACTTGGTGTAAAGAGGGTAAATTCTGAATTACAATCTTTACTTTGCCTCTAACTACTTTTATGCCCTTGGGAAGGTCTTTGGACCTCAGTTTCCTTATCTACAAAACAGGGAATTGGAATGGATGTTCTTTTAGGCCTCACTTACTCTAAAATTCCAGTCTTACCTTATGTCTCAAGGGGGAAAAAGGTTTAGAATGCACTGTAATGATATCACTTAAAGGTTCCAGGCATGAAATTCAACTTTGCTGTAAGACATTGCACTGTCCAAACTGGAGTTTAATACCAACTGAGCTCTATCTATCTGAAACTTATACTTGAAGCAGGAGAACAGGTGAATTTATCCCAATCATTATCTCAGAACAAGCCCTGTGGATATGTTGAGGTACTTTCCATCATCCATTGGGCATAAAGGACGTCTGGACAATTCAGCTGAATAATTTTTCAGCTTCCTTATTATGTGGTGTTCAGATAGACAGTATGCATTTGTTTCAAATGTGAGGACCTCCTGGGCATATGAGGCCTTCAAATGTGAAGGATTTATTTATATAAAATCATATCACATCTCCAGTGGAATTACTCTGCAGGCCCAAACTGTAGGGAGAGAAGCAGGTCAAGTGCTGCAGTAGTACTCAGCCAGTCTCTCCCTTTTAGGCACCATGAAAAATGCAAGCCATCTGGTGTAGTGGAAAGAACATTTCCCCATCAGGAGACCTGGCCTTTAGTCTTGGCTCTCCTACTACTTACTTTTTGTGTGATCTCAGAAAAGAAAAGTCACTTCTCTCTGGGCCCCACTTAGCTTAGTTGTAGCATTAGGTAGCTGAACAATCTCTAAGATCCTGAAATCTCTTCCAGCTCTAATATTTCAATGACGTCTATGATTTTTAACATTTTTTAATTGTTGTCAAGGGCACCATCATCCTTCCCGTCATCCAGGCTTTCAACTTTGGAAGTATAGGATCTTAGTATCATAAATTAAGAGGTGGGAGGGCCTTTAAGGACTATTTTGTCCAGCCCTTTAACTTTTTACAGATGGAGAAATTGTGGCTCCAAGAGGCTTGAGACTTGTCGATGGTCATAGAGCTAGTGAGTGTAAGAGACAGAATTTGAACCTTGGTCTTCTGGCTCCCTGTCCAGTGTCCACTTTGTCAAGCTGCCTCACCTCATTCTCTCTCACTCCACACATACTGGTTATTAAGTCTGGTAATTTCTACCTTTACAACATTTCTTATATCCATCCTCTTTTTTCCACTTCTATGGTCACCACCCTAATTTAAGGCCTCATTACTCTTTGCCTGGATTGTTGCTATGGTCTCATAATTTGTCTTTCTGCCTCCAACTTCCCCAATATGTACTCCACAAAGTGGCCAAATCGTTGTTCCCAAAGGATACTTCTGACCACATCACTTCTTTGCTCAATAAACTCTGTTGTTACTGTTCAGTGGTTTTCAGTTGTGCCTGACTCTTCCTGACCCCATTTGGGGTTTTCTTGGCAAAGATACTGGGAGTGGTTTGCCATTTCCTTCTCCAGCTCATTTGGTAGATGAGGAAAGTAAGACAAACAGGGGTAAGTGACTTGCCAGTGTCACACAGTTAAGTTTCTGAGGCCAGATTTGAACTCACAATGTCTTCCTGACTCCAGGCCTGGCACTATATCCATTGTACCACCTTGCTGCCTTCAATGAACTAGAGTCAATAAACTCTAGTAATACCCGATGATGTCTAAGATTAAATATGAATGCCTCTGGCATTTGCAGCCCTTCAGAAGTTGGTTCCAACCTACCTTTCCAGGCTTATGATTATGATTCATTATACATCTTTATCATACATTATACATTATTCCCCTTTTTGCATGGTTCAGCCATACCAGCCTTTTGTTATTCTTCATATTGAACATTCTATCTCCTATATCTGAGTCTTTGTACAGGCCATCCTTCATGTCCTTGATGTGCCCATTTCTTACTTCTATCTCATAGAATCTTTTGTTTCCTTTAATGCTCAGATCAAATGTCACATCTTACATCAGGTATTTCTGAGTCCCTTCCCCTCCATCATCTGCTTCCTCTCTAACCAAAATCACCTTGCATTTATTTTGCAAATAAATACACATACCCGCTTGTGTGTGCCCACACACATTATCTCTCCCTGTAGTAAGCTCCTTGAGGGCAGGTACTGTTTCATTTCAACCTTTATATCCTTGGTGACTAACACAGAGTTTAGCATGTAGTAAATATTTAATGAATGCTGCTTATGTTTTTGTGATGTCAAAATAGATATTGTATGTCAATCACTTTGTGACAAATAGGCTTTACACATGTTAGCTATCCACATTCCTACTGGAAATACATTTTAAGCTCATTTTAAGTCAACATGGTTTTCTTTCATGGCTTGTCATAGCATAAAAAGAATCATCAACAGGTGACCAGTCTATTGGTGCTATGTTTTCACACAGGTAGTTTGTGTCTCAGAAAACAGACTTGGTCAGATGCTCAGGGGAATTTTGAAGACTTTCCAGCATGGTAGAACCTTCCAGACCTTTTCCTCTGCTGTAAAGGGCATATGTACAATATGATGGGAGTGTGTGTGTGGGGGGGGGGTGAGGAGCAATAGCCTCATGACCCTCACATGGAGGCCTGTGAAACAAAGGAAAATAAAAAATAATCTTGGTCTTGTATGGCCCACTTCGATTTCTGTAGTGATGGTGGCAGAGTAGTGGGAAAGGGCTGAGAGGATGCTAATGGTCAGTTTTTATATCCTTAATAAGCCTAATTTGACAATTGCTATTCTAAATGTGGGTGCTAGCTGGAAAGTGCCAGACTGGAAATCAGGACAACCTGAGTTCATATTCAGCCTCAGACACTTACCAGCTGTGTCACCCTGGGCAAGTCACTTAACCCTGTTTGTCTCAGTTTCTTTACCTGTAAAATGAGCTGGTGAAGGAAATGACAAACTGCTCTAGTATCTTTGCCAAGAAAATCCCCAGTGGAGTCACAAAGAGTCAGACACAATTGAAATGACTGAACAACAAAAATTCCAAATGTAAGGTTCTTGTCCAATGACCAACAATTAGATATATTGCTGGAACAGTTGAATCATATGAATCTTGAATATTCATGCTATGAATGAAACCAGAAGAAAGTAGGAAATCATAGCTAAATAGAAACATGACTCACAGAACTCTTTGGAGAGGTAAATAAAGGAGTTGGCAAAGTGGATTTTAGCATATTCCCTACGGCAACAAGTAACATGATCTTATGAGATATTTGGTCATCCTCTACCATAGTTGAGATAAATAGTCTCACAAAAAAGACCACCTCTGAAATCTTTTGCAGCTTATCAACCGACATTTGTTGCTACATATGACTTACTAAAGAAATCTTATGAAGAACTTCGTAAGACCTTCCAAATTAAATAAAGATACAGTCTGCTACTTGGTAACCTCAATACAAAGGTGGGAAAAAGTGAGGATGGGGAGAAATATGTGGAAAAGCATTTTGGGGGAGGGGGGAGAAAGGAATGAGAAAAACGAAAGACTTGTAGATTATGTAGAAACCTCATATCTCTTTAGCATGAATACTTTCTTTGAAAAAAAAAAGGAACACCAAAAAAACTGCATATAAATGAAATACATTATAGTTCAACAAACCAGAAAACATTTTTATTGTTATGAAAATTATCTTTTAGTCAGATGTCTGAGTATAGTCAACTTATCAGCTTGATGGAGTTAGGAGCAGAAATAGAGTGCGAGAAAAGAGGATAATGATGTGGGGGGAAAAAGATGTGGAGTACAAGTGAAACAACTTAACCCTGAACTATTTAAATAAATAATTGAAAATAACAATTGAGATATGGACAACTGAAATGACATCAACACTGACTTTAAAGTTAGTTGCTGCAACAAGGTAAGCAACCAAATATCCCAGAAAATGCCTTGGTTGACAGGTATCTGACTTACTTGCCAAAGATAGAAAGGTAGCTACCAAAGGCAACAAAGGCTGTAAAATGTTGTTTCTAAAATCTTACAAAGAAGGATGAAAGATAGCTGTAAGCAGTATCATCTCATAAAGCAGAGAGAAGTAGAAAGTAAAACTAGCTCAAAGACAGCTTGGCAAGATATTCAAAGTCATCTCAAGGGAATTTAAAGATGAAAATGGAAGGAAGACTATAAACAGAAAAAAATGGAAAATATTTGTGACAATCATTGTAACAATTTTCTCTGTCAATAACAGTTGAACAACTACACTTGGACCTTAACATTACAGTCATAGATGTGCATATAAATAGAAATAGAAACAGCACTGAAAAGAACAAAAACAGGAAAAATGGTCAGAGTGGAACACACACGTGCGCATAGAGAGAGAGAGGAGATCTGTGTGGGAGTCAGTACAATCATGAGGAAGTTAAGGACTAATGTACAAGGTATCTGAAACATGGAAAATATCAAAGGCATGGAAAAATCTCAGAGTTTATTAATAACTACCCCCAAAGAGCAAAAAAGTCAGTAACTACTGATCTATATGCTCATGCTTTGATCTATACAAAATCTTTTATTAGGAGGGGGAAAAAAACCAAGCTTATTCAACAACAGGTCTCATCTTTACTATTTCTAAAGTAACTGAAAGATATAGAAAGCATCAGATTTCATTGTGTTAATTGCTGATTACTAAAAAAGGATTTGATTTGGTAGAACAAAATCTCGTCTTTCAATTAAAAAAAAAGATTTCTCTTCCATACAGCAAAACCATTCAAGATCCTTTAGGAGACAGAACAACAGAAATAACCTTGTTTTATAACTCTGTAATCACAAAATCAGGTAAGGCATAAAGCAGGGAGATAGATGTATGCTTGCTAAAGCATACATGATACATGAGATCCAGTAAAGAAAAATGTTGAAGAGTGTAGTAAACGAGGTAGTCTAAATGAGCACATTTGCAGACGTCATTAAGCTGACTGGATCTTAGTCTCAGCACATTGTAAAGTCAACACTACAAGCCAAGTCAACAACTTACAAATTAACTTGGCTTATTGATGAAGTGATTGATTTTGGAGCAGAGCCTTTTCCTAACTTGAGGATTATCTGAACGGGATTAGGGATCAGCTTTTCCCAAAACAATACTTAAAAAAACTTCAAAACCTCATCAGCTTTTTCTCTGTTTTTATTTCACAGGCCTGTATTACATACTGCAACCCCAACTAGGACTCTGGAGGCTGAATAAAACTGAAGTTATATCTGGCACTCAGATCAGTTTTTTTTTTTTTTGGTGCAAGAAGTCTTCTAGGTTGGGGTCTAGGTTGCTTAAAATCCCCCTTGCCCCAAAATGATTCACTTACCTTGGAATGTTCCAGAGTGCTAGGAGAGGCACATAGCAACTTTGGCTCATGGTATATTTTGTCCTTTTCCAAGCCCTTGGAGGGCCTGGATTTAGCTTAGTAATGTAGGTAGGCAACGTCTCATGATCTAGCAGTGAGAACTATAATAAAACTATGGCTACCTGCTCTCTTCTCCCAACAACTAATGATTCTTAGGATGGGCCAATTGGTAGGATATATTGGGAATGCTGAGAATGTTAAAGATACTGATCTTGGGATAGAGAATTAGTGAGGTTCATTAGGGAGGAAAGCTTTCCTGATGAGAGGGGTGCTGAGCTTTAATTTACAGGAGAAACAAGAAGTAGTATGGAGGCTGTTCCATTAATAAGAGACAGCATGGACAAAGGTTCAGAGGAAAGAGAGGGCAGGTTGAGTGTGGGGATGACACACTGGAACAGGCTAACTTAGGGCAGTGAATATGGCTGCAGTGCTGAAATCCAAGAGAGAATGGAGCCCACTGGACAAAGGCCTCTGTAGCCTTTTTATCTGAAACTCTTAAGGTATGAAAGTCCTGGATCTACACTGAGGTTTTGTACAATATGGTCCTCCAAATGACTCTGTCAGGTAGAGAGTACAATTTTTATCATCCTGATTTTATAGATGGAAAAAAGGAAGTTCTGAGAGATTAATTAAATTGCCTATCATTTCAAGCTGATAAGTATCTAAAATGAGTTTTTGAGACCCAAGTGTCCTGAATCCAAGCCTAGCACTCTAATATATGAAGAACAGTACTATTTTACTGATGTTAGTATAATTTTCAATGTCAGAAATTAGAGATCACCCAGAAGCAGTGGAGTAGAGAGCCTAAAAGTGCCTAAAAGCTGAAATCTTTAAATAAGGGACAGTTATTTTATATAATCATAAATTTAGAGGGAGGGAAACAGGAATGCATTTATATTGTACTTACTATGTGCCAAACACTGTGAGGAGAGAAATGATTATTAATAACCAATGATTTGGGGAGATCCAGAGTCCCCTCTTTTTGTAAAGTCCTCATTTCAAAGCTCATTCTCTGAAGTTTAAATTAACTTTCTCCCCAATCAAGGTCAGACCCCACCCTAAGATTCCTTAGAAGGAATCTTATCTAAAGTAAATTCCTGCCCATTGAGTTCCATTTGAGCAATGGGTGGATGTAGATCCTTTATCTAGACTGCCCAAGGTTGGGGATGGTCTAGGAATGGAGAAAGTCTCTTTGTCCAAGAGTGACATGATGTCATTCTCTCAGCCCCTCACTGGAGTGAGCCCACTTCTCATTGTAATATTGACTCTCTCATTAATTGTTAACCAATCAGAGTTGATTGCTACTCTCTGGCCCACCCACTTTTCTAAGGGCATATAAGCTGGGAGCCCACTGACCTCTTTTATGAATAAAATGCAAGCATTATTAATAAAATGACTAATTACCCAGAAATTGTCTCTCAAACTTTTAAAATAAGTCTTTGTGACTTATATACAAGTCACAGTGCTAAGTATTTTGCAAATATTATCTCATTTGATACAACAATTCTAGGAGGTTGGTACTGTTATTATTTATATTTTATAATTAAGAAAACTGAGGCAAGCAGAGGTTAAGCAACTTGTCTGGAGCCACATAGCTGGGAAGGATCTACGACTGGAGTTGAAATCAGGTCTTCCTGACTCTAGGTACAGAGTTCTATCCAATGTGCCAACAACTCGGAAGGGACCTTAGAGGCCATCTTGTCCAGTCCCCTCATTTTAAAGATGAAGAGCTAAGGCCCAAGGAAGTTAAATGACTTGCCAAAGGTCACAAAGGTTGTAAGTAGCAGAGCTAGGATTCAAACATAGTTGCTCTGGATTCAATTCTGGCAGAATTCCGTTGTAACACTTTGCTTTCTTCCCTAACATTGCATGTGAATCATGAAAGTCACCTACAGACTAGAAACCAAAGTCTTTTTTTACTTTTATAGTCAGAACTAGGAAAGAGGGAGCAGAAAAAGATCCCCGAACCATCTATGCTTCCAGGGTAAGAAGGGAGAATTGGAACATTTTGTGGTATATGTGGTGAAGAATAGAGATGGACTCGAGTGCAGAAGCAGGATGGGGAGGGGAGGTGCATGCTAATCAAGGCTATTTGCAGGAATTACACACTAATGGAATCTTAGAAATAGTTTGGGAACACACCAATATCACTAGCTGCTGTAGCTGTCGACATAGCATTAGGCTAATCATTGCTTGTGGTTTTAGTTGGTTGTTACACTCTCTCTGGCTTGCTGACCTGATACTGATCAATAGCTCAGTTGATCAGTGCCAAGAAATACAAACTTTGCTTTTCCTCCTTCTTTTTTCTCCATCTGTTTCTCTTTTTCCTCTCTTCTGCTTTCTTCTCTCTTCTCTCCTCTCTTCCTTAGATCTAACATAAGAAGGCTTAAATTTGAGGATGCAAAACATCTGCAATTTTAAAAATGCCAACAATTGTACTTGGACATCTCCAAATCTTCCAGTGTAGTTATGATCTTGAGAAATCTAGTTCTAATTGGCACTTGTATTCATGTGGGCCCTCTGAAAAACATGTCTACTTAGGAAGATTCATTGTAACTTATAATATCACAAAGAATAGGGCAGCTAGGTGGCACAGTGGCTACAGTGCTGGGCCTGGAGTCATGAAGACTTATCTTTCTTACTTTAAATCTGGCTTCAGACATTAGCTGTGTGACCCTGGGCATGTCACTTAACCCTGTTTGCCTCAGTTTCCTCATCTGTAAAATGAGCTGGAGAAGGAAATAACAAAACACTCTAGTATCTTTGCCAAGAAACCCCCAAATGGGGTTGTGAAGAGTCAGACATAACTGAAAAATGACTTAATAATACAAGAAAAGACTAAGAATGTAGTAGAGGGGTGTGTGTGTGTGTGTGTGTGTGTGTGTGTGTGTGTGTGTGTGTGTTTAACAGGAAAGGTAAGTCAAATGCATATCAAATCTTGCCAATTTGTTGATAATTCTACCTCTACAATATCTCCTATATCCATCCCCTCTCTCTATTCACATGGTCACCACCCTAGTTCAGGTCCCCATCACCTTTCACCTGTATTATTGCAGTAATTCTTTACTCTCTATCCTGCCTCCAGTCTCTCCTCACTCTAATCCATCTTCCACATAGCTGGCAAAGTGATAATGCTAAATCATATATCTGACCATGGCCCTTCCTCATTCAAGAAATTCCAGTGGTACCCCAATGCCTGTCAGATCTATGATAAATTCCTCTGTTTGGCCTTTGAAGTCCTTCACAATCTGGTTCTATGTTACTTTTCAAGTACTCTTTAGTCCAACCAAATTGACCTTGTTTTTCCTCACACATGACAAGAGGTCTTTGGCCCCTTCGCATGGGCTCTCCCTATGTTCAGAATGTGTTTCAGCCTCTGAGGATCCCTTGTTTTTTAGAATTTCCTTAATTTTCTCCCTCTATTTAATTTTTTTATTTTGAATTTAACAATAAGTAAAGATGGCATTTCAATATACATTGTCAAATAGTAATAGAAAACTACACGTGAAATTGAATCCATTACGGAGAGCTTGCTTTTCTTTAAGTATATAATAATCAGATTTTGTCTTTTCAACCTGACCTGTTTGTCTTTGGTGTCTTCTGTACTCTTCTCATTTAAAAAAAAAATTATTGGAGGAAATCCGATCTTTATTCCCTTCTCATACCCATTCCGTCATAGGGGAAAGGAGGGAACTTCCAAAACTCTTAAAACAAATATGAACAGTTAAGATAAATAAAGCCCCACATTGTCCATGTCCAAAGATATGTTCATTCTGCATATTGACTCTACCACATCTCTGTCAGTAGGTAAGTAGCATGCTTTATCTTCAGACCTCTGGAATCATGGTTGGTCATTGCATTGATCAGAGATTGTAAATCTTTCAGAGTTGTTTATCTTTATGATGTCGTTGTATCGATTTTTCTCTGGGTTTTACTCATTTCATCTGTATCTTTTTTTTTTTGAGATAGCTTCACCATCTAGTGAAGCTAAAAGTGCAGTGCCAAGTCGTGGACTTGAAGCCAGTGATAGCACAGAAGTTTTAACTTGCTCTGGTTTTCTGACCTTGGCTACTTCACCCTTGTTAGACATCCTGGTGGCTCCTTCCACCTGGGGGCTCCCTACTTTGGTGCTAGATATAGTGTGGGCACCTAATTGGCTCTACTATGATTCAGAATTCCTGAATCCAGCCTTAGCTTCCCCCTAGTAGCAAGGATTATAGGTGCAATGCCTGGCTGAATCACATCTTACTCATCTTTTCAGGTTCCTTTGACATCATTTGTCTCATAACTTCTTATGACTCAATAATATTTCATTGCATTCATATAGAATAATTTATTCAGCTTTTCCCTAATTTATGAGAATCCTATTGGATTCCAGTTTTTACCACTACATAAAGAGATAATATAATTTTTTTTTATACAAATAAATCCTTTTACTCCTTCCTTGATCCTTTTAAGGGTGTAGACATTGTAATGGGATCAAAGGATCACAGTTTAGTGACTTTTTGAGCAATGTTACAAATTGCTTTTCAGAATGGCTGTACTAATTCACAACTCCGTCAATAGTCTATTAAAGTGCCAGCTTTCCTACAGTTGTCATTTTTGCCAATCTGATGGAGGTGTGTGAGGTAGAACCTCTGAATTGCTTTAATTAGCACTTCCCTAATTACTAGTGCTTAAAACTTTAAAAAAAATACTGTTGATAGCTTGGATTTCTTCCTTTCAAAACTTCATGGTCACATCTATTATATATTAATTGAGGAATTACTCTTATTCCTATGTTTAAGTGAGTTGCTTATAGGTATATTGGAAATAATTACTGTAGAAACGTTCTGCATGGATTTTTTTCCCTCAGTTAACTGTTTCTCTTCTCATTTTAACTGCATTGGTTTTGTTTGTACAGAAATCTTTTTAACTTTATATAATGAAAATTACCAATTTTATCTTCTGAAATCTTCTCTAGCTTTTGTTTGGTAATAAACTCTTCCTCTAATAATAATAAATAAAAATAATTTCTTCCTTGCTTGTCTAATTTGTCTATGGTTTGTGACCTTTTATCCCTAAATCATATATTCATTGATCCCTAGTTTTCTGCAAAGCTCAGCACAGACACTGCCTCCTACATAAGACCTTTCTTCTGCCTCCCAGTTGTTAGTCCCTCTCCACAAAAATTACCTTATATTTATTTGGTTTATATTCTGAACAGGAGAAGCAGTGTTGCACATCAGATAGAGAACGTGACTTGCAAACAGGACGATCTGGGCTCAAGTCCCATCTCTGACACATAAAGACTGGATTACTGTGGGCAAATCACTTAACTTTTTAATACTCCAGTTATACAATATTCTAAGACTATATTGCAGAGAAAATGACAACTTGTATTGGTAGAGGGAGATTGCTTATCCTCCTCCTCCCCAGGTATGGGGTGAACCCACCCAGGTCAGAAAACCATATTGAGTTAAAGTTTCTGTGCTGATTATTGTGTTCAAGCCCATGAATGGCTCAAATGGACCTGTAATTACAGACATAGTTGCTACACCTATAATTCTGTGTATACTTACTTTGTTTAAACTTAATCTGAATAAAGTCAAACAGTGAGTTACAGAGCCTATGTTCTGTAGGGGGATGCAGCGTGCATTCATATTAGCTGATTCAGAAATGCCTCCAACTATATTTGTGCATCCCCACATGGGTAATGTCCCCAAATACACTGAGTGTGGTTAGAGTCTTGATGCTGGTGAACAATACTTTGTCCATGAAGACAACCAAATAATCAATAAGCATTAATTAAATGTTTACTATGTGCACTAGACACTGTGCTAGGTGCTGGGGATCCAAAAATGAAAACAAAATGGTCCCTGTTCCCATGGAGCTTACAATATAATATGGCAACATAGCATGTACACATACATATAAGAAAAAGTGATGTGTTAGGGGTAGAAATGAGAATTAGTCATAGAGCTCTAATGAATGATGTTATTTTACTATTATATTAATAACTAATTGTTAATTTGTGATCTACGCTTTTCTTCTTTATTTCCTCAATTCAGTCTCAGACCCTGTAAAAAGTCAATCTCTGAAGGACATGGCTGATTGATGAGATTGTCCTGGCCATCAAGATACATGCTCTTGGATCTTGGGCAGGACCCTACCCAACTAGAAGACCCTTGTAAACGGAATCTAATATAGGTCAGTTCTTATGCGGAAGGAAATAATCTCCTGCCAATATACTCCTCCATTACAATTTAATGTGACCTCGCTCATCAAGGAGAAAATCAAACAGAGTGATCAAGATGGAGATGGAGTCCCCTATCCAGACTCTGCTGGAGGTGGCTTTGTTTCATGATCAAGGAGTAGCTGAAGACTTCTAGACCACACTCTCATTAAATGTGCACCAATCAGGTTTGATTTTAACTTGTCAGGGGCATCCTTTTTTTTTTTTTAAAGACAAAATCTTTATTCTTTTTTTTCCTTTTTTAAAAAATTTTTAAAAAAAATATTTATTTTTAGTTTTCAGTGTTTACTTCCACAAGATTTTGAGTTCCAAATTTTCACCCCATTTCGCCCCTCCCCCATCCCAAGATGGGGGGGCATCCTTTTTACAAAGGTATTTAGGGTATGCAGTGTCTTCATTGGGGTGTGTGTCTTTGGTTATTGAGAGAAACAACTGACCATCAATTTTTTGATTATTAGCTAACCTAATTAACATGCCAATTATGAATAACCCAGAAACTCTGGTTCTTGAGGTTTTTTATTTGTCATACTAGGAAAATTTGAGGAAGCAGAGAACACTTTCATTTAGGAGAGGGGATGCTTCATGGAGGAGGTGGTGCCTTGAATGAAGAGAAGGATTTCTTTTTTTAAAAATTTTGTCAATTTATTTTGATTTATCAACAATCACTTTCATATGCTTTTGAGTTTAAAATTTTTCTCCCCCTTCCTCCCCACCACCCTCCCCAAGATGGCATGAAGAGAAGGATTTCAATAGACAAAAGAGTAACCGTACTCCAAACATTGAAGATGACCTGCACACATGCACAGAGGTGGGAGAGTGCTAGAGAAATCCAGGGAACATCTAGTAACCCATTTTGGCTGGAATATCAAGTGAATGAAGGGTAGTATTGTAAAATAAGGATGGAAAGATAAGTTGGAACCAGGTTATGAAAGGTCTTCAATGTCACAGCATGTATTTTATTCCATAGGCAATAGGGAGACACCAAATGTTTTTGTTGTTGTTGTTGCTTGTTTGTTTTTAACTGGGGAAGGGGCTTGAAATGCTCAGACTTGTGGTTTAGGAAGATTATTTTGATAGTGGTATGAAGAATGGTCTAGATATAGGAGAGGCTGGAGGCAGGGAAACTAGTTAAGAGGCTGTGAAGGATGATAAAGCCCTGAGCTGGAGGGGTACCAATATGCCTGGAGGGGAGGAGATAAGTATAAGTGATGCTATAGAGAGATAATTTACAGGAACTGGCAAAGGATCACCTTTCCTAATCACAGTTCAATATAATTTGTAGATTTCCTACTGCTGTATTTCTCAAAAATATTGGAAGTTCTTCAAAATAGGAAACAGGTGTTCCTGTTTTTGATCTCTCTAGAATAATCCAATTTGTTATTGTTGCCTTTGCTGTTTGGAGAGGAAGACCCTTTGCCAGCATATCCCAACATGAGCTCTCTACTGGAGCCCTGGTTTGGGTTTAAGTAAACTTCCATTCATCATCCCCCTTTGTTTTATGCTCCCTTACAATATTTTTTCACTGGTATGAGGTGTTAACAATTAGTGGACAAGGAAGTAAAATCAGTTGGTTGATTTAGTAACTTTTAGAAACTTCCCAATCTTCTGAAAGCACAGATGTGACCATGTCACTGCCCTCTTCAGAAATCCTCAATGGCTGCCAGTGGCCTCTGGGATGAGATACAAACTTCTCTGCTTGGCACTTAAAGCTTTTCACAGTCTGGCTCCAGTCTACCTTTGCAGACTTATTTCACATCACTCTCCTTTACACCATCTATGTTCCAGAAAAACCAGACTATTCATAGTTCACAGAACTCAGCATTCCGTCTGCCTCCCACCCTTTCACAAGCTGGTTCCCACATCTGGAATGCTCTCCCTCTACCTTGTCGCATAATATCTTTAGTTTTTGAAAGCTCGGCAGGTGCCACTTCCTGCTGGACTCCCTTTAGGGTTTAGTCCTCTCACCCTCCTCAGATTAGCTTGCATTTATTTATCTCTGTAAAAGATGCATTTTACCCTCATGCCTCATTTAAATGGAAGCTCCTTCAGGGCAAAGATTGTTTTACATTTTTTGTCTTGATATTCCCTGGCATCTAGAGCTGTTTGGCATATGCTTAAATGCTTCCTAAATGAACTTAATTAAATAAAACAAATCAGTCTCTTATGACAAATCTATGTGTATATAATGAATAAAATTGGGTCTTATTTTCATGGACTCATCCCGAGTTATAGCATCCCCAACTATCATGTGGTGTCTTCAATCTCTTCTCCACATCGCCACCAATTGCCTTGCAATTTACAGATGAGGAAACTGAGGCAGAAAGGGTTAAGTAAACTAGTAAGTGTCTGAGGCTGGATTTGAACTCAGGAAGATAAGTCTTCATGACCTCAGGCCAGCACTCTATCCACTGAGCCATCTAGCTGCCCCTTCTTGTCCTTCATCCATCTCTAATCCTGTCCTCAAATGGAATAAAATGGGCTTTTACTTTTCTGGTCCCTCCAATAGCAATTCTTCCCCTCAAAGGTTATCCTCTATTATGTCTATTTGTTTACACACTCTCTCTCTCATTAAAATGTAAACTCCCCAAGGGCAGGGGCTAATTTTGACTTTCTTTGTATCTGCAGAGATTAATACAGTACCTGACACGTGCTTAGTAAATGTTTGTTGATTAATTTTGTTTGTCCTGAAAATTCCTACTGTACTGTTTTCTTTCAAGGATTGTCCTTGAAAATTTTCCTAGTAGGGTCTCTCACACCATAGTTCTGGTTTCTAAGAATCTCTAGCCTAGCGATTCAGGGAAGAGCACCCCTCTATATTCTGCAGGCAGAAGGTTCTCAGCTTCCTTTAAAAAATTTCTCTCCCTGTAAAAGGTCTGAGGTTACCTCTTTGCCTTTTTAAGCATTTCACATACAAAAGCAATACCTGCCAAGTCTTTGCTGTTTCATCAGAGGTAAGTGAGTTACAACAACAAAAAGATTGTAAATGGTTTTGTCACAGCTTTTGAAATGAAGCCTGGAAACAGTAAGAGGCACCCAGTAATTGGAACCATGACCAATTCAGGTGGCCGTGTTTGCATAGAGAAGCCATCAGACTGTTCCAGGCCCAATAATTCAGGGCCTGATTATCCATTTGGTGGATTATCCACGCCCCTGGCTTCCAGCTCTGGCCGCCTGCCCTTCAGCGGTTTCAACGCTCGTTAGCAATTCCAAAAGAGAGTGGGTAGGAGCAGAAAAAGATGCTGCTGCTTGAACCAGTCAATTTTATTACCTGCCATTAACACTGATACAAAAGTTCAGTCCTTAGGAGGTTAATAGTAGTGATTAAAATGAGATTTGGGGATCTATGTTGGATTTCATCTCGGGTGGCTAGATGGATCCCATGGTTAATGGAGAAATGGCTTTATGCCCTTAAACCATTCAAGATGCCTACAAATAACTTTCCCTTGGACTCCCCTTAATGTGTACTCCTGACCAGTTTTCCTGCTATTACTCTAGCCTTTGTAAACCTAAGCGAATCAAGTACTGTTTCTTCACTTATTCCTATGTTTATGAATTAAACAAAAATCTGTCAGGGGCCTTCTTGTCTCTAAGATTCACACAGATTTTAAGGCCCAGCTCCTCAGGCAGTGAGTGTCCTGTAGCTGAAGGAAAAGTGAATAAACAGCTCGGCAGAGTATTGGTAAGAAGGCACTTGACTCGGAGTTAGGAAGACCTGAGGTTCAATCCTTTCTCGGATACTTAACTAGTTCTGTGGATTGCACAAATGTGGATTGCACAAGTCCCTCATCACCTGTCTTCTTCAGCATCTTCATTTATACAATGAGAGTAATATAGTGCCTACCTCCAAGGTTGTTTTGAGGATCAAATAAGGCGAATATATGTAAATTGCTTTGGGAACCTTCCTTATACACACATATTGATGATGATGATGATGATGATGATGATGATGATAATGATGATGAATTATTTGGATTCTGAATGCCTGGCCTCATCTCCAAGATCCGCTACTTATAAAACTGTGTGGCAAATTTCCTTATCTCTGTTCTAATTTCCCCATCTGTCAAATGAGGGGATTGAACTAGATGCCCTGTAAGGTCTCTTCTGTTTCTAAACCCCATGATGTTAAAGGTAAGAATGTGAAATACATGCTAAACCTTTCTCTGCTATCAGGCAAGATCCTGAACTGAATTATTGGCTGTTGAACAACTTTTCAAATGAAGCATTTGTGAAATTGCAATATGGAGACAGCATTTTAAACATTGGGAAAAGTGAAGACGCTGAGCTGGGAAAGTGAAAGTTTGTGGATGGGAGATTTGTAAACACCATTTTTTTTGGAGCATGAATACCTTGGAGAAATATAAGTTGGAAAGGTGGAGTAGTAATAGATTGTGGAGTGCTTTGATGCTAGGCTAAGTTTAGACATTATTTACTAGGGGTGATGGAGTAGGAGGGGGAGGGATGGTATCACAGAAGGTCTTTCATTTATTTATTTATTTATTTTTGGTGAGGCAATTGGGGTACAGTCACTTGCCCAGAGTCACATGGCTAGTGAGTGTTATATATCTGAGGTCTGATTTGAACTCAGGTCCTCCTGACTCCAGGGCTGGTGCTCTATCCACTGCGCCACCTAGCAGCCCCTAGGGAAGGATTTTTAAAGAAGTAGCTAGGGAGTTAAGGTCAGTAATCTCTAAGATTCTTTCGAGCTGTATGATCTTATGATCAGATTTATTCATATATACATATATTTGAATATAGATTATATAGATCTAGATATTTAGCACCAATTGTGTACAGAGATCATTGTGCCAGTCACGAAGGAGAAATACAAAGTTCATGTAATATAAGGTCCTTGCCCTTATGGCATTTATAGTCTGGTTAAGGCTTTTTTTTTGGGGGGGTGCTTTGGGGAATCTTAGTTTTATAGGGATGGCAGCTTGAGTGTCTCCAAATGCTTGCTGTAATTCACAAGAGAGATGACCATTATGTTGGATTCCCGTGTTGTCTTTCATTCTCAATAGCTCAGGGTTATACAGTATGGCTGTGCTATCCCTGTATGTGCTTTCACAGTTTGAAGGATTTGATATGCATCAGATTAAGCCTATAATCTCTTAATTCTGCCATGTACTCAGGATGTACAGTTATTAGGGAGAAGAGTTCTAATGTCTTCACACTCTCATTTAACCTCCTTTTGGTGATCAGTTCCTCAGCTCCTATTTGTAGTAACCTTCTTAATTAATAATTTTTGAACATATAATCAAATATAACTATAAGAGGTTAATTGATTAATAAGAGATTAATGGAGTTTGTAAATGACGATTCTATCCATCCTCAAATTGATTTTTAATATTTGTCATCAGTGAAATGAGGGCAGAGTACTTCATTAAGTCACCTAATGCATGTTTTTTATCATGAAGGATAAATGAGGGAGACTGTCACTATGTGGAATAATGGAAGAATTTTGGATTTGGCATCAAGAGAGACCTCAGTTTAAATCCTTCTTCTAGCATTTGCTAATTATGTGATCATGGACACATTACCTATTTTTTTTTCTCAGCTTCAGTTTCCTCATCCATAAAATAAAAATAATAACTCCTGTTGTACTTTCCTCTTAGGCTTTTTGTGAGGATAAAATGAGATAACACATGAAAAGTACTTTGTAAATCTAAAGCCATCATATGAATGTAAGTTATTATTATCATAATTATTATACCTTATATTCATATAGCACTTTGAAAATTTCAAAGCATATCTTTCACATGATCACATCTCTCTTGATCCTTACAACAATCTTGTGAAATAGGCAGAACATATGTTGTGATCCCCATTTTACAGATAGGGAAACTGAGAGTTACATGAAATTGTTTGTCCATGGTTCTGTGAATCCAGGCAGGTCTCTGGGCTCCCAGCACAGTGATTTCTCCATTATGAGGCTATAGAAACAGTACTGGAAGAGAGATTGTCTAGAGATACTTTTGTGAAATGGTACAGTCATGAGCTAATTGGAGATCTGCAGGAGAACCTTCTATCTTTTTGTGTACATGCAAGCATTTTTTTTATAGCCCTTAGTGCCCTTCAACCCACAAGGAATTGAGCAGGTTACCTGTTTTATCAATTCTCCACCATCTAATGAACTAGAGACCTGACTCTATACCCCTCATGGTGGCCAAACTCCCACTGGACTCAATTAACCTTTTTAGGGAGACCCCTTCTCTTGTTATCATGCATCATTCCTTTTTTACATATTTGGCATCTTTTGGTTGTGGTTTCAAGTTTTTAATGATTTTTTTTATTGCACCCTGGAATATAAGACTTTGGGGAGGCCAAATGTGCTCAGATTGTATTCTCTTATCATGTATTCCGCTGGGTTCAGTGGGGTTGAGAGTATAGAGTGGGATGATGATGATGGGGAACTTTCTTCATCATTTCCCCCCCAATTTTGTTTTTCCTGATTCCAATCATCTTTAGTTTTATAGAGGCCCAACTTAAGTAAAATAAATTAGGACTTTCTCAACTCCTAGTTCAAATGCTGATGAGTGGATTAACTGCCCTCTCCTATCCCTTTATTTCTATATTAACATTTCTTGAAGGTGGAGGCCATTACTTCTAAGTCTGTGGATTCAGTCAAAATATTAGTAGTAAGATCATACAATTATTATATGCTTGAGACTGTATTTGAACTCAGATCTTCCTGGCTCCAGGTCCAGGATTCTATCAACTGGGCCACCCAGCTGCCTCTAATAATGTGTTTGGAGAAAAAGATGATCAGAATTATCAGAACAAACATTTCAACAATTAATATTCTATCCCTTAAGGAATGACTTAAGGTTATGATCAATGAACAAGCATCTATTATTTATCCAGTATATGCTAGGTAGTATTTTAGGTACAAGGGCACAAATAAATTTGGAACAGTAATTGCCTTTGAAGAATTTTCATTCTATTAGGAGAGACAACATGTATATGTAGGTATATACAAAGTAGATGCAAAAGTCATATGAGTTGATAAAGGGGATGGGTACTCACTAGGAACTGGACAATTCAGAAAAGGCCTCATGTAGAAGCTGGCACTTCAGCTGATTCCTAAAGGTGGATGGAGATTCTAAGAAGTGGGGGGTGAGGATGGGGACACATCTCCGGCGTTGAGGACAGCTTATGTAAAGGTTCAGAGAAAGAAAATGCTATTTCATGTGTGAGGAATAGTTAGGATTATAAATGGGAGTAATGTGTACTAAGACTGGAAAGATAATTCAAGACTTTAAATGCCAAACAGAGGAGTTTAAAAGTCTTAGTGCAATTTCAGGATATCAAAGCTTACATTTCTGGGATACTTTTCATTTGATCCCTGAGGAAATAGGGAGCCAGTGGAGTTCGCTGAATAGGGAGTGTTGCAGAGCTGTGCTTTAGTAAAATCACTCTGGTAAGCTTTATGCAGGGTGGTTTGGAGTGGGGAGAGACTTGAGGTAAGGAGGCCAAAGCAGAGGCTACTTCAAGAGGCAGGAGATAGTGAGGATGGACTAGAATGGTGACTGTAAAGCTGAAAAGAAGAGGAAAGATGTGACAGATGTTGCGGAAGTAGAAACAACAAGTTTTGGCAACTGACTGGATAAGTGTGTGAGTGAGAATGGGGAACCTAGGAAGGTTCTAGGTTGTGAATCTGGGTGATTGAAAAGATAGCGATGCTCTTGACAGAAATAAGAAAGTTTGGAAGATATATGGGTTGGGGAAGTATAATCCTGCTAGGGATAAACAGTGAGGTGGCACCATAGTGCACAGAGTGCTGGGCTTGGAGTCAGGAAGACTCATCTTCCTGAGTTCAAATCTGGCCTCAGACACTTCCTAGCTGTGTAACCCTGGGCAAGTCACTTCACCCTGTTTGCCTCAGTTTCCTCATCTATAAAATGAGCTGGAGAAGGGACTGGAAAACTAATCCAGTGTCTCTGCCAAGAAAACCCCAAATGGAGTTGGAAACTGCTGAACAAAAACAACAATCCTATCAGGGAGGAGTGACCTATTAGTTAGAGTTAACTATTACAAGGATTGGTCTATCCAGTTTACCCATTACTACCTATTTCCCCAGGGAGTAGTGGGAGTAGTGTATCTGGGATTTAATCCCACCTGTGCTGTGACAGTGGGCAAGTCACATATTTCTGGACCTCTGTTTCCTCATCTTGAAAATCATGGTCTTTAGCTAGATGACCTCTAGGGTTCCTTCCAATTTTAACTATCTTTGGGTGTGCAGGTCACAGGACTTCATGGCAATAATTTCTCTTCGTAGTCCCTTTTGAATATTGTTGCCTGGTAATATTTATTGAACACTGACACCATGTAAATCACACCCTACAATTAATATCAATATCAACCTCATTCTCCATTCCCCCTTTCAAGCATCTTTTAAACTGCCTAAATGAAAATTTTTCTATTTATTACTCTACTATCATTTCGTAATGATAATCATAATGACTTTTATTGGCATAGGGCTTTGAAGTTACAAAGTCTTTTCAAATATAGTATCTCGCTCACAACAGTCTGAGAGGTTTTGTTTTTGTTCAGTTGTTCAGTCATGACTGACTCTTTGTGACCCCATAGATTGTAGTATGCTAGACCCTTCTATCCTCCACTATCTCCCAATATGTCCAAGCTCATGTTCATTGCTTCCATGACATTATTTATCTATCTCAGCTTTTGCTCTCCACCTTTCCTTTTGACTTCAATTCTTCCAAACCTCAGAGTCTTTTCCAATGAGTCCTATCTTCTCGTTATATGGCCAAAGTATTCAAGCTTCAGCTTTAGTAATTGATTTTCCAATGAATAGTCTGAGTTAATTTCTTTAAATGTTGACTAATTTGCTCTCCTTGCTGTCCAAGAGACTCTCAAAAGTCTTCTCTAGCACCACATTTCAAAAAAATTAATTCTATGGCACTCAGATTTCCTTATAGGCCAGACTCTCACATTCTTACATTACTACTGGAAAAACCATACCTTTGACTGTATAGGCCTTTATCAGCAAGATGATGAGTCTGCTTTTTAGTATGCTATCTCAATTTGCCATAGTTTTCCTTTCCTTTCCTTTCTTTTTTTTTTCTTTTCTTTTTTTAAGGCAATTGGGGTTAAGTTACTTGCCCAGGGTCACACAGCTAGTGTCAAGTGTTTGGTGTGAGGTTGCATTTGAACTCAAGTCCTCCTGACTTCAGGGCCGGTGCTCTATCTACTGTGCCACCTTGCTGCCCCCATAGTTTTCCTTTCAAGGAGCAAGCATCTTTTAATTTCATGGCTGCAGTCACTGTCCACAGTCATCTTTGAGCTCAAGAATATAAAATCTGATGCTGTTTCCATTTCTTCTCCCTCTATTTGCCAGGAAATGATGAGACCAGTTGCTAAGATCTCAGTTTTTTTGATGTTAAACTTCAAGACAGCTTTTACACTTTCCTCTTTCACCACCATCAAAAGGCTTCTTAATTCTTCACTTTCTGCCATCAGAGTTGTATCCTCTGCATGTCTGAAATTGTTGATGTTTCTCCCAGCAACCTTAATTCTGGCTTTTGATTCATCCAACATGGCATTCCACATGATGTACTCTTCATGTAAGTTAAATAAGTAAGGTGACAATGTACAGCCTTGTTGTAGTCCTTTCCCAATCTTAAACAAATGAGTTGTTCCATTTTTAGTTCTATTGCTTCTTGACCCGCATACAGGCTCCTCAGGAGACAAGTAATATGAGTTGGTGCTTTCATCTCTTTGAAAACTTACCACATTTTGTTGTGATCCACACAGTCAAAAGCTTTAGTGTGGTCAATGAAGCAGAAGTAAATATTTTTCTCGAACTCCCTTGCTTTCTCCATAATCCAGCAAATGTTGGAAATTTGGTTTCTAGTTCCTCTGCCTCTTTGAAAACCAGATTGCTTTTCTGGTCATTTTCAATTCATATGTTGCTGAAGTCTAGCTTGCAAAATCTTAAGGATAGTCTTTCTGGCATGTGAAATGAGTGCAATTGTTTGGTAATTTGAACTTTCTTTGGCCACTGTTGAGTTTTCCAAATTTGCTAGCATATTGAGTGCAACACTTTAACAGCATCATCTTTTAAGATTTTAAATAGCTGGAATTCCATCACCTCCACTAGACTTATTGTTCGCAACACCTCTTAAAGCCCACTTGACTTCATTTCCAGGATGTCTGGCTCTGGATCAGTAACCACACCATTCTGGTTATTGGTAACATTAAGATCTTTCTTGTATAGTTCAGCATATTTTTTTGCCACCTCTTAATCTCTTTTAATTTTGTTAAGTCCCTACCATTTTTTTTTTGCCTTTTACCATGCCCATTTCTGCATGAAACATTCCCTTGATATCTCTAATTTTCTTGAAGTGATCTCTTGTCTTTCCCAGTCTTTTGTTTTCCTCTATTTCTTTACATTGCTGATTTAATAAAACCTTCTTATCTCTCCTTGCCATTCTCTAGAATTCTGCATTCAGTTGGGCACATTTTTTCCCTTTCTACTTTCCCTTTTGCTTTCCTTTCCTCATAGCCTCATCAGACAACCATTTTGCTGTCTTGCTCTTTTTCTTTGGGATATTTTTGTTGCTTCTTCCTGTACAATATTGCAAACCTATGTCTTTAATTCTCCAGGTACTCTACTGATCAGGTCTAATCCTTTAAATCTATTCATCATTTCCACCTCATATAAAGGATGTTATTGTGTAGAGTCACCTTTTTTGTTGGTTGAAAAAGAGTGTTTGCTATGACCAGTGAGCTATCTCGACAAAACTCTATTAGTCTCTGCCCTTCTTCATTTTGTACTCCAAGGTCAAATTTGCCTGTTATTCAATTATTTTTTGATTTCCCTTTTTAGCATCCCAATCCCCTGTCATGAAGTGACATCTTTTGGGGGGTGTTATTTCTAGAATATGTTGCAGGTCTTCATAGAACTGATTAACTTTGGCCTCATTGACATTAGAGATTGGAGCATAGATTTGTATTACCGTGATGTTGAATGGTTTGCCTTGGATTCAAACAGATACCATTCTGTCATTTTTGAGATTATATGCCAGTAGTGTTTTCTCATCCTTTTATTGACTATCAGGGACTACTCTATTTCCTCTAAGGGATTCTTGCACACAGTAGTATATGTAATGATCACCTGAAAGAAATTTACATATTCCTGTCCATTTGAGTTTACTGACACCTAAAATGTCTCTTTGACCTTTCTGTCTCTCACTTGTCCACATCCAGCTTACCTTGCTCGTAGATCTTGCATTCCAGTTTCCTGTGCAATACTGATCTTTACAGCATTGGGCTTTCCTTCTGTCAACAGACACATCTGCAGCTGAGGTTCCTTGTGGATTTGGCTCAGCCACTTTCTGGAGCTACTTGTAGCTGTTATTTGCTCTTCCCCAGTAATGTATTGGACACTTTTTGACCTGAGGGGCTCATCTTCTGGTGTCATCTCTTTTATCATTTTAATGCTGCCCATGGGGTTCTCTTGGCAAAGATACCGGAGTGGTTTGCCATTTCCTTCTCCCATGGACCACTTTTTGTCTGAACTCTCCACTGTGACCTGTCTGTCTTGGGTAGCCCTGCCTGGCATAGCTCATAGTTTCATTGAGCTACACAAGCCCCTCCACCATGACAAGGCAGTGACTCAGAAGAGGAATTTGAGAGGTCTATTGATGAAATTATCAGTAGGCCTATTTCACATGTAAAAAAAAACATTTCAGAGAAGTTTGGTTGGCATGGCCGATGTGAAATGCATATTCCAAATGTGTCCAAGACTTCAAAAAAAAGAATTATACTGTGTTACTTCCTAATTTATTATATCCTTTCCTTGGCTCCATGGAAGTAAGGAATTGGTGTAGTGTTCTTTTTTTCCCTTTTGGATGTGCAGTAGACTGGATTTTGAGAACTCTAGTTTGGGGGCAATGTCAGAGGGTACATATAAAAGTTTGTTAAACTCTGACCTGAAGTAGCATTTGTCAGAGCCTGAGGATGTAGAGGGTGACCAGGGAACACGGAGCTGTGCACCCAAGACTTTGGCTATTTTAACCATGGATATATTTAAGATGTGTCAGGACACATCTGTGGCACTGGTGCCAGGGGCATGATGGTAGAAACAAGTGCTGAGTGAGGCTGGAAGAACGATAGGTTTAGTGAAGTAGTGGTAGGAAGAACAATAATGTGTGTGTGTGTGTGCGTGTGTGCATGCATGCATACATGTGTGTGTGTGTGCATGCGTGTGTGCATGTGTGTGTATGTGTGTGAAAGAGAGAAAGACAGAGAAAGAGAGAGACAAAGAGAAGAGACAGAGAGAGACAATGAGACAAAGAGAAACACACATAGGGAGAATAAACCCATTTCATATGTGTGAAGGAGTTTAGGGAATTTGGTTGTCCTCAAGGCTTGAATCTGGATGTGGCGTATGAACAGTGTGTTTGTAAACCAAACAGGGCATATGAGCAATGTGTTTGTGAATGAAAGAAGAGGAAAGAGGCAGAAGCTCTGAGCTAGAAGAGCCCGTTGTAGGTTGAGTTCAGAGTTTCAATCTTAGTAGGTGCAGAATACTCAGTGTGAGAACAGGTACATGGGTTTGGGGCTGTGTTTTGACTTCCTTCTCCCTAAACCACCTCTCACTCTCCCACCATACATATTTCATTATTTGGGGACCATAGTGAGAAAGCCAGGTCTGGAATTAGGAAAACCTGAGTTCAAATCAAGCTTCAGGTGTTTACTAGCTGTGTGACCCTGGGCTAGTCACTTAACCCTATTTGCCTCAGTTTCCTCATCTGTAAAATGAACTGGAGGGGGAAATGGCAAGCCACTCCAGTATCTTTCCCAAGAAAACCCCAAATGGGGTCAGGAAGAGCTGGACATAACTGAAATGACTGAACAACAACATCATATATACACACATATATATGCATTAAAGTACCACATATTGCTATATATAGCGCTTTGATGCATTAAAGTAATATGTGTTGCCATAATTTTTATATACATTTAATATATTTTTGTATCATATATATGCTTATATAGGGGGCAGTGTTATCTATGTGTGTCTGTGGGACACACACACAGCTTATGTTCCTAAATGCTACTGCTGATTTTAAAATATATTTTGTATATGTATTTTGTGTATACATATGTGTATATCTATGTATATCTATGTATACATATGTGTGTATATATGTGTGTGTGTGTATCTCTCTCTCTCTCTCTCTCTGAATATATATATATATATATATATATATATATATATATATATATATATGTATATCTCACACATATACATATGCACATGGGAGGCAGTGTTGTACAGTGGAAAGACTACTGCCTCTGGATGAGTTCAAATCCCACCTCCAAGTCATACTTGCTACCTGTCTTATCTTGGGCTTCCCAGGTGACAACCTCTCACCTAGAACATGCTTGGTCTTGATACAGATCTATTCCAGCTCTAGGTCCTTCCTTTGACATCCTTTCTAACTGAGCCTTTTATGACCCTACTTCACATCCCCAAAACTTTTCTATCTGATCACAATGCAAGCAGATAATAGAATTTCTTACTTTCTCTTCCTTTTAAGTCCTTTTTCAAATTGTCTCTTTGGATGTTTCTACTACCATGATTAGGGCTATTTAAATCTGCTGTTTGTAGAAAATACTTGGCTAATATTCCAGTCAGTCTTCCTTTTAGTACTCCTTTGAATTAAAAATATCTCAAATTAGCCTGAATTATTTTAAAGAATTGGTTTGTGAATCAGACCCATAAATATATGTATTCATCAAAGTTTTTTGTGTTTTTTTTAAACCTCACTTCACAAGTTCTCTGTCTTGCTAGAATAATCTCACCTGATTGGTAACTATATTAAGATTCACATAATGCCTTCATTAGCTGCTTGTCCTTGTAAGGGACTACTTTTCACTATTGTACCCTGGTTGTGAGGGAGACAGCTAGCTACTTCAGTAAAGACTATCAGATCCAAATTAGGCAACCAGGCCTGGAGTCAAGCTCCTATCACAGACAGTTCTGATTAGAACTGACTCAGGGCTCTATCTCAGTTTATCTCCCCAATCTGCAGATGGGGAAGACAAGGCTCCCTAAGATTTCCTCTGTGGTATACACAGACTTGGGCTCATGCCTTGTAATTCTAACTAGGGAGCTAGATGGCATAGTGAATGGGGTACTGGACACAGAGTCAAGAAAATCTGAGTTTAAAGCTGACTTTAGATGGCAGGTACTTGGTAAATCACTTAACTTTATTCATCCTCGGGTTCCTCACTTGTAAAATGAAGCAACGAGGTGGTGTAGTGGATATACAGGCCTGGACTTAGGAAGACTTGAGTTCAAATCTGGCCTCAGACATCTATTGACACTGGGCAAGTCACTTAACCTTATTTGCTTCAGTTTCCTCATCTGTCAAATGAGCAAGAGAAGGAAATGGCAAACCATTTCAGAATCATTGCCAAGAAAGCCCCAAATAGGGTCACGAAGGGTAGGACACGACTGAAATGACTGTACAAAAACAACCACAAATCCCACAGAGTTCTCATCAGGACCAAATGTGATAACCTACAGAAAACATTTTGCAAACCTTAAAATGCTATATAAATTCTAGTTATTATTATTATTCTAATGTCACAGCCTCAACCCCTAAGGGAATAGAACCCAGTAGTTACAGACCGAAGTTCTAAGTGGATCAAGTCCAAGCCATCATTCCTAAATAGCACCTGGATGAGAATCCTTTCACAATCCTATCTCAACACAATCACTGTGGCCAGTCTATGTTCCTCAGTGGAAATACATTGTCAATTCTACTTGGGTATGCTAGACATTTAAAGATACATTATCAACAGGTGAGGACTAAAACAGACATGACTTTGATACTTGCAAAAAAGATGTGCTAACCTGTGTACTACTGCTGAGATGGGCACCCTGAAGAATTGCTCATTTCACTTTAACAACTGTTAGGGAAGAGTATGAATAGTAGGTAGGGTTGGGGGAGGAAGAGTTAGCATTAGAACCTAGAAACATTATTTTAACCTAGAAGGGACCTTACAGGTTGATTCTGATGTCACTTTCTGATGCAAGTACAAGATGAGCATCAGATTGAGAAGTTGCCAGGCTACTGACCTGCTGAATCTTTTGAGCCCCTGGGGAGTGAGTTTCTGACCCTGAACACTAGCAGGGAAGAGGTGATTAATAATTATGACACTTCTCTGCAAGAAGGTTTAGTTCATGATCTACCCAGATGGAGAGGTTTTTTTGGACAGTGAAATATCCCTAAAGGTTTTGAGAGGCCTGGACCTTTTATTTAATTGTGTTTGGGTGACTGTTTTAAGCTGAGAACTTTGAAGACACTTGTAAAGCTTGAGGGCTGCTCCAAGAAGGAGATTGGAAAAAACAAAACAAAACAAAAAATAAAAAAAAACCCAACCTGTATTGAAATCTTAACCCTTGTTTACATAGTACTTTAAGTTTGCTTTCTTTGCAAAGACTCTATGAAGTAGATGTTGAAAGTATTATTTATCTCCATTTTACAAATATGAAAATTAAGGCTAGTTAGGTGGGGGCTATTATTGGAAATATGATGGGGATGTTCTGCACAATTAGGATCTCAAAGAGAGGAATCCTGATGGACTTTATGGCCCAAAGCTCTTTATACCTATTCCTCAAAATAATCTTAAATAAAATGAGGATGATGGTTGCCAGGCAATGTCTTAAAACAATTTGAATTTTTTGCTTAAGACAATATATAGGGTTAAGCAGCTGATTATATGAGAGTAGAGAATAGTCTGTTTAACTCTATAGTAGAGGCTAACAGAATTTCGGATATGGAATATTAAGACTACGAATCTAACATCAATCACTAAAATATAAGTAGATACAGATGGAAGAGATTTCTCCCTCTTGTTCCTTTCCTCCCTGTCCCCTTTCCTCCTTCTCCCTCGCACTTCCCCTTTGTCTCTGTCTCTCTCCCAACCTCCCTTTCCCTCTCTCTTCCTCCTTGTCCTTTCCCTCTCTTTCTTCTTCTCCCTCTCCTTTGCTCACCCTCTCTCTTCTTCTCTCCATTTCCCTTTTAATGCTATTGTATTAAAAGGTAGAATCAGGAGCAGGCACTATCAAATTCCACAGCGATCCCGCCTTTCCTGTCAGTGGACTTGTGATTTACACACAACTAGGAAGTCAGCAGACCTGTGTCTGGAGGAGTGAACAGGTGCTGTCACTGGAAGCACGCCAAGTCGACTATAGATTCAGGGATTAACAGGGAGGAGAGTCAGAACTAGAATATCAGAAGATTCCAGTTCTGATGAAAAAAGTTTCAAACAAAGCAGAGAGACTTTTATTCCAATTTCCCTACCCCCAAAGCAAATTATTCCTATCACTGGAGAGGGTAGTTTTGCTGGACAATGGTTTTTGTTTATAAATGTAGCACTTGGAAATTTGGACCATCTGCTCCTCCATTTAGAGTAGGAACATTTGGACCTCGCAAAAATCCTCTGAGGAAAACAGTGCACAAAGGGGAAACTGAGGCTCAGAGGATTTAAACTATAAGCATTTTTAAGTCCTATCCAACTCAAATCTATGATCTTCCCATCCTCTGACTTTGTCATCAAAAAGAGTTAATTTTTGTCCAATCAATGACATATTTCTTTTCTGTGACCCATACATTATCCAGGAACCTCTGATTTACTAGAATCTTTACTACAAATTCCATATCTATTGACAATACTTCTTTAATACTAGACTTTTCATTACTAGCTCTATCCATGGTTCTAGAAATTCACATATATACTTACATACATACATAAAGGAATGAGATGGGGGATGGTATGTCATCAGTGAGGAATAGAAAGCCAATATGGCTAGGTTACAATGTATAGGCTGGGTAGCTAGGTGGCACAATGGATAGAGTGCTGGGCCTGAAATCAGATAGATTCATCTTCCTGAGTTCAAATCTGGCCTCAGACACTTACTAGCTGTGTGACTCTGGGATCCTGTTTGCCTCAGTCTCTTCATCTGTAAAATGAGCTGGAGAAGGAAATGGCACACCATTTCAATATCTCTGCCAAAAAAACCCAAATGGAATCATGGAAAGTTGAACATGACTGAAATTACCAACAACACAATCTACAGGAGTGAGAGTAGGTTAGGGAGGTTGGGATCAGGTTGTATAGGACCTCAAAAGCTAAAGAAAAGAGTTTATCTTTTCTAGAAACAACAGGAAGCCCCTGGAGTTGGTTGGGTAGGGGCGTCACATGGTTATGTGCTTAATGAAAATGACTTTGGCAGCAGCGTGTGGTATGGGAAGAAGGCTGAGAAAGTTGAGGCAAGGAGACCAGTACAGATGATGATGATGAGACAAAGGCACAGAGAAATGAAGAAATTTGTTCAAGGTCAAGATCAGGAGCAAGTTAGTGGTAAAGGAGTAGTAAGTGCTCCCTCCAACCATACTTTCATGTCTAGAGGAAGGGTGGCCTTGGTTGACAATGCTCTGTTACATCCTCACAAGGGATCAGATTAAGGCTACCTAATGGGAAGTCTCACATGTCAGTCTTATGTCATAAAAATGAGACAGCCTTTGGCTCACAAAACTCATCTTGCTCTCCTGTCCCTGTGATTCACGCATTACCCAGGAGCCTCTGGTGTTCCACCTGAGCAATCTCAACTTCCTCAACTATAAAATTAGAATAATACTTAAATAATTTTGCTACCTCACTCACAGGGTTGATATGAGGAAAGTGATTTGTAAACCTTTAAGTGCTATGTAAATGTGAGTTATTATTATTATAGCAACAATAAGGAAATGTTTTCTCCCTCTGGGGAATGAATAACTCCACTGGCTTACTGGCAGATCTTATGCCTATTTCCCCTGAGTGATGCTGTTCTATATTAGATACCTGAAGATAAATCATAGGTGAGAGAAGTAGAGGGTCATGTGGTTTGAGAGCCTTCCTGTTCTTCCTTTGCCTTGCTCTCTTCTAAGGCCGGTTCTGTTGCACACATTATCATTTTGTGATGCCAGGTGAAGATACATCACTGTTAGCTAAGTTAGCTCAGTTTGTCAGTATATGTTCTAGTAAATGAGCTGTTGAAAATGAGAGGATCCTGGCTCAGTTGACACCCTTTGTTTAGTGGAGTTTGGATGACTTTGGGCTGGGGTATTTCAATCAATAGCTGTTTTCTTTCTCTGGCAGCCTAAGCAAATCCTGATTATTATTGATTCTTATCTAGTTCAGCCTCCACTTATAGGGGTTAGTAATTATTTTGTGATTTGACCTTCCCCAAATTCCACACCCCAAATTAGAAAGGGAAAAGAAAGAAAAAGACATCATGGCCCTTTTCTTTTGCTTCATGAGCTTCTGAGAAGTAGCCTGTTATAGTGGAAAGGACATTGGAATTAGATCCAAAAGCATTGGGTTCTTTTGGCCCTATCTTTTTCTAGCTGTTAATTTTGGCACCACCATTCTTTCCCAGTCTTTCACCCCTCCACTGGCTACATCTTTCCCCTTTCGCCATCTTGATCCCTTGGTGAACCAATTCAACTCTGCACTATCCTCCTCTGTCTAGTCCATTCCTCCCTTATCCTCACTGATCTTACCCTGCCAAGACTCAGTCTTAAATTTCCCTTGCCATCCACCACCTTCATTCCTACTCACATGCTGCTTAACAAAGCTTGAGACAAATCACCAAACCATATTCGCTAGGTCCACTACAAATGTCTATTATGTAATCTCAACTGGGAGCTCACCATGGCAAGGAAATACTTTTACATTTCTATAATTAACCTTCTAGTTCACTCACCACAGCAACTTTTCTAAACCTTTTCATCACTACCCATACATCCCATAGCCATCCTTCTCCCTACCCTCTTAGCTGAGAGCCTGGTTTCATATTTCATTGAAAAAAAATGAGGCTACTCACCCAGAATTCCTTCTTCTACTTTCTTCCTCATCCCACAGATATCATCTGCCACTACCTTCTCCTGTCTCATTTATCTTCCATCTCTCCCTATCAGCTGCTTCCCTACTGCCTACATTCCCATGTTTTTACCATCCTTAAAAATCCTCACATGACTCACCCATTCTCGTTAGCTCATTCTGTACCTTTTTTTCCCTTTTGTGGCTGAACTCCTTAAGATCATCCACATCTGATGCCTCCACTTCCTTTCTGCTGCTTTCTTCTTAATGCTACAGTCTGGCTTCTGAATTTATCATTCAAGCAAAACTTCTCTCTGCAAAGTTAGCAGTGATCTCTTAATTGACAGATTCTCTTTTCATTCCTTACCTTTTTTGATCTCTTTATAGCCTTTGTCACTATTAATTACCCTCTTCTTCTTGACACTATCTTCAATGTAGGCTTTCATAACACTACTCTAACCTGGTTTTCCACCTACCTGTGTGACCATTGGTTCTCAGTCTCCTTTGCTGGACCTTGGTATAGGTCACATTCAGGGCTTTGTCCTGGGTCTTCTACTCTTTTGTTTCTTTGCCATTTCACTTGATGATCAGCTCCCATGGATTTGATGATCATTTCTATGCTGATGATTCTCAGGTCTACTGATCCAGTTTTAACCTGTCTCTTAATCTTCAGATGTGCATCTCCAACTGCCTATTGTGCATCTCAAACTGGATGCCCTAAGATAATCTTAAACTCAACATGTCCAAAATTGAACTCATTTTCTTTGCCCTCAAACCTTCCTCTCTTCCTTAATTCCCTTTTGCTGTCAACAGTTCCACCATTTTCTCCATTTTTCTTGGGGTTTCTTGGGGCAATGGGGTTAAGTGACTTGCCCACACAGCTCATAAGTGTTATGTGTCTGAGGCCATATTTGAACTCAGTTCCTCCTGAATCCAGGGCCGGTGCTCTAGCCACTGTACCACCTACCTGCCCCAAGAACAATTTTCTGGAGAAGATAGGATGGGGTGGAATCACTTGTTCATGTAAAGGGGTTGGCCTTGGCAAGGAGAATGGCACATTTTTCACTCTCTCTCACAGCACCCCCAGGTTATTATCAAGTTCTGTTGATTAAACTTTCATAGCATCTCTCATAATGCTTCCTTATCTACTCTTATACTGCAGCCATCATAGTTCAAGCCCTCATCACCTCAAGCCTAGAATATAGTAATAGCTTGCTGGTTGTTCTTCCTACTTCAAGTGTCTTCCTCCCCCAGTCCATCCTCCATTTAACTATGAAATTAATCTTTTTAAAGCACATGTCTGACCATGTCACTCCTTTTCCACCTGCTCTCCTCATTCAATAAATTCCACTGGCTCCCTATAATGTTCAGGAAAAAAATACACACACATATTCTTCTGCTTAACATCCAAAGTCCTTCACAAGCTAGACTCTTGTGCTATCTTTTCAATCTTCTTGGACCTTATTTCTTCCCCTCCATAAACCCCCTAGTCCCCCCCATTGCTGCCTACACTCTAGATAGTCTGTGATACAGTGACACTAGCCTCCTTGCATAAGACAGTTCATATCCCAAACTCTGGATATTTTCACTGACTATTCCTTATGCCTAGAATTCTCTCCCTCCTCATTTCCACCTCCTAGTTTTCATACTTCTTTCAAGTCTCAATTAAAATCCCACCTTCTATGAGAAAACTTTCCTGATTCTCTTAATGCTAGTTCCTTCCCTCTGTCACCTCCAATGTATACTGTATATATCTTGTTTGTACATAGTTGTTTCGATGTGGTCTTTCCCATTAGACTGTGAGCTTTTTGAAAGCAGGGACTTTCTTTTGCCTTTCTTAGAATCCCAAATCCTTAGCACAATGTCTGGCACATGGTAGGTGTTTTATTAATAAATACTCATTAACTCTGTAACTAGCTGTGCATCCTTGGATAAGCAAGTTAACCTTTCTAAGCTTCATTTTCTCATCTATAAAGGAAGGCTAATATATTCACTACCTAATTCATAAGCTTAAGTCACATAGGTTCCCAGAGTGGAAGATTCTGCCCCCTGGGGGGTTCTGGGATGATGGGAAAGGAGGGTGGGTTGGTAGTAACCTTCGGGTGCAATTAGGGGAGTGTCAGATAAAAATAAGGGGGTGGTGGAAGCATAAGGAAAGAAGAGAAGATAAGAAAATTTTGAAAAAACATCCCTACATGTTTCATATGTTGTGTAACAGAGTTAAAGTTGTAGTGATTACATTATTTTCCAAATAAACACACAAAATGCAAATTATAACCAATCAGTGCTCAAGTCTCCTGACAGGTCTTAACAAGCAAGTATTGGCAGGTGAGTGTGTTGAGCATTGTTTGGAAATCCAGCATGCATCTGTAGGAAGATGTGTGTGTAATGACTTGTGCATAATATGATACTACATATTTACAGGATGTAATAGTGCATCATCAAAATTTCAATGCAGGAAAAACCCCACACATTTACAACAAATTATTAAATTTAAGATGCGTCATTTAAAAATATTTTATGTATTTTTTTGAAATGACACAAGTTTCAAAACACCATTAAAAGGTTAAAGAAAGTAGATTTCCAGGGGGGTGCTGAGTAATTTTTTTTTAAAAGGAGGTTGTAGGCCAAAAGAGTTTGGGAACTTTTGGCTTAGGAGAAGGATCAGATGAGACCACGTGCACAAAAGTGTTTTAGAAATGTAAGCTATTCATTTTGTTTCTGGTTTTGTCCTCATGCATTTTGTTCACATAGGAAATATTCATAGGAAATGTGGTTATTTTCAAAATACATTTGAGGTAGCACCTCCTCCTGGGTCTGCTCACACAGCCAGCTTATATCATACAGCTAGACTCAGTTACTAAAGCCCTTTTTGAAACCTCAAGGAAGTAACTTCTCTCTGTGTCAGTAACCTTTTACTTCCCCACAGAAAGAGACTTGTTTGTATTTATTTGCTGGAGTGAACACTAGTCCACCTAGACGCAAAACATCAGAAGGGTATTCACACAGCTTGGCATGTTTTCAGGAGCTCTATATAATTTATAATCTTATTTCTGTCTCTAGCCTACAGAAACTTTATAATCCTGCTAACTATTCAGGAAAATTCATGGAGAGAGGGAAAAAAAGCCTGGATATGCTGGGATGAATAGCCTGATCTATTTGACTGCTTGATTACAGTGCTGCCATGGTTCATTCATTGATTCATTAGCTGTAGCCTATCCCACCTTGTGCTAAAAACAACAGAAGTAGCCCCCAAAACTGCTATAGGACATGGGATCAATAAACTATCCTTAATTACAATAGTTAAATCAGCAGCAGCATTTCACTCTATAACAAAGAAAACTTATAGTAACAACAATCTGAAAACAGAAAACAGTTTACAGTGAACTCCATGTCTTTGTCTTTAATAACAAAAACCACAATTGATTGGAAAACAGCTGATCCAGAATTTGGTTTGGTCTTATATGTTGAATCAAATTGAAGCATGATAAATAATAGATTGGGTAATGTTGGAAGTTCATACATACATGTGTGTGTATGTGTGTGTGTATGTGTGTGTGTGTGTGTGTGTGTGTGTGTGTGTGTGTGTAAGCAAAGCAAAGTCTCTTCAACAAGCAAAACAGCCATTGAGAGCCCATAAAAATAGAAATCAGAACCAGGGACTTAGATGTTTTCAGATACCTCCCTTACTACGTACCATGAAAGAGGTATGAAAACAAACAAACAAACAAACAAATGAACAAAAAAACTAAGGTTGAGTCATGAGGGCTTTGACCTAGGATGCCAAATTTTGAAGCACTGATAATACTTGCTATTCTTTAATACTGTGAAGAAAACAGTAACTAGTTTAATTAGGAAAACTACTACCTGGCTGGCTAGGGTGAACTCTTCTTCCTCCAGCTCAACTGAAAGTATGCTTCCTACTATTTGCACCAAGATTGGTTTATGGCACTTGGACCAGGCACAGAAATTCCTAATTATTATTCTGAAGGGAATAGGCCTCAATAAGAAAATTGATCGTAAAATTGTACAGTTGGAATGGAACCTTAAGTTCATTGAGTCCAATGCTCTCCCAAAGAGGCAGTAAGCTGTATACCTAATTACTGCTAGAGCAAAGACCAGAAATCAGGTCCATTGATTCCTAGTCCAGCGATTTGTCCTCTCCTCCACCCTCCATCTCATGGTTCCATTAAATAAGCCCACAAACCACCTAAATTATCAGTATCCTGCAGAGAAGATGATTTGGATGGATTCACCCCACGTCATTGTTTCCACATTTCCAGTTCCAAACTAGTAAGCTGACTTTGATTCATGATTGTTTCTTTCTCTTGACTATTTGATTTTGGTATTTATGACCCTGGACAGTATCCAGAATCCAATCAATACTACCATAGCAGCTTAGCAGATAGGATTTCAACCCCTGTTCCTGACCCAAATTGATTGAGAAATGTTCAATGACCATGAAGAATGACCATGAAATAGTGAGATTTTAAAATAAACAAATAGTCCAATTTTTTTGGGAAAAATAATCAGAGGCCCTGGGTCATGGTCCTAAGTCTACCACTTATTGACTATATGCTCTTGGGAAACAACCACTCTGAGTCTCAGTCTCCTCTTTTGTAAAGTGCTGATAGTCATTTTTAAGCTACCTCTCTTACAAGGTTATTGTCAAGAAAACATTTAATTTAATACATTAACACGAGTTAACATGATGTATCCTAATAAGCATTGTACCCTTCAAAGCAGTTACAAAAGACGTTTGTGATACTGAATTTATAATTGTCTTCAGAGCCAGTTTGCAAATCATAGAGGAAATGCCTATTATTACTTTATAGTTGGTAATTTTTTTTAAAAAAAAGGTTGAAACAATTATTACTGTCTGATAATCCACCTTATTCATCAAACTTGGCTTAGAATTTGAATATTTTATATTTTTCAAGGCAATAATTCATTTCTTTTGTGTTCTCAGTGTTGTTGGCATATGACTATACATAATGGATTGTACTAATTCCTTTTATTTCTCATAGTTGTGGTTTCATTTAGTTCAATTTTTATTTTGTTGATTTGATTTTCTGCCCTCTTTTTTTAAAAATCAGATTGGCTTCAGGGTTATCAGTTTGTATGTCTTTTCAAAGAACCAGCTCTGAATTTGTTTATCACTTCTTTATTTTAGTTGGTAGTATACCTATTTTTCTCTGATTTTCAAGATTTCCTCTTTTTGTGTTTATGTTGGCTTTGTTTATTTCTTTGGCTTTCAATTTGTTCAAAATACACATCTGATTTATTAATCCTCTATGTCTCTTTTTTGCTAGTGCATGTTTTTAAGGATAAAATTCTTCCTCTGAGGACTGCTTTAGCTATATCCCAAAAGTTTTGGTATGTTTTGTCCTTGTTACTATCTTTCATGTAATTATTAATTGTTTCTATGATTTGTTCTTTGACCCACTAGTCATGGGTGATCTCATTGGTAAGTCTCGGCTTGGGTCTTTGGCTTGGCTCAGAATTAATCACAGACTCTCAGAGTTGAAAACATTGTTAGAATGCATCTAGTTTCACCTTTCACCCAATATACAAATCTCCTCAGTAACATCTCTGACCTGTGGTTGTTCAGGTTCTGCTTGCATATTTTCAAAGACAGGGAGCTCACTCACCTATGAGGCAACACTTTCCATTTCTACGTTCAATTCACTTCAACAAATGTGTACTACACACTTCCTGCATGCAAGCCATTGTGCTAAGTTCTGAGGGATAAAAAACAAAAAGGAAATGGCACTCAAAGAGCTGATTTCTTTCCTCTGGTACTATGTAGGAAATCTACCGTCTCTTATGACAATTCTTTAAATATTTGAAGACACTTTTTGTGGTCCTCCTAAGTCTTCTCTTCCCCTCCTGAATCATTGCCTTGTCCTGGGGCAGGGTCTTGCCTAGCTCAATGAAACTGTGAGCTATGCTGTGCAGGGTTACCCAGTATGGATAGATCATAGTGGAGAATTCTGACAAAAGGTGGTCCATGGGAGAAGGAAATGGCAAACTGCTCCAGTATCTTTGCCAAGAAAACCCCATAAACAGCACTAAAATGAAAAAAAAAGATTTGACACCAGAAGATGAATCCCTCAGGTCAGAAGTTATACAACACATTACTGGGGAAGATTGGATGACAGCTATAAGCAGCTCCAGAAAGAATGAAGTGGCTGGGCCAAAGCCAAAAGGAAGCTCAGATGCAGATGTGTCTGTTGACGAAAGGAAAGCCCAATGTTGTAAAGATCAGTGTTGCATTGGAACTTGGAATGTAAGCTCTATAAACCAAAGTAAACTTGATGTGGTCGAGAAGGAGATGGAAAGGTTAAACATGGACATTTTGGCTTTTGGTGAATTCAAATGGGCAAGTATGGGTGAATTAAATTCATGTATTACTGTGTGCAAGAATACTTTAGAAGAAATGGGTTAGCCTTCATAAACAACAAAAGGGTGAGAAAAGCAGTACTGGGGTATAATTTCAAAAAATGACAGGGCAAATCCAAGGCAAACAGTTCAACAACACAGTAATACAAGTCTACACTCTAACTCCTGATGCCAAAGAGAGCAAATTTAAGCAGATATACCAAGACCTACAACATGTTCTAGATATAACACCAAAAAAAGATGTTACATTCATCATAAGAGTTTGGAATACTAAAGTAGAAAATCAAAAGATAATGGGCATAACAGGCAAGTTTGGCTTTGCAGTACAAAATGAAACATGGTGGAGACTAATGGAGTTTTATCAAGATAGCTCGCTGGTTGTAGCAAACACTTTTTCAACAACCAAAAAGGCAACTCTACACATGGACATCACCAGATGATGAATATCAAAATCAGATTAGTTATATACTTTGTAGCCAAAGGTGGAGAAGCTCTGTACAGTCAGTTTAAAGAAGACCTGGACCTGACTGTGGCTCAGATGGTGAGCTTTGTATTACAAAATTCAGACTTAGACTGAAGAAAGTAGAATCAGACCATTATAGCTATGACCTAAATAACAACCCTTATGAAGTGGAAGTGACAAACAGATTTAAGGGATTAGATTTGATAGATACAGTGCCTGAAGAAGTATGGTCAGAGGTTTACAATATTGTATAGCAACAAAAAAATCCCAAAGAAAAAGAGCAAGAAAGTGTAATGGTTTTCTGATGAAGCTTCACAAATGCTGAGGAAAGAAGGAAAGGGAAAAGGAAAGGAGAAAGGAAAATATACCTAACTGAATGTAGAATTCCAGATAATAGCAAGGAGAGATTAAAAAAAACCATTTTCTTAAATGAGCAATGCAAGTGAGCAGAACTAGGAGAACGTTGTACATGGTAAAAGCAATATTGTACAACAAACAGCTGTGAATGACTTGGCTATTTTCAGCAATACAGTGATCCAAAACAATCCTAAAGTACTCATGATGAAAAATGCTGTCTGCCTCCAGAGAAAGAGTTAATGGTGTCTGAATGCAGACTGAAACTTTTTTCCTTCCTTCCTTCCTTCCTTCCTTCCTTCCTTCCTTCCTTCCTTCCTTCCTTCCTTCCTTCCTTCCTTCCTTCCTTCCTTCCTTCTTTCATTCCTTCCTTCTTCCTTCCTTCATCTTTCTTTTTCTCTTTCTTTCATTGTCTTCCACAAAATGACTTATATGGAAATGTTTTACATGATTGCACATGTATAATGTATATCAGATTGCTTACCATCTCAGTGAGGGGGGAGGGGAAGATGAGAGGAATATATTTGGAACTCAAAACTTAAAAAAACCCAACAAATATTAGAAATTGTTTTTACATGTAATTGGGAAAACAAAAATGTTATTAAAACACACAAGTTGGCCAAAAAATGTCTGATGCAAAAAAGAAAACAATGAACAAAAATGAGATCTATTCAAGAAAATTAGAGCTATCAAAGAAATATTTTATGCAAAAATGGCCATGATAAGAGATGAAAATGGTAGGGACTTAACAGAAGTAGAAGAGGTTAAGAAGGGGTGGCAAGAATATACAGAAGAACTGTACAAGAAATATCTTAACATTGCTGGTAACCATAACAGTGTGGTTACTGATATGGATCCAGACATCCTGGAGAATGAAGTCAAGTGAGCCTTGGAAAACACTGCTAATAATGAGGCTAGTGGAGGTGATGGAATTCCAGCTGAGCTATGTAAAATTTCAAAAGATGGTGCTGTTAAAGGGCTGCACTCAATATGCCAGCAAATTTGGAAAATTCAACGGTGGTCACTAGGTTGGAAAAGAACAGTTTATGTCCCAATCCTAAAAAAAGAGCAATGCCAAGGAACGTTCAAATTGCCAAACAATTGTGCTCATTTCATATGCCAGCAAAGTTATACTTATGATTCTGCAAGCTAATCTTTAGCAATATGTGAACCAAGAATTACCAGAAGAACAGGCTTGTTTTCAATAAGTCAGAGGAGCAAGAGACCAAATTGCCAACAATTGCTGCATTATAGAGAAAGCAAGAGAGTTCCAGAAAACAAAAATCTACTTCTGCTTCATTGACTACACTAAAGCCTTTGTCTGTGTGGATTACAACAAAATGTGGCAAGTCCTCAAAGGGATGGAAGCACCAGATCATCTTACTTGTCTCCTGAGAAACCTGTATGCAGGTCAAGAAGCTACAGTTAGAACTTAAAATGGAACAAGTCATTGGTTTAAGTTGGGAAAGGACTATGACAAGGCTGTATATTGTCACCTTACTTATTTAGCTTATATGCAGAGTACATCATGAAAATATCTGCTTGGATGAATCAAAATCCAGAATTAAGGTTGCCAGGAGAAATTTCAACAATTTGATAAGCAGACAATACCACTCTGATAGCAGAAAGCAAAGAAGAATTAAGAAGCCTCTTGATGAGGGTGAAAGAAGAGAGTGTAAAAGTTGGTTTGAAGCTTAATGTAAAACAAACAAAGAAAACCCTAAGATCTTGTCAACTGGTCCCATCATTTCCTGGAAGATAGAGGGAGAAGAAATGGAGGCAGTGTCAGATTTTATATTCTTGGGCTCAAAAATCATTGCAGAAAGTGACTGTAGCCATGAAATTAAAAAACACTCACTCCTTGGAAGAAAAGCTATTGGCAGATCTGGACAGCATACTAAAAAGCAGAGACATCACCTTGCCCACAAAGGTCCATAAAGTCTATGTTATGGTTTTTATAGAAGTAATGTGTGGCTGTGAGAGTTGAACTAGAAGGAAAGCTGAGTGAGTGCTACAGAATTGACGTTTTTGAACTGCTGTAGTGGAGAAGAATTTTAAGAGTCTTTTGGACAGCAAGCAGATCAGATCAATCAATATTTAAAGAAATTAATTCAGACTACTCAAATACTGAAGGGAGCTTAAATACTTGGCCACATAATGAGAGGACAGGATTCACTGGAAAAGACCCTGATGTTGGGAAGGATTGAAGGGAAAAGGAGAAGGGAATGATAGAGGGTGAGATGGATATATAGTGTCATGGAAGCAATAAACATGAACTTGGACAGACTTTGGGACATGTGGAGGATAGAAGTACCTGTCATGGTATCATCCATGGGGTCATGAAGAATCAGGTGCAACTGAATGGATTAACAGCAAGACAGCAAGTTTCTCCAAACTAATCTAACCATTCTTACTTAACTCATTCCAAGCATCAATTATTTCCTTAAAGGGAAAAAAAATTCCCCAACAACTCTGCTGTCACCACTAAAGATATTTGGAAAAATGAGCTGTTGTTCCTAAAGGCAGTTCCCCAAGAGTGTTTCTAAGCATGCTTTGAAGAAATATCTAGCTTCCAAAGGGGTCTTCTTTGAAGGGGGCAACATCTGTTTGTGTCCAGACCTAGAACTAAGGGACTAAAACTGTGCAAGATACAAGTTGCTGAGAGTAATGTTATGGGGCACAATAAAGGGTACTTCATATTATTATTTTTAAAAACATGCTCAGTTTTAATACCAAAAAATCCATATACAGAATGATACAGAATTCTCTACTGATTCTGTAAAAAGTCAAGTTGTATAGATTGCAATGAAAGTTCAAGACCTCCAGTTAATAGTAAAACTACAAGGGACAGAATTTTCAAGCCTTCCTAGGGACAGAAATGCCTCATTCTGCTTATTCACATGGATATGTTCCAATGTGCTTGTATACTCAGAACCAAAAAACACATCACATTGATTAAAACCAAACAAACAAACTATAATTTTACTGGTATAGTAAATTTTTAATAAGAAAACTCCATCATGACCTTCATCTACTTGGAGACTTATGATTTGATAGTTACCTAGGACACTCATTGAGAGGTGAAGTGATTTCACTTGGGTCACATTGACTGTATGTGTCAAAGGTGGGACTTGAACTCTGCTCTTCTTAATTCTGAGTTTAGCTCTTTATCTATCCTGCATACCATACTGCCTCTTGATACATACATACATACATACATATACATATATATATATATATACACACATACACATATATACACACACACACACACATACATATATGTATATATGTGAAATAAGTAAATAAATCTAACATTTATTTAGCACCTTAAGGTTTGCAAAGTGTTTCATGTATGTTATCTCATTTAAGCCTCATGACCCCCTTATAAGGTAGATACTATTATTTCCCCATTTTATAAGGGAGGAAACTCAGCCCCAGGGATGTTTGATGACTTGCCCTAGCCTACAAAGCTACAAAGTGTCTGAGGCAGAGTTTGAATTCAAGTCTTTCTGACTCAAACTGCAGCACTCTAGTCACCATATTGCCCACTTGCCTTAAATAAATTACAGCTTGGAATATTCCATCAATAAAGTGAGTTGTAGCCAACTACTAGGTTTTCTTATGTGTTCTGCAGTCTAATTAACTCTGTGGCAATGAAAGAGTCCTACAGTACTTTGCTTTACTTAAGTGCTCCTCTCCTATCTCATCATGGTCATTTTGAGTTGAAGGCTATGCTTATAGAGCCAAGTCTTGGCAGCTCTTACCCAGATGGAAGGGCTTCAAAGTTATGCTCAGCAATGTATCCTTGAAGACCAGCCTAGCTCAGATGAGAGAGACCATCAGGTGATGAATTCTTTTGGTTGCAGCAATTCATGAGTCATATCTACTCAGGCATGGAAGGACTATCAACTAAATTGGGGGAGGAAGTACTTATTCTGATGAAATACGAGTTCCATCAAAGCATAACGTGCATTATGGTAAAAAAAAATACTTTTTATTATTTGATCCTCGTAGCAACCTTGTGAAGTTGGGATTACAAGCATTTTCATTTCCATTTTTTAAAATCATTCCCATTTTATAAGAAGGTAGCTGGGGTTTTAGATAGGTTAAATGATTTATGCAGCATTGATAGCCCATTCAAAACAGATGCTGCTGAACTTTGGACAAATCCCACAGCCTTTAAAAAGTACCTGCTCGAAACCTACATAAATTAGGTGACTAGCTAAGAATCCCCGACCTTGTCTACCCAGCCTCCCTTCCCTTCATCTTGTGTGTATGTGTATGTCTGTGTATCTTTTATTCCCATCCTCATGACCTGTCTTTGCCATCTTTTTTTTCTATATAGGACTTTGTATCATAGACTTTTTCCTTATTCTGATGTTTTTTCTTTCTTTTTTTCTTAAACTCTAGTCCAGCTCTCAACATTAACGCATAAATAAATTTTGTTACAAAAAAGCAGTGAGTCTTTGTAATCTAGATCAATAATTCTAAGGTGACAGTGGGAGAAGATTGTTGCCTGGATGTGTCCTACTGAAGTCTGTTCAGTTCCCTATAGGTGCAATACATACGAATTTTATAGCTGTGGGATCCAAAATATACAATACCATTAAATATTTTCTCTTGGTATTACATAAATTGTGATCCTTAAAGCCTGTCACTCATATAAATTCTTTACAATTTTATACATAGTCAATGCTTAATAAATGTTTGTCAGTGAATGAGTGAATGGAATTCAACCCTACATTAAACTATACCCACATGATAATGTTGAAGCAACTTGCTAAGAAAAATTCTACCTCTTCTGTTGATTGGTTATCTACTAGACTCAATCAATCTGCTTGACTGATTCTTTTGCTTTGTCCCTGGATTTATTGACCTGCTGTCTTGATATCACATAGAGGCAAGCTTAATTACCATTTTGTCTCTGTCCAATTTTTTTTTAGAACACAGCCTTCTTCAAAATAAATTAAAAGTGAATCAATTAGAAGACAGAGCAGAATTTTTCACCTATACTTGAAAGCTATTGGTTTTATAATAATAAATGACATTTATTTAAAACTTTACATATATTAATATCACATTCATACCTCACAACAATTCTGTGAGCTAGGTAGAAATTAGGAAACTGAGGCTCAGAGAGATGAAGGGACTTAGCCATGGTCACAAAACCAACAAGTAACAGAGTTGCTATTAAAATCCAATCTTTCCTGGCTCCAAATTCAATATTCTATCCTGTATATATGAGAGGCAGTTAGGTGGCCTAAAGGCTGGACCTAGAGTCAGAAAGACTTGAGTTTGAACACTGCTTCAGACATTTACTAGCTGTCTGACCCTTGTCAAATTACTTTACCTCTCAGCCCCAGTTTCTTCATCTGTAAAGTGGACCTAATAATACCTACCTCATAAGGTTTTTGTGAGCATCAAATGAGATGGGATATGTAAAGTGAATTGTAAACCATAAAGTGCTATGTAAATGTTAGCCATAATTACTATTATTGTTGCTGCTGCTACTACTACTACTACTACTACTACTACTACTACTACTACTACTACTACTACTACTACTACTAAACCCTACTGTTTGTATTTCTGTTTGTAAAATAGCTGCTTTGTGAAAGTAGTCCACTTTAAATGAACAACCATAGGTTATTTTGGGTTTTCTGTGGAAATGAAATGATTTGCCGAGTGCTCAGTGGATGTAATTTAAGTAATTTGGACTCAGAGCTCTTTCAGTCTCCTAGCCTGGTGACTAGTCCATTTCCAGGGCTCCTTGGAGAGAACAGGAAAAGATAGTGTTTAGAGGCAGAAGTTTTGGGAGAGTATGTGCTAGGCTGAATAATCAGTATCATTAATAAATGGTAGCTGAGCAGAGAAAACTACCGGCTGAACATGAATTGTAAAAAATTCACATCTCCAAAATTTGATTGGTTACTTAAGGCTGGTTTTATTTAGTATTCCTATAGATATTAGTGTTCTGCTTTGGTACTTTATCTTCCAACTGTTCACCCCTTATCATTCTTCCTTCTCCCGTATATGAAACTGATTCCATTCTAAGTGTTTGTTCCTTCATTTATTCATGTATGAGTTGTATCTCTTGACTGGTTAGGGATTTTTTTTATCTCTAAAAACCACATTCATCTATCCATTTATTCATTCATTCCATAACCATATTTGTTTATTTTTAGTAACACTTTATTTTCCCCCAATTACAGTTAAAACAATTTTAATATATTTTTTCAAGTTTTGAGTTTCAAATTCTATCCCTCCTTTCTCTTTTCCCTCTTCCCTCTCTGATATGTAAGCAATATATACGTTTCACATATGCAATCATGTAAAACATTTCTGTATTAGTCATTTTGTACAAGAAGACTTGAACAACAACAACAACAAAAAGAATGAAAAAAAGTAAAAAACAGTTCGCTTCAGTCTGCATTCAAATAATGTCAGTTATTTCTCTAGAGGTAGATAGCATGTTTCATAATGAGTTCTTTGGGATTGTCTTGGATCATTGTATTGCTGAGAATAGCTAAGTCCTTCACAATTCTTCATTGTACAATATGGTTGTTACTGTCTATAGTGATGTCCTGGTTCTGCTCATTTCACTTTTTATCAGTTCATGTAAGCCTTTCTGTTTTTTTCTGAAATCATCCTGCTTGTCATTTCTTATAGCACGATAGTATTCCAACACAATCATATACCACAGCTTATTTAGCCATCTCGCAATTGATGGGTATCCCTTTGATTTCCAATTTTTAGCCACCACAAAAAGAGCTGCTATAAATATTTTTTGTACAAATAAGTTCTTTCCCCTTTTTTGGATGTCTTTGAGACATAGAACAGGCAGTGGTATTGCTGGATCAAAGGGTATGCACAGTTTTATAGTCCTTTGGGTGTAGTTCCAAATTGCTCTCCAGAATGGTTGGATCAGTTCACAACTGCATCAACAATGCATTAGTGTCCCAGTTTTCCCACATCCCCTCCAACATTTATCATTTTCCTTTTCTGTCACATTAGTCAATCTGATAAATGCAAGGTGCAGAGCTCTTTTAATTTTCATTTCTCTAATCAGTAATGACTGAGAGCATTTTTTTATATGACTATAGATAGCTTTGTTTTCTTTGTCCGAAAACTGCCTATTCATATCCTTTGGCCATTTATCAATTGGGAAATGACTTACATTTTTATAAATTTGACTCAGTTCTCTCTATATTTGAGAAAGGAGCTACTTGATACAAACATTTTCCCCTCAGTTTCTTACTTTCCTTCTAATTTTGGTTGCATTGGTTTTGTTTGTGCAAAAACTTTTTAATTTTATACAATTAAAATCATCTGTTTTACATTTTGTAATGTTCTCTATATCTTGTTTGGTCACAACCATATTTATTTAAGAGATATTTATCCTCACTGATATGGATTATGTTAAGTTATAAGAAACTAAAGAACATGAGAAATTTCTGTGGGGTCCAGTACTCTATTGCATGTATAATATGTATATCTAACAAGGACTTAGAAGTCAGCTAGGTGATGTGGTGGATAGAGTAGTGGGCCTAGAGTCAGAAAAACTCATCTTCTTAAGTTCAAATCTGGCCTCAGACACTCACTAGCTGTGTGACCCCTGGGCAAGTCACTTAACCCTGATTGCCTCACCAAAAAGCAAAAAAAAAAATATATATTTTAGAGAAAGGTGGCTTGAATTTGAATCTTGGATTTGTCATCTTGGAGCCTCAGTTTCATTATCTGTAAAACGGGGATAATATCACAGGATTATAGATTTAAAGATGAACTTTGGAGGGTCATCTATGCCAATGCCCTCATTCTACAAGTGAGGGAACCAGGGCCCAGAAAGGTTTAAGAGGGTTCAAGATCACATAGGTTGAAAGTGGCAGAACTGGGATTTGTCTGTCAGGCAGTCAGTCACTCAATAGGCATTTTTTAAGTGTTTTCTGTGTGCCAGGAGTAACTAGGTGGTGCAGTGGATAGATCATTGGGCCTGGAAGTCAGGAAGAGGGGTCATGGAGATATTAATAGAAGAACTGGATTCTCTTATATGTTTCCACATTCAATCTTTCCCAATATGCTGTTTGGTTGAGACATATGAAGAAAATCTAGCCTCACACAAATATATAGTTGGAAAAGGGAGGAGTATTTTAATAGGCAAGTAACATCTTAGTCAAAAAACATCAAATAACATTATGATCCCATATGACTCCCTGAGAACTTTTCAGGGGGTTTGAGAGGTAAAAAAAATTCCTAATAACACTAAGGTATTATTTGTCTATTAAAATTTCCATTCCTTCTCCACTCATATGTCTGTGTGAGGCTAGATTTTCTTCATATACTTCAACCAAAACAACATATTGGGACAGAATGAATGTAGAAGTATATAAGAGAATACAATTTGTTGTCTATTAATATTTGTAAAGTTATGTAAAGCAATGTCATGTAAAACAGTGCAACTCATTTCACTAATTTTGTATTGTTTTGGAAATTTTATTTTTTCATAAAAACATAATTTATGTTAACTTGTAATAGGCTTATTATTGTTATTTTCAAATGAATTAATAAATACATAATTTAAAAGGTCATTTTTAATTTCCAATACAATAAATATCTATATCTATAACCTACAAAACAAAAGCTATTTGGGATAGTCAATAATTTTTAAGAGTGTAAAGGGGTCCTGAGACCAGAAAGTTTGAGAACCTCTCTTCTGGTCCATTCAGCCATCTTTGCATCTCTTTCAGTTCCTTTGCTGATAAATTCTCTAAAAAGTTGTCTGAACACAATACCTCCACTTTTTCATTGCCTAATTTCTCCTCTGCCCTTTGCAATGGACTTTTCATTCAGATCCCTATCCTAAAACTGAGCTCACAACTGCCACATCAGATGTCCCTGTTTTAGTCTCCGTTATCCTTGTGCTTTGTGTGACTGTTGACCATCCCTTCTACTCTTTTCTCCATCAGCTTCAGAGACATGACTCCCCTGTGACCTCTTGAACCACTCTTCTCTGACCTCTTCATTCTTCCTTATCTCTTAATGTGAGTTTCCCCGTGAAAGACTGTCCTTGTTCCACTTCTCTTCATACTTTCTAATCTCAATAAAACTTATGTCTTCAACTCCTGTCTCTAGGCATATGACTCTCAAATCAAAATATCTAGGTCTAACCTCTCAACTGAACTCTGGGCCCACATTTGCAATAGCATGTAGGATATTCTCCACCTGAATGTTTTCCTGATACCTCAAACTGAAAGGTGCCAAGCCAAGTTCATTATCTTTTCCTCTAAGTCTTTTTTTTCATTCCAACTGTCCTGTTTCAATGTGCAGCACCATCCTTCACCCAATCTTTCATATTTTTTACTGTGGGGTTATCTTTGATTCTCCCATTTTTTTACTTCTCTATCCAATTACTAGGTCTTGTTGAGTTCATCTCTGCATCATGTCTCCATCTGTCCCTTCACCTTTATTTTAAACTCATTTAAGTCCTGAATTGTTGTTGTTGAGTCATTTTCAGTCATGTTCAACTCTTTGTGACCCCATCTGGGGCTTTCTTGGGCAAAGATACTGGAGTGGTTTGCCATTTCTATCTCCAGCTCATTTTATAGATGAGGAAACTGAGGCAAACAGGATTAAATGGTTTGCCCAGCTTACTGTTTCATTCGTTATCATTACTGAAGTGTCACTCAGCTAGTAAGTGTCGGAGGTCAGATTTGAACTCAGGTCTTCCTGATTTCAAGCCCAGTGCTCTATTCACTGTGCCACCTAGCTGTTCCTAAATTACCAACCATTACAGCTATTACAGGAATAGCTCCTCCATAGGTCTTCCTGCTTCCAGTCTCTGTTCAATTCATTCTTTATACTACTGCCAGAATAATCTTTCTTATTTATGTAGCTGTGCAGCATACAGAGATCTTTGATGATGCCCTATTGCTTCCAGATACAAACTCCTCCACCTGTCATTTAGGGGTTGCTATAACCAGTTTTTCTAGCTTAGTTTCATGTTAGTCCTTTTTCTATAGCTCTGCACTACAACAAAACTGTATAACTCTCTTACCCTTAAATATACATTCTCAACTCTCAAATGCCGTATTCTTTCCTCTTTCTGAAATGCCCTTTCTCTTCATCTTCTACATTGCAGTGGTGATTCAATTCATGCATAAGTGCAAGGGTTGTGCTGTGAGAGGCAGCTTGGTTGAGTGGTTGGAGACCTCGCATCAGAACCAGGCTGACGTAAAATCAAATCCCACCTTTGGCACATACTGGCTGTTACCCTGTGCCTCTCAGTGCTGTACAGCTACGCAAGAAGGTGCTCCTCTGCATTGGCAGAGAGGCTTTTCTCTCCTGGGAATTCATTATACTAGTGTAGTTCACTCAGAGCCTCTTCTTGCCTCTTTTCCACTATCTTCTCCTTTTCCATTTCACATAAAGAAGTTGTCCTTCTTGCCAAGACCAAATCTATATACCCCTTTGATCTCATCCTCTTCCCCCTCCTCCAGCAGATTGGCCCCACTATCATCCCCATTCTCTTTCTCTCTCTTCTTCAATCTCTCCGTAGCCACTGGCTCCTTTACTGATATTTGCAAACATGCTGATGTCCCTGATATCCTTAAAAAAGCTTCACTTTGGGCAGCTAGGTGACGCAGTGGATAGAGCACCAGCCTTGGATTCAGGAGGACCTGAGTTCAAATTTGGCCTCAAACCAAACACTTGACACTTACTAGCTGTGTGACCCTAGGTAAGTCACTTAACCCCATTGCCTAGCCAAAAAAAACCCAAAAACAAAAACAAAAAAAATTTCACTTGATCCAACTAGACCCGGCAGCTGCCATCTTATACTTCTCTTATTCTTGACTAAACTTCTTTTTTTGGCAAGTAGTATTTTTTTTTTCCAATTACATGTGAAGACAATTTTCAACATTCACTTTTATGCGATTTTTTCTCCCTCCTTCCCTCCCCAAGACAGCAAGCAATCTGATATAGGTTATACACGTGCAATCATGTAAACATATTTCCATGTTAGTCATGTTGCGAAAGAAGAAACAGAACAAAAGGGAAAAGTCTTGGCTAAAGTTCTTGAAAACAATCTGCACAAGATACCTCCACTTGCCATCTCTTACAGCCAAACCCTTTGCAATCTGGATTTTGAACTTATCATTGAACTGCTTTGAACTCAACATTCACTTTTCATTCCTGTCTCCTCCTAAGTCCTCTCTGCTCTTTAGGTTCTCATGCTGCTGCTCTCTTGATTCTTCCCCCAACTTGTCTGACCTCTCCTTTTCAGTCTCCTTTGACAGATATTTATCCAAGCTATACTTGCTAATGGTAAGTTTGTCCTAATGCTCTGTCGTGGATCTTCTTTTCTTTTCCCTCTGTGCTAACACTCTTGGTGATCTCATCAGTTACCATGGGTTCAATTATCATCTCCAAGCAGATGATTCCCAGATCTATCTATTCAGTCCTAGTCTAAGTGGGCTAGAGCTCACTACCAGATAAGAGAGATAATCCAACATGGAGTCAAGATGATCTGAATTAAAGTTATTCCTCTGACATATATTGGCTGTGTGACTCTGGGAAAGTCATTTAACTCACTGCTCTAGGCAGTTCTCTAAGATTACAAATTGCAAAGAAGATGCTGAACTAAACTGATAGAGGGAATTTCCTCATCACAGATGTCCCTATGTCAGTAAAATCACAGGTGCAGTCCTATTTCTTGTCCTCAAGTATGAGACAGGACCCTCTGACTGGGGAAGGAGGAAGAAGCAGTAGAGGTAGTTTGAGGAGAGAAGAGACAGTTGGAACAGACACTCTCTGCAGCATAATAGCTCTCTTTTCAGACCATGGAAGCCATAAATCCGATAGTCAAATAATTTAACTAAGACATAAAAATGCAAATAGCAAGAAGGAATAAAACAGTGGAATCATGCTCTGCCCCTATACATGAATAGGTACAATCATCTCCTTGCAGGCACCTGGGGGTTTATTATCTAATCTCTTTTCTGTTATTGTTCAGTCATTTTTCAGTCGTGTATGACTCTTCATGACCTCACTTGAGATTTTCTTGGCAGAGATACAGGAGTATTTTGCCATTTCCTTCTATAGCTAATTTTACAGATGAGGAAACTGAGGCAAACAGGGTGAAACAACTTGTTCAGGGTCACACAACTAGTAAGTATCTGAGGCCAGATTTGAACTCAGGAAGATGAGTCTTCCTGATTCTAGGTCTAGCACTCTATCCACTGTACCACCTAGATGCCCATATCCCTTTCTAACACTTAGTAATATCCCCATCATAACAAGTTAATTTGGAACTCATGGCCCAGTGGTGGAAACATAGGGTTGAATTAGATGGGTCCTGAGATCCCTTCCTCTTCTAAAAATTTTGTGATTCTGGTTGAATGCCAATGTCTCATGGAATACTGTGGAAATTTCTGAGGGAAGATTGGCATCCACTGAAATTTTGCTGTTTGACCCCTTGGATCCACAATATTCTGCTTCATTCTGGGATGCCACTGCCACACTGTGCCACACATTGCTGTTTTCTCACTCAGAACACAATCTGCAATTTATTTCTCCATCTTTGCTTATTTCTATGGTTCTAGCAACCCCTTTTTTTAAATTTTCTGTTGTTTATAACACTCTTCACCAATCATAACCCTTTCCAGTTGATGTCATCACTCTGAAGCTACATATACAGTTTCTGGATATGTGATCTAGGAAATTTCTCCCAGTCAACAGTTCTCCCTAACCTTCTTTCCAGTGTTTTTGTACTTTGCTCCCCTTTATGTACCCCATAATCTAAATATATTGGCCTATTTATTGTTACTTAAATAGGGGATATTCCATATCTGGACTCATGCCTTTGCACTGTCTGTCCTCCATACCTGAAATGCTCCTCCAAGTCACCTCTGCCTCCTAGTCTGGCTGCATTCTTTCAAGATTCACCTCAAATCCTACCTTCTGCAGGTGGTCTTTCCCAATCCTTCTCTCACCACTTGTGCCTTCCTTCTGAGATCACCATCTCTATCCTCTATATTATCACATTTTTACCTTTTCTTCTTTATCCCTAGCATTCAGTACAGTGCCTGGTAACATAGTAAGCACTTCATAAATGCTAGTTGACTGACTCCTTGGAAACCATGATAAATAAAAGCCATGACACTATAATTCAAGAAATCATAAATGAAAACTGTCCAGAGCTGTTAGAACCAGAGAATGAAGTAAAGAATAAAAGAATCCACCATTAGCCTCCTGAAAGAAAAACCCAAATGACATGTCCCAGAAATGTCATAGTCAAAATCCAGAATTCCTACATTAAAAAAGTATTATTAGCATTGAGAATGAAGCAGTTCAGGTACCAAGGAACCAGAGTCATGATCACATAAGATCTGACTGCTTTTCCTAAAAATGAGAGATGTTGGAATATGATATCTTGAAATGTAAAAGATATAGGCTTACAAGCAAGAATAACTTAGCTTGCAAGGTTGAATATAATACTTTAAGGGAAAAAATCTGAACTTTAATAGAATATTAAAGAATATGATAATAGATATAGTGTGAAATAATGTTATTGTTCATTTGTGTCCAACTCTTTATGTTTCCTTTTGGGACTTTCCTGGCAAAGATACTGGAATGGTTGGTCATTTCCTTTTTCCAGATCATTTTATAGATGAGGAATTGAGTCAAGTGACTTGCCCAGGGTCATGTAGCTAGTAAGTGTCTGAGGCTGGATTTACACTCAGGTCTTCCTTATTCCAGGATTGGTGCTCTATCCACTGTGCCACCTAGTTGCCCAATATGATGTGATATAAAATGATAATAAAGAATAGGTATTTTCAAGCATTTCTTATGAAAAGAACAGAGCTGAGCAGTAACAATATTAGTAACAATAACTAGCATAGAACCCTTTAATGTTTGCAAGTGCTATACATATATTATCTCTCTTGATCCTCACAACAACTCTGTGAGGCAATTTCCATTATAAGTCCCATTTTACAGCTAGAAGAACTGAGGCTTAGTGATGTGCTCAGTAGGAACTTTGAAATGCAAACAATGTAAGGGGAGAGACAATATACAAATATTATATAAATACAGTATAAGTGAAAGATAATCTCAGAAGGAAGGCATTAGCAGGATTCCAATGATTCTTGAATGATCTCTATCTGACCAATTTTCTAGGTGAGTTTTTGATATAAGACATCTCACATTTTCTTTGATTTAAAAAAAATCTTTTGATTGTGTTCTAAGATTTGTTGCTATATCCTGGAGTCATCGATTTCTATTCAGTCTATTCTGATTTTTCAGAGATTGTATTGCCTGGGTAAGATTTACCATTTTCTCTTTTAAACTATTTATTCTCCTTCCAATTCTTCCCTCAAGAACTTTTATTCCTTTTTCTTTTAATTTCTTGATTCATTTCTTCTAGGTATTCCTGTAGTCTTTATAGAGAACACTTTTTTTTAAATTTGAGTCTCTGCTTGCATTTTTAAGACTTTCCTAATGCACAATAGAGTTACTCTGCTTTGAGAGGCTGACTAGATTTGAAGTAATTTTTGATACTGGTCTTGTTTGGTTTTTACTCATCTTTCCAGCTTTAGTGCTTGATGGCCCTTTCCACTAGGGCCAGTTTATGACCCTTACTGAGCTTTTAGGCTGAAATGGTTGGCCCTGATTGGTCTCACCCTAGGTTCTTGTACTGACTTCCTCCTTCTGGGGTTAGCTGCTCCTTGATCTTTGAAGTTCAGAATACTGGCTCTTCTGGGCCCTCTGTGGCATTGGAAAAGACTGCTAGGGACCTTGGGGCCTCTGGTATTCTGGCAATTGTGCTCCCATTGGTCAATTTCATATCTGCACTAGTACCTGTTCCTCCTGAGGATTTTTAAGGGCCCCTAGTGTGGATTTATAACCATCTTGGGGCTATTTTCTTGCAGTGCTCTTGACTGTCAATGCTTCTGGAAAAAAAAACCCTCATAGGCAGACTGTAGTGTCTCTGGCCTTGTTGAAAAGCTATCAGCTTGTTTTCCTGGGCTAGCACTGGCTTTGCTGGAAGCCCCCTTTCCTATTACCTGCTGGGTGCTCCTGGCTAAATTTTTATGTATTTATGTCATGGAAGAAGTCATTTCTATAATTTCTTTTGGAATTCCTTGAACTGGTATGATATGAATTTCAGACTTTTGCTAGAGTAGATGTGGATGGAGTAGCGGGAGCCATCTTTGCTCCATTAGAATGTAAGCTCTTTGGAGGCAGGGACTATCTTTGTCTTTCTTTGTATCCCCCTTAGCACAATTCCTGTCATTTAGTCAGTGCTGAACAAATGGTTGCTAAAGTCCTCAGCTATACCTGCCCACTACATGGGTAGCAGTGGCAGCAGCAGCAGCAGCAGCAGTAGAAGTAGTAGTAGTAGTAGTAGTAGTAGTAGTAGTAGTAGTAGTAGTAGTAGTAGTAGTACTTACTATAGTAGTCATAGTAGTAGTTTGACTCATAGGACTAGAATTGTAGAGCTAAAATGACCTAAATGACTAATGCTTTGTTCTTTTCAAAGTGCTGCTATATATGTTGTTATATAATTTGATGTCAAGAATTTGAGATCTGTGGGGGTGTGATTCCCCCAACCCCAGCATCATCAAAAATAACTTTCTGACATCTCTATTTTATGAATTTGCTATTGCTACCAGGAAATGTGTCGAGTGCCACCCACCCACATTGCCTCCCTCCCTCCTTCTGTCCCCTGTTTTTATTGCCATCATTGTGTTAACATCCCTTTCCCAAACTATCATCTCAGACAATCTGTTTCTGACATTGTCTTCCTGAATGATTTCCCTTGCCAATTTTAATATTGTGCTGAGTTTATCCCTGCTAGAAGTATATGAACCAAGGATATATTTAATGGGGGAATAGAGATGCCAGGTAGTAAAACGCCTGCCCCTACTAAAACCCCTCTCTTCTCAGTTGGATAAGTGATGTTTAATAGTGAGAGAAATCAATGCTTTAAATCTTTAAAAAGTTTGTTGTTCCTAGAAGGCATTTGAATCTTTCTTTCCACAATTTCACTCAATTCAACAAATATTGATAACCTACCACATGAAAGTTGTTGAGCTTGGTACTTGGGATGCAAAGACCCTCCCCACAACTAAAACTGATTTCTTCACACTCCCTCCATCTCAAGTTTTCCTAGATCACCCTCTCTTGAGCTTTCCTTTGTCTCAATCATTCCCCACTTGAATTATATTTATCTCTCTACATTGTCATATTCTCCCCACCATACCTGGTGGAGTGCTTAATCCATATTTGTAGAATAAATGAATTAATCAAAGATGAAAGGAGACATGATTCCTAACATCAAGAAACTTAAATCCAATGTGAAGAATGGGGGACAGATGAAACATAACATAAATCATTGTAATGAGAGCTTAGATACGGGGTGGGGAACCTTCGGCCGCCAGGCCACATGTGGCCTTTTAGGTCCTTGGGTGTGGCCTTTTGACTGAGTCCCCCTTTTATTAAGGGGATTTGTTCTGTGAAGTTTGAGTTGATTATTTTATATCAATAAAAGGCCATGTATTTCTTTCATTTAAATCGGACAATTGCCTTAAAAGTAGCCCTTTATGACAAACTCTCTTGCTGGATTTATTTCAGAATATATTGCTCCCCATCCCCTATTACATCATATAGATCTGATCTGCTAATCCAGAAATACTGTGAAATTGTCCTTAATCCCAGTTCCCTCTACCTTTGTTGGTTCATTCCAACTACAAAGTCAAAAATGTATCTTGGAGGAAGAGTTTATCATGAAGGAGATAGCAAAAGACCAATCAGAAAGGTAGGAAGGAGAACCAGGACACTGTGGTAACATGGGTGCTCTCGAGTTCTAACAAGGATATTGTATGTGTATTGTTTATGAGGCACTTTCACAATATTATTTCTTTTGATCCACATGAAAACTCCATGTTAGACATGGCAGGTATTATCATTTGCATTACACAGGTGTCAAAACTGAGACTTGGAAGAGATGTGATTGTAGTGGAAAAGAGCCCTGGAGTCATAAGATTTGGGGTCAAATTCAGATGTTACTGTGATTTTGGGCAATATAAATGTTTTTTCAGGCCCTGGTTTCCTCATCTATAGAGAATGTTGGACTAGCTCACCTCTGAGGACCTTTCTAGTTCTAAATCTCATAATCATATGGCTTCAGTAAATTATAAAGCATTTATGTGCCAAGCACTATGTTAGGTTCTAGGGTTCCAAATACAAATGCAATACAATCCATGCTTAGCAATAGCATGAGGCTATTTTCTGGCTTGATAAGGGGATAGAACTCTGAACCTGGAGTCATAAAACCTGAGTTCAGATTTGGCTTTGGATGCTTACTCAGTTTGTGACTCTTGGCAAGTTACTTAATCTGCCTACCATAGCTAAAAAGGGGGCTGATAGTAGCACCTAATTCCTAGGGATGTTGTGAGGATAAAATGAAATAATATTTGTAAAGTGCTTTGCAAACTGTAAAACACTATATAAAAGATAGCTATTATTACTATTATTGTTGTTACATTGTCCTTTTTTCCTTCACCTGGTGCCACAGCACCAGGTGTGGTGAGAGTTGTATCTCTAGCTCTCCCTGAAGGAGTTGGATATGTTAGTATGTACGGTCTTTGCAAGGAGAATAGATGTGCAAGTGAACTTCTGAGGTCAAATGCTTTGTACGTTTGAAAAGATTTTCATCTTTTCTTTTATGATGATTGGTATTCTTTTTAACCTAGTTATGAAGGTATATTGCACAGTGGAGAAGTCAGTAAGACTCATATTCCTGAGTTCAAATCTGGCCTCAGATACTTAATAGCTGTGTGACCTAGGCAAGTCACTTAACCCTGTTTGCTTCAGTTTCCTCATCTGTAAAATGAGCCAGAGAAGGAAATAGCAAAACACTCCACTATCTTTGCCCAGAAAACCCCCAAATGAGGTCACAGAGAGTCAGACATGACTGAAATGAATAAAAAATAACAACAGCCTGTACATATCTGTACCTTATTGGTACCATACTATATTAATAGTAAACACTTACGGCTCCAAGCAAGCCAGTTTGGATGGATTAGGCAAGATGGTGGGTGTCAACAGAAAGAATGAGAGTTGCTAATAAAAAGCCATATGTAAACATTGAGCGCCAAATAAATTTTGCTAACTCATGTGTGAGTCTATATCCAGCTTACTCATGATTGGTTATTCCAAGATATCTGCTTACTCTAGATTATGACACTTGCTAAGGGTTCCACATTCATTTGTCTTTTTAAATATGTATGTATGTATGTACGTATGTATACATACATACATACACATAAAATGTGTGTGTGTATATATGTATGTATATGTGTATGTGTATATGTGTGTGTGTGTGTGTGTGTGTGTGTGTGTGTGTGTGTGTGTGTATACATATGACCTCTACTATCCCAGGAAACTTTCAGATCAGTCTGTAGTTGTAGAAGAGTTGATCCCCTTTGGAATGAATTTTATATGTGCTCTGATATATTTTAGATCAGAACAAAAGGAACTCAAATAACTGTGTTACAGATGGGCACATGTTCTTGCATGTACTGTTTGCTTTGCATTTGTAGTGCCTAGAGACACCACAAAACTCAGTATGAGATTGTCCAATAACCCTTCTGACCTTTGTTGTGAAACTCCTTGAGAGAGCTGTTTATCCCTCAGTATTTCTATTTCCTCTTTTCTCACTCCTAAACTCTCTGCAGTCTGGCTTCTACATCATCCTTCAAATGAAGCTACTCTGTCCAAAATTACCAAGATCTCTTAATTGATTAATCTTTCAGTCTTTTTAACCTTTTTCTCAATTCTCTCTTTTTGACTTCTCTGTAGCCTTCTCTGTGCTTTGAGAAGATCAAAATCTTCTTAAAGCACAAGTCTAATCATGTCACAACCTCTCCCTTCTAGAAAATTTTGATGACTTTCTACTAAATACAGGATCAATATAAAACCTTCTGTTTGGCTTTTAAAACCTTCCACAATCTGGCCCTTTTGTTGGTAATATATACAGAAATACTAATAATTAATGTAGATTTATTTCATAACCTTTAATCTTGCTTATGCTATTTTTCAATTAATTTTCATCTGACTCTCTAGAGTTCTCCAGGCATACCATCATATCAACTGCAAACCCCAAGAATTTTGTTTATTCTTTGGCTAAGATCATTCCATAAATATCTTTTTCTTGTATTATTGCTTAGGTAGCATTTCTGCTACCATATTAAGTAGTAGTGACAATGGGCAGCCTTGTTTAACCTCCAATTTTATTGGAAAGGCCTGTGATTTATTTCCATTACAAAAAAATGCTGGTACTTGGTTTTGGATAGATACTACTTATTATGTGAAAGGAAAGGTGCATTTATTCCCATATTTTTAGTGTTTTTTTTTTCCAGAAATGGGTATTGGATTTTTGTTAAAAGCCTTTTCTGCATTATCAGTAGAATCATGTGTTTTTGTTATTCTTATTAATATGGCCAATTATATTTCTAATTTTCCTAATATTGAATGAACCCTGTAGTCCTGGTAGAAACTCAACCTAGTCATAGTGTAATCTTTGTGATATGTTGCTATAACCTCTTTGCTAATATTTTATTTACATTTTTTGCATTAATGCTCATAAAGGATATTGGTATATAGTTTTCTTTTACTATTTTAACTCTCCCTAATTTATGGATCAATATCATATTTGTATCATAGAAGGAATTTGGTAAAATCCCTTATTTTCTTTTTTCTTTGCACACTGTAATATTGGGATTGATTATTCCTTTAGTGTTTGGTAGAATTTTGTTTGTAAGTCCATTTGGTCCTGAGGTTTTTTTCTTTGGGGGTTAGTTTATAGCTTCCTCAATTTCTTTTTCTGAGATTGTGTTTTTAAAGTTCTCTATTTCTTTTTCTTTTCTTCTGGGTAATATATATTTTTGTAAAAAGACGTCCATTTAATTTAAGTTATTGGTTTTATTGACATGAGTTACTTTGTGTTTTCTTATTTTTCAATCTTTTTACTTTGTTGTAATGTTTCTTATTCTTCTCATACAGTTATTAACTTCTATCATTTGTTACTTGGGTAAAATTTTGTATCTTGTGTTAATTCTCTTTATGAGTCCTTCCTCCAAAATTCTCATTGCTTTTAAAATTATTTCCATTACCATTATCATCTCATTTATAATAGCATTTAAAATCTCTTTAAAATTCCTTGTATCATTTCTTTTAGACATTCTAATTGATATTGTGAATCATAATCATTATTTTTTTGTTTACTCATTCTTCTAGTCTTTCGTCCCAGATTGGGACTTTATGTCAGGAGCAGACTCTGTGCACTTCTAGTGACCTTCTATTGTTTTGGCTGGTCTTCTCTGGGGTTCTGCCACCATGTTCTTTAGGTGCTGTGTTCTTAAAAAATCATGGGGGTCACTTGAGCTAGGAAGTTGCATTCTTTTCCTGTCTTCAAGTAATCAAATCAAGGGTGTGGTCTGGTTGCTTCACTCCTAGGCTTTCCAGGCTTCAGGATCTGTTTTGAATCTAAGCAACACAGGTGCAGTCTTGCCCCTGGGTAGTGTTCCAGTAAACAGTAGTTATCTCCAGCCTGGTCCAGCTCTCTTCTGGGTCTAGGGTTGAGTCTATGATCCTTCCTATGGGTTCTGCTGACTTAGACATATTCTGGGATCAAGGCTAAGTCTGAGATCTTGCCCTTATTCCACAGTTCTTGCCCTGGTCACTTGCCTGCTAGAAAGATGCTTATGCTATCTCAATATACTCAGGATTTTTCTTATCAGCATTAATTTCTATGGTATAGTGCTAGGCACAGAAACATAGTAGGTGTAGGTGACTGGGAGAGAGCATATCATGATCACAGGTGTACTATGCAAGTTGTTCTTTAGGACAAATCCCTGTTATCATCTCATTTACATGCCCTAAAGATTCAGATAAATGTTTTTGTAAATTCAGGGTTCACGTTCCTTGGATTTATTGAGGTTTCACTGTGCAGTGCAAATTGGTGAACACTTTATCTGCCCCTGTGGTGAGCCAATGAAAAGAATTAAAACCAGAAGTTCTAGTTTTAGTCAATCAGCTTGTCTTGTCTGTATGGGGCCATTGTGATGTGGATTGGAACTTTGAGCAGCTTAGGAACAGCATGAACTGATATAAAAAAACCCCTGAGTTTGGCTCAGACTAGAAATTTTATTTTATGTTGTTTATAGACTGTTGAAAGTTTTGAGAATGTTGGAATGATTTTGTACCTAAAGTTCCTATTCCAAGCCATCATCTTATACTAACACAGAAATAACCCTATATGCTTATTAAGAATAACCCACCAGGTGGGCTCTAGATGATGAAAATCTAGAGATGCTTTCAAACCAGAGGCTATTGCATCCCCTGTTATTCTCTTACGTTGCCATCGAAGGGGTTAAATTGGGACAGAGTGTTCTATTTAGACTACAGTCTTAAAAACACACCCCTACCCCTTAATTCCTTCAGTTCCTTTCTCAGGGCTGACTTTTGGGCCATATATTCAGCCAGCTGTTTGAGTATAAGAAATGAAATAAAAATGGAGTGCACCTGATGAGAGCAGATAAAAATAAATTTTCCTGGAGACTTGTAAATCCAATCAAGAGGGCCTTAAACTGAGAAGGGAGGAGGAGGGAGAAGATAAGTATGCCTGCTTTCCTAGATATCATAAAGAATAATAGCTTTAACATAGAAAGAGGAATGGCAGGAGAGATCCCCAAGAATTCACAGGAAATAGAATCCAATAAAGGGGCAAGCAATAAAGCCCATGGCCTCAGATATCTGTGCAGAAATACAAAAGATAAAGGCAATAAAGTGAACTAGAGATCCTGATGAAAGGAGGCAAGTTTGACCTCGTGATATAACTGAAACTTGGTGGCATGGGACTAATGACCAGAATATTGTTCTCAAAAAAGTATGTCTTATTCAAATGGAATAGAATGGAAAAGGATGGAGCTTATTTACTATATTAACATTAGAAGAAACATTCATAACATGTTTCCATTACATGCCTGCTGCCAAGTGTTCACTGAACTGGCTGCTTTTTAGCAGGAGTGGTCTGCTTTTTAACCAGACGTGAATCTACTTCACTATATTGCTATATGACCACTCCACTCTTTCTTGTCCACAAGAATAACATGAGAAACTTTTTCAAATGTTTTACAGAGATTTTCTAAAATCTCTATAAATAATTTCTATAATATTTCATTGATCTACTAGGCTAACAACCCTGATAAAAAAGGAAAATGACTTTAATATAGCATAGCCTACCCTTCATTAAATGATGCTGGCTCTTCATGCTATTTTCCTTTCTTGGATGTATAATAAAATATCTGGAATTTCATCAGGAATTAAGTCAAGCCATTCTTTGTTCATTCCCCCAACCTTTTTTTTTTTTAAAGCTATTGTTGTTCATAAACCACTGAGTTCAATTGGCAGTAGTCAATAAAGCAACCTCCTGGTGCCACTCATGTCTTCATTTTCTTTCCTAGGCCTTCATAATTCCTAGAAATGCTTTGAGGGTTCCTTCTGACAGTACCATTTGTTCCCACCCAAGTGAGTCACCCAGAGTAGGCAGTGGTCATTAAAAGTTTCTCTAACACGTTCTGGTTAAATGCTCCAGGAAGAGAACAGATACTTCCATTCTTAATATAAGGTCAAACAAAGACTGCCTTGGGCCACCATGGCAAGGAGACACTAACCACTGCTAATCAAATCTAAGTTCTATCATTTTTTACTACGCATATGAAGTTGGATAAACTATTTAACCTCTCTGGTCTGCCATTACCTCATGTGCATAATGAGGGACTTGGATTAGAAGAGACCAACATCCCTTCCAGCTTTGATCTATGGTCCTGTTGTCTCTTCTGATCTTTACTGGATGCTCCCACCTGGTTCCTGTTGATCAGAATCAGCATTTCTTTTCTTTTGGGGGAAGGTATAGGCAATTAAGGTTAGGTGATTTACCCAGAGTCACACAGCTAGTAAGTGACTGAGGCTGGATTTGAACTCAAGTTTTTGTGACTCCAGGGCCAATGCTCTATCCACTGTACTACCTAGTTGCCTCTGAATCACCTTTTCTTGAGGCTGAGCAGTTGCTTTCTTCTCAGAGCTATAAGTCTTCAATAATCCTCTTGTTTCCATTTTCCTCCTCTTTGGCACTTTTTTTCAACCTCCATCATCTTATCAGGATCTGACTCTTGGGTTTGTTTTTCTTCTTTGATTTGACCTTAAAATTCTTCTACTTTCTTTTCAAGGAACATGCTTCATTCATCCTGATACCCTAAAGAGTGGAGAGAAATCTCTATGGTCCTTTTATGTTCTCTTCTAGGAGACTTATGCTTTCAACATAGCTAATAGTTACTTGTCCATGGCCAAAAAGCAAATATTATGTAAGTCACTGCAAAATTATCCTTTATTTCCAAATTTGCCGAAATGATAATCATAATAGTTGACATTTATACAGCACTCTCAGGTTTTGAAAAATGCTTTACAGACATTATTATCATTTGACCCTCAAAGTAGCCCTATCTGGTAAGAGCCATTAGTATTATTCTCATTTCTAGCAGGAGTCAGCATGGCATTGTAGATAGCTATCCTCAGAACTGGGAATAGGACTCAGGTTTAAATTCTGCTTTTGACACATACTGGCCATGTCTCATAATTTCATAATGTACTAGGAAAGCATTTCTTCATCCAGGGAGCTCCCTGTGCCAATGAAATCATAGGTTTAGTACCTATCTTTGCAGATGAGGAAACAGAGGTTCAATGAAGTTATATGACTTACCCATGGTCATACAGCTACTGAATGTCAGAGGCAAGTTTCAAAACCAATTATTTCCTCACTCTGAATTCAATGCTATTTCCCTTACATCACCCTCCACTCTAGCACTTCCTCTCCAGAGGCAAGAGCCTCAGTGTTCACTCATCCCTCTGTTGCTCTTTCTGGGAATAATTAATCAGACAGGCAGTGGGAGTCAATGCAAGTTCTTGAGAAGGACAGTGACACGGTGGAAGTCATGTTTTAGGATCGACTGGTGATTTACTGAATAATATCGGTTAATCAGTCTTCTTTTTGGCTACAGACCTCATTTTCTATGCTTGTAAAAATGAGAAATATTATTCTCGTCCCCACCTCCCACACAGCTGTGTTGTGAGCACTGGTGAGATGATGCATATATCAAGCTCTGATCTCTCTGGAAGCCAGGGTGCAGAAGTATCAGCTGGGATTTGTATGTGATTTTGATTTTAGATGGATTTTTAAAAGCACAGTTACTATACTCCAATATGGGAGTGGTATGTGCTTCTTGGATAAATAGGCCATGTTTTAATACATATGAAATAAATTTTATTGATTAAGGTTCAAATACACATATGAAAATTTATGAGAAAAACTTACACATGTACAGAATGGCAACCGGAGCCAACCATGAAGTTTTGAAATTTTATTTGGTACAGTCCTAATGCTTTATTTTCTCCTTCTGACTCTTAGATTATCCTCTGTCTTAACTTCCTACTGCTCTTGTGCTACCCCTTGGCTTACTCATAATGACAATTGTTGCTTGAACACTTGTACTTGAACACTTGGGGATCTTACTTCTTCACAAAGCAGTCCATTCCATATGGGGGCAATTCTATTTGTTAGAATTTTTAAAAATTTCATTGAACTAAAATCTGCCTACACGTGATTTTTATTGCCTGGGTGTCCCTAGTTCTATACTCTGGAGGTATGCAGAATAAGTTTAGTCCTTTTCCTCTAAAACAAACTTTCAAATATTTGAAGACAGCTGTCATGTCTCCCCCTATTCCTTTTCCCCAGATTAAACACTTCAATTCCTTTAAGTATTTTTCATATGATATTGCTTAAGGTCTTTTTGGGTTGAATTTAAGTGGATCCTCATTAATTTTAATACATCAATGGGTCAGCTATCTCACTGATATGGTACCACTCCTCCTCAGTAGCACAGCTTGATAATTACCCATACCTTCACTTATTGTGTGATTCTTGTCCATTTCCGTCATAAATCCTCCCTAAGAGGTCTATCCAATGTGTTAGAGACCTTCCTCTAGAACTCAACTCTTTACTCATGTCAGTTATAGTATTTGGTCTATCTACTCTTGTGCTCAATCCATGGATGATCTATTTCTTTTTATAACAAATTGTCCTTTTGTCATAAAAGAGGCCTTCAAATATTTGAAGATAGCTGTGATGTCTCCCCTCATTCCTTTTCCCCAGGTTAAACATTTCCAGTTCCATTAACTATTTTTCATATGACATTGCTTAAGATCTAATCATAAATTGTCTTGGTAAAATCTTTTGAATTACTTAATGTACCCAAGTCATATTGGTCATATATCTACTTGTGTCTCTCCATTGTCCTTTTAGTCGCCTGAAATTTGGATTGTTTGGATATTGTGGCTTCCCATTATTCATAGCTATATAACCTTGCTGGAAGAGTATTAGTGCTAGAAAGATGGGGTTTTGTGTCAGAGGGCAACCAGGAATCATTGAAATTACTATATAATTTTTCAGATGCAATTTAATCTGCTCTGTTCTTCCTACTCACTCTGTGATCCAGCTCCATCAAATATATGTAGTGCCTGCCCTAGAGAGGTGTACTGATTGATTACCTCAGTAAACTGCCTATCTAGCTGCATGCCTCAATCCATGTAATGACAAGTCTTCTTCCATTTGGTTTTCCTTGTATGGATGATGAGGTCAATCTCTTTGGAGGGACCATGTATCTCAGTGAGGAGGATTTTCTGCACATTAAAACTTGTTACAATTAGCTAATTGTAACAAGCACATCATCTACAAATAGCAATATCTGGAAGTGCTAACTGAAAATATGTAGTTAATGGTTATATCAAACTGTTTATTGCTTATAGATATCTTTTCAGTATGTTCTAGGGTTTGATGCAAACAACATAATATCATCTGCAAAAAAAAGCAGCTAGAGAGCTTCTTCAATCACAGGGAATCCTTTTTCAACTTGGACTCAGTGATGGATATGCACTATAGGGGTGAGAACCTTTGGTGAACACCTGCTTCTCAAGAGTTCTCTTCTATTTAGATTCTGCACAGGATAGTCACTCCATGACAGTGGTGGACACTTAGGGTGTACCGATGCTCCTTGTTTTTATGTTTTGTTTGATATTTTGAGAATCTTGAACAAAGTTATCCTTGTGTTTTTTTTTCCTTATCAGGGAATCTTATATGATCTTAATATGTGCATGGAGGACCTTTTTACTGAAGAAGAATTTTTAAAGCTGCATTTTACTTTACTAAGCAAAATGCTTAAAATCATCAACAAATAATAAATAAATGAAGCAAAAGAATAAATGAAAAGATTCTGTAATTGCTGCACTTGCAGTCAATTGTGTGACTGTATTATTACCATATTATCATATGGTCTGTTATGAAGAAAAAAGTTTGCAAAAGCCTGGATCTTCTATTCTCATAGTTTCTTTAAGGGTATTCTTGATGAAAGTATAGCACATCTTTATAGAGAAGGTTCTTTGCCTTTTTTGTGTGTCATGGACCCCTTGGGCAGTCTGGCAAAAACAATGACCACTTGTCATTTTTAAAATGTGTGTAGTAAAATACCTTGAATTACAAAGAAAGCAGTTACATTGAAATATGCTTATCAAATAAAAAAGTTTATTGATCACTAAGTTAAGAACACTTGTCAGAGAAATTCCATAGGAATAATATATAAAGCAATAAAATGGTAATAATATAATGATGATGGTGATATAATTCTTAAGGTTTGCCAAGCTTTTTACACACATTGTCTTATTTAATTATCACAAAATCCTGAAAGCTATTATTATCCCAATTTTACAAAAATGAGACTGACAGAAATGACTTGTCTGGAATAAATTTCTGAGGCAGGATTCAAACTCAGATCTTCTTGATTCCTAAGTTCAGCACTCCATACACTATGCTAATTGAATGCCATAGTTACTGGTGTTCACTCAGTTGACCATCTCCAAACTGTCATGTACATTCATAGTTATATGTGAGCTCTTTGAAGGAAGAGAATGTCATTCATTTTGCTTTGGGGCCCTGTTGACTAACATAGTTCCTCACATCCAATCACATACTTATGGGCGGCTAGGTGGCACAGTGGATAGAGTGCTGGGCCTGGAGTTAGGAAGACTCAACTTCTTGAGTTCAAATCTGGACTTAGACACTTGCTACCTGTGTGACCCTGGGAAAGTCACTTAACTCTTTTTGCTTCTATTTTTTAATCTGTAAAATGAGCTAGAGAAGGAAACGGCAAACCACTGCAGTATCTTTGCCAAGAAAACCCCAAATGGGGTCATGAACAGTCAGACATGACTGAACAATGACCAAACAACAACAACACACAGCTAGTAGGCGTCCAGAGGGAGGATTTTAATTCAGGGCTTCCTGACTCCACAAAGCTAGGTGGTGCAGTAGACAGAGCTCCAGGCCTAGACTCACGAAGCTCTTCTTGAGTTCAAATCTGGCCTTAGATACTTACCAGCTATGTGACCCTGGGCAAATGACTTAAGCCTGTTTGCCTCCATTTCCTCATTTGGAGAAGGAAAGGGCATAACCTTTCCTCTATTTCTTCCTCAAAATTCCTTATGTTACAGCTTGTTTATACCTATAATGTGGTTCTTCACTGCCGCCTGTGTAATAATTTTAACTCTTCAGAGTCTATTGTGTTCTATGACTTATAGTAATGAAAGACCATTGGTACAATGATAGGAGGGAGAGAGAGAGAGGGACAGACAGACAGACAGAGAGACAGAAACAGAGAGACAGAGACAGAGAACATGTTACATCATGTTCATGTTCCTGGGAGAAGTTAGGGTCATTAAAGAAGCCTTGCAATTTTCTGAAAGTAACCCACCCTTCATGCTTCCTCTCCAGGTTGCACTCCTGAATCCCCAGCCTTTCTCTCCTATTCCACAGAAACCTCTTTGCCTTGGAAGTTCACTTCACCCCTCATCTTCTCATGACAGGTATTCTGCTGATTGACTGCTTTCTCCCAGAACATCCATTCTAAGGAGAATACTCTGGCCAACCATGTCTTCATTCCTCTCCATGCTGTACTCTTGACTCTTTGGACTTTTTCCTCTACCAGGGCCCTGAGTGAGTACCCCCTCCCCTGCCCCATTTAAATTTCCTTTTATATACATGTAATAATGTAATGTCTTACTACATTAGAATGCAAGTTCCTTGAGGGCAGGGACTGTTCTTTTTTCTTATTTGTGTTTTCAGCATTAATCACAGTGCCTACGTAATAAACACTTAATAAATGCCTGTTAATTTGACATCGCTTCTTCTGTTTCATTCTGGGCCCAATTCATTGCCCATTTATGCCATCTGTCCTAGAGATATATGCCAATGGAAGAGTTTTAGGAGTTGTCTTCTGAAATATATGTCAGCCCAGTAAAAGACATTCTTCAACTATTTGGTTTTTCCTGAGTGGATAGTTAAACCAAATTATTTTATTGCAGTTTGCTCTGGGCTTTGGTGCAACCGACATGGTATCATCTGCAGCATCAGTGATAGTATCCCAATCACAGGGAATCTCTCTTCAACTGAACTCTGTGCTCAATATGTACCACAATGGTGAACATTTCTGGTGAGCATATATCTCTGTTTATTCATCACTTATTATTTTTGATCAGATGGTCATTGAATAAGGTTATTTCTGTGGTTATATTGCTCAGGGAATCTTGAATAATTTTGATGGTAGATGGAAAAGAGCCCTTAAGTATACATTTTATTTGAAGAAACCTAATGTTTTAAAGAAAGAATAAAAAATAAGCATAGTGGGATCTTGTGTTCACTATATCATCCAAAATGTGGTATATTGTGTAATATTGCTCATAAAAGCTTGCCTGTTCCTTACTAATATTCTCATTGAGGATGACCTAAATGCACGTGTATATTATTCTCATAAAATTTTATGTAGATGGAAAAATGGAAATACAGTTTGGTAGTTAACATTTTCTTGGTCATTTTTTTTTTAGTATTAATGAGTGCTGAGATTTTTCTCCCTGTATCTTTGTTATTCTCCCTTTCTTCAGATATCTTGTATTTGAGACATCATTTCTACCTTCTTTATGAGGAAATATACTACCTAAATAAGTATATAGCACATATAAATATGAGTATGAATGTGATGGCTCTATTCTCCTTGCCAGTAAAAAAAGTTTTGTTATAAAAAGCTTTATTGATATTTTCCATTTTCCCATTTTCTGTCCTTCTGTTTTCATCTTTAAATGTTCTTGAGATTAATCTACCTAGTTGTCTTTTCTGTCAAATTTTCTTTAAACTTGTCTTACCCATTCCTACTTCTCTTTGTTTTATGAGAAAACACTACTTTTAATTTTCCCTAATCCCATTCCATAAGATTTCACAAATAAGTTTATATCCTAAATTGGTTGCCTTTGGCAACCTATCTCTTTCCACTTGGCAAGGAAGTCAAATGGTTGTTGACCATGGTGATTTTGATCTTGATCTTGTGATGGCAATTGATTTTCATTGATTAAACTTTTATATGAAATTTTATATGAAATTTATATGAAATGTGTCTTTGCCTTTTCTTTTTTTCCACTACTCCTTTTCATGTTTGTGTGGGTAAGGATTTAGCTTTTTCAATTACAATTTTCATTTTTCCTTCTTTCTTTAGATTTGCACTAATTTTGATATTTGCCCTTATAAAATCAGTGGTTTAACTATATTGCATGAAGAGTCAATTTAATGACTTCCATATCAGTAACAAATAATTTTCTAACTTTTAAGATATATTTAGTTTCACTTTTGTGATATTTTTCAATGTTCACCATTCCCAATGACTACTGAATTATTTCTTAAAGGAAGGGTAAAATTGGTGTAAGGTTTCTGTGAAGTTTATGAGTCTTTGGCCTATTTAATTCCTTTTTCCTGGTATATATTTTCAATTTATCTCTCACCATCCTAACCTATTCTCATCTTTGAACTGAAGTTGCTAAATTTCAAAGTATATGTGGATTTAATGTGAGAGATCTTAAGTTCTTCACAGAATTTCTCTACCTCTTCATCCTTTGCTACAGACTTGGTGCATAAGCTATAATCATATTCATGGAGTTCAAATTGAAAATACTTATAATGATCACCACAATATTAGATCATCAAATCTCTCAGGAAATCATGTTTCATGTTGTATTTTGGCATATAATCAAACCAACTTTGTCAGTTACTTTATTTGACTCTCCAAGAAGATCCTCTTAGCAATCATTCAATTTAGCTGTGATTTTATTCTTTTACGTCATTTGATTATGGTAAGAATCCCAAGATTTATGATTCAGTTCCTCCTATAGTATGTATGAATATTCATTGAATATTGGGCAAGAATGCTGCATTTTGAGTAGCAATAGGCAAGTAATAGTTTAAGGTTGGTTAAGAAACTATGTGATTCTTGGTACTTTTTGCTCCCTTTTCTACTGTCCTAACTCAATCACTGCAGAAGCATAAGGGGGTATGTACAAGGCTGGAGACTGTTTTGTAATTTTATTTGCTTATGTATTGTCGGAGTCAAGGAATTCACCACCAACGAGCTAGCTCATGGGTGGTGTCTTTGTCCTTAGCTAGATTGGTTAGTGGAAAACCAATTTGTTTTGTTGTTGGGATCATACTCAAAGCATTCTACAATGATTGAAACAGTCAGAGGTTATAGTCCACTAGTACAGCACTCTAGAACCCAGCTTCATCTCCACATCACAATGAGGCATCCAAATAGGACTTTGTGGAAAGTCTTACACATGGTAGTTACTTAATAAATTCTTGTGGATTGGGTTTGATAGGATAATACCATCTATATTTTTTTCTGATAGTTCAGTAATATTGTCTTATGGCCTGAAAAATCAACCCTTCAATAGTTTCAAAAATACATTGCCTGCAGAACAACTTTCTAAAAATCTGACACCCCAAGCTTAATTCCCATACGTGGTCTCTTCAGTGCAGAATGCTGAGAGTATTATTTCCCTTGTGTTAGAGATTATACCTGTATTAATGCAAATCAAGATTGCATTATCTGTTTTTGGAGCCATCAATGGAGAATAGGAGATACTTCAGGTAGAAAGTGACATTTGTCTGGAACTTTGCCTGTCCAGCTTTGCAGAGGTAGTTTGATGCTACCAGAGAACAACAATTCTGTCCACCATTTTATATTTTCTTTCCTCTTTGCTCCCAGATAAGTGATTCTCATCAGGTATGAGTTAAAAGGCTAAGAACTTAAAGCCACATAATACTATCAAGATGGCAAGGGAATTCAAAATCATGATGCAGGAGTTGAAGGACATTGGGACATATAGAAGAGAAGACCTATGGAAGAAGGCACCATAGCTGTCTCCAGATATTTGAAGGGCCGTTACATAGAAGAAGTACTAGGCTTGTTCTAGAGAACTCCTCATCATTAGAGTCCTCGAGAAGGGGTTGAATGGCCGGTCATCTGAGATATTGTAGAAAAGATTCAGCTTCAGGTAACAGTTGAGCCCAATAACTTCTGAAGTCCCTTCTAATCTGCAAATCCTATGAAGTATTTCTTTAGATTAAGTAGGAACTACAGATGTATTTTTTAAAACTCGAGTTATCTGTTTTTCTTTATTTGTTTGTACAATTTTTTTTTTAGGGGAGGATCATAGTAACCAAAAGACCATATATTGCAGAGGTTCTTAGCCTGGTATCTGTGAACTTTAAAAAAATAGATAACCATATTTCAATATAGTTGGTTTTCTTTGTAATACTATATGTTTTATTCATTAAAAAAAATTTGCCGAGTCTGTAAGTTTCACCAGAATGCCAGATAGGTCCATTATGCAAAGAAGTTTAAGAACTGCTCCAGTTCAATTCTTTTGTTTTACAGAATAGTAACCCGAAGCCCAGACAGCCAAAGCTACCTGCCTGAGGCCACACACGTAAGAAATAGCAGATCAAGGATCCCCGCCGCACCCTGTGACTTTAAGTACGTTGCTCTTTTGAATAGCAAGGCTGTTTTCCATGAGAAATGTTTATTTTGAAGTTTGGCTACATAATAAGATGTATTTTAATTGTGACTTCGGATCCAATTGTCACTCAGTGTTCAACGACATTTTTAGCGCTCCGGTTCTGTTAATTAAACTACCAATAAAGTTTCTTCTCTGATGTCTCATCACGGTTTAAAGGTGACCTTGCTTTTCCTTAGGCCTTGCCATTGCGGCAGGCTTTATCACTCTGCAAAGGCTTGGTTCAGTGGAAAGAGCTTGAGGTTCACATCCTATCTCTGACCAGTGTGACCTTGGGCAAGTCACTTAATCTTTTTTTTGGATCTCAGTGATCTCATCAGCTCCCATGAGTTCAATTATCGTCTATTTCTAGATGATTCATATATATGCATAGAGGCATGCATATAAGCATATTCATGTGTATATACATATGCATCTAACATATATGTATGTACCTACATATATCTGTTTATAAAATCTGCAGCCATTGTTTCTCAGCTGAACTCCATTTCTGAGTCACCAAATGCCTATTAGATATTTTAAACTGGATTTCCAACAAGCATCTCAAATTCAGTATGTTCAAATCAAATCTTTCCTACCAAGCTCACCTCTCTTCTGAGCTTCCCTATTGCCATCTAGGGTACCACCATCCTTTTAGTCACCAAGGTCCCACACCTTGGTGTCCTCCTGGACTCATCACTCTGTTACCCCATATATACAGTCTTGTCCTTTCTACCTTGCTAACATCTCTAGCATTATTCTCTTTCTCTCTATACACACAGTCACCACCCAGGCTCAAACCTTTATTATCATCTCTTTCCAGGACTATTACAATATCCTCTTAATTGGTCTTCTTGCCTCACTCCATCCTTCACACAGATGCCAAAGTGACATACCATGATCATGTCACCCCTCAAGTCAATAAATTCTCATTATTTCTAGAATCAGGTATAAACTCTTTTGGCATTTAAACCTCTTCTCTACCAAGGGCCTCCCTACCTTTCTAGTTTTCTTGCGTATTACTTTTTTTTTTCATTCACTCTCATTTGATCTTTATAGTAACACTGGGAGACAGGTACTATTATTATTTTCATTTTACAGATGAGGCAACTGAGACAATGACCATGTGGGTCACACAGCTAGGAGGTATCTGATTTGAACTCAGGCCTTCCTGACTCCAGGCCCAGAGTTCTATCTGCTCCACTGCCTGGCTATAAACACACACACACACACACACACACACACACACACACACACACCACACACACATACATACACACTTTCCTCCATTAGAATCTGAGTTTTTGAGGGTAAAGATTTTTTTTCTTTGCATCTCTACCATTTCATAAAACCATGAAACACTATAAGCCCTTAATAAATACATGCTAATTCGCTGATTGAAGAGTTGGATTAGATGGTATTGAAGTTCCTTTCCATCTCTGAATTAGTCATCCTCTGGCTTAAAATACTGAGCAGCAACTGACAAGCTGTCTGTCATCTCATATCTATACTAGATTATTTTAAAGAGGCTCATTACCAAAGTGTTAGTTCCTGGGAAATGATCATTTTTGACCACAGAAATTCATGAACTCATTTACCAAGATGTAGAGGGATTGTGATCTACTGAGGTAGAGAAGGTGCCACCATGGATAAAATCTCAGATCCTTGAACTATTTAAAAGGAACCCAGCAATAATAGTGTAAGGAAACACACACACATTCATGTGCAGCTGATCAATTCTGAGTTCACATCTCCTTGCTTTGAATCTTTGTTCTCAATTTTATTTGCTTGTCTCGAAGACTGGCTAAAACAGTATCAGAGGTTTGACCTTCCAGGAGCCTGGAACTTCATTAAATCCCTGACAATGCTACGATTGAATAAAGGTAGCATGTGGCAAGAGGTGAAAATAGGAACAAAATTGGGTTTCAGTATTTTGGATGCCTTGTTTGCTAGGAGTTAATGCATTTTTGATAACTTACACCTGATTTTTTTTAGTCATATTTCCTTTCATATCTTTGAAGAGTGTTAGAGCTGAGTTTCCTTTCCTTTTTTTTTCTTTCTCTGATTAAAAGTAAGTGGTGGTAAGTAAATGGCTAAAAAGAAGCTGAGATGGAGGCAAGTGCTGAAGAAGTGATGATTGATCCTAACTCCTTGGCATTTAGAGAGCACTTTTTATTTTGGTAGCTATTTTACAAATGCTTGTATTAGTTCTTCCTTACAATGTTTCTGAGACAAAGATTCATCTCAATAGGTCCATTCTACAGATCAAGAAATAGAAATGAAGGCAAAGTTTTGTCAAAGTGATGGAGAAGGCAGCACAATTCATTGATGAATTCTGGGGTGCTATTTGATTTTCCGTTAGTGTTTCTGATTAGCCTTTGGAATTGGCAAAATGGGTGATCATAAAATGTTTTCTTTTTACTTTGTGTGAATAGATATGGAAGTTCTGGCTTATTGGATCCAACCAACCACTGTACACACTGACAATTATCCTATATTAAGGTCTCATCTATCAGAACCAGCTCATTAATCATGCAATCAACAAGTTTTTAATGACACTAGACTTGGATTGGGAAGACCTATGTTTAAGTCCCAACTCTTCCATTTATGAGCCATGTGACCTGAGGTAAAGCAGGTCACCTCTCTGAGTCAGTTTAATTATCTACAAAATAGGAATAAAAATATTTGCTCTGCTTACCTCACAATATATTGTCGAGGATCAAATGTAAAAGCCTAGCAGAGCTAACTACATCCACTATTACTATTGAGCACCTACTGTATGTTCAATTCTGTGCTAGGCAATAGTGTCTTATCTATTTATCTTTCCCAGTACCTAGCATAGTGCTTTTCAGATAGCCAACACTTAATAAATGTTTATTGAAAAAATTAATACAATTAGATAATGCTATGACAGATTACACAAAATATTCAAATGGGCATGTGATTTCTTTAGTCTGGTGTAAAGATAGATGCATATCACAACTGAGCCATACCTTTATAATTGGCAGTTGTTGTCCAGGCCCTCCCAAAATTACATTGCCAGGGATCCACACAATATTCTGGGGACCTACCTTGAGTTCTCTTGACATCCCAAGGTTAGCAGTGAAGAACACAGAGTGGAAGCTGGTAGATAGCTGAGCAGTGGATAGAGTGCTGGGCCTGGAGTCAGGAAGACCTGAGTTCAAAATCAGCCTCAGAGACTTGCTAGATGTGTGACCCTGGAAGTCACTTAACCTTTGTCTGCCTAAGTTTCCTCAATTATAAAATGAAGATAATGATAGCAGCTACTTCCCAGGGTTGTGAGGATCAAATGAGATAACATTTGTAAAATGATTAGCCCAGTTGCCTGGCACATGAGAGGGGCTTAATAAATCCTTCCTTCCTTCCTTCTTTCCATCCATCATCATATGACTAGCCAGTCACATATTTAAAAAAACAGTGGTGTGGGGAAGCAAGACAGGGCATAGTTAAGAGCTAAATTTTGTTTTATGGGCTTCAGGTGCAGCAAATATTTAGAGGAAAGTTGCATGTTGGACTAGTCAAGAATGCTTCAGGAAGAGTTGGGGCAGTAAACATTGATTGTTGTTGAATGGTGGGAAATAAGATTAGATAAATTACTTTGCCAGATTATGGAGAGCTTTGAATGTCAGACAAAGGAATATAGAGTTGATTTAAAAATAAATAGGAAGATAATAAATGCTTTTCAGCAGGGGAGTAACAGACCAAACAACAGCATTGCATAACTAATGTAGATTGGAGATCATTTGAAAGAGTCAAAGAGATCAAGGAACTATGAAGCCAAGTATTCAGGTGGAGCAGTTCGATAGCATGGAGGATAAAGTAACCCAGCATTTAGGCATAGTGCCTGGTATGTAGCAGGTGCTTAGTAAATGCTTTTTGACTGACTGACCAAGGAGTGAGGAGGAAGAATTTGAAACATGCAGAAATCAATTAATTAGCTGGAATCTGGTCCCAGTAGGTGGCAGACAACAATGGTGATGATTGGAGGAGGGTGGCATAGATGTGCAGCATGGATTTTGAATCATAAGAATCAGGAGAAAACATAATTGCTTTTTGATCTGGAAGGGCCACCAGGGTTTTAGGAGAAGACTCACTCCTTTCCCTCCTCTCTTCAGAACCCCTGAGTCAAGAAGATTATGAGAGACAGAATCCAACAGATCAGTAAGAGAAAGTAACAGCAAGATTGGGGTCCTGTTAGGGTGAAGACACAGAGGACAAGGTTTACAGTAAAGAGGAGCTTACTTACAGTGAGTCTTGGGAGTTCACAGAGCATGATAGGAAGGGGCCAGAGAGGTGGGCAGTAGCAGATTGAAGAAGTGGGATGGGCTAAATGATGGCCTGAGAGGTATGAAGATTCAGGTGTAAGAAGTAAGAATGATGGTTCTGTGTGCATAGGAATGTGTATTGAACAAAAGATTAAAGGCAGTGTTGGGGGGGAGAGGTGCAGAGCAGAGGTGTTAGAGCACTAGAGGCAGAGAAATAACAGGGAAGGGAATTGTCCTAATTATATTACTTGGCCTCCTGGTCTAGGGAAATATTGGTTCTCTGTGTAAAGACGCTCATATCAGCAGAGCTGGCATTTTAAAATGCTAAATAATTATGAAGAAATTTTTTTTTACTTAAAAGTATTAAAACTTGCTGGTAAATTACAGAGGTGATTTTGGCAGTCCATTGTCTAGGACCTTCTTTCAGTAGTATGGGCTTCTTTTTATAAAGTAGACTTAACTTAGAATAACAGGATAATTCCCCCAGAGGATGTCCATCCTCCTCAAAGTATTCTAAGAAGTCCTGCAGAAACAAAACCTGTATCCTCCTTTTTTGTGGCTATGTCAACAAATCTAGGGGATCAACTGTAGTGGTTTACTTAATTAACAAATAAGTTCCTGGCTAAATTGATGACCAGATAATGACCTTGATTTTTTGTTGTTGAATTGGCTGTGTTATTTGGGCCCAGGAAAAGTGTGGGAATAATAAAAAGCACCCAGATTTTTCCTCTGGGGCTCTATATAGAAATAGAAAATGTAGAAAACTCACTTAGTCCGTTGATTTTTTTTTCTTTTGGCAAGGCAGTTGGGGTTAAGTGACTTACCCAGGGTCACACAGCTAATAAATGTCTATCAGGTGTCTAGTCTGAGACAAGATTTGAACTCAGGTCCTCCTGACTACAGGGCTGGTACTCTATCCATTGTGCCACCTAGCTACCCCTTTCCATTGACTTTTTTAGACTTACCAGAGGTTAGGGAGAGAAGCAAGACATTCTAGGAAGTCTTAACCTACAGAATCAGGGCTTCATGCCAAAGCAGAAGGTGAAACTTTCTCAGAAACTGTGGACTTTCTTCTGTTTCTGTTCTTCCTTAAAAACAAGAAAAAGAGAATCACATTAAAAAATTTCCAAGGTGTCTCAAAAGTCTTAGTGCACTTTTAAGCTATTAAAGCTAAAAAAAAAAAACCCTAAGAAATGTTTAAGCTAGTAAAACTTAAAATTGTAGCAAAACCTTTGATATTTATTGTTATATGAAAAAGTGCTCACTACTAAAGAAATGCAGATTAAAACAACTCTGAGGTACCACCTCATCCTTATCAGAAATGACAAATTTTGGAGGGGATGAGGAAAAATAGGTACACTAATAGACTGTTGCTATAAGAAATGACCAGGAGAGTGGATTCAGAAAAAAAAAATGTCAAGACTTAAATGAACTAATGCAAAGTGAAATGAAAAGAACCAGGAGATTATTGTGCATAATAAGAACAATGTTGTAATGATGATCAACCTTGACAGATTTGGCTACTCTTATCAATACAATGGTCCAATTCAATTCTAAAAGACTCAGGATGAAAAAAATGCTATCCATCTCAAGAGAAAACTGATAAATTCTAAGTGCAAATTGGGGTATAATTTTCTCACTTTTCTTTTGCTTTGTTTCACAATATGAGTAATATGGAAGTATGCTGTACATGATCTCACATCTATAGCTGAAATAATTTTGCTTGCCTTATAGTGGGTGAGGGAGAGTTAGAAGGGAGGAAAACTTGGAACTTAAACTGTAAAAAGGAAAGAATCTAAAAAATAAATTTATTTTTAAAAATGAAAAAGAAGAAAATAATTTAAGCACAGTATCTGCTTTCCCACTGAAATCACATTTAAAAATATTCTCTGATTCTTTAAATGATTCTATGATTGCAAGTTCTTTGTCCTTACATGATTACAAGTTCTTTGAAATCCTGAGAGAAAAAAAAGAAAACCCTTCACTAGACTGTATCTGGATGGGAAATAAATGATTCTGAAGACAGATTAAAAGCTTCACAGGAGGTAGTCTCATATATGGACTCGACTTTAGGCTAGCCCTTTAGTCAACCAGAAGAGACTAGTGGTTGAACATCTGGCTCATGAAGCTTCCATCTGTATTCACTGCCTGTTAAGTCATGTATATGCGGGTGCCATTCAACTTCCAAATGGATCAAATCATCTGCACATAGCAGTGCGTTGGCAAATGATCCTGAAAAATTCACTTGGGGGTAGGTTGGCGAGAAGCTCCCGTCTGTTGGTGGAATTGCAGTATTCAAGCCAAGGAATGCCTTGTAAATAAACCCACTTGGTCAACTTAGTGAAGTAGCAAGGTTATCTTAATTTGCAAATTTTGTTTATATCCTTTATACTCATGAATGATATCCTGAAACTGTTTCTGCTTGTATAAGTTAGGTGAGGCCAAATGGGAGAACAACAGCAGAAAGAGACATTTAGCATCATCAGAGCTGATTTTTAAGGATGATGCCTGTTTAAGGCAGCGAGGTAGTACATTGGATAGTGTTGGGTCTGGAGTAAGGAAGACCTGCATTTAAATTTAGCCTCAGATACTTCCTAGTTGTATGATCCTGGTTACTTATAAAAAGTCAATTAACATCTGCCTCAGTTTTGTCATCTGTATAATAGAGATGATAATTGTACCCCCTTCTCAGGGTTGTTTTGAGTATCAAATGAGATAATATTTGTAAAATATTTACTACAATGCCTGGTATATAGTAGGCACTAGATAAATACTTATTCCCTTCTTTTCTCCTTCCCCCTTAGATGAAAGGTGGCCATAGAAACAGTTGAGTAGTCTAGAAATGGCAAGGGGGCATCTAAGTTCTCAACTGACTTGTGTGAGAAATAATTTATTTTTCTAAATTATGTAGATGGAAGAAATCAACTCAAAGATAGTTTATAGGCCAATTCCAAATTTCTGTTCAGTTGCCTCCAAACTCAATTTATAGAGCTTTCTATCAGCTCCTTTTAATGGGAATTTTAATGGGAATAAGTAATGATCTGTGTCGTATTTCCTGAAGTTTTCCATATAAAGAAACAGTTTATCCGTCACTCTATAGTGAGACTAGGGAGAAGTTTGAAGAATACTAAATGAAGGTTAAAGAGCAAATGTCAACTTGCTTTCACCCTTTTGACTTGCTTGTAACCCCCTATTAGGTCAATGGGTGAGAGAAATTCTTGACCTGAGGTACGTAGATAAATTTCAGGGAGTCCATGATCTTCAATGAACAAAACAAAAAGAAAAACTAACAGAATTTAACTGAGGTGTGGCATTTCCTTTAATTACTTAAAGACATTATTCTGAGAATAAGCCCATAGACCTCTGCCAAATACTGACAAAGGGGCCTATATCCTAAAAAAGGCTAAGGATCTCTGGCCTAAAGAGAGTTCCTGCTCTTCCATAAGTCTTCAGTCCTATCCCAGGTCCTAAAAAATATTCTCTCCTTTACATGCCATATATATGTATTTATGCATGTATATGTATATACGTATACACACATGCATTTCATATGCAATATTGTATAATCTTCCCATGGTTTGTTTTGCATTTATTGATTATTTATGTCTTTATATTGATGGCTTCCTGAGGTTAAAGAATTACAATTGTGTTTTACTTCCACCTTATAGTACCTAGTACGCTCTTTTAAGTGAAAGTCACATATTAGTTATATGGCCACTTAGCTCGGTACAATGGAAAGAACATTGTCTCTGTGGTCAGAGGACATGAGTTCAAATCCTGCCAGTTAGTTTTACTACTTGCATGATGATAGGCAAGTTACTTGCCTTCCATTGGCCTCAGTTTCCTCATCTGTAAAATAAGGAGAGTGAACTAGATGGCTTCTTAGATCACTGTGAGCTCTAATATAAATATATATGCATGTACACAATGTAAGCGTATAAATTATATATACATACATATGCATACACATGTGTATGTGTGTACACACACACACACACACACACACACATATATATATATATGATGGTCGTTTTGGGGAGGTAACACTAACAGGAGACCAGGATCATGTGGAAGGTGGTGCTTACACTGAGTCTCAAAGGAATCAGGTAGAGATGATGAAGATGTGAACTCTAGGTGTGGGGCACGGCCAGGACAAAAGCATGAGGTGAGTCACGGAAGATCATATGTAGAATGAGAGAAAACCAATATGGTAGGATCACAGATTATTTAGAGGAGAGTAACATACAGTAAGATTAGAAGAGGAGCACCAAATGGGCCAGGTTGTGAAGAGCTTTAAATGCCAAGGCTAATTAGTTTTGCTCTAGCTCCCCTGAAGGGAATACATCTTCTTCAAGCTTGGCTTGATCAATATCAGTGTTGGAGTGGAGTTCCATGTTCTCCAGTCCAATCTTGAACTCAGCCAGGGATGGCACCTCCGGGGAAGTTTGAGTTTGATGGGGGAGTCCTCTTCATCTTAAAATTGGTTCTCTCACTACTGTGATCTGTTGCCAGCGGCTCTTCTTCAACAGAATGGCCTCTACCCTTGAGGTAAGAACAGGGATCTGAGGCTCGGGGACCCTGGCATCATAACACAATGAAAAGACACTGTGTAATCACCAGAAGTTTCAGTGTCTCTGAGCCCAAGTGAGAACCTTCACATGCCATTTGACTAGTTATTAGCTGCCCAGTTTTAATTTCTGAAATTACTTTTGTTATATAAAATTTATGCTTAGATAAAGTCAGTCCCTAGTTTATTAATGACCAATACATACTAATGTGACTAATAACTCTCCTTCCTTCATACCCATCCCCAACTTCAGCCCCTATTGATGAGAAGCTATAAAAAGGCCAAAGAGTAACCTGATCTAAGCAGGGCCGTTCTGCCCAATTGTCTTCTCTGCTTTCAAAAATCATCCCCTCCCCCTGAAAGTACCTTCAATTCATGTTATTATACTATTGGAAATTTCACTGACTTAAAATTCATTTCAGTTTTAAAAGCTTAGTTCAAAAAATGTAAATGCACTGAGATGGTTGTGGAAGGTTAAGTCCCATCTTAGGATGAAGTAGTGCAGATAATTTTGAAATAGGCTAAATCCTCCTTTGACAACTTCCTACTCCCATTTTCACATCCCCTTTTTTACATCCTTGTGACTATTTGTCCAGGCTGCTAGTATTATATGCTTTCCCAAGATATTTAGAGCTGTGTTTTTTCATATGCTGTAGATTGCTTTCCTTCTAACATTTTCATTAGATCTACTATACTGAGAAAATAGGAGTTTTCATTAGGAGAATAAGGAATAACTAAATTGGGGATGTGTAGGTCTTTGGAGAATGGTGTTGGCCTGGGTGTAGCACCCCTAGCATAACAGCAGTAGGAGAGGGGGGCAAAGAGTGATATGGAAACTTGTCAAAGACAAGCGTTCTATTTCAAAATTTTGACCATGTATCAGTCCTGCACTTTTGAAAATGGAAAGAAATTGTTGCTTCTTCTTTCAGTGCTCAGAGGTAATGTTAGTAGTGTAAATACTATAATTTAGCCACATTGTGGATTAAATTGTTATTGTGGCTGAATTTATTCCACATACCTACCATTACACAATTGACTGAAAGATGTATAAAACATGGGATCTCATTGTGCTTATTGTTTGTTTACTCTAAAAAAGAATTTGATTTGGTAGATCACAGCATCGTCTTAAAGTTTCTGCTACCACAAAGCATCTCCCATGAATGTCAAAATGACATGTAGTTCCTTGAAAGAAATAAAATAGAGATAATCTTGTATTATGATCCTCTAGTTGTTAATATTTTCAAATGTATTTTTATTATTTTATTAAATATTCCTAATTGCATATAAAATTTTTAATATTCGTTTTTTAAAAAAATTCAGAGCTCAAAATTCTTTCTCTCCCTCTTGCCCCTTCCCCATCCCTTGAGAAGCCAAGTGATATGATATTGATTATACATGTTAAGTCATGTAAAACATTTCCTTAATAGCCACGTTGCAAAAGAAAACACACATAAAAAGGAATAAGAAAAATAAAGGAAATAAAAAAGTATGTTTCAATCTGTACTCCAAATTCATCAGTTTTCTCTCTGAAGGTGGATACATTTTATTTTCATCATAGGGCCTTTAGAATTGTCTTTTTTTTTTCTTTTAGGTATTACAAGTTTTATCAGTGCTATTTTTAAATTTTATTTTTAATTTGTAAATAAAACAAACTTTCCATAACATATTATAATAAAAAAGATGATTACATATGAAACTGCAGATCTGCTAGCTACAACTTGCTATTCTTTTCAAAGAGACAACAAAATTATCATGTAAATTTTTTCTTCCTTCTCCCTACTCCCCTGCTTTAGAGATGGCTACCATTAGACACAAATAGACAGAAATATGTAAAATCATTCTATACATACTTCTATTTATTAATTCTTTCTCTGGATGCAGATAGCTTCTTTCTTCATGTGTCCTGTATAGTCAATTTGGGTATTTGTAATAGTCAAAATAACTTACTTTCTCAAAGTCATTCTTAAAACAGTATTTCTGTTACTGTATACAGTGTTCTGTTGGTTCTGCTCATTTTGCTTTTCATTATTTCATGTATTTCCATGTTTTTCTAAAATCACTGAGCTTCATTTCTTATAGCACAGTAATATTCCGCCACAACTGTCTTGTATCATTTTCTTGATCAGAGTATCCAAGTTTTTCACAGCTGACCATCCTTATAAAATTGATTTTACTGTATATGATATTCTCCTGGTTCTGTTCTCTTCACTTTTTATCAGTTCACATAAGTCTCCTTATGTTTTTCTGAAACTATCCTGTTCTTAATTTTTTACAGCACAATAGTATTGTTCATATCAAGTGAGGCATAAAACATGGTGACATATACTCATCAAAGGTATTATCACTGTTGTGGAGAGCGTCCAGAGTATAAGTTAAGAAAGTATTCTCTCTAGGTCGCAAGTTCCTCCAAATATTTGTGTTTGTGGATGACACTATGCTTATTGTAACGTGGCACTATGCTCTGTAACATTTTAGAGCCTTCTAAATGAGAGCTATCACCACCCAGAAGAGTTTGACTTAACTCTTCACATAGGAAAAACTAAATAGAGGAAGAATGCTAGTGGATGCTGTCATCCACTATCAACTCAAATAGAAATGGATCTCTGCTGGCCGCATATTGACTTAGAAAACCGTAATCTATGCTGTATTGTCCCCTCCTGGTTCACTGCCTTGTCATAGCTAAGGGGCTTGGCTCAATGAAACTAGGAGCTATGTTGTGTAGGGTTATCCAAGATGGAGAACTCATAGTAGAGAGTTTTGACCCATTGTAGAAGGAAATGGAAAACCACTCCAGTATCTTTGGCAAGGAAACCCCATGGCTATGGTATGACGGGTTATAGGGGACACGATTCAACAGCAACAAAAACAACAACAAAGTTTTCCATTAAGCATCTATTTTATTAACCATTTCCCAATTACACTTTAATCTGGCTAGGGTATGAGGCACACTCCAAGGCCTTAAGTTTGATACCTCTGTTCTATCGTGCTCATCTATCACTACATAGCTTCTAGCACTGAAAGACACTGCAAATACTCAGTAAGCTGGCCCTAGAATTAAACAAAGGGAAGAGAAAGTACTAGATTGCCTTTGTTAAATTGCAAAATTCTTGTAGTGACCCTCTGAAATAAAAACCAAACCTTTTAGTAACAATATTCTTCTTTCTAGTTTATGAAGGTGACTACCATACCACTTGAGACTCTGAAGATGTTATTTTTGAAGATCACCCAAAGGACTTTGGAAAGATACATATAAGCATGAGCAGGCCTTAAAGCATTACAAACAAGAATGGTACAGAAGTTGTGTAAAAAGTGTTATCAAAGAAATACATAACTAAAAACAAAAAAGATTGTCAGTTACATAATGAGAACAAGGGGAAATGATGGATGTCCCACACGCTCCATTGGAATTCTCATAAAGTGAAGAGAATTTGAGGAAGGCCTTTGGGGTGGACACTTTGTGATTAATTTTCAGGAAGACATGGATGAGACTTCTAAATTATAGACTGGAAAAGGTGGGTTGTGATATGCACCACTGGATAATCATCAGGAAAATCACAAATCCATTAAAGCATTAACGATTTATTTTTCTTCTTAATTGTTTTTTAATGCTAGACTGGGAACATAATCTTAGGATCCTCCCTCTCATGAGATCATAGCTTTAAAGCATATAGGTCACTTAGTACACCTTCTTCATTTTATAGATGAGAAACAAAACAGGTACAGAAAGTTGAGTTTCATAATGTCACACACACAGGTAATAAGTGGCAGAGCTGAGACTTGAACTCCAATTCTAGTTCAGAATTTTGGGCTCAGGGATCCTAGGTAAATCACTAAACCTCTGGAGTCCTCAGTTTCCTCATCTGTAAATATGTATCTAATGTTTGTGCTATATAACTCACACAATTCATAGGATTTGGTACTTGAAGGGATCTTAAAGATCATCTACTCTAGTACTCTCATTTAATAGAAGAGGAAACTGAGACCCAGTAAGTGTGAATGACTTGCCTAAGGTCATATATTAACAGAGGAACAGAGCCAAGATTTGAATCTAGGTTTTCTGATTCCCAATCTCATACTCTTTTCCACTACCTTGCCACACATTTTAACACTCCATATAAATGGAAGCTATTATTAATCATTTTTATTATGATTATAGAAACATAGAATATACATGAATGTTTATAGTCTGATTCTGTCAGGGAATTTATCCATCTAAATGCTAGGCTAGCTGAATTGCTCTCCTCTGTTGCTGGAATGAAATGTGTCAGAAGATGTAACTGAATTATGCTAATGCTTAGCGCTTCTGTTGTTGCTGGTAAAATTTCCTCGACAGGACAAAACACAGATCTAAAGATTTATTCTTGGTCACCCTGTTGAAGGAAATCAATGCAGTCTGATTACTTGCCTGAACATGCTTGTGCCTTATTTTTTTTTTTCTGTCTGAAGCCCCAATTGTGATTATACATGCAAAGCTTGGTTTTTGTCCCTGTCTTCATTTTCTTGCCTAGGTATCATCTCCTCTATGCTCAGGGAAATTGCTGAATGCTGTTTGGTTTCCTTGACTATATTAAGATAAGGCCATTGACAGCCAGAAATTTGAGATTCAGAGGGAGTTGTATGGTAGGTAGAGTATTTTAAAGCATTTATTTATCACTTCCACAAATAAAGCTTCTCAATGGTCCTTATCTTCATCCAGGGGACTGGATAACAGTCCAAACTGTTGTTATGTTTATGTTAAATAGAGATGTAATGAGACAAGATAGAGCAAAAAGTGGAAACCACCCTGTCCCCTCCATATCCCTCCAAAGCAACAATTCTGTCTGTAAACTGCTGTACTTTATAGCAAGTTCCAATGCTTTACTGAATTTCAAAGGCAGCTTCTCCTATGGATGTCCAGGAAATTAAGATTTTGAACCATTCTGAATGCCACAAAAGCTGGATCAATTTAAAAAGAATTAGGGGAATGGGAACCAAGAAGTTATTTTTGAAGATTTTTGGAAAAGTGTTTGAAAAAAAAAGTGCCATATGTACTGTCTCTCTGCATCAACAGAAGAGAACACCAGTCCCATATCAATAACATCTGCTGATTCTGTCATCCGAGCAGGCTAATCAATCCTCCCCAGTAGGCTTCAGTGTACAAAAGTAAGCCTACAAACTGAGATAGCCATCTGTATTTTCTCTGGGGCTCATGGTGGTCCCCCTCAAGAGCCATGGAATTTGGTTTCGTGCCCTCAGGGAAGTACTTAAACCCAGAGGAGACAGAAACAGCTTCCTCAATGCCAGCTTTCCAGGAAGCTCTAGCCTCCCACTACCATTTTGCAGCCTGTCTGCCTGGCATATAAATATTACTTTCCTTAAAGAGTCTTCCTAAGTCACAGCTTTTGAGATGAGCTACCCTCTTAGCTAGGAAGCCCAGACAACAGCCTACCGGGCTTTTATAACAGATGCTGGAAACTCTGTCTGCCCATGTGCGTGGAAGCTGATTTATAGCAAGAATCTCAGAATTACAATGATGCTTCATTAATCTACAGCCTGGCTAATCCATAAAGTGGCTATTGGTGCTATGTCTACAAGATTCCCATTAAAAAAACAAAGTACTACACATACACACACATATTGTTCAGAGAATTTTTTCTCTGTGCATTTTTATTGATGAAGATCAAAGTACCAGCTGTACTTATAAAAGACATTATTACATTATTAACCTAATACTTTAATACTTTCAGGTTTGTAAAGCATTTGACATATGTTATCTCTTTTGGTCCTCACAGCAGCCCTGCAAGGTAGCTGCTGTTATTATCTCTATTTTGCAAATGATGTGTCCAGGGTCACAGAGTAAGTCTGAAGTGGCATTGGAACCCAGAGTTTCTTGAGTCCTAGTCTAGGGTGCTGGTCACTATGCCATACTGCCTTGCCATTACTATGGGAACTCTTTGTGTCTACAGAACTCATTTCCCTAAGAGAGTACACTGGTGTCATGCAGCGAAGTGGTACAGTGGATAACACTAGACCCGGAGTCAGGAAGACCTGAGTTCAAGTGTGACCTCATATACTTATTACTTGTATGTCCTTGGGCAAGTCACTCAACCTCTATTGGCTTCTGTTTCGTTACTGTAAAATGAAGATAATAATAACAACACCAACCTCATAAGGTAGTTGTGAGGATAGAGTGAGATAATATTTGTAAAGTGCTTTGTAAAGTTTAATGTGTTACTGTTTGTTGTTGTTGTTTTTGTTGTTATATGCAAAGAGCACTGAGTTTGGAGTCAGAAGATCTGGGCTCATACCCTGACTTTACGAGACCGAGGGCAACTCACATAACCTTGCTAATGTTCAGTTTTCTCATTTGTTAAATGGGGATACTGATAATTGTACAACCTAACTCACAGGGTCATGACAAAGAACAGACTTGGTAAAGTTCTATGGAGATGTCAGCTATCATGAAGGAATTTCAAACAGATGAAAATATCTGCATATGCCAGCAAGGAAGGTATTCTTGTTTTTCAGTTTGGAAGCTTGAGATCCAAGGCATTTTAAAATAACATGTTCAATGGCTATGTGTTGAAGGCTGCTCTGCTGACTGCTTGTCAAACAAGCTCCATCTCAGAAGGGGGTTGGCTGAAATGACTCCACTACTTCCGTCACCTATGGGACCTCGTTGTGAATGAACCTCAGCCATCTCTTCATTTCTCACCTACCTGCACTCCTCTGTATCTCACTATTATGCTTCTGGAAACTCATCCTATAAGATCACTCCAGTCCTGAAATTCACTAGGTCATCACTACTCCCTGCCCCTGGGGCTCCTCTCTCTGACTGGAGGGGGTGGAGATGGAGAGCTCTTCTGAGAATCTCGATTTAAGGAGGGTATCCAAAACAAATATCTATTCATTTCCCAGTAGGCTGCATTCCTCTGGAATTCTTCTATCATTTCCCCCTTGCCAGGTTCTTCCTCTCACCACCATTTCAGCTTCTGTTTGTGGGATATTGTTGCCCACTAGACTTTAAGTTCCTTGAGGGCAGGGACTATATTTTTTTTCCTTCCCTTTTCTTTTTTTTCCTTTCCTGTCCTTTCCTTTCCTCCTTCCTTCTTTCCTCAATTGTTTCCTTCTTTCCTTCCTTGCTTCTCTCTTTCCTTCCTTTGTTCCTCCTTCCTTCCCTCCTTCCTGCTTTCCTCCCTTCTTTCCTCCCTTCCTCCTTCCTCACCTCCTCATACCAGAGATGCTAGTAGTACAGATTTTAATTTTTTAAATTTTTCCAGAAGTCAAATGATTTGCTCTGAGCCACACCTACAGCTAGTAGGCATCAGAGGAAAATTCTGAACCAAAGTCTTTCCTAGTGACAGATCTAGTGCTAACCCTGTAAATATTTATAAATAGTTTTTCATGCCTTTTTTGTCTTCTATCTTTCTGGACTAGACTTCCTAGCTCTTCTTTCTTGAAGTTTCATGCCACTCATAAATTGGCCTTCTCATCTCATCGTACCTAATTCTCCCTCCTATGTTAACCTTTTCTATTTGTTAAAAATAGACATGATGACATACTACCATGTGGCTACTTAGTCATGTTCGATATATTTGGCTTCACCTTTCCTTTTCTCATGCATCATTCACTGTAGCCTTGTAATCATTTCCCCTATTGCCCATTTTTGCACACTACCCCTCCCCCATTTTAAACCATCTCTTTCTAGTGATAAACTTTATTACCATAGCTGGGACTCAATTATGAGCTCTGGAGGTCCATTGCAAAAAGTATCACATACATATCTGCAGATGAAACACATGTAATTATCTGTCTGTGTGCAATAATAACCAAAGATCCAAGATTTGGACAAGACCATAGCAGTACTGTGGTCTGGCATCATACTTGAAACAGGAATCCTCTCTACAATGTCCCCTGATAATCTAGCTTTATCCTGTAGTCCTACAGTGGCAAGGAACTTATCATGTCCTATGTAAGGCCATTTCACTTTTACTCTGATATAATTATTAGGAACATCTACTTTATATTGAGTCAATATCTGCCTTCAGGCCTTTCAAACATAGACCTCCCTCACTTTGTGGTACCATTGCTTAAAATGAGAAGCACCTGAATGATTTCAGAAGTCAGTGTAAGGTAGTGGAACAAATCATGGATTTGTAGTCAAAAGTTTGAATTTTTTCTTTTCCACTAATAACCTGTGTAAATTTATACAAGTTAAGCTCTTTGATCCTCAGTTTTTTCTTCTATAAAATGGGGATAGCAATGCCTGTAGTACCTACCTCACAAGGTTGTTATGGGGATAAAAATTACATAATATATGTAATGTATTACATAATGCAGACTGGTTTTTAAAACTTAAGGCATTTTATAAATGCCAACTTAGTAATTAATTATTTAAGTTTTCTATCAGGGATAAATAAAATCTTGGAAATAGAGGGAAGGTTGAGAGCTACTAGGAACGCTTTCCTGTCCACCCTTTAAAAGTCATCCCATCTTCATTCATGCTTGATTGGGTTAAATCAAACTGTTTGCAAGCAACATGCAAAGAAGTAACAAAAATGATAGTACCAATGACTAATTCCCAGACCAATTATCCAATCAGTACAGGCCGATCGAGCTGATATTCACAGACATGTGAAATGGAAAATATCTCTCACATTACATTTCTGATGATCCAGCAAACAGAAAGAAAATAGCTGAGTACTGAAAACAACACTAAAGCATTCTCCATATCCCTCGCCACAGCATCTTAGCATTCATAGAGGCACAGATCTGGGATTTAGACACTCTGGAAAAGGCATGACCTTGACTCACCACATTGTGCAAAGATGCATCATTTCAGGGATGAACAAGGTCCTGTATAAACCACTTTCATTTGTCAAGTAGTGGCAAGGAAGGAAACACCTGGAAGTGTGTATTCTAAATCTTTATAGAGTACTAACGCAATCTATTTCTGTCGGTTCCTCATAGTAGGGACCATTCATCTTGCTGCAGTAGTAAAGGCCATAAAAAGAAACAAAATGGTTATTTTCTCATGAATCAGCTTCTTTTTTTGGAGCATTATACCTCCCTCAACCCTGTCTGTATACAAGCTGGCATTCCTCTTAGGAGCCAGGCTTTGGCAATAAGAGGGCACATGCCATATTGAAAGCTGGGTAGACTGATGGAGATAAAGGAACGGATTCCATGCCAATTTGACCCTACTTTGAACTTTATGAATGTTGGCAAGTCTTCTTTGCAGTCTGAATGAGAAATGGAAATGACCATGACCATCCTTAAGCCACACTGATACCTTACTAATGGATTTCTGGAGCTGAAAAGGACCTCCAAAGATATTTCATCTGATCTCTTCATTTTACAGATGAGGAAACTGAGGCCCAGAGAGGAAAAATGACTGTTAAATTATTCTCCTCCAGCCCCTAAACTTGTCAGGAGATCTTAGGAAGGAACAGTGGCTGGGTGTTCGTCAAAAAATTTTGAACCAAGCCATATAACAACCTTTTCTACATACTCACCTATGTTTCAAGACTGCTACAGGGTCCTCATGTTGCCTGACTACTACCTCCCAAAGCTTGCCATTTTCATCTTTCCCACAATCCTGGGACCACTCACACCAAAATATACTTATATTTAATCGTCCCTGACCCAAGACATCATCTAATGAATGTCATAAAAGCAGTCCAGACAGATAGGAGAGTGTGAAAGAGCTTTAACTTTGCAAAATGCATTTCTTCCTAAAGATCATGTCCAGACCTTTGTTGTGTAATAGAGTAATATAAGTTGGCATTTATATTTCACTTTCCTATTACAAAACCTTTTCACATGCATTATCTTAGTTCATAGATTTCAAACTGAATGAGACTTTAGGGCAGGAGTGTGCTAGAGGCCTGTGAGAGTTGATTGTTAAATTTTCAGTGTGAGTATTTATACCTTGGATGTTGGCAAATGCTACAAATTAGGGGTTGTTTTATTGTTTTGTTGATTGCATGTATTTAAGAAAGTGGTCAAGAAAATAATGCTAATAATGCAGATAAAGGGGGCAGAGTCAAGATGGCAGAGTAAAAGCAGTGACTTGCTTGAGTTCTCCCCAAAACCCTTCCAAATACCTGTAAAAATGTCTCTAAACAAATTATAGAGCAGCAGAATCCACAAAAAGACAGAGTGAAACAAATTTCCAGCCCAAGACAACCTGGATAGTTGATGGGAAAGGTCTGTTGCCTCGGGCTGGGAGAGGAGGACAGTTCAGCATGGGCCATGTAGGCAAAGACCCGGCCTCAGTGAACCTGGAGCATGTCTCAGGGGACTGAATCACTAGCAGTTGTAGTGGTTTCCAGACTTCTCAACCCACAAACAACAAAGACAACTTAGAAGGCCATCAGGAAAGGTCTGTCAGACCTAGGTGAGAGTGAAGCTCAGTCCAGCCCCAGTCCTGGTGCAGCTTCAGGGTGGTGGCTGCTTCCAAAGCTCTTGTCCCATAGACAGTGAGGGGTCAAGCAGCTGATCAAAGGGGGATTGCAGGGATCTCTCTGCTCGTGCTGAGGCAGGATTCTCTTGCTTTGCCCATTCTTAGATCGGGGTCACAGTTCTAGGTGGTGGTTCTGGGATGAGGAGGAGCAGTGGCATGGTGGAGCTTGTGGCAGAGGTGTAGAGAGAATCTTCCCTATAGTTCCAAGGCAGAAAAGAGTGCTTGTGGTCACTCATAGACCAGAGACCAGGCCAGGAAAGGAGTAAACACCTCTCCTTTGTTTATATCACCTTGGAAGAACTGAAGATTTACAGGTCCCTAGAAATACCTCTGAAAACAGCTGCACAAAACCTCTGAAGCTTGGGACAGTACATTCTCCACACTGGAAGCAGATCCCTAACTTAGCAAAGAGTTTAAATGTCAACTAATTGGCTGGTAACAAGAGCAAACAGCATGAAAAAAAAAAAACCCCTCAGAACATAGAATCTTACTTTAATGACAAAAAGATCAAAACACACAACCAGAAGAAGACAACAAAGTCAAAGCTCCTACATCCAAAGTCTCCAAAAAATATGAATCAGTCCCAGGCCATGGAAGAGCTCAAAAAGGATTTTGAGAAGCAAGTAAGAGAAGTAGAGGAAAAACTGGAAAGAGAAATGAGAGTGATGCAAGAAAGTAATGAAAAACAAGTCAACAGCTTGCTAAAGGAGACCCAACACAATACTGAAGAAAATAACACCTTAAAAAATAGCCTAACCCAAATGGCAAAAGAGGTCCAAAAAGCCAATGAGGAGAAGAATGCCTTCAAAAGCAGAATTGACCAAATGGAAAAGGAAATCCAAAAGCTCACTGAAGAAAATAATTCCTTAAAAATTAGAATAGAACAAATGGAAGCTAATATCTTTTTGAGAAATCAAGACATTATAAAACAAAACCAGAAGAATGAAAAAATAGAAGACAGTGTGAAATATCTCATTGGAAAAACAACTGACCTGGAAAATAGATCCAGGAGAGATAATTTAAACATTATTGGACTACCTTAAAGCCATAATAATAATAAAAAAAGAGCGTAGACATCATTTTTCAAGAAATTATCAAGGAAAACTGCGCTGAGATTCTAGAACTAGAGGGCGAAATAGAAATTGAAAGAATCCACTGATCACCTCTTGAAAGAGATCCCCAAAGGAAAACTGCTAGGAAAATATAGCCAAATTCCAGAGTTCCTAGGTCAAAGAGAAAATATTGCAAGCAGCCAGAAAGGGAACAATTCAAATATTGTGGAAACACAATCAGGATAACACGACATTTAGCAGCTTCTACATCAAGGAACTGGAGGGCTTGGAATATGATATTCTGGAGGTCAAAAGAGCCAGGATTACAATGAAGAATCACCTACCTAGCAAAACTGAGTATAATTCTTCAGAGGAAAAAATGGAAATTGAGTGAAATAGAGGACTTTCAAACATTCTTGATGAAGAGACCAGAGCTGAATAGAAAATTTGACTTTCAAGTACAAGACTCAAGAGAAGAATAAAAAGGTAAACAGGAAAGAGAAATCATAAAGCACTTATTAAAGTTGAACTGTTTACATTCCTACGTGGAAAGATATTTGTAACTCATGAGACCTTTCTCATTGTTAGGGTAGTTGGAGGGAATACACACACACACACACACACACACACACACACACACAAAGGGCACAGAGTGAGTTGAAAATGAAGGGATGATATCTAAAAATAAAATTAAGATGTGAGAAAGGATCATAATGGGAGATGGAGAAAGGGAGACGTAGAATTATCTCACATAAAACAGACAAGAAAAGGTTTTACAGTGGAGGGGAAGTGGGGGAAGGTAAGAAGGAATGAGTGAATCTTACTCTCATAGGACTTTGCTTAAGGAGGGAATAACATACACACTCATTTGAGTGTAGAAATCTGTCTTACCCTACAGGAAAGTAGTGGGGGAAGGGATGAGAGCGGGTGGAAAATAAAAGGGAGGGCAGATTGGGGGAGGGGATAATCAGAAGCAAACACTTTTTCCTTTTTTTTTTGTTTTTAGAAGCAAAAACTTTTGAGGAGGGACAGGATCAGAGGAGAGAATAGAATAAAAGGGGAATGGGATTGGATGAAGGGAAATATACTTAATTTTTCACAACATGACTATCATGGAAGCGTTTTTCATGACTATACATGTATAACCTGTTTCGAGTTGCTTGCCTTCTCAATGAGGCTGGGGAGGGAGGTAGGGAGAGAATTTGGAGCCCAAAGTTTTAAAAACAAATGTTAAAATTGTTTTTACATGTAACTGGGAAATAAGATATACAGGTAATGGGGTATAGAAATCTATCCTGCTCTACAAGAAAATAGAAGGGGAAAGGAACAAGAGAAAGGGGAGGAGATAGAAGGAAGGGCAGATTGGGGAAAGGGTATTCAGAATGCATGCCGTCTTGTGATGGGGGAAAGGGTGAGAAGGAGAGAAAATTTGGAGCTCAAAATCTTGTGGAAGTGAATGTTGAAAACTAAAAACAAATAAATGAATTAAAAAAAATAACACAGATTAAGCTTATGTGTAAAGCATTTTTTCCCCTGGAGAACAAACATTTACCAGCATAATCCCCAGCTGAGAGGGAACCTAGTCCAATATCCTCATTTTATAGATGGACAGACTGAGGCCTAGAAAGATGAAGGGATTTGTCCAACATCACACAAGTTAAGTAAGAGGTAAAGCCATGATTTCAACCCAGCTTCTCTCATTCAAAATCCAACATTCTTCCCACTGTGTATCACACTGGGTCATTATACTGTTATACTGTTATACTGAGGTGCTAATGCTGGTTCATTTCAGGCCAGAGAAGGGAGTGGATGGTGAAACAAAAGTCTGGTGGGAGAGATCAGAGATATAGAGCTGGAAGGGGCCTTAGAAGATGTCTAGTATAACCCCCTCATTTTCCAAATGAAGTCATTGAAGCAGGCTTTGTGTGACTTGCCAAACTAAGATCACAGAAGTAGTAGTAAAGCTGGGACTTAAACACAGGTTCCTTGACCTCAGTTCCAGGGCTCTTTTTTCGCTATAACCACACTGTCTTCTTGATAAGATCCTTTTGGTCAGATAGCCTTGGTTGTGAACTCATCCCCTAATGCTGGCCATTTAAGACATTCCTCTTAGGGCTGTCCCTAGGTGTGAGCACACTCATCCTTGAGTACAACGCAAGCCCAGTGTTCCAGGTCAGTTCTCTCTTAGCCAGATGGGATGAAAAGGAACCTCCTGCCTTTTGGCTTCCTTAAGAAAGACTCACCCAAAGTCTGCGCTCCTTAAAGAACATTGGTACATTTGTACTGCCCCTGGGCTCTCTGTAGTGTTAAGAGAAGTGCCTTCTTATCACCATGAACAAACCAGGGTCAGGGATAAAAATGCAACTCCTTTCTCCTCCATGCTTAGTCCTCTGCTTAACCCTTAGGCATGCCTGTCTTCTGGCTTCTAGGACTTGTCTGGCCTGGAACAAATCTGCATGAATGCCTTTACCTGCCTTGGCCCATTTGTATGCACCCTAATTCCTCCACCTGAAATGCTGCCTTATCCCAGACAACTCAAAGTGATTACAGTCTGTTTTACTTTTCCTTTTATCCTCGACCAGTGCATGCTTCAATCAAACTCACTTGCAGCAGGCTGGTGGTGTTAAGATCTGCCTTCCATCCATGGCAGAGCTAATGAAAATAAAGATCCAGAAACACAGCACTATTTAAGGAAATAGCTAAGCTTTCTTGGATGCTGTCACTACAATGAATAGTTCCATTCAGTCAAGTTCAATCAGATTGATTTCTTCAACTACCTCATCTTGAACTTATATTTCGTCTCAGAAAATCAATATGGTGGGCTCTGAAATCTAAGAAGTGTGTACCCTTCTGTCCAAACCTGTGTGACTAGATAGGAGATTAGCAGAGCTTTTCTGTCAAGCATCTCTCTGGATCAGCAAAAGACACAGCAAAAGACACCTTCTTAATGAAGGTGAAATGGTAATTTAGAGAAATTTCTAATCTCTGATGTGGTGGATACTCAGCCATGTAGACAACAGGCCAAAAATTAATTTTAAGCTCTGAGAACATTTCTGCAGGAGGGAAAATAAAATTAATGGGTGGTTCAAGTCTGGTTTTATGATTTCCATACTTATAGACATGGCTTAAAATCATAACAACAACAATAATAATAACAGCTAGTGCTTATTTAATGCTTCAAGGTTGGCAAAGGTGATTGTGTGATGGAAAAAAAAATCCTGGCAGTTGGTAGAAAAGTTGGTGAACTAATGATACAGAAGTAGAAAACAATGTCAAGAGTGAAAACTGAATCAGTATCACAAAGAAAGAAGCATTTCTTAAACACCCACTATGTGGCCAGCACCGTGCTAAGGACTTTACACACATCTTGTTTAATCCTCACAAAAGCCTCGGGAGGTAGGTTCTGTCATGATTCCTCTTTACAGTTAAGGAAACCAAGGCAGACAGAGGTTAGTTGGGTTGTCCAGGGACACATAGCTAATAAATGCTTGAGGCTGTATTTGAACTCAGGACTTCCTGACTCCAGGCCCCGAGCTCCATCAGGTGTCTTAGCTGCATCTGTGGGTCGTAACTGCCCCAAAAAAGATTCCAAAGGATCGAATGAAGATATTTGGTTTGGGATCAGGCTCCAGGCATTCACTACCAAGATAAATAACAGGGGTGTCAGATTAAATTCTTCAGTTTGATGCATTTAACTTTCTTTGGTGTAATAAGGCTGGCTTCTGGATTCTTTGCAGCTGAATAGCTCCCCTGAGGGCCTCTCCTTCATCAGACTGTCTGCTGCCATTTGGCTGTTTCAATATTCATACCTCTACCTTCAAATGGTTACTGCAGGAAATTCAGTGCCCGGCTGAAATTTTTTGACTGTGTGTACATGCACACCTGGTTAGTAACCATTAGGATAGGCAAAACTATCAAACTGCTTATGTATGTATAATATAGATTATTATAAATGAATTATTGATAAAGGAGGAAGTTACTGACAATAATGTTCATTCTTGAGATTAGACACGCACGCACGTGCACGCACACACGCACACACACACACCATGACATCTTGTATATGTTGTTAGGCCAATAAATCTGGAGTGGCTATAGAAGGAGAATTTTGAGGCTTGATTACATGAGCAAACAAGAAAGAGCTCCTAAAGACTTTACTGTCTATATAGGGAGTCCGTCTCATAATTAAACTCCGCCCAGGACGTCCCTCATGACATCCGCAAAGATACATTGCCTTGTTTTATGCTTTGTCTGATGTTGATAAATAGAGGATCATCTCTGTGGTTTTATCTATCAAGGAATCTTATATGATTTAGCACAAACAGTTCAAGAGACTCTTTAACATCGGAGAGTCTTTACTGTTGTATTTTCTCCTTGTCATTCAAATGCTTTTTATTGTAACTAGGAAATGACAAACATAGAAGGATCCTATATGTTGCATACTTTTCAGTCAATTGTGTGACTCTGAAGCTATGGGCCTACTATAGAAAATCACCACTCAAAGCCTTGTTCCCTTTTCATATTTTCCTTGAGGATACCCTCAATACATGAGTAGGTTATTTTCATTAAAAAAATTGTAGAGATGAGAATGAAGACTTATATTTTGGTAGTTGCTTATGTCTTCCTGATGCCTTTTCTTTGCTGACATCACTTGATGCTACTGGCCTATATTTTTGTAATTGTTTGGTGCCTTTTTTGAAGTGTCTTGAAAATTGATTCCTCCATTTTTTCAAAATATTAGTCGTCTCTATCATGGATTTCTTTTGTATCTATTTTAATCTATCCCAGTTCCCACCCTAGACTACAACTAAATTGCTATTTCTACTTTCTCATGTAGTATATGGGGATTTCTCAGGTGTTAGAATACAAATGTAGATTCCATTACCAATGAGTTTGTGACTAATGCATTATAGAAATACCAACAAAAATATTCCATTTTACATTGTGCTTTTCATTTTCTTTTTTCAACTAAAAATACTATGAGAATGAGTCAAATTAGTAAGGTACCACTCTGGATTTTTTTGTACTCTTTCCCCCCTCCCCTCAATATTGCCTTTTACTATTTTAGGAAACAAAATTGCTTCCAGCATCAACCTCCCTATTTTAAAAATGATTTTGCACTCTGAACCAGTATTATACTGTGCTAACATGCTTTGATTCTTGGAAATGAGATCAGGTATGTTTTGACTATGATTTTCTCAGCTCTTTTGGCTTTCTTATTCTGGCAACTGCTTGGGATTAGTTTAATTTCCATAAGACATGGTGAAAATTCAAGTCAAAATATTTGCCTACAACAAAAGCTTGTTTGAATAAGTAATATTTAAACTGTTCTTTCTTCAGATTTGGAGTTGATTTGGGCCTTTTTTCTAAATAGTTTTTGTTTTAACTAAACACAGGCTGATAATTTGAAAACGGTTCCCACATGAGAACAAGTGATTCTCCTCTATGCACAGAGGGAAGGTGTTTGATGCTTTCCATTTTCAGTTCTTCCTGATACTCTTCTTAAAGTGAATCTTCATCATATATAGGTGTGAGCTTTCTGCATTGCTTAAAAGTTTTTGTTCTCTTTCATTTCTTAATACTGTTGCTTAATACTAATGAGAGAGCAGGTTACTTTTTTCCCTGGAGAAGGGAAGTGTGAAAGTAGGGGCAGCTGGAATGACTAATGACCATTCATGAATTCAGTTCCCAACTCCAAATAATATCACCAATCCCTGTATTTAGCCTTGTCTGACCTACTCAAGATTGATGTGTTTGTAAGAGGCTTTAACTCCCATTGTTTTACTGAGTTAAAAACCCACAAACCTTAGAATCTTGGAGCTAACCAGTGGTCAGGCTATGTTCTAGATAGTCCAATTTCTATGAGAAATTATATGGTCAGCAATTTATTTCTCCATACCAAGCAAAGATGGGCATCAGTGAATGGCAGTGAGGTAGACCAAGATTTGTATATGTGGTTTGGTTATTGTCCAATAAACCTAGTAGTTAGGGCAACTTAGCATGAGGCTTTATCTATATTCCTTGAAATGCTAAAACTGACCAGAAAATCTAAATCATATATTTTGTGTCATCTCCTCATTTGCCCACCTTTACCTTGAAATCACTGGTATCAAGTTCTCTGTTGACTTGGCCTGGAGGATTTTGTCATGTTCTTATAAATTTTTCTCTACTTTTTTATCTTCTACAATAAACTTTGACATATAAGCTGTACTTATCTTCATAAAGACTTCTTGCGTATACTCACCACAATCTTCACAGGGTGAAGTGACCAAGTATACCATACAGTGATATCCTGTTGTTCTCAGATGCAAAGAATCCAATACCACCAAGTACTTTGTTTGCCAATCCAAGGAAAACTCCAGGGCTATCTTTCCATACGGCCACAACTTCCTTATGTCTTCTGGTTTCATCTGTAAAGAAAATGTCAATATTGATTTTTTAAAGTTCATTTAATAGTACATTAATCTGTTGGGTCTTATACAGAAATCTCCACTTTAGACAATCAACAGTTTAAATTAATCAGGTGATCATTTATTTAGAGCTATAAGGGACTTTAAAGATTACCTAGTCTGACCCCTCTTTTTTTTTTTCTTGATAGATAAGGAGAGTCCTAGAGAAGTTAAATGATTGCCCTAAGACACAGGTTTGAAAGGTGAAATTTAAACCTAGGTTCCTGACTCCAAAGCCAATGATCTTTCTCCACTATGCTATGCTGCTTCTATAATATTTTATTTGTTTTTCAGTCATTCAGTTATATCCAACTCTGTATGGGGTTTTCATGGCAAAGATACTGGAGTGGTTTTCCATTTCTTTCTCCAGTGGATTAGGAAAAGAGAGGTTAAGTGACTTACTCAGCATCACATAGCTAGTAAATGTCTGAGGGCAGATTTGAACTGTAGTGTTCCTGACTACTCACTGAGCCATCTAGCTGCCTTTAATATTTTATAGATAGTCTCAAAAGTATGAGTCTTAGCAGTATCTGCTTTCTCTTCCAGCATTCTGCTACAGTCACCTCTGAAACAGAATTTGCCCATATAGGACTGAGTACCAATTTGTAAATCAATGTCTCTCTCTCTCTCTCTCTCTCTCTCTCTCTCTCTCTCTCTCTCTCTCTCTCTCTCTCTCTCTCTCTCTCTCTCTCGGGTGTCATGGCCTAAGAATTCATCAGTATTTGGACAGAGGCAATGAACCTCTCTCTATATAGCTAGGCTGGTCCTTAGACAGCAGGCACAGTCTGTCTCTGGGACTATGCTTAAAGCTTTTCCAGCTGGTAGAACATGCCAGAGACTGTGGTCTGCCAGCATGGCTTTCAACTCAAATCAAGGAAATAAGCATTTATTAAGTACCTTCTATGAGCCAGGCACTGTGCTAAGGACTGGGAGTACAAATACAAGCAAAAAGAAAGACCTTTTTTGCCCTCAAGAAGCTTACATTCTAATAGGAGAAAACAATACACAAAAGGAAGCTAAAAACAGTGGGAGGTAGGGAAAGGGGTACCCACATAGGAGTATATTAGACAAAGCCAGGAGAGTCAGGAGTAGAGCCTAGAAAGAAATGAAGATATGGTTGACCTGGGCATTTCTCTTAAGTTGGAGGTTCTGAGAGAAATAAGCCAATCAGAGAAAGAGGATGCAGGGCAGAGGGTTGTTTTTTAGTGTCAAAAGTACATGGGTGAAGTACACTTCCAGGGTGAAGAGATTTCTGTGACATGCATGATAGGGAAAGTGCAGAGAGGCAGGAGTGCAGCCTAGCCTGCAAGAACCCAGGGTCACCTCCATCACACAAAGAGGCTTTGGAGTGGGAGTTTTATTGGGATCCATCCTAACAAAATATGGGCCAATTCCAAAGATCAGCTCTGCCTAAAAGTTCTCATTAGTGTTACTACTAGGATCCTTGCAACTTTTTAACAGCAGGCCCCTTCTATACAAAACTCTTTCCTGATCCCTCCAGCTGAAAGTAGAAGTTTATATAGTATTACTCTCTGCCTTCCCCACCAACTATAGAATTCTTTTTGCCCTTTGAACTTCTTCTTTACTTATAACACATTTACTTTGTATCTTATATATTTGGGTAAATGTCTTCTCCTTCCCCATTCTATTTTTTATTGTAAGCTTTTTGAGTGAAAGGACTGTATCATTTTACATTTTTGTATCCCAGTGCCTTGCAAAATTCCGTACATTTAGTAGATGCTTAGTGGAATTGAATTGATTTGTGGTGGTAGAAAATTGTTGCAGAGGTGTTTCAAATTCTTGACAATTCTCCCAGGAAATAGCTTCTGGGAAAGCATTTAAATCTGAGCAGAAAAACAAAACAAAACAAAAAACCAAAAAGCCTCTTCTAAGAAAACCGGAATCAGCAAGGGCTGACTCATCTTAACCAGGTGTCAACAGATACTACCCACATTATGACCCTCTGTCCCCATTTCTTCTGTGAAAAGATTCCTTCTGTGCTGATTCTGGGTGTCGCAGATGAATGTTAACTTCTTCTGCCAGGATAGAGAGCAAGGAAGTGAGAAGCTATAGTTATCACACCTCTGTGCTTTTTTTGTCTTGTAATCAAACAGGACTTCAAATCCTGTTGGCTTCTTTTCTGTAGTCAAAGCTCCCAGTATATTGATTGGTTCTTCAGACCTCTGTGTGTGTGTGTGTGCGTGTGTGTGTGCACATGTGCGCATCTGTGTGTGTGTGTGTGTGTGTGTGTGTGTATGTTGTGTAGATCTTCTTTATCTATTACCAGAAGAGGCTTAATTGGGCTACTCAGGTTTAAGAATAATTTATTTTTCCTTTCCAAGTAATAAGAACAACAACAACAACAACTGAAATGAACATGGTACTTTACAGTTTGCCACATATAATATCTCATTTGAGCCTCACAATAATCCTATGAGGTATGTGCTTTTATTGTTCTCCATTTTACAGACTGTAAAATTGAGACTGAGAGAGGACAAATGATTTGCTCTTGTTCACACAGCTAATGAATAAGAGAACTGTGATAGGTATCATCCATTTTATTTTGTTCACTGGTATTTCTTTAGTTTTCTCCAGTTTTTTTTCTCAGAAAATAATTTCTTAGTGGTCTCACTTATTGAGCTCTTCAAAATTTCAGAATATTTTAAAAGTCATCATGGGATTTTTTTGCTTATTGATTTTCAGATTTATTTTAATCATTCTTTTTTTTTTTAAGTAGTTGAGGCCTTTTCTCCCTGCTTTTTCGTTGTTTTTCTGATGTTGGCTTGAAAAGGGTATCCCATGCAGCTATTCACTGTGTTCATCTTGCCCACAGTTAAATATTACTTCTATTGGTCCTCTTCCCCCTTCTCCTCCTTTCCCCCCTCTTTCTTCTTCTTCTTCTTCTTCTTCTTCTTCTTCTTCTTCTTCTTCTTCTTCTTCTTCTTCTTCTTCTTCTTCTTCTTCTTCTTCTTCTTCCTCCTTTTCCTCCTCATTTTAAAAATGTTTATTCTTTTTTTTAAATTTTGAGCTCCAACTCCTCTTCTTCCCTCTCTATATGGAGTGCAATATAATGAAATAAGATGAAAGGTTGTATTTTCCTTGAGTGTATCTAGTAGGGTATAGTGTCTACGGCACAGAACTTGGAATGTGTAAGACTTGGCTTTGAATCCCAGCTCAGAAACATATTAGTTGTATGATTTTGGGGAAGTCATTTAATGTCTTTGTGTCTTAGTTTTCTCAAGCATAAAGTTAGGGGGTTAGAATGGATGACCTCTAAGATCCTTTCCAGCATTAAAATTTATAGATGAAGAAATTAAGCCTTCTACTGTGTCTCATGTTGACTCTGTGGCTGTAACATCAATGGCTACATGGGAGAGATGCTGTGGAAATGGAATCAGGATGAACTGGCAACTGATTGATAAGGAGATGGAGTGAGAATGAAGAGTCAAGAGTGTTTATGAAGCTATGAAACTGGGTGACTGGGAGGAAGTTGAAGTCCTTGATTGATTAAGTTATGGAGGTGGTAATTTGATTATGTCAGGTCTTTATAATCTGAATTGTGTCCTGAAGTCCCAGACATGTATAAGAGAGCAGAAAGACCTTTAAGAGAAGGAAGCAGAGCTGAGCACAGATAACCTGTAAACAAAAAGCAGACGGGTCCCAGGGACCATCTGTTTATCCACATAGCCCTCTCCCAGAGAACAGATAACAGCCAAGCAGAAACATGGACAGAACTTCTCAGTATAGGTGATATGTTTCCCCAGTTAAAGAAGGAATCACATGACATGAGAGATGGCAGCACCTGTGTGCAGCCATGGTAGAGTGGTGAGAACTTTCAGGCCAACCTTCTGGAGGAGCAGTGAGATTTCCAGGGCACAGTCTGCTGAAGAAAAAAAAAAAAGGAACAACATGCGGGGATAGAACACCAGCAAAGTTCAGAGCTGGCACTACTATTTATTACTCATGAGACTAATCAGACTACTCTTGTCCAGTGGTAAATAGGTTGCTTTTCTAGCATTCTCAAATATAAAATTTCCCCTTTGAGTTCCCACCAGAACTCAAGGTAATACTGTAAGCTATAAGACTGTGTAAGCTTTTAGGGGAGGCCTCAGGTAGTAAGGTTAACATTCACTGGGAAATTAACAGTTGACTCTATCAGCTCCAAGTTCTAGACTCTGAGAGAGTCTCAATCTTTAGAGTAGTAGTCAATATGTATAGTTGGCTTACTTTATGAACAGAGGCATGATGTACTAGATACCAAGCTGGCCTTGGAGCAAAGAAACCGTGGATTCAAGTTTTGTTTCTGAGAGACACTGGCCATATGATCCTGAGCAAGTCATTTAATTTTTCATTGTCTCAGGTAATTCTCTAAAACTACAAAGTACAGAAATTTTGCCAATCTGCACTAATTGGTAGAGGGAGTTTCCTCACTTGGAAGTTCCCTCTGACGATGAAATTATAGGTCTGGACCAAATTTTATTTACATTTATTCTGGACAAATGCCTCAGGACACATCCACATGGATAATTAATTTGACTGCTGTGAGAGCGGATTTGGCTTTTCCCAACCACAGAGACACAGAATGTTAGAGTTGGAAGGGAATTTGGAGATTATCTATTTCAACTCCTTCATTTTACATATCAGGAAAATGGAGCCCCAAAATAAAGTATCTTGACTACTTTCATATGCCTAGTACATGGTTACTGGGCCTAGGGTGGACTCTGGGTATTCTGATGCCCAGGCTCATACTTTTTTCATTGTATCCCCATTATAACAGCTGACCACTGAGCAACAGAATGTATCCCCAAAGGAACTGTGGTTCATTCATTTCAGTCATGTTTGACTCTTCATGACCTCATTTGGAGTTTTCTTGGCAAAGACACTACAGTGGTTTGGCATTTCCTTTTCTAGCTCATTTTACAGATGAGGAAACTGAGAAAAACAGACGTGAAGTGACTTGCCCAGGATCACACAGTAAATGTCTGAGACTGGATTTGAATTCAGGTCTTCCTGACTCCAGGTCCGGTGCCATATCCATCATGCTACCTATCTACATCCCCAAAGGGATAGTCTGAACTAATTATCAAGATGATCAAAGCAACAATGCTGATGGTTTTCTGTTTATTTAGGTTATTTGAATAAACATGTATAACCATCGGATTGGCCATTAGAAAGAGGACTATTTGCTTTAGATTTGAATTCCATAATTGTGGCTGATGAATGGCATAAGTGGATGAAATAAGAGTGGAAGTCATACTAAATCCTTTTCTCATTTATGTGCTGACACATTAGGAATAGAAAGTTAATTTCTTTCCTGAAAGGCAAATATGGCATAGTACAAGCAGCTGTGGTATAATGGGAAGTAACACCTATCTTTGAGTCAGAAGCACTTGGGTAAAGTGCTCTGTGGTATGAGACACAGCCATGGCACGGTGGATAGCGAGCTGGCCTTTAAGCCAGGGAGACCTAGGTTTCACCCACTATTCCTGACTCCACTTTCCCTCTCACACACTTAGCTATGTGACTGATGACAACTCATTTAACCTTCTGGTGTTCTAGGCAACTCTTTAAGACTCTATTTCAGAGAAAGTGCTAAACTGATTTAGTAGAGGGTGTTTCCTCACTTGGAAGTACCCTATGCTCCAAGGTGGATGGAAGCAGGGTAATCCTCCCTATCTCCAACCCAACTTATTGCATGGTTCCTGTGCTTGGAGTGATCAGGTACTTCACTCCTCTGGATGCTTCTAGAAAGAGAGTGAGACTACCTCAGTCTGGCAGTTTTAAAGACTTGGCCTGTTCTGGATACTCAGCCAATGGAAAAAGGCTACTCACATCAACATACTAAGGGAACACAGGATATCTTTTCTATCTCCTGCCATCTCCTACATGGGCTTTTTTATCTTAGGTGATTTGAGAATACACATAGCCTGGTTTCACTCATATGGTGGATAAAGTATTGTAAGTGGAGTCAGGAAGACCCAATCCTGGCCCTATTTCTGTCCTATTATCCAGGTCAAGTCATTATAGCTTTCTAAGTCTAAGTATCCTCATCTGTAAAGGGAAGATTATAGTACTTGCACTACATAGATGGCAGAGTTATTGTAAGAAAAGCCCCATTATGAGCCCTAAGTATTATATGAATGTAAGTGACTTCTTGATTGCTTTGAATAAATAAGATTCCTTCAACCTCAAGATCTAAAGCCATTTATATTTTTATGAGTCAAATAGTCTAATTATTGCAATTGTCTTTGACTTTCTTGCGCCACAAAGGAGATACGTTTTGCTACCCTATTTATCATCTTTTTTTTTTGAGCAAACAAGAGGTCCTTGCAAATATCCCCATCTACTCTGCTAACAAGTGCAGAGGAAAGAATGCTAAAAGGTGAGTCAAGGGACCCTGGTCCAAATTCTAGCCTTACCACTTGCTTTCTTTTGTGATCTTGACCATGACACTTCACCAATCTGAGAACCATTAACTCATCCAGAAATGAACATGTTCTTCTAGAGAATCTCAAAAATCTCTCCTGCCTCTAAATTTATGATTCTATGGGTCCATGTCCACAAAGATGCTTCTTTTTCTTAGTTTGCCTCCTATTTAGTTTTTGAATGGTTAGTATATAATTTTGAAAAAGAGTTCATTGTCTTTCTCTGTATCTGTCTCTATTTCTATCTCCTTCCCTTTGTTTCTCTTTTTTCTCCAAAAATCTGTCTCTGTCTTTCTCTCCTTTTCTCTTTCTCTCTGTCTCTGCCTCTATCTGTCCATCCTTCTGTCTAGTTTTCTCTCTAGCAAAGGTAACGTTTTTATAGATAACTTCAATTCTTACAACAACCCTGTGAAATAGTTACTTTACTATACATATTATTAACCTCATTTCATCAGTGATGAAACTGAGACTTAGGAGGTAAATAACTTACTCATGCCGCAAGAATCAAGGACAGAGTTTGAATCTGGGTCTTCCTGACTTTGCTTAAAAAACTTTATCTACCATATTAGTGACACTGGGCTTTGTGCACTCCCAAATCACATAAGATGGAGGAGCCCGAGTGGGAGATGGCAGGGACCTGCTTCTAGGAGAAGACACAGTGCCTTCCCTTGGTTTGTTGGTGGAAGCAGCCTGTTCCATTGGTTGAGTAGCCAGAACAGTTGTTACTGTTGTTCAGGTGTGTCTGAATTTTCAGGACCCCATTTGGAGTTTTCTTGGCAAAGATATTGGTGTGGTTTGCCATTTCCTTCTTCAGCCTTTTACAGATGAGGAAACTGAGGCAAATAGGGTTTAAAGTGACTTATCCAAGGTCACACAGATAGTAAGTGCCTGAGGCTGGATTCGTTTCCAAGCCCAGTGATCTATCCATTGTACCACCTAGCTGCCCTAATAGCTAGAATCTGCTGAGTCTTTAAAACTACCAGGCTGGGGTAGTCTCACTCTCAGGAAACATCCAGAGGAGTGAAGCTCCTGTTCATCCTAGGCACAGGCACCATACAATAAGTTGGTGGAGAAGACTACCCTGCCCCCAACCTCCTCAGGCTCTGTAGCACTAAGAATCAGGTTTTTTGTTTTATTTTGTTTTTTAGTTTCTTTTGTTTGTCTTCTTCAGTTCTGTGTTTCTGCATTGGTGTCCCTGGGCCCAGGGGCTCAAGCCATGTTGACCCTGGTGGCAGGAGGCAGGATTCCAAGTTATATACTGCTGCCAGCTCATTACAGAACCTTGAGCATCCAAGATACCAGGGCTCTAGCCCCGGGGGATTTGGATTCCAAATTTGGTGGGATCATGCAATATTAGAAGAGAATTAAGCTGTGTCTCTAATCTCCCTCCTCTCCTCGGAGAATAAGATAGCGTATATGAGGAAATACACCACCCCATTGGGGGGGGGTGAATGCTTGTTCTTAACATACCTTTGAAATGAATATTTCTTTGTAAAAGATGATCTGACTTCTAAGTGGTTAAATGGAATCAGAGTGCTTAGACCCTCTAAAATTAGGGGATCACAATTGGTGGTGGGGCTTGAGGCAATAGTAGAAAGTAAACTCCTTCTCAGTCCTTTAAGGGTACTGGAGAACACTGAGGGATGGGGAAAATACAGTATATATGACCTTCAGGCAGTGGAGGCCAGAATAGTTATTGTTACACTCTACTTCCCCTGAGAGTAAAGGCCTGATACTGAGCTTCTAGGGTGGGGAGGTGGGAAATGGGCATCAGTGATCCAATTCATAGATTTGAAACTAGAAAGAACCTTAGAGATCATTCAGGCATTTCCTCTCGTTTCAAAGATAAGGAAAAAAAAACTGACAGTAAGGGAGAGGAAGTGACTCTCCTGAGGTCACAGGTAGTAAATATGCAAACAGGCATACAAAGCCAGGTCTTCTGACTTCATATACAGTGCTCTTTTTATTATACTGTGATGGGGCAGCTGGGTGGACTCAGGAGGACCTGAGTTTAAATCTGGCCTCATACTTACTAGCTATGTGACCGTGGGCAAGTCACTTAACCCCAATTGCCTTAAACCCCCCCCCAAAACAGAAAAAACCTAAACAAAAAAAAATTATAGTTATGTAATTAGTAATTTAAGGTCTGTCCTGCATATAGTAAAGTTAGTTGACTATAAGGAAAAAAAAAGTTTGTGCACTGTATAAACGTGAATAATTAATTATTAACCTGAACTAAATCAGTTATTGCATAGGAATAGCCCTAAGATAATTTAATTAAAAAAAACTGAGTAGTATATCCAACATATCAATTAAAATTCACAAGAGAGTTATGAATACCAGAATAAAGTGTCCACTTCAATCTCCTTTTCAAAAATGGAGAACATACTATGTTTAATGGGGAAGTATTATAAAACGTTCATCTGGGAAACCACTGATATTTGTGGTTTCAGATCCAAGATTATAAAAGCCTCATTTTAGCAGTAACCTTGCTTGAGAAATTTGTCCCCATTGAATCTCTAAAGGCTTTCAAGCCTTTCATGGAAAGCATATTGCAAAATTATTACCTTTTCCTTTTCCCTGCTTTCCTTTGACCTCTTTTATTTATTTATGGATTTTTAAAATTGCCCTTTTACTCCAAAGAGCTCCAGTGTTTATAGCCTTAATTTTCTGCCCAAAGAGGTTGGCTCTTAGCACCATAGCATAGCCTGACAGATAAGTTCTAAAAAATGTTTTGTCAGGAAATGTTGCCTAATAGACATGCTGAATTCCTCACGCTCTTTCAGCATTATGTGGTTACATAACTTAAAAATAGGAGGTATAGTATTGGGGAAAGGGCATTGGGCTGAGAGCCCGGAGTCCTGGGTATAAATTTTGACCTGAGTTCTTCCTGCCTATTTGACCTAGGGCCAGTTATTTGATTCCCCTCAGCTTCTTCATCTGTCAAATGGGTAGGGAAGAGTGGAGAAGATAGGATGAAGCTTAAGAACCTTTTCAGCTCTGATAATCTGTGCCTCTGTAGCTCAATTCAAAATAATAGTTCCAGATGTTCTCCTGAAGCTTCGTGGGCAGACAAATTAAATAGCCTCAAGTGCTCTTAGATGAGGGGGAAATTGTGGCAAGCATACAGAACTGTCCATTGTCTTGTGTACAATGCCATACCTGCAAAGTCCTATTAGAGGAGAAATATCTATTGCCATGTTTCCCAGCTTGAGGTCATCTGTCCCTCTTGTAAATTTCCACAGGCAAAGTGTCACTTTTGTACTTTCACATTTGATCTTGTATTATAGGTGTTCTTGTATATGTGCTCTTCTTGTCTCCCATAAAAGAATGGATACTCCATGAAAGCAAGGACTGTGCCCCCACACACACCCCACATGCCCCTTCAGCTTGGCCAGGTGTGCATAATGTTCTCTTCCTTCCTGCAGGGGCTAGCCCAGCCAGATTTAGATGGAGGCTCAATAGAAACCCTGTGAAATCTTTGGGCTCAAGATCAAAATCTTGCGTGGTTTTCCTCATGCTCCAGTATCCATTACTTCCCTGCCCACATTACAGTTCCAGATTGTGGCCAGTTTCCCCTCCTCCCCCACCCCTAATTCCTTATTACCCAATATTCTTGACTGGTTTCATTGCCTTTATTGCCCAGATCATACCTTAGATTCCATGCTCTGACCCTGATCACCTATCTGATGCTTTAAGCCTTTCCTAACAACCAGGATCTGATTTCTGAAAGCCATAGATGATAAGATCATAGAATTTAGAAACTGAAAAGATCTTAGAGGCCACTGAGTCCAACTCTCTCAAGAAATAAGATGAGGAAACTGAGGCACAGGGTGGCTAAGTGACTTGTTCAAAGTCACATAACTAGTAAATATGAAGCAGGATCTAGACTTAAGTCCTTTTAACCAAAGTCTAAGCATTTTATCCCGTATGTAACCAGCCTTTTCACTATAACTGTTTACTTGGTTTTCAGCCCCATTCAGTGACCTCTCTGGAATTGCTTGCTCCTATGTATTATTGCAACAGGATTACTTTCAACCAAGGCCCCACCTTCATTACATGGCTAGGCTAGTGCTTTCTCTAGAAGGCAAGGAAGCTATCCTCAAGACTGATGGGCTCAGGTAACCCAGATTTATCTCTAGCTCTATTGACATGGCTTCCTTGTGACCACTTGCCACATTGATATGGCTGCCTGGTCACCTAAGAACATCAAAAGACTCACTCAGATGAACTCCAGGCCCTTCAGCTTGGTGGACATTCTCAAGGACCCAGAGTTACTACACTCTGTTCTGATGACTAACTGGGGCTCCATTTTCATATGAAGACAAGGTGGATGAGCCTACCAGAGCTACAGACAGTGGTATCTTTGTTGAATATCTTTTCTATGCTGTAGCTAAACTAGCCTTCTTTTGTTAACTATTAAATGAACAATGCATATCTCACTTCATTCCAATACAAATCACAAGAGACGAGCTTGAGCCAGGCTTGCTCATTACACATATCTTCCACTATCCTGTGCCTCTTGCAATGGGGGCTGTCTCCAGTCATCCTGATTCATATCTTGCCTCTGGACCCAGATGGTGCCACAGGAGAAGGTGAGGCTGGTGACTTTGCACAGCCCTTAAATCCAATTTGCTTGCGAGTCATGGCATCACCTTCCTGAGGCCATGGTCCTCTTCAAGAAGAAAGGAGAAACAACAACAACAACGGCCCCCTGCAATCCTAATCCTAGAGCCTTGACCTGAATTTATCACTCGTTATTGTATATATGCATGTGAAATAAGGTTTGTCTCTTATGTCCTTCCACCACCCCTTTTAATTTCCTTTAATAATCCCACTTGTATAATCCTGCCCACAGGAAGCACATATTATCCTCATTCTGTTTACCTTTCTTCCTATCAAAATTTACATTCAAGGAAGGGATCTGATAACGTCATTCAGAGAATATTGTGAATTATTGATAGCATCTTATGCTTTCCAAGAGAATTTATAATTTAAGTGGCAAAGTCTAAATCCAAAGCAATCAATCTCAAATTTCAGATATTAGCCCATTGTGGAGAAAATTTTGAGTAGGAGAACCTTTTTGGTGTACCTTAGATCACAACATGTGGTGATCTCCCTGCTCTATTGGCACAAAAGATCATCCCAGTTGAGGGTATTATTACCAATAGTAGTACATTAATATGAATAAAAACATTAAAAAATAATAAATGTAGCAGAGTAAATAAAGTTTTAGACATAGAATCACTAAGACTTGCATTTAAATTATGTTTCTGACAGAAGTTGTATGACCATGGACAAGTCACTGAACTTCAGTTTACCTGTAAAATAGGCATAATAATAGCTACATATAGTGCATACCTTAGAACATTGTTGTGAAGTTCTAATGAAAAGATGTATATAAGATGCTTTATAAACTTTAAAGCAGCATGGTACAGTTGAGCAAGTGCTGAATTTGGAGGCTGAGGATCTGAGTTCAAATTCTAGTTCTGTCACATATTACCTGACTAACTCCTGGACAAGTTACTTACTCCAGGAGAAAGCTGATAAATGTTGAACAACAAGTTCTCTGAAAAGTAGTAGAGCAGTATAATTTTAAGTTTAATTGGAATTATTAACATTTTTTCATCACTTTCTTAAATCTAGACAATCAAGAAGATATAATGTATAATAACAATCATTATTATATACAATTGTAGATTTAGAGTTGGAGACGACCTTGGAAATCTGCCAGTCTAAACTCATTATAATAATCCTTTGGCAGAACTGTGATTTCTTCAGTATAAATGTTTCCCCTAGTTACATAAATTTTAACCCTGCCACCCATTTAGCAATGGCTTCCACAGGTGACCTTATGATTTCAAAAGATACAGAGGTTCTGGCACCATTGCGTAGAGATAGCAGTTGGCAAGACAATGAACCTAATCCACTGCCCTGCTTGCATTGAGATGTCTGCTTTGAAGAGGACAGTGTAGAGGCTAAGGTGAAATGTAGTATACCTATTTGATATTCCTACAAACTGCTTCATAGTGTGCGTTGAGTGCCTTTTTAGTCCTTCCCCATTTTGTTGGCCCTAAACATGAGCAAAAAAATCTAAGTTATAAATTAATCATCCCCAGGGCACCAGAGAACCAAAGAATGCAAGAAAAGGGAGTCTAATTCCTTATTATAGGGCAGGCTTCTTCAAGACTGAACCTGATTTGGGCTAAGTGTGTGTGGGTCCAGGGAGAGAGTTCCATGAGTGGAGAAGGGAGAGAAGCAAGTGCTCCAGACTTTTGGAAGAGTAGTTGTCAGAGCATATTGTGGCCCCCCAAAAAAAATTGGAGCAGAAGATCCAGAACTGGAAAGGACATTAAAGGTCATCTAGTCAGTGTTACAGAAGAAACTGAGTCCCAGAGAAGCTAAATGGCATATCCAGTATCACAAAGGTAGCAAGCAGCAGAGGTAAGACTGAACTTAGATATTCTGACCTTAAATCTAGCATCATATCATTTTGCCAATTTAGCACATGGTACCTTGATCTTTTGATGATGAATCTCTCTTTACTTTGCTAGGATGGTCTTTGATAGAAGATTTAGAGACTTGGGCTGAATTCCTAAAATAACAGTAACAATAATGATATTGTTATTATTATAGTTATAATAGCTTTTGTGTCTGTGAAGGTCTTAGTTCATCCAATACAAATTATTTGACCTTCCAGTGCCCCCAGAAACTCTAAAACTATAAATTGCAGAAGAATTGTATTGGAAGAGGAAGTTAGGATTCCCTGTCTTCTTCCTCTTCAAAACAAAAACCAATAGCTTATATTTAAAGTTGGTTATCAAGTGCTTGTATATCAGTTCCCTGTTTCATTATAAATGGGGCTCAGTGGCTTGAGGTTTTAATTGTGTGTGCATAGGTGTATATGTTCATAACGTTATGTAACATGCTTATTTTAAATGGAATCATTTTTCAAAATTTGCATTTCTTTGAAATTTGAATAAATCAATATATTCAGTCCAGATAGCTCTCTTTACATAGGTTACTCACAGTGAGGAACGGTGATTAGAAATTACCATAAAAGTTTTCTGATCTAGTAAATTTGTAACCAATTTATCTTGTAGAGTTTTGAAATGTAAATTCTTTGTTTCTTATAAATTCTGATGTTAGTGCCAAATCTTGTGTTTATCAATAATTTGAGTTGGTGACTAAAGGTAACTATTGTAAGTTAGCATTCAAAGACTAGTTATTGTCTATAGGGTTGGATAACTCTAGAGAGTCAATTATTTGGGGATAACCTGCATATACTTTGCACTTGAAAAGGGATTTGTGCAGTGAGAGGAGAAAAGTAATAGAAGCATCCATCTTGTTATGTCCTCATTTCTATCTAAGAGCACTATGGGAATTACCAATTGTGCTCTGTAGGGTCATGCAACCCCATTGATATGGCCTTAGTTTCAAGGCCCACCATCATTCTGAGGCCATGTCTACATGAACAGTGGCTTAATAAACCTTCTGCGAAACATTCTGGGAACTAGTCCAAGGACAAGGTCTGAACAAATCAGTCATCATGGTCTATCTATCTAAGTGACTAGCAGAGACTTTGGAGTATCAATTGCTGTATTGGCTGTACCAGTGCAGAAATTCTATGCTGATCAGTTTGACTAAATGCTATGACAGGAACAGTTAGAATCATGGGATCCAAACATAGCTTTGTTTTGCTCTTGCAAAGCATAAGTTGACCTTCATAGAATCATAATATCTTAGTGTTGGAAGGGGCCATAGAAGACATCTAATCCAATCTCCTACCTAATACAGGAATTCCTTCTACAGAATCTCTGAAAAATGTTCATTTAGCTCATGGGCTTCCTATGACAGAGAACTCCCTTCTTCACGAGGCAACTTGTCCCATTTTTTGACAGATATCATAGTTAGCAAATCTTTCTTTATATTTATGTGAAATTAACCTCTTTGCAACTGCCACCTGTAGCTTCTTCTATCTTTTCCACATTCAATTCAATTCTTAGAAGCATTTTGGTGAGAGAGAAAAAAAGCCAATAAAACAAAAATTGGGAACAAAGTGATTGTCCTTCATTTGGGAAATAGCTAAAGAAATTATGGTAGATGAATGTAATGGAAAACTATTACACAACAAATATGAGGAATTCACAGATAAATGGGAAGATTTGAATGAATCGTTGCAGAGTAAAGAGTTCTTCAAATATTTTAGCCTGAGGTAATTACCTACTTCTTTCACTACTGCTTTTATAGTCAGCAGTAAAGTTTAAGATTCAACTTTTACCTGAGTGTTTCATATGTATTCTTTTGTCTTCCCAACAAGATTGTAAACTGATTGAGGGTGACCTCAATTATTCCCTTTCTGTGTCTCATAGGCAATCTAACTAAAATGTGGCACACAGAACTTAATATGTGGCTTGATCTGGGGATTTCTGGGAATGATCATATCTTATATTTTGGATATTATACCTTTTTAAAATCTAATTATTGTATTAGCTGAAAAAGTCTATTAAATTGATTTCTTGTTGAATGTTCCTCAGATCTTTTTACATGAACTGTTGCCTAGTCAAGCCTTGGCATTTTGTACGTCTGAAGTTTTTTTTTAATGCAAAAGTCAAACTTTATATTTATCTCTGAAATTTTATCTTATTTGATTCAATCTATTATGATGTTTTTGGACCCTGAATCTGTCATTTGAGTGTCCCTTTTAGATTTTTCATTTGTAAATTTGACATTGTGTTCTTATCAATGACTAATTAAAATGTTCATAAGAGCATTTAGAGATTTAGAGGTGGAAGACAATTTAGAAAATATTGAGACCAAACCATAAAGAGGTTAAGTAACTTGCCCATTGTCACATAGCTATTAAATGTCTGATGTTAAATTGCTTAGGATCAAGGACAAATCCCTGGAGTGATCCAGTAAAGCCCTCTTTCCAAGCTGACATTGATCCATTAATGACTGTTCAAGATCACCCATGAATGAGTTATGTCAGCAAATGCCTCTCCTAGATTGAGAGCTGCAAGGAGCCTCAGAAATCACCTAGTCCAACCAGCATTTTACTATTGAGGAAACTGAGGTGTGGAGAGTTTAAGTCTACATGAAATAAATGGGAGGACTGGTATTTGAACATGTCTTCTGATTTCATTTTCAGCACACTTTCTCTGCAGCATCTCTTTTGTACCTCCTTTGATGTAGCTACTCAACAGATCCTTAGACAAAGTTATCTATGTGGTCTCACCAGTTTTTATAAGCTGTGTAACCTCAAGCAAGCCAATTATACTTCTATGTGCCTCAGTTTATTCATATATAGAATTAGAAGGTTATACTTGTTAAACTCTATGGTCCTTCCTCTATCTAAATCTATGCTCTCTCTATAAAATTAGGATAATAATAAGAGCACTTTTTGCCTCCCAGTATTTTCAAACATGTTCTGTGAATCTTAATATCTGATTAAATATGATTTATTCTTGTTAGGAATTTTGAAATGATTTTTAACATATGCATGGGAGCAATCTTGTTTGAGAAGAGCCTTTAAGATTGTGAGACAAAGGACTCTGTGAAATCAACAAATAATAGACACTTCTCAATGACCCACATGATTGTTGAAAATGTGGTATGCTGTAGAAAACTTTGTGAAAGCCTGCCTGTTTCTTTATTATCTCCAGCCTCTTCCCCCATGTTCTGGTTTTGCTCCACTTAACTTTGTTTTCTTTTTTTAAAATAAAAACAACAACAATAACAATAGCTAGTACTTATATAGCACTTTAAGGTTTGCAAAGAACTTTACAAATATTATCTCTTTTTATCCTTACAGTAACCCTAGGAGGTAGGTGCTATTATGATCCCCATTTCAGAGATGAGAAAACAGGCAGACCAAAGTTGTGACTTACTTGCCCAGAGCCACACAGCTAGTAAGTGTCTGAGGTCAGACTTGAGCTCTGTACATTTAACTGCCTCTTTTTTTTCTCATATTCTGGAGGGCAAGTTGTGTTACTGGATCTTTAGTAAAAGGATTGAAATAGAACTCATTTCTAATACAGAGGAATGATGATGATGATGATGACAATAGCAAAGGATCATTTCTATCCTAATAGCAGTGATGAGAAAAAATAGTTAGAATACCTGAACCCCAGTAAAAAGATGAGTAGAATGAAATAATAATAAGTAATAGAGATATAAAGTTATGTGGGAAGGAGATGAGGTACCCATAATTCCTACAGTTCTGTCCGCTATTAGAGTTCTGCTGATGATGCTTGTAGTGAGCCTATAGAGGATGAACTTAGCTCCTCTGCTTTTACTTAAATATAAAAGGTATCTGTGTTATTTGTGTGTGCAATAGTCATTAGAAAATTAACAGAAAAGAATAATTGCAGGATAGTTACTTGTTCCACGCTTGTTCCTATCTGAAGCCCACTGAGCAAGGATCAATACAACTAGAAAAGAATAATGGAAGAGTCAAGCTGCCTTTGGCTTTTTATTGCAGGGCCAGAGTCCTGCAATGAAGTGAGGAGGTGAGGGTTGTAAGGTAGAGAGCAGAATAGGTCCTTTGTTTTTTAGGGATGGGGAGCCTAATAATGTGTTGGTGGTGAGGAGATGAATTGGAGTCTAGGCAAAGTATAGGGTTAGCCCAGAGTGAAGCTGTGGAGATTGCTTTCCCCCTCCTCCATTCCCTCTCTCTTTCATACCACTGGTACTCTAACTTTCCTACTTCCAACACAGAGCCATCCCCATAGAAAGTCGCTGTTGATACTTGCAATCAACTGCCGGCAGCTTTTGCGAGCTAATTGTTTTTTAAAACCTTGTTGAGGAGGTGGTGGTGGTGGCTGTCAAGACTAATTATATATTACAAGAGGGTATCAAATAAGTTAGGGCCATTAGGTGGTGCAGTGGTTAGTGTACTGGACTTGAAGTCAGGAAGACCTGAGTTCAAATCCAGCCTCAGACATTTACTGACTCTAACCCTGGGCACATCACTTAACACTGTTTGCCTCAGTTTCTTCATCTGTTAAATGAACTGGAGAAGGAAATGGCAAACCACTCCAGTATCTTTGGCAAAAAATCCCAAATGGGGTCACAAAGAGTCAGACATGACTAAAACAACTGAACAACAACAACAAATCAAATAAGTTGATGTGGTTTCTCTTTTAGAAGTCTTACGGCCTGAGTTTCTTCTGTAAGACTCCCTGTGTGAAACCAGATGAAATAAAGGAGCGTTACAGTGATTACAAAATGGCTGAGACGCAGGAAGAAACAGAGAGTGGAGGATCTTTGTGCGTTCGTGGCTCCAGTTCTTAGACTGTCGTACACAGGGAAGTCAAACCTATTAATCTTGTTTTATTGCGAAATTCAGTATTGCCACAGTTTGGCAGCTACGAAAGTGATGGATAGGTTTGCCTTTGCTCACTAAATATCTAGGCTGTCTAAGAAACAAAAGACCAGCTGAATAGTATGGAAGACAAAGCAAAGAGGAACATGCTATCCCCTTTTTCTAACTTGCTAGTGAATGCTTGTGGAGAAAGAAGGCACATTCTTGTCTCTGTTTATAAGGTTTTTTAAGCAGAGTGAGTGGAAAGAAGGCTGAATTTGGCATCAGAGGGCCTTGGTCCAAATCCTAAACCTGTCATTTATGACCTGTGTGATTTTGGCAAGTATTTCATCTCTCTGGTCTCAGTTTCCTCACTTGTAAAATGGGGAAGTTGGGCAACATGAGCTCTAAGGTCCTTGCCACCTCTAAGGCACAAGTTTTGGTACAGATTATTTCTTCCCCAGCTTCCAGCATCATACCTGTCACTTGGGGAGTTGGGAGCAGAGATTCTGGCATATTTAAATCACTGATATAACATAATCCCTTCCTATCTATTCATAGAACATAGAATCTAGAAGGAGGCTTAGATAGTCATCTTTCAGGGCTTCTTAAACTTTTTTCCACTCATGACCCCTTTTTGTGTTTTGGTAGTATTCCTTGGTGTGGTGTGGCCCGAGGGCATTCGAAGTGCAAAGTGCACATGCTTTGTGTTCAGAACCAAGGCTGCAGTGAAGTTGCTCGATGCAACACAGACAAGTGCTTTCAGAAACACCTCAGATTCATTACGCATTTGATTTTTAATTAATTGTTGGTCATTGTGCATTCAGAAATGTTTTGCTGTTGCCAAATTTTTCATGACCCCATATGGGGTCATGACTCACAATTTAAGAATTGCTTACACCTCATTTCAGAGACCAAGAAAGTGAAGTCTGATGATGGTAGGAGGCTTGCCTCTGAAATGATTTTGGTAAAGTGATACCTGCTTACACTTTGCTGGTTGGGTTGACTCTTTGTGATCCCATCTGGAGTTTTCTTGGTAAAGATATTGATTGGAAAGGTTTGCCATTTCCTTTTCCAGCTCATTTTACAGATAAGGAAACTGAGGCAAACAGTGTTAAGTGACTTGTCCAGGGTCATATAGCTAGTAAGTGTCTGAGGCTGGATTTGAACTCGGGTTTTCCTTACTCCAGCACTGGTGCTCTATCCACCATGCCGCTAGCTGCCCCCACCTTTTCTTACTTCACCTGATTTTCAGCACGTCTCCTGATTTCACAGATGGCACAACTCTCCTGATGTTCCCTGGATTCGGAGGGTACATTGCTTTTTCTCTTTGGCAGCCTGTCATCCAGGCTCCCTCTGCTTTTGCACTCCTTGTGACATTGGGCTCATTTGTCCTGCTGTGGTGGTGATATGTCACAGAGGAGGTACAGCTGGTACTATTGTATGTAGCAGCAAAGCATGCAGATGAAAGGTGAACAAGGTCTCTATTGTAATCATTCATCCAGACAGATGTTAAGGGGTTTCCTTGCGTCAGTCAGTTGCCAAGTGGAATAACAGAGTGACCGTTTACTCACTGTGGACAGAAGTTAAGAGGGTCACTATCAGACTAGTATGTCTTTTTAGAACAACGGTCTAATTCAATGAGACAAAAGCTTCTCAGATCTGGCATAATGTCTTTGCTCATACAAGAAGATGCCTCTCTTGTCCCATCCCAGTCCTTCGAGCACAATATCCACTAGCCTCTATCTATATAACTTCCCACCCGATCCAAATACAGAGATAGTTGCAGTGGTCTTCATGCAGCAGAATAAGTTAAAATCCCCTTCCAGACTGCCTTTTGTAGCCTTATTCCATATTCTCCCCTTTCAATATTATACATGTAAATACTGAAGGAGCAGTAGTTTTATCAGGGTGGGTAACTGCTAGGCCTTAGTGAACCCTTGACTTTGTCAGTCTTAGAGAGTTGCCTGAGTTACATAGAAGTTGTGACTTGCCTAAGATCATAGATCAAAGTTAAAGGCAGGTTTTGGACCCAGAACTTCCAACTCCAAGACCAGTACTATCTGCTTCACCAGGTTGTTGATCAGTTCAAAGCAAATTTAATTCCTCAGTCTTGCAGACTAATTTTCTGGTCTCCTGCCTCCATGCATTGGCATGGGACATCCTTCATTCCTAGAACATACTCCTTCCACATCTCTGCCTATAGAAACACCTATCTTCTGTCAAGGTCAACCTTAGGTGACCACCTAGTCCATGAAGGCTCCTCTGAACCCCCCATTCTGTAAATGATACTTGTCTTCTTAAGATTTTTTTTTTGAAGACCACTTTGTCCGGCTCTTTTCTTTGCCTCTATTACATTCTATCCCCTATTATATTTGTTAATTTACATTTGTGAGGGGCAGCTTTGCTTTAGATATATGATCCTATATGTAATGGATAGAAGGCTTGCCTCAGAGTTTGAATGACTTGGGTTCTAATCATGCCTCTGACATATACTGGCTACCTCACCCTAGGTAAGTCACTTAACCTCTTAATGACCCAGACGATATTCTAAGGCTTTCAGTGGCAGAACAGATGCTGACCTGCTTTGGCTGAGGGAGTTTCCTCATTGAGAGGGTCTTATGCCAATAAAATCACAAGTCTGGACCAAAAAAGAAGTGGACATACTCTTTTCCACCTTTTACTGACTATGCACTTCAATCTTTATTGAACTGAATAGAGACACACAAAGAAAATTTAAGAAATGTGTACATACTCTCAATGAATTGCAAAGCACTGTTGACTCCATAGGTGGAGGTGGTCCCATTGAGCTTCCTTGGGGTGCAGGTTCTGGAGTGGTGGGTAATTGTGACTTGCCTCAGGGTCACATAGCCAGTAAGGTTTGTACTTATATGCCTGGAAGAAGGAAGACTATCTCTGGAAGCAAATTACCAAGCAACAGTATGTGTACCATATTCCCTACTCCCAGTGGCTGGTGGTGAATGGTTGGGATCAAACCCCTTGAAGTCACAGCTAATCACTTGTACACCCTTGTTCCAGCTGTGGTCTGACTCAATATACTTTGACTTCAATAATGGTGATGGTGAGGAGGCAAAATGGATAGCCAACATGGAAGAAAGCTCCATGCATTCTGAAAGTTCCTTTGAAATGGGATAATTAGAGAGCACAATGGCTAATGAATTTAATGCAGATAATTACAAGTTAATGCACATTGACAGAACAATTTAAACTAGTGATACACATCAATGGCTTCTGATTTAGTTGTTGCCTCCCAGGGAAAGAAACACACACACACACTTACACACACACACACACACACAAACATAGGCCCAGGGAAAGGTGCTCAGCAGTGGTAAGAATGGTTGTTTCTTTGCAATGCAAAGCAGATAGAGATGGATTCTGCAGCTGTATTGCCATTCTATAAATCAATTGGTCCATCTTCATTTTCACCATTACCTTCCAATTTGCTCAACTCATGTTAAAATAAAAGATATTGAAGGAAGAAAGGCATCAATAATACATGAACAAGAAGGCACTCAGGGAAATGAAGAGTCCACAAATTGAAAAAGAAGAATAAATTAGTGCAGCACACACTTAACCCAAGAACCCAGCTAGGGGATACTGCCTTGTTAAAGCAAATAGATTAGCCATAGTCAGGGTATAAAGTGGATAATAATAACAATAATAATAATAATAATAATAATAATAATAATAATAATAACTGACATTTATGTAACAATTTAAAGTTTGTAAAACTCATTATCTACATTATTTCATTTGAACCTTCCAAAAACCCTCTGAGATAGCTACTTAAAGGGATTACATATTATTACTGTTCCCATTTTACAGATGAGAACACTAAGGCTCAGGAGAAGTGAAGTTATTTGCCCATGGTCATACACTTACTAAATGCTAGAAGTTGGTTTTGAACCACATCTAACCATATTGCTTATACATATTAGCACATTGTCTTTTCTGGGCCTTACACTTTGGTAGATGGGTGCATAGGAAATGTCTAAATGACTTAAGAGTTGGGTAATAATATCTGATAACATCTTTATTACTAACTCTGAGGCTGGATCTTTCCACAACATAGTCTTGCTATATTATATGTGTAATGTTTTATGTTGATGGAGGTTTGCTGATGACTCCAAGGAGTCCATTGCCTCCTCTGTTCATAGGTTTAAATAGGAGACCTGTCTTGCTCATTTGGGAGCAGGGATATGTGCCACTTCATTCTGTTTCCTTTTTTGGCCACCTAAGTCTTTTATATTAATCATAAAGCTATCCTAGGGGCAGCTAGGTGGGGAAGTGGATAGAGCACAGGCCCTGAAGTCAGGAGGACCTGAGTTCAAATCTGGCCTCAGACAAAACACTTGACACTTACTAGCTGTGTGACCCTGGGCAAGTCCCTTAACCCCAACTGCCTAAAAATAAAATAAAATTTAAAAAAAGCTATCCTAAAGTAAAAAAAAATTGCCAAAATGTGGTCTAGTGAGTCAATTATGTAAATATAGTTCTAAAGCAACCCGGGGGATAGTTGGATATTTACAACCTTTCTTCAAATGTGAGAAAGCAGATGTGTTTGGTCTATGGAGCATTCCAATTGGCCTTTAGAGAAGGGTGGGAGATGATGGATCCTGAGCTCTCTTGGGACTCAGTGACCTAGCACCAAGGGGAGTTAAGTATCCTACTTTGTGAATATAAACCTATCAAGCCCCTACTGTGTGCCAAGGTTGACATTGTACTAGATACTAGGATGTAAAGACAAAAATGAAACATTCCCTATTCATAAAGAGGACTGCAATCAAAATGTTTTCTTTCTTTTCAGCTGCAAAGAACCATAGCTCAGTGCTGGTGCCAAAATGAATTGAAAACTAGGTTCATCGCTTATTTGTATGGGAAAAATGCTTCTTTTCCCATTGCATTTCAAGTCTGTCTTGAAAAAACTTCTAATGTAAGTATAACTAATTAATGGGGAGGAAAAAATCGACTGTCTTTTGTGCATTTAGAATGTTCTTTATTTTAAGAATACTTCCTAGACTAACATAACTTGTGGATAACTTCAGTGCCTGGTTTACTTTCCAGGCATGACCAGAAATCATGCCAAACCACGGCTGCAAATGCATCTGTAGGGAGATTGACCAGTGACTTCAACCTTGTTATTTTCCATTGTTCCTCAGATACCTCAGCCCAGAACATGAATGCAGGATGGAGCAAATAAAAGGATGGAGTTTTGAACAGCTGGGGCAAGTCAGACACTATAAAAGAAATGACTCATTCCTGACTCACATGTCAGTGGAAGGGAGTCATCACTGATCTTTTCATAAATATCCCAAGAGTCAATAGCTTTCACCCTGTATCAAGAGAGAGGAGAAGGTGAATGGTGTCAGATCTCCAAGAGCACAAGAAGACAGCTCATGCAGATATAGGATAGTGTGTTGGGAAGTTGTAGGGAGAGAGCTCACTCTCTATGAATTCACTTACTGATACCATGGATAATGGAAGTGATTAGCACAGCATGAATAAATTCCCTGTAGCTTTTTTGGTAATAAAAGGTTGAAAGTTGGCATTATCCTCTCTTTTTAAATGAATTTCTGATTATGCTATCTCCTTCTCCATGGTTTAAAATGTATAAAGATACTAAGGGAAGATAAAGTGCCTTGAGAGCTTGTTCATACAATTTAACCTGGAAAATTCAATCTAGCTCAAATTCTAACCACTGATTTTTTTTATACATTAAAAAAAAAACCCCTCACTTCCATTTCTTTCTTAATCTCATATTATTAAAGGAGATATAAAGTACAATTAGCATGCTTCTCAAAGCACATCAGCTTTCTCATCCTTGAAGAAAGGTTGTTGATTAGTTAATTTGAAAACACAGAAAAATAAGTTTGTAGAAAAACTCAAGCAGCCAATGCCCAAGATGAAGATGGAAAGAGCTCTTCCTGGGGAGGGTCACGTTAATCTCTTTGATGCTTATGGCTATACATTAAGTGCCCTCTTCCTTGTAGGGGAAAGAGCAGTAGGGGTGGATGACAGCTAACTTATTGTGTAGTCTCTGGGCAAGTCCCTTAAACTTTCTATGCCTCAGTTTCTTAATCTGTAACATGGGTACCCATTAAAATATCTGCCCTTTGTACATCATGTGCTTGTTATGAGCATCTTTTTGAAAAGGAAATAGTTGTGAATATTTTGAGAAAGTAGAGGGTCCCAAGAGCATGCTTAAGTGAGAACAGAGAGTAATTCAACAACTGAAGTGAGTCACAGGGGGAAGTAGATACACAAGACCTACAGAATCTCCCGTGAAAGGGCAGGTCTGAGCTGAGTGAAGCATTGGCATGAGAGTACTGGGAAACTAGATCTTTTTAAAGAATTTTTTTTTTCTTAAAAATTAAAGAAAACACTCTAGGGAGTGTAAGGACAGGGAAGGGTAGGGAAAATGGAGCAGTCCTGAACTGGGCACAAGTGGGTCAGTGCTCAACAGAGAGAGACAGATGGGAACATAGCAGACTTGAGATAGGAACCCTAGACTTTCAGAGAGCTGGGAGGGGAGTCTGGGAGGTTTTAGGGGGTAGGCCTTAAGGAAAGGAAAGGGCAGGCACAGCAGGGTACCTGCGGCAGTGCAAGGCACAGGAAAGAGATCAAGAGGAGCACATGGAGCTGAGCATAGTAAAGTCAAACAGTTATTGGAGACACAGGCAGCGTTTGCACAGCACAGAGTAGTTTTGCCTGGGAGATGGGAGGAAGCTCCTGGGGATCTGAGCACTGCTGTCTGATGGATTAGCTCATGGAACAGCAGAGTTTCATGGTACAAAGATGGGAGTTGGGTTATAGTGTGCTTCTTATGAATTGGCATCATTCAGGGCATCATTATGCCTTGTGCTCATCTTCTCTATCAAACCTACAAGCCCTGCCCAGCCATTCTTCTTGCAACCCAAAGCCTCTACTGTGAGGAGTTAGGAGAATTTATTGACTTTTTGAATGGACAGCTGAGGCCTTTTGATGGGGTGCTAAAATTTAGAGCATGGCAACACATTGATATTCCTTGATCAGGTAGAAATAACTGAGCTTAGAGTTTAGCTAACAAGAATAAATAGAGCAGGAGGCTACCTATTGCTTTTTCCCTTTTGGCAATAGCACCTTTTGTGACTCTGCCATAGGAGAACAGCCTCACTGTGTCTTGAGGTCCTTTGTCTCTATCCCATAATGACATTTTTCTAAACAAAACAAAACAAAAATTGAGGATGCATTTTTTATGCTGCTTGCCCAGGGGGAGATAAAAGCTAGCTACAGATCTGGACAAGGCCAGAACAGGCCTGTCTGTTTTGCCTTCAGCTAAATGGCCAAACCCTGTAATTCTGGAATCTGTTTCTACGGTTTGTATAACACAGGTATCAGTCCTTTAGAATCACCTGGAAATTGGGGAAACTTGACTGATATTGGTCATTCTCTGACTGTTAGTTAGTAGGTTCCCCATCTGGACTCCAGACTTTTTTTCTCTACTATAGGTGAGGGTAGTAGTGCCTTAAATGTATCTCAAGCAGGAGTCTCAGGAATTTGTTTTGCCTGTAAACCTGCTTTTCATCTCAGACCACAAATCCACTGTAACTCGACTAAATCCAAACTGTGCCTTTATTCCCACCCCTCTTCCAGCTCCTAAGACTGTGGACAGGGACCAGCAGGATACTAGGCAGATGACCTATCATTAGCATCATCTCCCCTCCCAGTTCCCTGGATATCTAGGGTTCCTATCCCAGTTCTGTTGTGTTCCCACATATCTCTCTGTTGAACACTACCTGACTGTTGAACACTGCCCAGTTCAGGACTGCTCCATTTTCTTTACTCTGCCCTGCTTTTGCATTCCCTGGAGTAAATCTCTAGTTTCTTGGCACTCTCACCCTTAGTAAACATGACGAATGCACTCAGGGTCATTCACAAAGCTCAGCCTGGAACTTAGCACAGGGAAATGAAGGACAGGTCCCCAAACCATCATGGGGGTGAGTTACTACAGATATTTAGTCCTATCATTCCTCATTCTCTGTATGTACTAAGAATGAAACAGTCTGAAAATATTCCTAAGGGTGTTAGGGTGGGTTAGGGAGTGGCAAAGTGTCAACAATTGGCAAAAGGTTTTGCCCCACTTATTGTTTCTTAAAAGAGAGGTGACGTGGGGGTAGTGATAAGAGCACTGGTCTTTGAATTAGAAATGATGGCTTTGGGTATAATCTCTTTGATCCTCAGAATCTTTATTCATAAAATAAGGATGATTATATACTCCATTGCTACCTAAAAGGAGGTATTATGAGGAGAGTGCTTTGTAAATTCTGAAGTGATAAGTAGACCACTATTATAGCCTACCTTTAATTATGTTATTAGCACCATCATCACCCGATCACAAATTTAGAGCTAGAAGGCGCTTTAGAGGGCGTTTAGCCCAACTCCCTCATTTAATAGTTAAGGAAACATAGGCTCGGGGAGGATAAGCTATTCGCCCAAAGTCACATAAGCAGCGAGCATTAGAGATGGGATTGGAATTTTTCCGTTGTTCCAAAAGGATCATAAGGATCATAAAATTTAGAGCTGGAAAGAATCTTAGAGGCATATATGTATATATCTCATATACCATATACATATATATATATACATATATATGTGTGTGTGTATATATACACATAATATGCAATATATAGTCCAACCTTTGTATTTCACAGATGAGGAAACTGAGGTCTAGGAGTTATATGACTTGTCCAGGTTCATACAGCTATTGAGGAAATATGGTAGCTTTGAACTCAGGTCTTCCTGGCTTCAAGTCTGATGTTCTGTCCACTCTTTACCATGCCCCTAGATCACTGGCATTATATCCTTGTTATCAATCAATCATTAAACATTTATTAATCACCTACTACGTGCCAGTCATGGTGCTAAGCACTGTGGATACAAAATGAGGCAAAAGACAGTCATTGTCTTGTCAAGGAGCTTACAGTCTAATGGGGAAAACATCATGCAAACACATGTATACAAAGCAAGCTCCATATAGGATAAAACTGTGTTCAAACATAAGGACCTGTTACTTGCTCTTTGAAGCTTTTGTTCATCAACTTCTCCGTTTCGGGGACAGTAGTTTACCCGTGGTACAAAGGGTTCAAATTTTCCCAACATTAAGAAAGCATTGGCCTAATGGCTGATAGCCCAGCAAATGGTGATTTTCCCCAAGACTTGTGGAAGATTTTTGTGAGAAAAGTAACTGAGACATTTCCTGCAAAACTGACTAGCTCCTAAAAGCACCCACTGAACAACAAGATCTTAGAAAGGGAGCCTAACCTCTCAGGTACACCAATAGTCTCATTTACTTCCAACCCATCATGCTTCATTGGATTATTGCCCCTTAGTCTCAGAAATTGGAGTTTTTAGTTACCACCCACTCTTTTAAATCCCCATCAGGGTTCTAATTTTCTTTCAGAGTTAGAAAAAAGATGGTGGGGGATGGTAAGGAGAAGCTCTATCCTTATACATTGATCCTCTAAACTTATCCTACTAATCCTTGAAACACTTGAACAGCTGCAGGAAGCCTGGCTATACATAACATCTGATTGGATAAACAGTTCAGTATAATGGCAAGAGCACAATATTTGGAGTCAGAAAAACATGGTTCCAATTATAGCTTTGTCACTCATTCTCCGGGGGATTTTATGCAAGTTACCTCTCATCACTGGATCTCAGTAGTCCTTATCTATAGAACGAAGGATTGCATGATCTTGCACAATCTCTAATGTCCCTTCTAATTCTTAGTCCATTGGGTTGATAGGAGCAGAGCATCTTGGTATAATAGCATTGTGATATAATAGGCAAAATTCTGGACTTGGAGTCAAGAAGACTCTGAAACTTACTAGTCACTTAACCTCTGTCTCCCTGAAATTCTAAGTGTGTTGGAAAATGGCAGGTCTTTGCCATTGGCATATTGAACCTGAGTTCAAATCCTTCCTCAGGCACTTACTAGCTGGGTTACCTGAGAAAGGTCACTTAACCTCTCTAGGCTTCAGTTTCCTTCTCTGTAACAGGGGATAATAATAATAGTAACAATAACAATAATGATGTTAATAATAGTATCTACCTTCTAAGGTGTTGTGAGGACCAAATGAAATGACAGACAGATAGATAGATAGATAGATAGACAGACAGATAGATAACTATCATTTTGCAAAATGCTGGGTCTCTTTGGCCCAGGAAACTATGCCTCAGTTCCCTCTGTGAAATAATAGGATGGACTATATGACCTCTAAGATTCCGTCCAGCTCCAAAATCTATGATCCTATGGGCCTGTGGAACAATGGAAAGAATACCTGTGCTGGAGTCAGAGGACTTGGGTTCCAAAATCCTATGTAAATGCTAGCTATAATAATAAGTTTAATAATAGTTGAGGTTCTAATAATAAAATATTAACCAATTATTTATTATATTATTGTGGTTATTAATAACAACTTTAATAATAAATGAGTTCTAATAAGCTATTATTAAATTATTTATTATATTATAATGATTGTTAATGATAATAATAATAGCAATGATAATAATAAGTGTTGCTGTTGCTAGAACTTTGGTATGGATTTGAGTATGGGATACTGTACTTAGTAAAAACTATTTTTGAGTACCTAGTTATGGTGTTCAGTTTGGACAATGGTTCCACCACACGGAAACATTTTGTTAGTCATATTTTGTAAAATTTATAATGTATCTGAGTCTTAAAAAGTCCCTACTTTTCAACAGGTTTGGAGTTTCATGAGCTCAGTCTTTGGCTTCTTCATCCTAGGAGTTCTGTGAGTTGGACAAAATGGGGACATCCTCAGGGTCTCTACTTTTTGGTTTGTTTCCCCTGTCTTATGGGAAATGGAGACTAGGGCCCTGAAGGAAATAAAAGTGTCTGTAGAGATTCTTAAGGGGAATTTTGGTTACTTCCAAAAGGTTTCAGAGGTTGATGGCATCGGTTTTTTGATTTAGTATATTTTACTTCAAAACCTATACACTTAGCTTTTCTCTTCCTTGATACAGGTGTATCCTTAACATTACTCTTACACTTATCAGGAAGAATCAAGGTTGTTCTTTGGCTCTGAAATAGAATGCAAAGTAAAGAAAAAAGAAGGGAGGGAGATAGTTGGGTTTTTTTTTAAAGTAACTGCTTAAAAGTTAGAAGAGAAAAAGCAAAGAAGAAGATTAAAGAATATGTGTATATGTCTGAGAAATGGATTGCCTGAGAGGAAATGAGCCAAACTATGAAAAATAGAGGAAAAGGAAGAACATGGTATATATATGCTTCCCATTGAGAGGGAAGAAAAGAACTGATGGAGAGGGGAGTGATCAGAAGAGGAATTGCTACCAAAAGTCAGATAGAGAGTTTATGGCTCTGAGCTGTCATCAAAGAAGTTTGGATGTGCGTCCCTGGATGTAAAAAATAAAACCAAACCAAAACAACAACAACAACAACAACAACAACAACAACAACAACCCTTTTGGTAGCACAGGATAGCTTTAGCTCAGGCCAGTTCAGTGGTTCAAGGTCAGGAATGGATTGTAATATAATAGGAAAAAATTTAAAAAATATTTCTTATAGTCATCACTACTTAAATGAGACCTTTCCATCTGACATGTAGCTGAAACCTTCCATGTGTGTTGTCTGCCCCATTAGAATGTGAGCTCCTTGAGAGCAGGGAGCTACTATTGTTTCTGGTCAGAAATATCTATTATGCTTTAAGAAAAACATTTTGACAGCTGAATGGAAGATGGGCTGGAGTGTAGAGAAACTTGAGGCAGGAAGACCTATTAAAAGGCAATGGATATGAGACTTCTATGTAGGGTACAAGTCTCTATCATCTCTTATTCATAATTCCTGATCCATATTTTCCAGTATAATTTTCACTGGCCTTATCTAGTCCCCTTTTTGAATTGGAGTGGCTCAAGGTATTTATTCATTTAATTTGGAGATTCTTAAGTTCTTCATAGAATTTCTGTACTTCTTTATCCTCTGGAACAGATTTTTGGCTCATAGGCTACAATTATTCTCATGGCATTAATTTTGAAAATACTGAGTACAATTATTGTATCAAGAGATGACCAAATTTCCACAAAATGGCGTTTTGTATTACCTTTGGAAGCATGATAGAGATAACTCCAACAACTTTTAAAATTTCCCTTTCCAAGGAGCCACCTTTTCATTTAGCAGCAGCTTCCTTCTATCTTCTAATTTTTTCTATGGTGAGATGATTTCATCCCTCCAGTAGCGTGTCATCTTGTTGGTGATTGAATAAGGATTTCATTTTCAGATATCTCAGAAGTTCATAGATATTTAAGAAATATATGATTGGGGGCACTTTCTTCTCTCTTGTTCACCACTCTGCCATCCATCATCACAGCACATAGGTCAGGGACCCACATGGGACCAAGAGAAATTTTGTAATTTTCTATTCTAATGGATCCCCATGGACAAAGGATCCTTCATCAACTGGTCACCCTACTGCTGGTGAGCTTCTATGCTCACGCTGATCCTCAGAAGGCAGACACTCTGTTGCTAGAAATAAACATGAAGCTTTTTCAGTGTGGTATAGTCTACTAGAACTTGTGTTTCACTAGCATGGCCTTCAGGTACCCAGGGTCACTTCCACACTATAATAAGTCATCATAGTAGGAGTTGGCAGGGCAAATATGACCTAAGTATGAAAGATTATATCCTAAAAAATAGAGAACAGGAGGTACTTTTCAAATATATAGTTGGGGGAAGGGAATTCATAACCAAATAAGGTATAGAAGAAATCATAAAAGATAATAGACAATTTTAGTTACATAAAATTTGAAAAGCTTTTGTATGAATCAAATCAGCAAAGCCAACTCCAATGGCTTTTATTTTCCTCTCAAAGGGGAACCTATGAGCAAAAAAAAATGCATCACAAATTTTGGAGAAAACACTAACATCCAAGATATATAGGAAACTGACAGAAATATATAAGACCAAAGACTATTCTTCTAGTGGAGAAATAGTCATGGTATTTAAACAAAGACTTTCCAGAATAAGAAAGGAAAATGATCAACAACTATATGAAAAAAAAATCTTTCTACCTCCTCCAACATTGACCATTTCTTTTTGTCAAAGTTGATTAAAAATTAAAATATTATTTATTAGAGCAGTTATTGAAAGACAGACACACTATTTTTTGGAACTCAACATTAACTCAACTATTCTCCAGTTTTGAACTATATGAGAATAGTCACTAAACCCTTCATAAAATTTGATCCAGCGGTCTCATTGAGCTTATATTCCAAATTGAGCAAAACAGAAAGGACTCATATATACCAATACATCCAAAGTTGACGTTCTCTAGTTTCAAGAAAACTGAAAACAAAGTGTGTGTGTGTATATATATATGTATATATATACACACACACACATATACATACACACACATATACATACACACATACATATACATATACACACACACAATTGGGGTTAAGTGACTTGCCCACAGTCACACAGCTAATAAGTATGTGAGGCCAGATTTGAACTCAGGTCCTCCTGACTCCAGGGCTGATGCTCTAGCCACTGCACCACCTCACTGCCATAAGGAGCCACATATTTTTTAACAACTGTGTTACTAGCCAAAAAAATTGGAAACTACGTCCTGCTGAGAAAGGACTAAATAAATTGTGATGCCACAAATGTAATAGAACATTGTATCATAAGAAATGATGAAGCAGACAGTTTAAGAGGAAACTGAGAAATACCTCTATGAACTGATACAGAGTGAAGTGAGCAGAACTAGGAGAGCAATTTATAGAATGATAGAATCATTATAGAGAAAGACAGCTTTGAAAGACGTTTGAACTCTGATTAATGCAATGAAAAGCTATGAGTCCAAAGGAATGAAGATGAATCATGTTACTCACCTCCTGACAGAGAGGTGATAAACTAAAAATGCAGAGAGACATATATTTTTTAACATGGCTAAAGTGGGAGTTTGTTTTTCCACACAATGCAGCCATGTAATAATGACTTTATTTACTTATTGTGTTCTCTGTGTGTGTGTGTGTGTGTGTGCTTAGCAGGAGGAAGATTAATTTTAGAATACTTGTTAACTGAAGAAATAAAAATAAAAATTAATATGCTACTCCCCTTCCCCCCAAAAGAAAAGAAACAAAATGGGTACCCATCAATTGGGGAATAGCTAAGCAAATGGTGCTTTATGAATGTAATTGAATGTAAGTGCAATTTCAAAAATTGATGAATATTATGAATTCAAAGAAATGTGGGGAAAGCTATATGAAATTATATAGAACAAAAATAGAACCAAGATAACAATATACATATATGTGACTATAATAATTTAAATTAAACAAAACTAAAAGGGAGCTGAATTCATCTAAATTACAATAAACAATAATTACAATAAACAATGATATTATCAGAAGATATAACAGAAAACTTTCCTCTCAGAAGAGAGGCAGGAGGCTATAGGTGCAAAATGTAACATGCATTTTCATACTTAGGCACTTTTTGGGTGAGTTATGGTTGTCTACTGCTGTTGTAAGGGTTTAAAGGAGGAGGAAGTATGTTAGGAAATGAATGTGATATAAGAAAAAAAGGTATCTTTTTTTAAAGATATCTTTTAAAGAAAAACAAAACAAAACAAAACAATACAATAGGTTATATTTTTCCTGGAATGGCCACCAAGGGGCCAGAGTGGTTTAGTTGCTGTCTGGAACAAGCTGGTGATTAGTGAAGTAGGGAAAGCTTCACTACAGTGGAAGGAATGGGTTTTATATGTATAAAATGTCTATAATTCTAGTGTTTGTAACTTTGGCAGTGCCTGTATAGAATTGTAGACTGTTAAAGGCAGAAGGAGCCCTGGAAACTATTTAGATTAACTCTCCAAATTTTACCCACGAGGAAAATAAGGTTTAGAGAGGAGAGGGATGCAATCTTTTTTAAAAAAATAAACTTTTATTGATATCTTTTGTTTTTATAACACCTACATTTCCCAATATATCCTTCCCCCTCCCACTCTCAGACAGCCATTCCTTAAAACAAAGAATAAAAAAAAAGAGGGGAAAAGAGTTCAGCAATATTCACTACCACATAGAAAAAGTCTGATGCTAAATTGCCCTGCACACCCACAGTCCTCCATCTCAGCAAAGATGGTGGAGAGATGAGAAAGGCAATTTTTTAAAGCAAAGCCTAAATAATGGGACAACTGTAGGAAAGGTCATCCCCTCCCTCCTCTGTGATCTTCAAAATGAGAGTCACATCTTGGAATTGTTGTTTGTCTTTCATTTTCTAAGAGGACCAATGACATCATAGGGGTGATGTCTTGATTTACTTGTGAGTTGGATTTAAGTGAGGTAGAATTGTACAAAGTTGTAAGCCTCACTCTTTCTTCCTGAGTCACTGAAGTCTAGTGTCAGGACAAAAGTCAAAACGAACGGTGATGGTCCAGCATTCAATGACGTCTTTGACGTCTGACCAATCTTTAAGTGCTCCACAGTGCCTGCTTCAGTCACTTCCACATCATGGAATAAAGAGGCAAGGAAAGATGTGTTATGATTGATGATGCGGGGTACAGAAATAGCTGAGAAAACTCAGGGGAGGTTGGGGAAATTCTGAAAATTAAATGGAGAAAGGGGGAAAGGGAATCAAAAGGTTCAATGTTTTAGGTTTAATTAGAAAAACTGATTAGTAAAGGGATAAGCAGGTTATGTAAAAATGAGTTTTCAGGTATTTGTGTCTCTCCACTGAAGAGGGTAAGCCGTTTGGTATTCAAGGACACCCGATTGCTGTTTTATATGAAAATGATATTTCTATAAGATGAACTTGACCACATCCCTCTTTGTGGTAGTTTATAAGCTATAAGAGAAGCAGCCTCTTTGACTTCAAGGCCTCCAAAATCTCACTGTGCCCAGGGAACTTCATGTTAATTGGTCTCCATAAAAGTTAATGAATGGGGATTTTCAGCAGCTATTCTGTGCTGAGGCAATTAAACATAATATTGGGGTGTGATGCTCCTCTGGAGTCCCTGCTAGACAAGCAGCTGGAAGCAGATGTACTTGAAAGCTTCCTTTGCTCCACCCTGGAGTGGTTCCAATCAGCACAGGGGCCATTCACCTGTAAAGAAGGTGATCATTTCTCCCAGAACATTCACACAAAGGCTATTGTACTGATGCATCAAAGACTCCAATTATCCACCTAAGATCGCATTCAAACTTACAAAGTTGGGATAAGAGAGCACCCTAAGTCACCAATCCACACTTTTTGTTTAGAGGGGAAGGTCAGGAGAAACTAGAAGGCTGGATTTTTATCTTGGCTCTGCTGTTGAGTTGTTTTGTGATATTGGCATAATTCTCCATACTCTTCTCATTTGTCATCAAATAGGGATGGAAATAGTCTTTGTTCTTCCTTTATCCTTTTTTTAAATATAAATTTATTTATTTTTAGTTTTCAATATTTACTTCCACAAGATTTTGAGTTCCAAATTTTCATCCCATCTCACCCCTCCCCCCACCCCAAGATGGCATGCATTCTGAATATCCCTTCCCCTAGTCTGTCCTCTCTTCTATCTCTCCCCTCCTTCTCTTATCCCCTTCCCCTTCTATTTTCCTGTAGGGCAGGATAGACTTCTGTACCCCATTTCCTGTATTTCTTATTTCCCAGTAGCATGTGAAAAATTTTTCTTAAACATATGTTTTTAAAACTTTAGGTTTCAAATTTTCTCCTTTCCTCCCTCCCCACCCACCCTCATTGAAAAGGCAAGCAACTCAATATAGTTATACATGTGCAGTTATGCAAAACACTTCCATAGTAGACATGTTGTGAAAAACTAACTCTATTTCCCTTAATCCTATCCTGCCCTCCCATTTATTCTATTCTTTCTTTTGACCCTGTCCCTCCTCAGAAGTATTTGCTTCTGATTACCCCCTTTCCCAATCTGCCCTCCTCTCTATCATCCCCCTGCTCTCTTGTCCCCTTTCTCCCCCTATTTTCCTGTAGGGTAAGACAGATTTTCATACCCAATTGAATGTGTATGTTATTCCCTCCTTAAGCCAAATCCTATGAGAATAAGATTCACTCATTCCCTCTCACCTTCCCTGTTTCCCCTCCACTGTAAGAGACTTTTCTTTCTGTTTTTTTTGTGAGATAATTTACCCCATTCTACCTCTCCCTTTCTTCTTCTTTGAGTATAATCCTAGCTCATCCCTTAATTTTATTCTCCAGATATGACCCCTTAATCTTCAACTCACCCTGTGCCCTCTATCTATCTATCTATCTATCTATCTATCTATCTATCTATCCACACATATAATTTTTTTCCTCCAACTACCCTAATACTGACAAAGGTCTCATGAGTTATAAATATCATCTTTCCAGGATCATAAACAGTTCAACCTTAATAAGTCTCTTATGATTTCTCTTTCCTGTTTACCTCTTCATATTCCACTTGAGTCTGTATTTGAAAGTCAAATTTTCTATTCAGCTCTGGTCTTTTCATCAAGAATGCTTGAAAGTCCTCTATTTCACTGAATGACCATTTTTTCCCCTGAAGGATTATACTCAGTTTTGCTGGGTAGGTGGTTCTTGGTTGTAATGCTATCTCCTTTGCCCTCCTGAATATTATATTCCATGCCCTGCAGTCCTTTAATGTAGAAGCTGCTAAATCTTGTGTTATCCTGATTGTGTTTCCACAGTACTTGAATTGTTTTTCTGGCAGCTTGTAAATTTTCTCCTTGACCTGGGAACTCTGGAATTTGGCTACAATATTCCTAGGAGTTTTCCTTTGGGGATCTCTTTCAGGAGGAGATCAGTGGATTCTTTCAATTTCTATTTTGCCCTCTGGTTCTAATTATCAGGGCAGTTTTCCTTGATAATTTCTTGAAAGATGATGTCTAGGCTCTTTTTTGATCATGGCTTTCAGATAGTCCAATAATTTTTAAATTTCTCTCCTGGATCTATTTTCCAGGTCAGTTGTTTTTCCAATGAGATATTTCACATTGTTTTCTAATTTTTCATTCTTTTGGATTTGTTTTACAGTGTTCTCATAAAGTCACTAGCTTCCAATTGCTCTATTCTAATTTTTAAGGAAGTATTTTCTTCAGTAATCTTTTGGACTTCCTTTCCCATTTGGCCAATTTTTTTTTAGGGCATTTTCTCCTCATTGGTTTTTTTGGACGTCTTTTGCCATTTGGGTTAGGCTATTTTTTAAGGTGTTATTTTCTTCAGTATTCTTTTGGGTCTCCTTTAGCAAGCTGTTGACTTGTTTTTCATGACTTTCTTGCATCACTCTCATTTCTCGTCCCAGTTTTTCCTCTACTCCTCCTCTTACTTGCTTCTTAAAATCCCTTTTTAGCTCTTCCAAATCCTGGGACTGATTCATATTTTTCTTGGAGGCTTTGGATGTAGGAGCTTTGACTTTGTTGTCTTCTGGTTGTATATTTTGATCTTCTTTGTCACCAAAGTAAGACAATATAGTCTGACTCTTTTTTGCGCTGCTTGCTCATGATCCCAGCCAATTACTTGAGTTTTAAACTCTTGTTAAGGTAAGAGTCTGCTTCCAGTGTGAAGAATGTACTGTCCCAAGCTTCAGGGGTTTGTACAGCTGTTTTCAGAGATACTTCTAGGGACCTGTAAATTTTCAGTTCTTCCAAAATGGTATGATAAGGGGCAAGGTGTTTACTCCTTTCCTGGCCTGTGCTCTGGTCTATTAGTGACCACAAGCATGCCTTTCTGTCCTGTAACTGTGAGGAGGGTTTCTTCTGTACAGCCACTACAAGCTCCACCAAGCTAGCGCTCCTCCTCACCCCAGGACAGCTGCCCAGATATGTGACCCAGATCCAAGCATGGGGCAAAGGAAGAGATTCCTGCCTCAGAATTGGCAAAGAGATCCCTGCAATCCCTCTCTGATCAGCCACTGGATTCCCCTTCAGTCTGTGGGCCAGAAGCTCAGGAGGCAGCTGCACCCCTCCAGGGCCACACTCTTGGGGAACTGGATCTGAGACCCCTCATTCCTCTCTCAGCACTGCAGAAACAGACTTTTCCCACTGACCTTCTAAGTTGTCTTTGGCATTAGTGGATTGAGGAGTCTGGCAACCACCACAGCTGTCCCTGATTCAGTCCTCTGAGACCTGCTCCACGTTTGCTGTGGCCTGCGTGCCCATGCTGAACTGTGCAAATCTACCAGCCCAGCGTGATATACCTTTCAGATCAATCATCCAGGTTGTCTTGGGCTGGAAATTTGTTTTGCTCTTCTTTTTGTGGGTTCTGCTTTTTAGAATTTGTGTAGAGCCATTTTTATAGGTATTTGGAGGAGTTTGGGGGAGAGCTTAAGCAAGTTACTACTTTCACTCTGCAATCTTGGCTCTGCCCTCTGATCTTTTCTTCCCTTATCCTATTTATTCTTTTCCCTTTTCTTCAAACCAGGTTTATGGGGAAACAATAAATGTCTCTGGAGAAAGACTTGCTGTTGGGAGGCTAAAATAAATATTTACAGAAAGAATAAACTGCATGGATTGGCCGTCCATCCAGTCTTCAGATTCTAGATATAGACCAGAAGCAGCAGCCTCTTCCATCATAAAAGACTCATGTGACCTGGATGTTTTAGACATTCTTCCCAATTGATCTTGCAATTGATCATACAAGTGACCACCCAAGTAATATTTCTACTACATACCTCTACTAATAGGTCTTCAGTGGATCTCCATCTCCCACTAAAAAGGTACAAACTCCTTAGATTAGTATTCAAGGCTTTGTGTAATCTAGGATTCCTTAGTCTGTCCGTCACTCTTCATATCATTTGATGCTTCTATTTAAACTATTTGCTATTTGAGTCATGTCAGAATGTGAACCTAGGTATTCCTGACACCCAGGCTGGCCCTCTGTTCATTATGCACTAAACTAGGCTGCCTCTTTTTTCAGTTTAGTAAACATTTGTTAATTGCCTATTCTGGGGGGTGGAATACTGATAGATTTGGGGGATATAAAAGCAAAAAACCAACACAAAATGAAACTGTAGCCCCTACTCTCAAAGTCTCTGCTTATAATTTAGTAAAGGGATAAATAAAGAATACAAATCACCATCTTACAAATTGGAATTTATTAATTTCATAGGAAAAATCAAACAGAAAAGGATGAAGGGTTTGAGAAAGGGGAAATTGCTTTTAATTAGGAGGAAGGTGTCATGGATGAGGTGGCACCTAAGTGACGCCTTGAAGGGAGCCAGGAGCAGAGATAGTAAGAGCTTGCCTGGATATAGAGCTTGAAGGTTGGCAAAGCACTTTTCTTACTAGGTATCATTCCCATTTGTAGAAAGAAAAAACAAACCAGGTTTCGAGTGGCTAAGTAACTTGGCCAGGGTCATTTAGCTAGTATGTGTTAGGGCTATTTGAACCTAGGTTTTTATCTGGAAACAAAACCCTCAGAAATGGAAGCTACAGAATTCTTCTTCATTTTAGGACCCTCAGTCTGCTCTTATGATAAGAACACTTGTCTTTTGGTCAAATAAGGAACCTTTCTCTCTCAGGAGAACCTGAGGCAGAAGCCTCCTTCACATTCAAATTCTAATGTGAACTTTGGGGTCTATTTTCACTTTAAAAAACTTCTTTTTCTGAACTATGTCCAAATTGTGGCTAGCAAATTCCTATCTGCTGCTCTTTTAATCTTTATGATTCAGAACTCTCCTTTGCTTTGGAAAAACTCCCACTCTTCCTTATCCATAGACATACTGAAGGTGTCCTCCAAGGTTTGGGACTTGGATCCTCTTCTTTCTGAATATCTCCTTTTGTGATGTTATTTGCTCCTATTAATTAAAATATCATTTCTATGCAGATGACCTCTAAATTTATATCCCTAGCCAGGAGTACACTGTCAACTCCTATCAGCTTTGGGAAAACAGACTGTTACATTTGCAATATAAAAATTTATGCCTTGGAAATTGGCAAACCTACAGTTCATTGTCTAGAGTTGAGAAACTGATGGAAAATATTAATAATGCAGATCATACTAGAAAGTATGTTGTCAATTTTTGAGAGTCAGTTGTTAAACATTTAACAGCACTCCTCTGCCCCCAGTGCCAAATCTCACTCAGGAACTCCTATCTTATGTCCATAAAATTCTGCTTCACTGACTGGAATCAGAAGACCTGAGTTCACATCCCAACTCTCATGCTCACTCTGTGTGAGAACTTGAGTTTAATCTCCCTGGAGCTCAATTTCCTCATCTGACAAAAGAAGTCGTGGAATAAATTGAGGTCCCTTCTAGCTACAGAGCTATGAGTCTATGATCTTTGCTTGAATGTTCCAGTGACATCTCAAGCCCAGTACATCCAAAATGGAACCATCTTTTACCAGAAACATACTCCACCACAAACTTCTCTATTTCTATTGAGGGCACCAATATTTTTCCTTTTATTTTTCTTTTTAGGACCTAACTGGTCATTAAGGACCTAGAAAAACCAGATACATTCAAGTGTTGGGGAAAGGAAATCACTTTACAAGGGATTGAAATGAGTATTGAAATGTTTTTTTTTTATTCCATCAAAATCCAGCTCAGATATCACCTCGTCTGTGAAGCCTTCCTTGATCCCTCTAGGTACAAGCAATTTCCCTATCCTTGAATCTCTCCTACCTCTCTGTCAGAATGTTTCTTATTATATTCCAACCAATATCATTGTTATTTCTATGTATCTTAGGTGAGGGAAGGAGCTATATCTAATTTCATCTTCGTATCCTCAGAACCTCCCTCATTGCATAGTGATAAGTGGTTTATAGGTATTTGCTGAATTAATATTTGCCAGTTTGAAAATAAAAGATTAGAGTCCAGGGGTATGGAACCTGCAGCCTTGAGGCCATATGTGGCCCTCTAGAGCTTCAAGTGTGGCCCTTTGACTGAATCCAAACTTCACAGATGTCCTTTTATTAAGGGGACTTATTCTGTGAAGTTTGGATTCAGCCAAAGGGCCACACTTGAGGACTTAGAGGGCCACATGTGGCCTTGAGGCCATTGGTTCCCCACCCCTGGATTAGGCCAAATGAACTTTTATCTAATAATTTTATGTTTATCACACAAATTAATTGTTTCACAATGAGACAAAATGGTGTAGTGAGTAAGGTGTTAGAATGAAAATAGAAAGATGCATTTCGCATCTTGCTTCTGACATGTACTAGCTATGTCATCCTGGGCAAATCACTGAACCTTTCTGAGCCTTAGGCCACTCACTCTTTCTTTTTCTTTCTCTTTTTTTGGGGGGTGGTTGTAATCTTTATCACAATTTTGAATATATCATCTTCCTCCTCTAACCCATCCCTCTTCCAAATTTCTCTATTACTGTCAATCACTCTTGAATATTTATTTACTTAGGTATAGATGATTATTAACGGACATTGATGTGTTATTTATGAAATCACAGATCCTTGAAAAACTGATGGATTGATTATACATACACAGACATATGCACCACTACCACCTCATATATAATTAGTGTTCAACAGAATTTGAAACATCCATTAATTCAATGACTACATGATGGCCAACTGAGGTAGACTGGAGGAACTCTGGACCAAGATGAAGAAGACAATGCTTTCTCCATCCAGCTCTAATACTTGTTAGTTGTGTGACTCTGGATAAGTCATGCCTTCTCTCTGAGTTTTCATTTTCCTCATCTGTGAAATAAAGGGATTGATCTAGAGACCACTGAGACCCTTTCCAGCCCTAGTATTTTATGATTGTAACTTTTGAGCTTTCCTGTGTTTCAATTTGAGACAGGCCCGGTTTGTCATTCCTAAAGGAATTATGCACTTTTGGCAACAAGAACATGTAGCTCTGAATTTTCTTCTTTTCATTAGTCTAATAAGGGATGTTTTTTATGGGAACTTAAATGATCCCATTTCTAATTACAGTGGTGTAGTCCCTGCTGCTCTGGTTAATGTGGTCTCAACATAAACATTATGGCTTCTAGTGCTAGAAGTAGCAACAAGCTGCAAACCTGACTCCAGGCTGAAATCTCCCATATGCATCTATGCTTTTTAATAGTTGTAAGGGGATTGAATCCCTGAATCCTGTTGGATGTAAGTGGGTGACATGTATCTTAATAGGCATTCAACTTGGAAAATTCAGCATAGGAAACCTAGAACTTTGTAAATTTACTGTAATGGTTCATCTGAATCTAAAGAAGAGATACAAAACTCATAGTATTAGGTAATTTACCTAAAAGTTATAATTTATTGATGTTAAAACAAAGGATACAGTAAGTACATGCACCAGGATGTGATATAGCAACCAGGGGGCCTTTTTATCCTAATCTGGAACATGCCACAATGGTTCCTCCAGGAGATGGTCATGTCTTCCATGGCTCTGCAGACTAACTTGAATGTTTCTATGACATTAGGTATCACACAGAAGCAAGTATGGAGTATGTGCCAAAAGTGACAACATACCAGTCCATGCTCTATGCATACCTTTGTGCTGACACTGCTTTATATTTGGGAATAAACAAAGGAAGCTGACGCTATTTTTAATGGACAATCAACAGGCATTTTAAATTACCTGATCATGAGTGAGTTAAATAAGGATTTACCTGGTGTTGCTACAATTCCTTTAATAAACCATGATTTACTTTTGGAATTGTCATTTATTCTATCACCTGACACATAGTAGGTACTTAATAAAGGTTGATTACTTTCCCCCTTCCCTTCCACCATTTTCTTCCTCCATCTCTCCTTGAGGCAAGAGGTCTTATCTAAAGAGATGTTTCACTTAGACAAAAATGGTGGTGGTGGGGGGGATGCTTCTAAGTATATCTGCTTCTGAGGAGAAAAAATAAGAAATGTATTTGATTTTGTTATAGGGAAAGAAATTGTTTAATACCTTGACTAGGAATGGTGTTAAGTCTACTGGGAAACAAAGAGATCAGAAACCTGAAATGGAATGGGATACATGTTAATCCATTTAAGATTAGACATGACTCAAGGATAAAAAAAACCATTAGATCAACTCTGAATGGAATATCAAAAGGCAATTTGGGATGACTCTCATTAATGAGCTAAGCAAATTTCTATGATGCCCAATCACCTAAGTGGGAGGCAGAGAGATATAATGGAAGAGATATTGCACCTGGAGTTAGAAGACCTGTGTACGAAGCCTATCTCTAATGCATAATACCCCGGGTGACCTTAAGCAAGTGATTCCATTTCTTTGGGCCTCAGTTTCCAAATCCAGAAAAAAGAAGGTGTGTGGGGGAAATTGGACTACTTGGCCTCTGAGGTCCTTTGCAGCTATATATCTATAAGCATATGACCTAGACAGAAGTTCCAGGTATGGTAGACAACTACCATTTTTTTCTCTGATCTTTGACCCTCTCCTTTCCCAGAAAAGCATAAAAAATGAAGGTAGCAAAAATCCCAAGGTTGGCTTTTGAGGGTCATTTGACCTAGACCTAGAAATTTTAACTAACATAACCTTGCCTGCCTAATATTATATTAGTTGTGTCCACATACTCTATTCTCCAGCCTGACTAGTAACTCACTGTCCTTAGGACATGTCTCATCCACCTTTGCTCAGGCAAGCTCCTTTATATGGAATGTTATGTCCACATCTTTACCTGCTGAAATATTAATTATCCCTCAAGGTTCAGCTGAAATACTACTATCTCCGTCATAAAGCCTTCCTTGATCATAGCTGGAAGGGAATACAATACAATATACATTATATGTGTATGTAATAAAATAATACAATATTGCACAGCATAATATATACTACTGTATTATATACAAGGCAACAATATCTTATGTAATGTATGCAACAGTAATGTGATAATATATTGTTAATTAATATGCACAATAACATACTAGATATTATGATTAAATAATAAAATATTATATCACATAATGTAATAATATGTAACCAGATAGAACATAATACTATATTTATATAATATATTGGTGCATTGTATAGTATATCTTATAATATATATTATATAATATCATACCACATACAATATTATCATATTATACATAATCATTTATAATTATAATATAATTAAAATACTGTAACATAATGACTTGTATTATAATATATAATAATGTGTTGTTGCATTATATAATATGCATAAGTAATATTGTATTATGTTGTACACTATTATATAAAATATATGCATACCACATATACATTCATATCACATGCATGCATATACGTACACATATATAACCTTAAGCAAGTCACTTCATATATATATGTATGTGCATGTATGTGTATATGTATATGTATGTGTGTAATATACATATGCCTTATATACACACATATAATCTATTCTAGTCCAATCTATTTACTTTAGGTTAAGGAACCTGAGATCCAGAGAAATAAATTGGTTTACCCAAAACCAAATAGGATTTAAATAACAAAGCCAGGATTCAAACCCAAGACCTTTGATTCCAAATCCAAAGAACTATACTATGCTGCCTCTCTCCTAATCAAAATGGGTTTTTTTCCTCTTCAGAGAGGAAGAATTTTATTTGAACTTCTTTTATGAGTTTATCACATTGCGTTTCTTATTATATTTATTTGTGCGGATGTCACCCCGATTAGCCTCTCATGTATGTGATAGACTTTATCCATCTTTGTATCTTCCCCAGTGCTTACTTAGCACGCAGCAAGATTTCAATAGATGTTTCTTGAATCCTTTTGTTTGCAATCAAGCACCCAAACTTTATCCACCTCCTAGGACACAAATAGAATCCTAGCATCATGGTGTTGTACACTAAAGGTTGGAAGGGATCTTAGAAAGCATCTACCCCAATCCCGGACAGATTGTGAATCTTATCTCCAACATATTACCCTGAACATATTACCAATCCACCCCCCTGCCTGGAGTTAGACCAGATGTAATTTAAGTAAAAAGTAGCATTCTTTTGCTCCCCACCAAGCAGTAATGATCACTATGTTTTGTTAAATGTCTTACTGGCCATTTGAGTCAGGGGTGGTAGTAGTAGTAGTAGTAGTAGTAGTAGTAGTAGTAGTAGTAGTAGCAGCAGCAGCAGCAGCAGCAGCAGTAGTAGCAGCAGCAGCAGCAGCAGTAGTAGTTGTAATAGTAGATGACATTAAGATTATCCTAGCAATAGTACAAGTAGTAGTGGTTACTCCCATTTGGAATAAACTGTAATTGGTATAAAATTTAAAAAAATTCACCCATTCACCCCCAGAGCCATGTATCCACCCTTGTCCCTCCAATCCCACTTGTAACTACCCTGTAATTAGGAAAGGCAGAGAGATGTTGTGAAAACAGCAGTGGGAATCTGATCTCAAGTCCTATCTTTGCTATGTGAGTTGCATGACCTTGAGCATGAGTCTTAGTTTGGGGAATCTATAAAATGATGGCATTGGATCAAATGATCTATAAGCTCCCTTCTAATTCTAACATTTCATGGATTAGTGACTGAACCTTTTGAGATGGAAAAAGTTACATAAAATAAGGCTACACAAACATGTCCTCTTAGAATAGATCCAAGGCAGAGGTTCTTAACCTGATATCCATGAACTTATTATTTTAAATATATATATATATATATATGTGTGTATATATATTATATATATTATATATATATATATATTATATATATATATATATATATATATATATATATATATATATATAACTTGATAATTGTATTTCACGTTCAGAATTTTCACAAAGTTGCCAAAGGGGTCCATGATAGGAAAAAAAAAACCCTATAAAAACCCTTGATCTAGACTTAATTCTGCTGCCTCTACAAATGGTTGTAGCCTCTGGATATTAGCTTTATTTAGGGTAAATTTGATCATGGTTCAGTCTGATGTCAAACATCATCCAGAGAAATCAGTCAGGTCACCAAAGCCACATTTCTACCACCAAAGCATAAACCTACCAGGATTTTATCTAAAAACATATGTTTATACAAGACTCAGGTGATATTGGCACTCAAAGTAATCATAAGGAGAAAGCATATCGTGGTATATAATCTCCTTCCTTCAAGATCAGTATATGCACTAAAATATAAAGTGATTTGTTAGATAAAAAAGGAAAACAAAAATAAATAACCAAAACAACAATAAAGCATGACAACCCCAAACTTAAGAGGACCTTCATGATACATGTTCTTCCTGCTTAAAATTACTATAGTTAATGGATCAAAAGACTGAATGACATTTTAAATTATGAATTACTTTGCGTTTTAAGGTAGGTCAGCTCAAGTCATACTGAACGGGTGTTATGGGTATTTTAACTTGTACAATACACATCTGTGATGGTTGCCTTACTTAACAAGGTCTTTTGGTGGTCTTTGTTTTCATTCTCATTTCCAGAATTGATATTGTTGTGTCACTGCACATTAAAGGAAAGAGAAGTGGTCCATTTAAAATACTCTACTAAGCATATTTTAAAATTGGGGCTCATGTCTAAAGAACTACTCATTATGCTTTAACATGAAAAAAAAGCAGTGTTGAAATTTTCCTTTATGTCATGGAAAGTCCCCTTTGAATAATTCATTGAACTTCTCTGAGACTTCCTGGGAGTGCCTAGGTCAACAGGAGACAGTACATCCTGCCTGGGACCATCAGGGTCAGCTAAAGTGGCATATACTGCCCACATAAAAAAGACCTAAGTTTCCTGGAAACAGCTTAAGATCAGACTAAGGGTTAATTTCCTATTCTTCCCATATGTTATTCTCCTCCATAGTCACCTTCTTGTTTTAGTACCATATCTGGGCAACACAGGCACTCTGGAAATGACCTTTGAGTTATTGTGTGTGTTCTCTTACCCTCCCCTTACCTTTGGCAGTTGGCAGTTACTTACGGGATTTCCCTAATTATTAGAATGCCCATTGTGGTTTGGGTGGAGTCTGACATTAACCTTGGATCCTAGAAGGCTTTGCCGGTGGAGGGTAGGGTTTGGTAGACTTTATCAATTTGAAAAGTCTTCAAGTCTAGAACTAGCAAAAGCTTCTAGTCCAAGAACTAGCCTAGCTAAGTGTTTAAGAGACCCATCACTCAAAAGCCAGCCACTAGCTACTGAATTTGTTGGCCTGAACTATTTATGAAACTTGGAGGTGTTGCTATCATTGGAAGGTGATCCCACCTTGATCCCACATTGGTGTCTTCAATGTCTTACCAAGCTCTAAGCTCCACATTGCCTGCTTGGGCTGCCTTTATGGCCATAGGAACAAATTGCCTTTATGGCCATTCTTTGGGAGGAAGTTTTCACATGCTTGGGGTAGACATCCTCCTAATTCACCAATGGTTTTGAGGCCCATTGCTTACTCTAACCCTGACTGTCTGTCTGCCAAGACAATTTTACTGGAATATGGCTGTTTGGAGCCACAGGTGAAGAGTTGGGTGAAAGGTGAATGAGCAGCCCTGAAGAGAGCTCGGCAAGCCCTCACACCGGAGGTGCTAGTCCTTCCTGAACACCCCATACATCCCACTGGTGCTCTAGAGTACAAGGCCTCTAGCACTCTGGGTATATTCTTAATGGAGAATATTTGGAAAAAGATGAACAAAGATTGGATAGAACGAGAAGGCATGGAGCAGTTATAGTCTGAATTAGTGGAGAGAATGCCAACACATGCAATGATGAAATCACAAATCACTTGAAGTATCAGTCAATGAATTCATTGTACCTCACTCATATCACCAATGATTTAAGATAACATAAATCAACATATCTAGTTCTTTGTGCTTTTTTCCCCTCCCAGATCTGATACACTGGTACAAACACTGGAAAAAAAAATTAATGAATGCCAGTAAACTTACCCAAAGACACACATCTGCCTGTGCATTGTATGCCTCAAGGCTAAAACCTTGTGAGCATCAAGAAACTATGCATACCTCATCAAGTTCAGACACATTCTCCTTCTCTTGACCTTGATTCAAAATGCTGCTAGATCTCCATCCCCACCACAATTACCATTTCCCTTTGGCAGTAAGCAGATGCTGGTTGGTCCAAATTCAGTGATGCGATGCTGTATTAACAGAATATACTTGAAGCTTACTTTAGTTAGTTTTATGAGGTATTTGGCACTCAACTATTATGAGTTGTAAAAGGGGGAGCAAGAATTAACTGAGTGCCTACTGTGTGCCAGGTACTGTGCTAAGCATTTTACAAATATTATTTCATTTAACCAGTTGTAAAATAACATCTTCTCTTTTCATCTTCCTTAGCTCCTAAGGTGATTTAAAACAAATTATTTTAAAGTTTTAAAAACTGGTGATTTTTTCTTTTTTTTCCAGTTAGAATACTGATAAAGGTCAATCCAACTTTTGTGACCTTTCTTACATCTTTTTTCTCTTCTCACTTTTTATCAATACACTGATACCACTTGAGTATAAACCCTCGTTAGTGCCAGCTTAGACTATTGCAACAGTCTCCCAACAGGTCTTCCCAACTTCACTTTCTTCCCTTCCAATCCATCCTTCATCATGCTATCAAAATACTCTTTCTTATGCATAGTTCTGGTCACAACATTGCCTCCGTTCAAAAATATTCAGTGGCTCACTATTGTCTAATAAAGTTCAAGAGGCTTTTCCTGGCATCAAGGACATCTAAAATCTGGGATGAACTTGACTTTCCCACTTTATTTTTACTATCTGCCCCGACATGTGCCATGCTCCAATCACTCTGGTGGGGTCTGTTATCAATCTTTCTGCTTCTATGTCTTTCCTCACAATTTTCCTTATATTTGGAGTGTCCTCCCTTTTCTTCATTGTTAAACTCAATCTTTTAATGCAGAATTCAAATGTCACATCTCCACAGGGCCTCTGAGATCTCTATCATCTATGACCAGCTCAGATCTAATATAGGATGTTATTTTGCATCTCTTTACTACGTGCATCTATTAGTTCTTCTTTAGCAAATATTAGCATTATTTATGATATATTTCATCCCCTTGTCAAAAAGTAAATTCCACGAAGGCAGAAACCAGTCATTTCTCCAGTGTCTCACATAATGTTTGCCCACAGGAGATATTTTGTGAACATTGAAATGAATGAGAAAAACAGTGCTAGATAGATCCTTGTTGATTCTGGGCATTTGACTGTCTTGTCTAAAGTCAGGCACTATTCTGAACTGTGTTACTCACAGTTCTGCTGACTTTTTTCTCTAGAGGAAACTGTACCTAATTCAGTCAAAATCTATTCTTTCTGCATAATGTCATTTCCTAATACCTGCCCCTATGCCCTCCATCTCCAGGGAGGTAAAGACTATATTCAGCCACTGAGGCTCTAGGCTGAATTGTTGTCTTGACATCATGCCATCTCCCCTTACATGTACTTTGTGCCCAGGCTGTGAATTAGCTTAGGATTAACCTGCAGAGACATCCTCAGATACATTTGGACTCCTGACTACCTCTCACAAAGGGGGTTGGCAGTGAGACATGTGGTGGAAACACAGGTAGAAGGGTGGACAGAGCAGACAAGTCACTACACTATTTCTCTGGACTTTTTCTGGATTTTGTTCCCATATTCTGTCTCATACTACACAGCAAATAGCACCAAGGGCTGGCTAGTGTGATGTTAGTACACCAGCCTCGTTCTCCAAATCTGACTCTAATCTAGATTAGAATGGCCAATATTTCTCTTTAATGCACGACTCTTGCTGTGTTAAACTGGTCCTGTATCCCCTATTAACACAGAAGACCTTTCAATCACATGGCTATAATAAGTAACGTATAAGTATACTTAAAATATTAACATTGGACTAAATGCAATTCTGTTGATTGAAAGTTGTACTGATGAAAGGGACCCTCAAGAGGTTTGATCTAAGGATCCTAAACCCAGGAGGGTGGACCAGATTAGACTATTTATAGCAATGCCCCCTCACCCTTTGGCATATTAGACCTTTGTTTTTCATTCATATGACTACATAAATGGATTAATAAGTTTTTTTTTTTTTAAAGAGAATTGAAGGTTTAGTTAGCAGTGGTGCCATTAGATGAGTTCTATAGACTTAAAACAAATAAAACATTTCAGTTTGAAGTACTAATCTAATGATTTCCCTGCTTCCCAGGAAATAGATTACTTACAAAATGGAGATTATATGGAGTGGTTATTTCTGTGCCTTCACAGTAGTACCTAGTAAATAATGATTTAGGGAATAAATCTAATGGTATTCTAAGGTTATCTAAGCTTCACCCTGGTTTGCTTGTCACAATGCTCACACTAACATAGCAACTGTAATTACTAAAGTTTTACTTAAGTTGTAAAGACAAAAAATGAAGAAAACGGTCCTTTAAAATGGGGCTCTTAACTTTCATTTCTCTTATGTCTCTCTTTTTTATATAATATTTTCTTTTCCTCCCAAACACATGTTAAAACAATTTTTTGAACATTTTTCAAAAAAGTTTTGAGTTCCAAATTCTATCCTTCCCTTCCTCACTCTCCCCTCCCTGAGATGCAAGTAATCTGATTTAGTTTATATGCGAGCAATCATATAAAACAATTCCATATTACTTATTTTTTTTCTTGGATCTCTCTTACTAGGACATCAGAGATATTAAAGAGTCTTTAATAATTTTGTCTCTGTATATAAGGAAGGTACTTGAAAAGAGACTCCTTTGTTTTGAGTCTCTTGAGGAACTGTTTGATAAATCACCATTGTAAATTAGTGTTATTACTACTATTTACTAAATAGTCTTCTAGCAGACTCAAGGAGAATCCCCCCACACTTCACCTTTTTATTCTAGGCATAGTAATAGTATATCTAATGGCCTTTTTTGAATCCTTTGACACTGTAGTTCAATTGAAGGAAGGGACTGTTTTTTGTATTGCTTCTATTTGGTTCCCTAGTATTCAGCACAGTGCTTGGCATATAGTATGTGTTTAATATGCTTAATAAATGCTTGTTTTCTTCTTTGCTTTCTTCCTTCTTCTTGATACTCTTTTCTCCCCAGGATTTTATGATACTGCTCTCTCCTGGTTCTCAAACCTGTCTGGCAGAGAGCTAGTATTTAATAAGTATTTTTTGATTAATTGATAGAATGATTGCTAAAGACTTTGAGTGATTGAATTAGCCAATACTTTCACAGCATGACAGATCACACCTTGAAGCACAAGACACAGAGAGGCAAGTGTTCCCTTGTAACATGTGGAAGCAGCCACGGGACCTAGGGAAATCTGGGTCTCTACTTCTCCCATAAATATGTTCTATGTCTCTCTGAAGGTCTTAGCTGGCTCAGTTTGGCTCTTGGAGGGTATGTATGAAGGAGGAGGAGTTATTTCATATGTTGAGTTGAATCTAGGGGCCATCACTTTCTTGTATCCGATGGTTATTTTTTCAGAGAACAAGAAGACCTGTATCAACCAAGGGGTTTTGCTTGTGATATAAATATGGCCTGACCCCTCGAACACTGCCACTACCCTGATACAGGCCTTTGTCAATTCATGCCTGGACAATTGCCAGCTAGTTGGTCTTTCTGCCTTGTCTCTCCCCAAGGCAGTCCATCCTCCATTTAACTGTCGAATTGATCTTTCTAAAGAAGAGATCTCACCATGTCCCACTTTCCCTCATTTAACAATCTCCAGTTACAACTATTTCCGTCAGATCAAATGGAAATTCTCTCTTTGGCTTTTAAAGCCCTTCATAACTTGAACCCTTCCTTACCTTTCCTTCCTTAACACTTCCTTCCTTACCTTCTTATACCTTAGTTCTTATAACTTACCTTCTTGTACCTTACCTCCATACACTCAGCAATTCAGTGTCATGAACTTCCTTGCTGTTCCTCAAATAATATGCCCCATCTCCTTGATCTGCATTTTCACTGGTTTTCTTCTCCCTTTTCATTTCTTTCTCCTGGCTTCTTTCAAGGCCCTGTTAAAATCTCACCTCTACCAGATTTTGCTAGTCCTCTTTAATGTTCGTATCTCACCTCTATAAATATCTCCACTTTATACTGTCTGTAATCTCGTTCGTATATAGTTGTTTGCATGTTGTCTGTCTCATTAGAGTATGAGCTCCTTGAGGGCAGTGGTTATTTTTTGCCTTCAATTTTGTAGCCCTAGCATTTAGCACAGTGCCTACCAAATAGTAGGCATTTAATAATGTTTACTGACTTAACATGATTTGACACCTCCTGCCCCCCTGCCTATCACAAAATAAACTATTTCTGTAGCCAGGACAACAGTTATATTGTTACTTCCCAGGTCCCCAACAACTTACATACTGCAAGATATGACCAAGCATTTTACAAGCTTCACTACATTGGAGGGCTATGGCAAATAATGTTATCACCTATACCTTACCCATGGGAACTATATGGCACTGAGAGGAGCCAAAGGTCCTGGCCATGAGCCATTGACCTATATGGCTTCCTCTATGTGTGTGTGTGTGTGTGTGTGTGTGTGTGTGTGTGTGTGTGTGTGTGTGTGTGTGTATGTGCGTGAGCGCGTGCATGCGAGTACTCCTCCTCTATGGCAAGAATGACAATTCTGGCCTCACTTTTGGCAACTTCACAGGAACTTGGGGTGATTTTAACAGTTTTGAGTACTGTCCATCTGCTTGTCTCTCCATTCATGGATCTACTGAACAACACCCATCCCTAATCCAAACACATTTCTATCATGAAGTGTAACATTAGAAAAGTATGACCTCTCCAACATGGCTCAAAAACAAATCAAGAAGCACTTATGGAGGACCCATTATGTGCAGAACCTCTGTTTATGAATTGTGGGGGACATAAATGTAAGAAATTGTCCCTGCCTTTAAGGACTTTATAATCTTTTTAAGGGAATGATGCAAACATGTATAAAGATAAAATTATAAAAATAATTAAAATGGTTAACTAATACTCCAAGACAATTATAGAAGTGATATCACATATTAGGAAGCTTGCCAAATAATTTGCAATGTCTGTAACTAACACAGGAGTTTGGAGAGGGAGGAGATCACTTTAAGCAGGTAAATATTTAAAGGGATTTGAAGCTTTGAATTTGACCTTGAAGGAAAGATATGGTTTGAATGGCAGAGAGAGAGGGAGATGGCATTTCAGAATGGAGAGAATGATGGCACAAGAACAGGAGGGTACAAGATGTGTTTGAAAAAAAACATTTGCTACAGTGAAAGATATGTCTATAGACAAGGCCTTTCCCCAACTTGACCATATGCATTTCTTTCAGCTTTCGCTCTCCTATATGTATTGTCCTCTTCTAACTGCATCTTTCTGATGCAATTGATGTACTGCTTACTTCTCTGCAAGGTTCTTCCAGCCTTCTGTACTTACAATACTAATATAAGTAGCCCCTGACCTCAGTGCCTGATGCATGATGAAGTAAACAGAGCCAAGAAAACAATACATGTGTTACTACAACAAAGTTAGTGGAAAGAACTACTATGCCAAAAAAATCAAACACAAATGTAACAAAATTATAACGATCAAGCAGGACTGAAATGAAGAGAGATGAGAAGATGCCCCCACCCTATCCCTTCCAGAAGATGGGAGGTACATAGGTGTTTTATGTTGTACATGTTTTCAGATTTTTTCAAGATATCAGTCAGTTGTGCTGACATTTTTTTTTCCCTCTCTCAAAAATATTGTCATATGGGATGGTTCTCTGCGAGGTGAAGGGCAGGGGATACTTGGGATAACTATGGTGATATGGAAATATCAACAAAAACTAAACAAAAGAAAACAAAACAATTGAGCCCAGATGTGTGTTGTTATTCATTTGTTTCAGTCATGCCTGACTCTTCATGACCCCTTTTGGGGTTTTCTTGGCAAAGACACTGGAGTGATTTGCCATTTCCTTCTCCAAGTCATTTTGCAGATGAGGAAAGTGAGACGAATGGGACAAGTGACTTGTCCAGCATCACACAGCTAGTAATTGTCTGAAGTCGTATTTGAACTCAGGTTCTTCCTGACTCTTGGTCTGATGCTCTATCTACCCCGCCAACCAGTGGCCCTAAATGTTTAGTGTTTGCCAATTACTGAAGCACAAACGCTCAACCTAAAATTTTAATAATCAGCTCTCATGCACTGGCTCCACCATGCCTCTGGCTGTGGATCATAGAACGTTAGAATTGGAAGGAACCATCTTTCCCAACACCAGATTTGTCTTCCCATAATCCTGTTTTCATTATTGACTTAGCCAATAGCCATTTATTAAATAACTGTTAGCTATGACTTGATTCCGGACATTGATGAAACTAGAGCCTAGAGAGTTTAAGTGATTTCCCCAACATCAAATAGCCAGTCAGTGGCATAACTGAGATTTAAACACAGTGAAGTGGAAAGAATGCTGGATTTGGAATCAGAGGGACTGGCTTTAATTCCCAGCATCACCACTTACCACTTGTATGACAATAGACAAGTAATTTAACTTTTCTTGTCTTCAATTTCTTCAACTATAGAATGATGGGGCTTCAACTGGATGATTTCAAGCTCACATCCTGCTCTAAATCAATAATCCTTCAATCTCCTCACTTTCATTCTAAGACTTTTTTCCATTACACTGTAGAAAGATGATCGCTATTGACTCTCTGCCAGCAGAACATATGCTTTGAATGGCCTTTCTAGGCTTGGGAGTAGCGTTGTTCTGAGTCACCCATACTCTCTTCCCCTTTCTCCTCTTTTGATCAAAGGCACAGATTTATGAGACACATGTCTGGGGTTAGAGAAGCATCCTATGGCCTTGGAACAGAAGCTTTCTCAGGCCATATGGGGAATCACAGTCATGACCTTGGCCAAATCTGTATCTTGCACTAAACAATTGATTCCAACCCTGAGAACATTACAGAACTCTCATTGTGTTTCATTATGCTTGTTGCCATCAAAATGTGCCCAGGAAAAGTCAATATTCTCAGCCTAATCCCTCTATATTCCCTTTTGGTTTCAATGCTGCTCCACAGAGGGGGACCAAGTCTGTTTTAATTTCCTTGCTGATCTAAAGCTGCCAAACTGTCAGATTTCTTATCTTCATCAGTCAGACAATCTAACTTTGCTACATGAAGTGTTGAAAATTCTCATACTGCTCCTGTATTCTGATGGCAGAGATGACACTGATGTGTGGCTGATTCCCCCTTCCTCACCCCACCATCGCTTTTCACTTTTCTCTTCTATTATTTTTGATCTGTCACCAGGAACCACAGGGAGAGAAATAACATTTTTGTTAGATATTGGTAAAATATGCCATCTTTTATATATGAAAATAATGTGCCCTACCCTCTGTCAAGAGGATATGGGCTTTGCACTATTTTTCTAGGAAAGGGGATGGATTTGTGCTGAGCTGTCTATCCTCTCACACCTTTTCTGTGCTATGACCAACAACACATGCTTGTAAGATGGTTGGCTGGAGGTAGGGGTGAAACCTTGTCCATGCAAAAGAGCTTTTCTCTGTGGGAAGTTAATTAGACTGGAAAGAGGGTGAACCCATGGAATTAGTCTTAGGCAAAATTATGAAGTAGGGACTTTGTCAAGGCCTTTTTAGGTTCCCTTCCAGCAGTCTGCTACTCCTTGCCCCAGGACTCAATGCCCTCTAGCTCCCTATGATACCCCCTCATTAAATCTATTCTCATCCAGCTGCCATTTGGAAAGGATCTGGTGAACTAATTCCTGCTAAGGTATAAGGGATCAATAATGGCTTTTCATAAATTAACTTCCTCATGTGAATTTATCTTTTAATAGGGGAAAAGCATTGAATAATGGAAACAACGTTGTAATAGAATGGGTTTTAGTCCAAGTCTGGTTATTGGCTAGCTGTGCACCACTGGGCAAATCATTCAATTTCTCTGAGTCTCAGTTTCATCACCTATAAAATAAAATAAAAAAGTTGGATTAGATGAATTCGGTGATCCCTTGCAATTTTATATTTTTGATCCTCCTCTGGAAAATGAGGGATTGGATTAGATGATATCCATGTAAGCTAAAACATTTTAATTTTATGATTAGGTCAAGAGGAAGATACTTTCTGGGGTACAGGATCTTCCTAATGCTCCTCAAATTGTTGGATGTGAGCATATTATTCCTGTGAACAAGAATAGTTCTCTCATATTTTTTTTTTAGTCATCAGTACCACGTTCTAACCAATAAGGCTAGCTGTCCCAGTCCAGTTGTCTAGATCTATGTGTATGATGATATCTAGAAGAGATTCATTGGCCAAGTCTTATACAGTCTACCTCCTTGTTTTTCTTATCTACAGCTTTTTTTCGACTCTCATAGCCGCCACCCTAGTTCAGACCCTCATTCCCTCTTACCAGCACTATTGCAGTAGTTTCTTAATTGATCTCCTTGACTCCAGCCTCTCCCCTTCCCAATACATCTTCTGCACAAATGCCAAATTATTAACTCGTGCTCCCCTCCCCCAATTATTTTATGTTTATTTTTGTACATATTTTGTTTAATTAGTAGGTGACACTGATAATCACTCATTGGGAAATCCTAACCTCACCCTAGCAATTTACATGAGCCCCAGTGAGCAGAAGTGATGAGCAAATGTTTTAAAAAATCACTTTGGCAGCTGAGTGGAGGCTGAACTAGAGTGGACTTGAGGCAGAGTGACCAACCAGTAGCCCATTGCAATACGTCAAGCATGATTTTCCTAAAGTGCAGGGCTGACCATGCCACTTCCTACTACTCAATAAACTCCCATGACTATCTGTCAGTTCCAGGATCATATATAAAACCCTCAGTTTGCTTCTCATAGCCTTTCATAATTTAACCCCTTTCCTCTATCTTTCCAGCCTTCTTATGCCTTCACTTCTACCTCCCACCTCCCTCTCCCACATGTACTCTTTGATCCAATGACACGGGCCTCCTTGCTGTTCTTCAAACAAGACACTCCATCTCTTAGGTCTGGACATTTTTACTAGCTGAACTCCATGTCTGGAATGCTTTTCCTCCTCTTCTTCACCTTCCAGCTTTCTTCAGGTCCCAGATAAAATCCCATCTTCTGTAGGAAGCTTTCCCCAACCCCTCTTAATTCTAGTGCCTTCCCTCTTTGGATTATTCCCTATATAATAATAATAATAATAATAATGCTAACATTTATATAGCACTTACTGTGTGCTAAGCACTTACAATTATTATCTCATTGGACAAACTAAGGTCTGGGAAAGATCTTAGCTTAAAGAAGCCAAGGTCTCCCACAGCATCCTGGGCCATTGCAGTTGTCTTGACCTATGCCCTTGCCACTGGACTCTGATGACTGTGAAGGAGAGAATGAGGCTGATGACCTTGCATGGCTCTGCCTCACTTAAATCCAATTCACTCACAAGTCCGAATATCACCTTCGTGATATAATTGGTCTTCTTTGAGAAAGGACAGACAAGAAAAGATTCTCACAACAACCCTGGGAGGTAGGAACTATTATTATCCTCGTTTTCCAAATGAAGAAACAGGGGTAAACAGAGGTTAAGTGACTTATCCAGGGTCGTATAGATAGTAAATGAGTGAGGGTGAATTTGACCTCTTCCTGACTCCAGGCTTGGCACTCTATCCACTGTGCCACTTACCTGCCCCATGTTTATCCTCTATTAGCTTATTTGTACTTGCCTGTTTGCATATTCTCTCTCCAATTAGATTGTGAGCTCTTGAGAACAGGAATTGTCTTTGTCTTTCTTTGTATCCCCAGAATTTAGCACTGTTCCTGGAATGTAATAGGTGCTTAATAAATACTAATTGAGGAACTAAAATGCCTTATTCTTTTTATGGTCGCCTGAAAGTCAACGAGCTTTTCTCTTTCCCTCTACTGGTGGTGAAGATTCCTCAAGTGGCATGTGTATTTTTGTATCTACCCAATTAGAAATTACTTCTGAACCCTCACTCATTGTGAAATCTTGATGCCTTTTTGAAATTGCTACATTTCAATTAGTGAGACTTACATTGTGAATTCAGCCTGGAGAATGGAATCAGTTTACACAGGAGCAAACATGTTTGGATACTTCATGTAGCATTTATCCTTAGCTTAAAATTAATAAGAGATGAACAGTACATAAGAACTAGAACACAATATAGAGTAAAATAATAAAATCTCTACCAAGTGTCTATCAGTCTGCAAACTCCCAAAGTCCCTCTAGACACAGGATTGATCTAGACCCAGGTGTTCCAGACGATGTGCAATTTAAATTTGTTTCATTCTCCACTATCAGTCCCCTCCAGGTGGGCACAGAAGTGACTGCTTATTACTTGATTTACCAAATGAAGAGGCAGAAATTCTGGAGGAATTCTAAGCCTTAGACTCCCAGGTGATGGACTCAGGACCCAGGTGGATTCAGAAGACTGAAGCTTCCATCACAAGTGATGTTCTCAGTCTTGGCTGTTTTGTACCAGAAAGATCCTCTGTCCTTGTCTGGTATAGCCAGAACATCACTGATCAGGGCAAGCAGACTCAGGTGCCTTCCTCACAAGGCCTCACATCACAATTTTCTCTCTTGATGTCTCCTTCAGTCTTGATTGTAATATTTCACTATTTTGCTTCTACACTGTATGTCTCTTCCTCACTTCCACTTACTACCCTGGCTCTAAACTATTCCTTCCACACAGCAAGGATAGGGAGAGGCCGACAGAGGGAATGATGATGCATTTGCCCTTACTTATCTGTGTATTTTTGGTTTAAACCCAAGCAGAATGGAAGCTCTTTGAGGTCAAGGAGTATTTCCTTTTGTTTTTGAATTTCTACACCACCCTTCCTCACTTAAATCCAATTCACTTGCAAGACATGGCACCACCTTCCTGATGCCATGGTCCTTTTCAAGAATGAAGGACAAACAACAACCTGTAAGTAGAATGAGTTGCCCCACTGGGGACTCAACTGGCCAGCTGGGCAATGCAGCTCCTCTCCTCCCTGTCCTTTTCCCTCTTTCTCTCCTTCCTTTCCCTCTGTCCACATAGGGTATCAAACTCTTAACTATGCTCTGCCCAAAGGAATGTAAATTTTTATCACAAACCTCAAAAGATATCTTGGGGTTTATGTGCTAGATTACATTCTTGAGGACCACACCTTAGACCCAAATCACCCAGGCCAAGCCACCTGGTCATTTTGGGCCCTAATGGCTCAGAGTGAACGTAAATAGCAATTGTTTCTGTTTTGGCCAGAGATCCTGAGGGTCTTCCTCTCCAAGACTGATTTTTTTTTTGATTATGTAAAAGAGGCCATTCTCTTCCTCATTTCTTACATAGCCTTAATTGCTGAATTGGCATTGCCTCAGACAAACTGAGACCTGAAAAGATCTTAGTTTTAAAAGGCTAAGGTCTCCCACTGCATCCAGGACCATCTCCAGTCGTCTTGATCTATATCTTGGCCACTGCACTCAGATGGCTCTGGAGGAGAAAGTGAGGCTGGTGACTTTGCCCAGCCCTCTGTCACTTAAATCCAATTCACTTGCATATGATGGCATCACCTTCCTGAAGTTGAGGTCCTCTTCAAGAAGAAGGACAAACAACAACAACAACAACAATGACCTCTAGAGCCTAGCATACTTCCTAGCACATAGTAGGTATTTAATAAATACTGATTGAATTGAGCTTGTGCTCAAATCCTGCTATCTGTGTGACCTTGGGCAATTAACTTAAGATCTCTATTTCCTCATCTGTATACTAAAATGAAGAGCTGGAATAGATGGTTCCTGAGGCCCCGTTCAGCTCTAAATCTATGATTGCAAACAATTAAATCCTTGCTTAAACAGGATACTAAATTCTATTGCCATTAGCAAAGGCATTGAGGATAGGTCCCTATCCATAAGTTGATTATTTTCTAATTGGAGAAGCTAAGCATACATTCCTAAACAAACTGAAAAAAAATAGGCAGTGTATAATCAAGCTTTAGATGGTAAAATAAATACAGACTCAAAGTGCTATAGAAAGCTCTGAAAGAGAACCATTCTAATACTGGGTGAGTGATTGTTGCTAAGGAGACCATTGCCTTTAAATTGATCAGCAAACATCTAGCAGCTAGTGATCTCTGTGGAGGAGGGGGGACTTCCTCCTCTGGGAGGGAAAATGACTCCCTTCTTTTTCTTGGAATAAAAAGCCAGAGAGATTCACTGAGCTAAGCGTGACCACCCTACTGACTTCTTTCTCTGTCTTACTATAAGGCGTGAGAGGAAACAAAAGATTCACAAAGAATATGGCACAGGCCTTGTATCTCAAACATTTAAAACTTCAGCCAATGGGGAATGATCTGACCACATGCAAGTGCTTCAGACCCTGAGAATATTACATTTAATTAATTCAACAAACATCGATTAAGTGTTTACTAAGAACAAGGCTTTGAGAGATGCTGAGAAAAAATATGAAATGGTCCCTGTTTTTAAGGAGTTTATATTCACATAATATCCCAGTGCTTTAAGCAACTAAGACTGTGACTACCAACCTGTGTTGGTAGAGGGAATGTTCTCATCTGAGAGGTTCCTCTATCAGTGAAGTCACAGGTCCACAACCCTTTTAACTCTCTGGTGCCTGGCACATTGTACGCACTTAATGAATGCTTGTTCAATTGAACTGGAGACAATCTGAGAAAGGGAAAAATAGTAAAATTGGGGAGGAGGGTCCAGGAAAGTTTTTATGAAAGAGTTGGTATCAAAACTGAACCTTGAAGGAAGCTAGGGATTGTAAGTGGTAGAGATTAAGGTCAGAATAAAAGGAAATACATTGAAGGCACTAGCTTAGAGATGGAATGTAAAGACTGGGTGACATCTAGCAGGCCAACCTGTCTATAATATAGAGTGCATGAAGGGCAAGCTGGAGCGATATTGTACAGATTTGTAAATCCCAGGCTGAGTTTGTAATCTATCCCAGAAGCAATAGAAGCCACCAAGATTTTTGAGCAAGGGAGTAACCTGGTAAGACATGTGATTTAGGAATATTAGTTTGGCAGTTGCATGGAAGACCAATTAGGAAGTTATTGCATTAGTGCAACTGATGTAGGATGATCGATGATATTCAAATAGTGGCTATCTAAGTGGAGAGAAGCGAGATGGATGCAACAGATAAGGAGGTTGAATTGATAAGAACTGGCAACTCATTGGATATGGGGTATGAAGGAGAGGGAAGAATCAAGGCTACATCCTAGGATGAGAAACTGGGTAACTGGATGAGTGGTGGTGCCTTCAATAAAAACAGGGAAATATGGAGGAAGAGTGAGTCCTGAGCATTCTCTTTCTCTCTCTCTCTGTCAAAAATAAGAATTTACATAGTACTAGGTCAAGCTAGAAATAAATTATATATATATATATGTACATATATATATATGTGTGTGTGTGTGTGTGTGTGTGTACACACACACACACACACACACACACACACACACACACACACTAACCACAAGGGAGAAAATCCTATAGAATATGCAGCTACAATTCATCTTCTGCATGCTAGTCCTGCATTCCAGCTGCCTACAGGATAGTTCCAGCTTTCTACCCTTGAGGTGACCCCCATATCCAATGATTCTACTTCCACAACATTCCAACTGCTTTTTCTATGCCTTTGCACAAGCTGTCTTTCATGCCTGGAATGGACTGCCTCCATACTTCCAACTCATGGAATCCCTACCTTCTTTTAAGGCTTATCTCAGTTACCCCCTCCTATATGAACTCTATCTTGATTCCTCATGTTTTTACTGCATTAGCCTCCAGAAATTACTTTAATTTTCATTTATGTATATATTTTGTTTATATAAATACACGTATATATGAACATGTGTGTATACATACATATACACACACACACACACACACACATATATATGTTATTTCCCTCAACATAGTATGAGTTCCTTGAGGACAGAGATTGTTTTATTTCTGTCTTTGTATCCACAGTGCTTAGTACAGTAACTTGTACAAAGTAAATGTTTCATAATAGCTTGTTGAATTAATTACTGAATGTATGGTTGCCAAACTGATAAAGTCCCAGAGCTACAGGTAAGATCTATGGTGCTCTCGTTCTAAGTTAATAAATTTAGGCTAAGTTAATTCTACTCAAATAGAAGTGAAGAATCTGAGTTAAGCAATTATCAACAACTGCCACAAATTAGGGGGAAAGACATATGGTCATTTGTATTTCTTTTAATATTGCTCTAAATTAAATATCATCTTTTGGAATATGAGTATTACCATTAGTTGTTTCTGTTTGGCTATTTTAATCCTTATTTTGTGCATATGTGCAAAATCATAATTGAAAACAAGTGCATATTACTCTGTCTTGCTCTCCACTGGCTCTGATAATGGGAAACCTCCTTGGTTGAACCTTGAGTCCATTATCAAGTCTATTACCATTTGCCTGGTAACAGCACATCCTAACTACAGACCAAGTACACAGAGGAAATGAAAAGTTGTTTTGTAGGTTGGCCTTCCTCTGTGAGGCCATGACTTTACCAGGACAGCTGAATAGAAGAGGTATAGCAGATTCAGGTCATAGATATGTTTTTTTTTATGGAATTTTAATGTGTCTTTTTTAGTAGTCATCATTATCTCTGGTTACAAGGAATTACTCTCAAGGTTGAGTGGCACTGTGCTAGAGGGAAGGATTAGACTCAATTCTTCAATGGCTTGGGGCATGGAGTGAAAAGGCACATTATTTGGCATCAGAGAGGTCTCTGTTGGGGAAATAGGGTTAGGATAGGAGTATGGCAGGTAGCTTGGACAGGAAGGAAGGGAAGAACATGGCATTCTCATTAGCAGAGGTAGTTACTCCTGAGTCCTTAGTCGATGTGGACGGGAGGTGGGCTGAGACCCTCCCTCTCACAGGATACAGGTTACTGAGACTGCAACAATTGCAGCCCACCAGCTCACTGCTATGAAACCACAAGCTGATTTCTCTCTGGGTCACTCACCAAATCTCTGGCATGGACAACATTCTTGCTGATGTGAATGCTGAAGTCTCAACGGATTAAATTGTCCCAGGAGCAGCTTCTGCCGAGTCAGTGTCTCCTACCATAGCCCTAGGGGTACGGACCATATTGTACCTTTCCCAGACCATAGGGAACACATGACCAGAGTTCATACAATTGATTAAGTTTGGATAGAAGGGCTTCTTCTTTAGGTCACGGTAATGGCCACCAGTTTGAATCCTCGTCTCTCGAAGTGCCTGATGACATCTCCAACCGGCCACCGCTGAACACTATCTGGCTTTACTGCAATCAGTGTGTGTTCCTGGGTTCTAGTCAGTCCTCCAGAGTTGTAGCGGAGCAGAACACAGCTAGGCACTCCACCGTGGGGCAGGGACGGGAGTGGCTGCCTCGTGCCCAGGGTGCGTCTAGTGCCCTGGACTCGGCCGCGGCCCAGGAAGCTACCCAGACCACAGCGTGAGAAGAAGCCCAGGTCTGTCCCCTTGCCCTGAGCCCCGGGTGTCCGGGCTGGTCGCCCTCAGCCAGGCCCGGTCCCCAAGTAACGGGAGTGTAGGAGAAACGGACTGACAGCGCTCAGATTTATGTTTACAAACATATAGCAACACTTAGGGGAGGGGCAAGGAATGAAGCCTGCTCCTATCAAAAACCAAACCTTTGGGGAGATAGATCGAGTTATACAGTCAGTTCTTGACATTACCATATATCCTGTCTTCTAATCTGGTGTTGCTACTAATCCCCAGCTGGACACACCTGAACTTGATTTACCAGTCATCTATCCCCTTAGATTTCAGCACTCCAGAGGAACTCAGGTAGTCTACTATTATCCAGTCTACTATATTGCCTTTGATGGACCTTTCTTGGATAAAAATATCATCACCATTTCCTATTAAGTGTTAATCCCCTTACAGACGACTATCCTAACCACTAGTTTGTCAGACTTTTCCAAACTCAAACCTCTAAGGAAGTCACAAAAGTTAAAAAAAAAATCAATGAAGTGAGGAGGCATTCTTAGCACTGTGAAAATATGAAATTTTAGATGTAAAAGACTTATGAAAACTTCTAAATTGTATGACTTGAATATATATGTATCTATACATATATCACATATACATATGTGTGTGTATACACACACACACACACACACACACACACACTATATATTTCTCAGCACTATATGACCACAGAGGGCACAGAGATATTACAAATCAGTGTAAAAAGGCAGAAATGGTAAACACATCATTGATAGACCATAACATAATTAAAATAGGAATCAGTTCAAGGAGCCCAAACAAAAGATATAAAAACAGATGGAGACTTAAAATGAAATCACAAATAATGTGTGGGTCAAAGAACAAATCTGAGAAATAATAATTACATGAATTATATGAATAATTATATGAAAGAAAATTATAATGATGATACAACTCACCAAAACTTCTGGGATGCAGGTAAAGCAGTCTTCAGGGGGGAAATTATATCTATAAAACATATATTAATGAAATACCAAAGGAGAGGATTGATGAATTAAATGTGCATTTAAAACAAAGTAGAAAACCAGCGAATAAAGAAACCTAAAATAGACCAAAAGGAGAAGATACTAAAATTAGAGGAGTAAGAAATAAAGAAACCAAAAATCATATAAATGACAAATAAAACTAAAAACTGGTTCTTTGATAGCAAATGAACAAAGTGAAATCACAACAAATCAAAAAGAACTAAAAATCATTATCAGAACTTATGATGCACAATTATAGACTAACAAAACTGAGAATACAGAAGAAATTCAGAAATGACTTAAAAATAAAAAAAAATCCAAACTAACAGGAGACCAAATAGATATTTTAAATAATCCAATCTCAGAGAAATAGAACTAGCTATAAAGGAACTACCAAAGAGAGGTTGGAGAGGGAGGACTCCTGGTCTTAATGGATTCATATGAGAATTCTATTAAACTTTTAAAGAACAATTAATACCAACACTTCACAACTTATCCTCAAAAATGAGAAGAAAACACCTGACTAGACTTTTTTTTATTAGACATAGTTCTAACATACAAACTATAAAAGGGCAAAGCAAGAAGTACTATAGAACAATATCATTAATCTAAATTGAACGATTTAAAGTGAAAACCGTGTTAAGTAGACTGTAGCAATTCAACCAGGAAATCATTCATTATGACAAAGTTGGATTTATACCAAGGATGCAAGGAAGTTTCAACATTAAGAAAAGAATCAACGTTAGTCATATTTAAAACAAAAAATATCTAAAACCACATGATGATTGCAATCAACTCAGAAAAACCCTTTGACAAAGTAAAACATTCATTCATCCTAAACCTCTACAAAGTATAAGAACAGAAGGACCTTAAAATATATAATAAAAAACCCCTCTAAAACCAAAATAATGAAGGGTATCACAGAAATTTTAAGAAGGTAAGTCTAAATGAGGAAGACAAACCTCCCCTCTAAATATTTGCTTGTATGCTTAGTGATCTTACAAAAAAAAACCTTTTAAAATAGCTCTTGAAATATCAACTTAGCCATAGCAACTGTATACACAATACATCCCATTATATTTGAATGTGCATTAGAATCAAAATTCAAAACCTATAACACAAATAGCCTTTCTTCAATAGCCTGGGCAAAGAATTAATGCCTATAGAACAACTCACATTTCAAGGAGTATTTGTTTACTACAAGTGCTAAAAATTAAGATGAACAAAACCAGTGATTAATTGACTATGCGTAACAAGTTAAATCGTTGGCACTAGGGATCAGAGCATTCTTTCACTTCACATTAATAAAGATCATAAAAATGTTTATTGTCAAAGGAATGGAATAAGAACTCAAGCATCCGTGCTAACTGTAAAAATAATCAGCATGTCACCCTCTGTGTCCATTCTTAAATACAATGGCAACAACTCCAAAGGGAGGAGAGTTTAGCGAACCGCTTCTACCTTATTTCAAGCAAAACTGAGTACTTAAAAAAAGAAGTCTATAATTAGGGCTGGGTAAAAGGGTTTTTCCCTGGTGTGCCAAAGTTAGAGGAAACTGACGAAACTCATAGTCTTTTAGTAATGCAAAAACAAGAGAACTTAACATTTATCTGGGATAGTTACTTAAAATAGCAAGCTACCAAATGGTGAGCTTGGATGAGCTCCTACATAATCATGCCCCATTTTATCCTCTGGGTCTGCCTATGTCAACCTCCTCTTAATCATACAGTGGGGGTAGGAAGGTGGGGGGGGAGGGGAAGGCTTGGTTGTGGTTCTTGCCCAAAGCACAAAAATTTCTAGTTACAGCTCTGCTGAAAACAAAGAAACACATCAGTCCTAGAATATGCAACCTCAGATTTTTTTTCAAGTGGAGATTGTTTCATTCATTGTATTTGGATCCCTAGTGTCTAAAACATAGCAGGTGTTTTAATAAATATTTGTTGATTGATGTTTATCTTTTCTTTTTATGTCATTTGCACTTCTCAATATATCTCCCTCCTTTCTTTCATAATTATCCCTTATAACGAAGGACAAAAAGGAGAGAAAAAAACAATTCAGAACAACTAACCAACACACATAAACCAACTATATGCAATGTCCCATACACATATTTCCCCATCTCTGCAAAGAAAGGAGGTGCAATCTTATTTCTCTTTGTTGGCTCAAACTTAGCCATTATCATTTCACAGTATTCAATTTTGAGTGTTCAAAATTTGAACAATCAAATCCATTGCTGTTCATTCCATTTACATTGATCTAGTCACTTTATACAGTGGTTTTTCCCCCTAGTTCTGCTGATATCGCTTTGTGTCAATTCATGTAAGTCTTCCCAGGCTTTTATATATTCATCAAATTATCCTTTCTTGTAGTGTTCATTCATGTACCACAATCGATTTCATCATCACCCCAATTGAAGGGTATTGATTGGTTTTCATTTCTTTGATACTACAAAAAAAAATGCTGCTAGAGCATTTTTGTGCCTATAGGATATATGAATTAGCAATTAAGTGAGATCAATGAAAACTTGGGAGAAAGCTGTTTCAGTTGAATGATGTAGCTGGAAGCCAGACTATAGAGAGTTAAGAAGTAAGTGAAAGGAAAGGAAATGGGAGTAATAGTTGTTGTATTGTTAGCTGGTAGGGATAGGTGAATCAAACAAGCTTTTTTTTTTGAGGATAGAGGAGGCATAAGCATATTTGTAGGCAATAGGAAGGAAATAAGCATTTATTAAGTGCTTACTATGTCCAGCACTGTGCTAAGTGTTGTAAGAACACTCACATTGATGAGAGGCCCACTAAAGAACCAGGACATCATCGTCATCATCATCATCCTCATAGCTAATATTTGCATAGCACTTACTATGGGCTGGGAACTATGCTAAGTGTTTTACAATTATTATGTCATTTAATCCTCATAACAACTTGAGAGGCAGGAACTGTTATTACCTCCCTTTTATAGTTGAGGAAACTGAGGCAGAGGTAGGTGTCTCATCCAGGGTAATATAGCTGCTCAGTGTCTGAGGCTAGATTTGAACTCAGGTCTTCCTGATTCCAGGCCTGGGACTCTATCCATTGCACCACAATAAACTCTTGTTGAAATAAGCTAAAAAATATCCAAGTTAAGGGTGAACTGGAGAAAAGAGGTTCTAGAGCCGGAAGAAAGGAAGATAGGTATGAGGGCCATTTCATTAGGTCTCGTAAGAGGTTAAAAGAGACTGGTCTAACAAGATGGCAGTATGAATAAACAGAAGGGGAATGATATGAGAAATAATGTGAAAGTGAAATCAATAGAACTTTGACACTTGATTAGATATGGGAGCAGACAGAAGCGGAAGAGCCAGAGATATCTCTAAGATTTTGAGTCTGGGTAACTTGGGGAGTCATCTTCAACAGTAAGGAATTTGGTGGGAAGTACAGGTTTAAAAGAAAATGATGAATTCTATTTTCCTATGTTCACTTCAAGTCACAAGTGGGACATCAAGGTGGTGATGTCAAGTAAGTAGTTGAAAATGTGAGACTGAAATTTAAGGGAGTGACTGAGGCTGGATGTATGGATGTGAAAAATTGAAGTCACAGGAGTAGATGAGATAACTTCATAAGAGAATATAAAGGGACATGAGGGGCTAGGGCAGGGGTGGGGAACCTGTGGTCTTGAAGCTACATGTGGCCCTCTAGGTCCTCAAGTGTGGCCCTTTGAATCTAAACTTGTTCTGTGAGGTTTGGATTCAGTTAATGGGCAACTTTTGAGGATTTAGAGGGCCACACGTGTTCTTGAGGCTGCAGATTTCCCCTTCCTGACTTAGGGTGTGGGAGGAAGAAAGTAAATCAGTAAAGGAAATTGAGAAGGAGCAGTTAGCTCCTTCAGACAGGGAGAGGACCAGGAAGGAACAGAGTTAGGAAGCCAAGAGAAGAGAGGCAATCTAGGAGTTTCAATGAGATCATCTGTGACCTTGGAGAGGGAATCTCAATAGAGTGGTGGGGATGGACTCTAGACTCTAGAGTCTAGAGCATAGGTCCTTGAAGATCAAATGAGTGGTAAAGAAGTAGAGACACAAATTTGTCCCATCAACTGTCAAATCCATTGTTGTTGATTCCATTTACATTGATCTAGTCACTTTATATAGTAGTTTCCCCCCCTAGTTCTGCTCCTAGAAGTTTAACAGTTGGTGGGACAAATAAAAATAGAAAAATAATTTAAAGAGTTAGCTGAATGAAGAAAAGTACTTTTATGATAGGAAATACCAGAGCATGTTTTTAGTTTTTAGGAATCAGGAAATGAGATAATTGATATGAACAGATAAAGGATAAGAGAAAGTGAGAATGAATGATGGAGGTCCTTGAGGAGATGTGGAAGGATAAGATCAAGGATGCAAATAAAAAGGTTAGCCTTTCTATTCAACAAACATTTTTTTAAACACATACTACATGTAAGCCACTAGGAATACAAGAAAAAAATTCAATAATCCCTGCCCTTAAGGTATTTGCCTTCTCTTGGAGGTAGAAAACTTGTGCACAGATAATAGAAGATAATTTAAGGAACACATAATCAGGAGAAGGAAAACCCTGGGGGAATCAGGAAAGGCTTCAAGTAGGAGACAGGATCTGAGCTTAGCCTTAAATAAAGGATTCTAAGATTCAGACCTGGAAAAGAATACATTTCAGAAATAAGGGAGAGCCTGAGGGACGACACAGGGACAGAAAATGAAATGTTCAGTTATGAAACAGCCATGCTAGCTGTAACATAGAGAGAATAAAGTAGTGCAGTATGAAGAAAAAAAAAAAAGAAAATATTGGTTGGAAGCGGATTGTGGATGACTTTAAATGCCCAGGCAAAGATGTTTATATTTGATTTTAGAGGCAGTTCAAGTTTTATTTACTGGACCTTTTTGAACATGGGAGTGACATGAAGGTCATAAGATCTGGCTCTGCTGCTTGTTACTTGTATCCCCTTAGGTGGTCAATCAGTAAGTCAACATTTATTAAGTGCCTACTATGCGCCAGGCACAATGCTAAGTACTAGTGACACAAAAAAAATCACATGATTTCTCTACATTACAAGAGATTTTTGAAGCATAGAAATAGGAAGTGGGGAGGGAGGGGGAGAAAAATTCAAAACTCAGAAGCTTATGAAAGTGATTGTTGATAATTCAAAATAAATTAATTAAAAATTTAAAAAAAATAGAAAAAAATACTTTCAGATGTTTGTATAGGAAGGTCCTTTGAAAGGAGAAAATAAATAGCCATTGGATATATTGAATATCTAGTGGCAAATTTGCATTCTGGAAAAAAAAAACCGAAAAAGAGAGTTGGGTCCAGGGTCAAACAGAAGAAGAATGAACTCTATTACATATTGCATTTGGGAAATTATGTAGTGCTGCTCCCTGCCATGAATATCTGCTGTCTTTACACCAATATTCCTTAAGGGATTGCAAATTTTGAAACACCGTAATATCAGAAGAACTATACATAGTACTATATACCAGACAATAGAGAAAAAATTCTCCCATTGCAAGTCAGGTAACTCAGCTCAAACAAGAGTAAAAGTCCTATATCTCATCCAAGTGAGACATAATAGGTATAAGTCAGCTATAGCATTTACCAATGATGACTTCAACTCAAGCAATAACATTAAAGATAATAACTGAACATGTATCATCTATATCACATTGCTTGCCTTTTCAAGGAGGAGGGAGAGGAGGGAGGAAGAGAATTTGGAACTCAAAATGAAAAAGAGTTGAAAATTTTTGTTTATGTGTGATTGAGAAACAATAAAATTAAAAATTAAAAAAAGTGATTTCAGAGATCTTTTTATGATGTCTGTCACATTTTATGAAATCTGGAACAGGCACAAAAATGCTAGCTATGGCTATTTATATCAAATACTTAGACCAAATATGATGGTTTTGACAATATCAATAATGAGAATAGGTTACTATAGAAATGCTAAGAAATCCTAATTTCTGTTGTTTAAGCCCAGATATGAGAAAGCATCAGTACTTCAGATATAACTGCTATTAGTTGGCAAAATGTAGGAAAGTATGATAATTATTAATAATGATAATAATAATTAACATTTATATAGCACCATGTGCCAGACACTCTAGAATTATTACCTCATTTCTTCTCACCACAACCCGGAAAAGTAGGTATGATTATTATTTTTATTTTATAGATGAGGAAACTGAGGCAAACAGGGTTAAGTGACTTACCCAGGGTTACACAATTACAAAGTGCGTAAGGTCAGATTTGAACCCAGGTCATCCTGACTCCAGGCTCTGCACTCAATCCACTATACCACCTAACTGCCTGAGTTCAGATCTGACCCCAGACAAGTCACTTCACCACATTTGTCTCAGTTTCCTCATCTGTAAAGTGATCTGGAGAAGGAAATAGCAAGCCACTCCAGTATCTTTACCAGGAAAACTTGAAACGGGGCATGAAGCATCAGACAGGATTAAAATAACTGAACAACAACAAAAAACACTTTACTTTTGGTCCAAGAAGCCTCCTCTGATGATCTCAGTGGTCAGATTCCCCTAAAATACTGATCATTGGCATCAGCATGCATCACGTGTTAGAATTTGGGTTTAGATACCACCTACGATGCTTTGTACTCCCCAGGTGGCATAGTGAATTCTGCGATGGACTTGGAGTCAAAAGACCTGAGTTCAAATCCTGCTTAGATACTTACCACCTGTTTAACCTTGGGCAAATTCTTCCCCTCCATATGAGTCAGTTTTCTCATTCTTAAAATACAGATGACAGTAACACCTATTTCCCAGGGTTGGTGTGAGGAGAAAATGAGATAATACATGTAAAGTATTTTGTAAACCTTAAGTGTATTATACATTTTTAAAAATTATTATTATTGTCATTATTATTATTATTATTACCTATGTGACCTTGTACAACTTACTCAAACTCTTTATGCTTCAATTTCCTCATCTATAGAAATGAGAGATTTGCACTGCACGCATGGCCTCTGAGTTCTTTTCCAGCCCTAGAGAGCTATGTCCCTATGATTCTATGCCTAAACATGACTATTTCCAGGTTTGTTTCACTGGTCAACAATGGTTTTGACTCTGGCCTTCCTTGCTTAATGTGTAGGGATATTTCTTATATAAGTGAAATGAACAAGAGGATTTTATAGACTTTTAGAATAACTTTTCTCCATCTTAAAGTATAAGCTGAGAAAGATTGGTAAGAGGAGTCCCTGATCATGGGATGAATCCCTTCCTTTCCTACCACTCCTATGGACCCACATGGCTCCAGAGGAGAGAGCCAGGCTGGTGACTTCGTGCAGCTCTGCCTCACTTAAATCCACTTCACTTGCAAGTCCAGACACAACCTCCCTGATGTCGTTGGTCCTCTCTGAGAACAAAGGACAAGCCACAAAAAACTTGATAAGATTACAAAAAAGAAAAAAAGGGAGAGAGGATCACAACTGAGGAAAGAGAGTGATTAAGAGGATGGAAAATACAAGTGCACACACATACATTTGGGGTACGATACAATGACTACTCATGACTAGAAGGGAAAGTAGCTGCCGGTGGTTCACAGGTCCCTAAATTCCACAGAGAGTCGGGATGACATTTTCACAATCCTAACTTATTAATGGCTGCATTGTTTGGATTCCAGATGTACTGCAAAACCTGACTCATCAAAACCTGGAAATAGGTTTTCATTTTTTCCAAGTAAGAATGATTCAATCTTAATGCTTGCTAATGCTATATTTTCGAGATGGAATTAATATATTTACTTACAATAGGCCAAATCGGATGACTCAGGTGATCACTTAAATAAATATGCACTTCTGGAAGAATGTGTTAACATGACATTACTTTAATGAATAAAGCTCGCTGTTACTTATGCATGGCTAGGGACACTGTGTCATCAAGTGCAGTCACAGTCAAGGCCTGCTTGTCCTTGCCTGTTACTGAGATTGAGGGGACACCCATCCCAGTGACAAGGATGGGATTTTGTTAACGCTAAACAAACCACAGCCAGTGTAACTCTGCTTTTCAGTCTCCTAGCAAACAACTGACCACAGCTTTCTTCCTTGACTCTGAGTAGACTTGAGTTTAGTATTATATTTGATGATATTTTATTCAGTCCAATTAAAAAAACTTCATTAAATGCCTATTATAGGTAAGTCCATCACAAGAATATTATTCATAATTGTTGATCAGTCGTTTTAGTTGTATGCAGCTCTTCATAATCCCATTTGGGGCTTTCTAGGCAGAGAACCTGGGGTGGTTTGCCATTTCTTTCTCCAGTTCATTTTACAGATGAGGAAACAGAGGCAAACAGGGTTAAATGACTTGCCCAGGTTCACACAGCTAGTAAGTGGACATAAATCAGGAAGATGAGTCCTTACGACTCTGGACCTGGCGTTCTATCGTCTTTACCACCTAGCTTCCACAGTTGATAATAGGACACACACACATGTACACACACACACACACACACACACACACACACACACACACACACTCACACACGTATATATATACACACAAGAATATATATGTATGTACACAAACATATACATACATATGTATATATACACACACACATATACGACTTTTATTTAAAAACAAATATTATTTATTTGGTGCTTTTCAGGTTTACAAAGTGCTTTTCATGCCTTATCCCATTTGAGCCTCACAACAACACTGTGGGGGTGGGGTGCCATTATTATCCCCATTTTAGAGATGAGGAAACTGAGATAGAGTTTAAGTGATTCACCCAGGACCATGAAGCTATAAAGTATGTGAGGCAAGATTTGAACTCTGTTCTTTCTGACTCTGAATCCAACACTATTCACTGAATCATCTAGATGCCTTGTTTTCCTCATAACAACTCTATGAGATTATAAACATATCACCCCAATTTTGTAGAATCTGAGGCTTAGACATTTTTTTTTTGCATAGGTTACATTGTAAATAGAACAGAGAGACTGAAATCCAGTTCTTTGGGTTATAAATCCAGTCCTCCTTCTACTATTCCAGCAAGGGTCCAGAGATTTCAGTTTCATACTAGGTATCAATAACTTAGTGAGGTAACCTTTGGACTAGTGTTGATTTATCTATCTTAACTCTGCAATTATCACAAGGTTACCTTGTATGTGAAGTTTATTACAAATCCCTCTGATGGTACAACTTGCCTGAAACAGATCTGAAATATGTAATGTCAAGATGAGGTCCTAGGAAGCCAGTTGTATTTATTACTACATGTCAAAGAAATTAAAGAATTACCTTTTTCTCTAAATGCTGATACCCCAAATCTTCTGCCAGTAGTAGCTTTATATTACATAGTGTCACTTCCTCTGGAAGTGATGTTTAAAAGACCTCCTTCATCAACTTCTTCAGGAGTAGCAAAGATTAATTACCTGGGATCTTTTATTAGCCTGTGCTTTGAAGTGGGTGTGAGTGGTCAGTAAAAAAAAAATTGTCTGAGGGAAGTAAGCCATTGACTGCCCATCAGGATGAGTTACAGGCCCATTGACCACGTCTTTTATGTGTAAGTCACATTGCTACTCCATAAAGTGACTATCACATTATTTTGAACACATCATAAACAGCCCTAGGGCTCATTTACATGAAAGTATTGATTTTAGTACTATAGAGATTGTAAGGGAATATGTCAAATACTGTGTTAGTCAGCAGAACTCACCCCAACACTGCAATATGTATAGACATTTATTTTAGGGAGAATTTGCTACATAAGTCAATTTAGGAACTCTCTATTCCAAGACTGAATAGATGAAAAAAAATTTTTTGGGTATATAAATTTATTTATTTTTACCACAAGATTTTGAATTCCATATTTTCACCCCATCTTGCCCCTCCCCCACCCCAAGATGGCATGTATTCTGAATGCCCATTCCCCTAGTCTGGCCTCTCTTCTATCTCTCCCCACCCTTGTCTTATCCCCTTCCCCTTCTATTTTCCTGTAGGGCAGGATAGATTTCTGTACCTCATTTCCTGTATTTCTTATTTCCCAGTTGTATGTGGAAACATTTTTTTTTAAAACATGTGTTTTTAAAACTTTGGGTTCCAAATTTTCTCCCTTCCTTCTCCCCCCCCATTGAAAAGGCAAGCAAGTCAATAGAGACCATACATGTGCAGTTATGCAAAACACTTCCATAGTAGATGTGTTGTGAAAAACTAACTCTATTTCCCTTAATCTTATCCTGCTCACTCCCATTTATTCTATTCTTTCTTTTGACCCTGTCCCTCCTCAGAAGTACCTCCTTCTGATTACCCCTTTTGCAATATCTGCCCTTCTCTCTATCATCCCCCTGCTCTCTTGTCCCCTTCCTCCCCTATTTTCCTGTAGGGTAAGACAGATTTCCATACCCAATTAAGTGTGTATGTTATTCCCTCCTTAATCCAAATCCTATGAGAATAAGATTCCCTCATTTCCTCTCACCTTCCCCTGTTTTCCCTCCACTGTAAGAACCTTTTCTTGTCTGTTTTGTGCAAGATAATGTACCCCATTCTACCTCTCCCTTTCTCCTTCTCCTAGTATAATCCTCTCTCACCCCTTAATTTTATTCTCCAGATATCACCCCTTCATCTTCAACTCACCCTGTGCCCTCTATCTATCTATCTATCTATCTATCTATCTATCTATCTATCTATCTATCTATCTACATACACACATATAATTTTTCCCCTCCCACTACCCTAATACTGACAAAGGTCTCATGTATTATAAATATCATCTTTCCATGCAGGAATGTAAACATTTCAGCCTTAATAAGTCTCTTATGATTTCTCTTTCCTGTTTACCTCTTCATGTTCCACTTGAGTCTTGTATTGAAAGTCAAATTTTCTATTCAGCTCTGGTCTTTTCATCAAGAATGCTTGAAAGTCCTCTATTTCACTGAATGACCATTTTTTCCCCTGAAGGATTATACTCAGTTTTGCTGGGTAGGTGATTCTTGGTTGTAATCCTATCTCCTTTGCCCTCCTGAATATTATATTCCATGTCCTCTGGTCCCTTAATGTAGAAGCTGCTAAATCTTGTGTTATCCTGATTGTGTTTCCACCATACTTGAATTGTTTCTTTCTGGCTGCTTGCAATATTTTCTCCTTGACCTGGGAACTCTGGAATTTGGCTACAATATTCCTAGGAGTTTTCCTTTGGGGATCTCTTTCAGGGGAGATTGGTGGATTCTTTCAATTTCTATTTTGCCCTCTGGTTCTACTATATCAGGGCAGTTTTCCTTGATAATTTCTTGAAAGATGATGTCTAGGCTCTTTTTTGATCATGGCTTTCAGATAGTCCAATAATTTTTAAATTCTCTCTCCTGGATCTATTTTCCAGGTCAGTTGTTTTTCCAATGAGATATTTCACATTGTTTTCTAATTTTTCATTCTTTTGGATTTGTTTTACAGTGTTGATTTCTCATAAAGTCACTAGCTTCCAATTGCTCTATTCTAATTTTTAAGGAAGTATTTTCTTCAGTAATCTTTTGGACTTCCTTTTCCATTTGGCCAATTTTGTTTTTAGGGCATTCTTCTCCTCATTGGCTTTTTGGACCTCTTTTGCCATTTGGGTTAGGCTATTTTTTAAGGTGTTATTTTCTTCAGTATTTTTTTGGGTCTCCTTTAGCAAGCTGTTGACTTGTTTTTCGATTTTCTTGCATCACTTTCATTTCTCTTCCCAGTTTTTCCTCTACTTCTCTTACTTGCTTCTCAAAATCCCTTTTGAGCTCTTCCAAGGCCTGGGACTGATTCATATTTTTCTTGGAGGCTTTGGATGTAGGAGCTTTGACTTTGTTGTCTTCTTCTGGTTGTATGTTTTGATCTTCTTTGTCACCAAAGTAAGATAATATAGTCTGACTCTTTTTGCGAGGTTTGCTCATGATCCTGGCCAATTACTTGAGTCTTAAACTCTTTGTTAAGGTAAAAGTCTGCTTCCAATGTGGAGAATGTATTGTCCCAAGCTTCGGGGGTTTATATAGCTGTTTTCAGAGATACTTGTAGGGACCTGTAAATTTTCAGTTCTTCCAAGGTGGTGTGATAAGGGTGGAGGTATTTACTCTTTTCCTGGCCTGATCTCTGGTCTTTTGAGTAACCAGCCACAAGCAGTCTTTTCTCTCTTGGAACTGTGAAGAAGGTTTCCTTTTCACCTCCACTACAAGCTCCACCGTGCCAGCGCTCCTCTTCACCCCAAGACTGCCACCCAGAACTGTGACCCAGATCCAAGCACTGTCAAAGCAACAGTTTCCTGTCTCAGCACTGGCAAAGAGATTCCTGCAGTCCCCCTCTGATCAGCCACTTGATTCCCCCTCAGTCTGTGAGCTGGAAGCTCAGGACACAGCCACCGCTTCAGCGCCCGGGCTTTGTGTTCTGCGCTCTGGAACTGGCTCTGACCTAGCTCTTCTCTCACTGCAAAAACAGACTTTTCCCACTGACAAAAATTTTTTAAAAAAATACAAAAGTGAGACAGCACCTGCCATCAAGGAAATAACGATCTAATTGGGGAAACAACAGAAAAAAGACATTTGGTATCATGAAAGAGTTATTTTGATCTAACAAATCTCTAAAATATAACTTTGGAAGACAGAGATGGGGAGTCCTATCCTCTCTTATATAGCGACTACCCATAGCTGTTATTGACTGTCTCACTTTAGGATTAAAGGCAATAGAGGAATTACAGAACAATGAGTGTGTATATCATCTCAAGAGTTCTTGGACACAATCTAAATCTTAACTCTCCTATTTCTATGATCTGTTTGACTTCTGCTATTAATAAAATATAGGCTGACACCCTGAATTATTCAGAATTAAGCCCTTTAGCTATTAAACATTTTTTTTTCCAGTGGGGGTAAACACAAAACGTAAAGGAAATGTAACAAATTCAATCAATAAAGTAAAGGATACCTTGACCAGAGACTGCACTTGACTTCTGGAAAACTCAATGCCCTTCAGATTCTTCAAACTTTTAATTCTCTTCATGACTGAATCATTCCATGGTGTGGTCCATTTGGAAATTTTCAGGAGCTGATTATTGATTATTATGCATTATCCAGGGCTTTTGGAATATCTTCATTGTCTTTACTTAGCCTTCCTTAAGGAGCTTACGTTCTAAGATGTACTACTGTTGTGGTGTAAGAGGTTGAGAAGTTGTGACCCCTCAAAGACCAGAGTGCAGGATGGGTCATCTGGAATGAATTCACAGACTCAAGCATTCTTTAATTCAAGGTGGCAAAGATTTATTGTTACGCTTTTCAGCTGGCAAGGATTCTTAAAGGATCCTGCACCCTTAGAGAGGTACAGGTAAAGTTTATATAGGATAAAATACAATAAAACATGTGCCAAATATACTAACTAGGGAATTCAGGGTGGGATTAGGGAGTGGTTAAGGATTGGTCAGTTCTCAATTGAAACTCAAGATAAGAAAAGTCCCATTATTCAAGAGAGTATCTGGTCCCAGACATCCTGGGCCCAGTGATAACAAACAGGAAGAATACTGATCAGCTCTATCTGGTCCTGGAATTTGCTGACACAGGAAGGGGTGTTTTTAGTTCACTCAGAGAGAAAAAGATTAATTTAGGTTTTTAGCCCTCATTGGAGCCCAATTGATCCCAAATGATTATCAAAAGACAGTGTTTCTGAGGCTAGGGAGAAATTGGGGTCCAAGTACATGCACCCAAACATAAGCACCCAAGCACCCCAATACTACCAGCTATCGAAGGCATTATAGCTTCCATTAGAATACAGAGGGTTAAGGAAAGAATCCAGGGTAGGTGTCACAACAAGCCATGAAGAATAAGGATCCCAGGTCTCCAGCCCAGCAGAAACTGGCTCTGGTGCTGGCTTTGGACATAAAGTTGATGGGATTAACGTTGTGTAGGAATTGAGCTAAGATACGAGCCCAGACTGCTAGTCACTGGGTCTCTAAAATGAGGAGAAATACAATCAATAAAGGATTGGGGTGGTGGTAGAGAGGAAAGAATCCCCAACCCTTTCAAGGTATGAGAGAACCTTGAGCAAAGGTTTGAGTTAGCAAGTCTGGCCCTCAAAGAATGGGACTAGAGTAACCAAGTTCCAACTAGATAAGACCCCTGCTTCCCCACCCCATTAAATGATGGGTATCATGACCTAATAACAGACATTGTTCTTTTACATATTTCAAGGTTAAGATATTAATTACCAGGGGAAAAAATCCTTTCAATTCTTGAAGGGAGTGCTCAAGGAAGGATTCTAGTAGTTGGGTCATTTCGGTAAATTTATTGACTATGATTTTGTTGTTGTAAATTAAGCTACTATGGTTCATCCAAAATTGTATTATAATGTATTATGATTTTTTCCTGTTCAAGATTCCTTTAAATGTTACCTCAAATCATTTTGGGACAGGGAGATATGTCAAAAGGCATGGGAGAATAAGGCAATTTGGAAATCTCTTCCCAAGTTAGAAATAGCTTAGATATTAAAAAAGTTAAATGAAATAAATTTGTTAAATTTTGTTAAACTTATTGAAAATTGTTGTAGACTTATACCTAAAGAAGAAAGACAAGGGAACTCAGCAAGGGCTTATTAAGTACCTACTAAGTGCTAGGCACTGTGCTAAGTGCTGGGGATACAATTACAAACAAAAAGAAAAACAGCCCCTGCCCTCAGGGAACTTACATTTTAGTGGGGGGAGACAACACAGAAAAGAGATCTGACTATGTGGGAGTGGTAGAAAGAAGGGGGAGAATGGAGGCCCTGGGAGGAATTCACCTATGGAGAAAGGGGGCTTGCATGATAGATGAATATTTGAGGGTGAGAAGGCTTGCAGGGACAGATGGACGTTTCTGGATAGGAGACCCCAGGTACTGAGGGAAATCTTAGTGTGAAAAATCAGCTGAGGCATGGTAGCAATATCTTGAAAGTTGGAAGTATGACTGGGAAAAGAAGAGTACAGTATTAAAATTTTTTCTTCAACAAATGCATAAAATTATATATACATATATATACACACATATGTATGTAAATATGTATATACAAATATATATGTTATATTATATATGCTTCCCAAAAAAGAATACATTGAAATATAGTTATCAAAACTTTAAAAAAAAAGGTTCATGTAACTCAGAAGCTCTGCTGACTAAATGGTTTACTTATGATCTAAATTCACGTTTACCTGAGGAAGCAGCATACAAGCAAGGCACTAGAAGAATTGATTTCTTATTGATCCTTACAACATCCCTGAGAGGAAGAGTGGATACATTTTAGCAGTGAAAAATGAAGAAATCATTATTTCTATTGAATACAAGAGTAGTCTGAGCCACAAGTAGGTTAAAGGATTGTACAAAATGCCTGTGCCTATGTGTAGTCAGGCAATGTATGAAAATTAGTAGGAAAGAGATTTTTGGTTCGACACAAAGGATACCTTCCAACAATTAGAGCTTTCTGAAACTGGAATGAACTGCCTAAATGAGTTCTCTGTCATAAGGCAGAGATTTGTTCTATTGTTATGAATCACAATTCTAGGCCTAGAAGGGACCTCAAAGGTTACCTAGTTCAATCTCTTTACTTCATAGATGGACATTGATATTCAGGAAGGCTTCACTTGTTCAAGGTCACACAGATAGCAATCCTCAGAAATAGGATTTGAACCTACAAACTCTGACTCCAGAGTCAGTGTTCTATATACTATACCACGATGGGTTGATCTAAATAGTCTCTGAGGTTCCTCCCAATCTCTGTGATTACATGACTCTCTGAAATGAGTGAGTGCCATGATGACATGGTAAAGCAATATGTAGACTTTTTGTAGGAAGTCAACCCCTTGCCCTTGACAAGGACAATGGATAGGTCTCTATGGGTGCTCCAGTAAAAGATGCTTCATCCTTTGGGGAATGGGGGCAGAATATCATCCTTAGCTATTACAGTCGTTGAAACAAGATGACTAACCATCTTTTTTTTTCCCTTTTAATACTCACTTTGCCTGTTTAGATAGCTACTGCAGCCTGTTTCAGCATTATACAATTCCTCCTTTTAGAATGATTACCCAAGGGCATTCTCTTGTTTTCCTCCGGAGGATCTATTTTATTCTACGGTGCTTTGATTTATTAAAGGGCACAGGTGAATTCTGGAACATAGCCCTCAGGTGCCAGCCCACTGACAAGGCCCAATCTTGTAAGAGAATGAGTGAATGACTGTCTAGGCTAACTCCCAAATGAGCTTCTAGTTCCCACTCTTTCCTCAGGCTGTCCTGCTAGGCACTGGGCCTTTTGTTCTGTAGTTAATTGTAAGTTCTCCCAAGAGTCCCTCTAAAGTTGATGTAATTCAAGAGATTTCTTTCCCCCCACCCCCCTCTGCCTTTCCTGGTGTAAACCTAAGCCTTGTTTTATTGCTGTAAGCTGCTATCACTCTTCCCATGTTCAACACACAAAGGAATTGGGTCTGTGTGGTACAACGTTAGTGGACCAAAATCAGCCTTGTTGGGCCAGTTTTCTAATTGGGTCCTTGGAGATTGGGAAATTAGTTTTGTCCCCCTTCCTCAGCCCCAACCTCAGTCAGATCACCATTAATTGAGTTCTTATTATTGCCCTAATGTGTGCACTGAGTATGTATTCTTCCCCCCTCTCTCCCTCAAGGAACAGAATACTTTGGTTTTTATACCTTATATGGGATTCAGATGCTGACAAATATATATAATGAGGAAGGGAGTGTGTGGGGTGTGGAGGGAGAAGTCTATTCTGGGAACATATAAAGATAGACTTCAAATTGCTAATAATATTTGGGAACATTGTATGCCAGTGTTGTTGATCGAAAACGAAACAACAATACTTCAAAGATATGTCATTTTATCAGTGTGGGTATTCTGACCCATGCCTACCTCACCTTAGGGATAGGCTCAATGGGTGGCTTTGGCCAAAGTAATTCATCAGTTGGTGAACCAATTGAATTGGTTTTGGTGATCAGCCTCTCCCAGCTTAGCTAGACTGGTGCTCAGATGTAGGTCCACTTAATCCCCTGTGCTTTCCATTAATGAATATTGAACTGTCAGGAAAGCTTGAAGATTTTCCAGCTTGGTAGGTCTTGCCAGGGCTTGTACTATGCTTTTATACAGCCTTTGAGGACTCAAGGTCACCTTAATACTAGGAAGAAGCATCCTTGTAGGTTTTCTGTAGAGGAATCAAAACATAATGGCCAATGTACCTCTTACTGCGTAAGAGCTAGAAGGTTTAGTGGTATTTTGTTGTTGTTGCCTAGGCAGTAGTATTATATACAGAAACTAGTGTTGTATACTGTGGTTTTAATAGTGTTCACAGGTCGTAGAATGTTATAGCTCAATAGGACCTTAGGGATCATTTAGCTTACCCCTTTCATTTTACAGATGAAGAAATTGAGACTCAGGAAGATTAATTTGTCTAAGGTCACACAGGTAGTAACTGTCAAGAACCTCAAAGATCATTTAATTATACTCCCTCATTTTATACATAAAAAAAAAAGAGTCAGAGAGATTAACTTACCAAAAGTCACTCAAGTGGTGAGTGGAAGAACTGGACCAGAATCCATATCTACTGATTTCTATCTTACTTCTCTTTCTACTCCCATCACTAACTTTCATTTTGTAGATAAGGAAACTGAGTCCTATTAAAATTGAAGTCACACAGTCACATATCAGAGGCTAGACCAGAGCTCAGATTTCCTGGCTTCTAGTTCAGGACTCTTTTAATGACAATGTCACTGTCCCAGTTGCTGCTCAATTCTTTGCATTATAATAGATGCTTAATAAAAATGTGTTGACTGAAATTGTCCAGCAGGTTTGAAATATACTGGCGTCAGCTATGTTTTCATCTTTGGCTTTATTTAGGGACCACAATAATCAATCCACGTAGGGGGGAAAATGGTTGAAGGTGGACTACCCAGGAAGAAGAACCAGATCGAATCTGATTGCAATCTTAAAATTGCCACTGGAATGGATGGTGTTTGCATCCGTTGCAGTTCCTGTTACGATTATCATCAGAAGATTACATTCATAACGGTTCATTCATTTTCCACTCTTGTCACCACTGTCTGGATGAGAATTGGAATTTTTAATCCCCTGTGCTTTACATGAATGTATATTGAATTGTTTTGACAGCTTGAAGATTTTGTTGTAGATTCTTGATGGCTTTCTGTGTCAGGATCAATTTGCAACCTTGTTTTTTCAGTTGATTAGGTCCTATCCAATTTTCCTGAGCTGTGGGTGGTGTCAGAGAAACAGGTTTCTTGTGTCTTTGTGTGGAGAGGACTGTCCTCCACGTGTAATGTGGGGGTGTTGTGTGGCTTGAAGGGAGGCAGAATAAATATTTCTAGCCTGTTATCCTCCTCACCCCCCAAAAGGAGACTTTAATTTCTACCAGAAGGAGAAGCAAAAGGATGGGACCCATCTTGGCCACTCTGCTCTCCTCTGAGGAGTACCAGGTTACACTTATTTCTGTCTGCTCCCTTAAATATTATTAGGCTAGAGAATATGATTTCCAAGTTCAAGGTAACTTCTGACTGCTGTTTCATTAATTGAGGGAAGCAGGATCCCAAGCTTTATATCCAAGGCTTGATTCCTTTTCCACCAAATATCAGTTCCAACAGTAACAAACACAGCAGATAGCCAAGATACCTATTTATCCAAGTCAAAGCAAAACAGAATTCAAAGAAAATATACGTAAGAGAATATGTATCAGATAATATAGAGTGAAGGAGCTCTTCTATTGGGAGCAAAGTAACAGCTCAAACAAGAAAATCTCAGATCTCACCCAAGGGAGAGTTCCCTGAAATCTCTAGTACAGCAGGCTGGGGATAGGGACATAATGGAGACTGACAGCTTATCTCAAGTCAGCTTCTTTCCAGCGTATTTTTCTTTAGCATGGAGGTGGCATCTTCTATTTTCTTTCTTAAATCTGGAAGCTGGAAGCCCCTAAAGTCCAAAGTGATTCACAGCTTGAAGACAAATAAACAGTCTGAAGCTGTCTCCCTCTCTCTCCAATTCTACCATACCCTGATTCATGCAGGTTAGGGCTATTGATCTCCACCAATAAGGAGAGAGTTCTATACCAATTGGGCTTTGGGATTGGGATTATATTCTCAAAAGAAGTGAGGGTTGAAGGTTAACTCCATACAAGAACATTAGCTAAAGCTAGGTAGAATCTGTCATGTGAGAGCTCCTTTCTAAAGTGGATGCTAAGATATGCATAAGATGATCGCATTTCCCAAAATTATATGTTAGTGTGCATACTATCTCCACTAATGAGTATTTCAACCTCTCTATTGCTCAGTAGTGAAGTCTTAGGGAAGGAATTTTCTGAAGCTCTTCCATGATAAAAAGAGATAGGAAGTGTCAGATACAAGATTTGAACTTCTAGGGTCCAAATCCAACGCTGTTAGGTACTGCATTCTGTCCATCATAATTAGAACTTACAAATCCCTGATTATTCAGCTAAACAGCTAAACCTTCCATCAGTATAACACAGGGAATAAAATGTTAACTCTAACTACAGTAGCATCTATGTTCAATCAGAGAAAACAGAGATTGCTGTGTTTTAGAAGCCTAGGCTGTTCCCTGTTGTTGTGGGCAATGCTGTAAAAGAAGGAATGTTTATGCTCTTTTTATTCATTTCCATAGTGTTCTAATCGTAGGGAACACAGAGTACTTTATCCACTAGGTTGTCATTAGAGCAAGTGAAATGTATTTTTTTTAAAGCCATGAGACAATACTTCATATTTGTATGGTGCCCTAAGGTTTCAAAGCTCTTCTTTTGCAACAACTCACTGAAAAAGCTTGTGTAAGAACCATTTTACAGATGGAGAAATAGGTTTAAAGAGGTTAAGTATTTTGTTCCGTGTCATACAGCTAGTTAGTGGCAAGGTCAGGACTTGAGGTTGCATCTTCTCACTCTGAGACCTGGGTCCTTTCCACTAAAACCGTACCCTCTTTTATCCCCACTCAATAGCAATCATTAGTACCAATTGATTCATTAGCACTAATAGAAATAAACAGATAAAGACAAATAGCAGCTAGCATTTACATAACAGTTTTAAGTTGCAAGTCACTTTACAAATATGATTTCACTTGGTCCTTATAACAACCCTACAAGATAGTTTTATTATTATCCCCATTTTATATTTCAGGAAACTGAGGCAGACAGAGTTTAAGAGATTTGTCCAGGGTCACACAGTTAGTAATGTAGAGGGTGAAGAATATGCCTTATCCTTCTTTACTTTCTCTATAAAACTAGAATAGTGTCATTTAAAAAGTAAATACTTAACAAATATTTGTTGATTGACTAGTTGGTTGATTTGGAGATGTGATTTTCCAGAAAGTACTTTCAATCCTATAGTGGAAAAAGTACTAGGCTTAGAATAAGGAAGACAAGGGTTTCAGTCCCAACTCTGACACTTGTGTGACCCCACAGCAGTTTGCTGATCCTCTAACTGCTTTAATGAACTTCCTGTGATTTAATTCTGTGTGACTTAAGGCAAATGACTTAGCTTCTTTAGGCTTGTGCCCTACTTAATAAATAGAATTTTGGACTAGATGTCCTCTCAAATGTCTTCAAGCTCTATGTCTGTGATCTTGTATTCTACTAAACTGTAACATATGAATTGGTGAAAGGAGTTCTCATAATGAGAGTTCTCCCTCATTACTGACAAAATCAGACACTGTGTATTTACATTTCATCTTACCCAGTCATACTATGTCCATGTATTTCTAGATGAAAGGGACCTTGCAAGTCATAGCACCATCTATTTAGAGCTGGAAAGGACCTCAGAAACCGTATAGTTTAATCCCTCTCATTATACAAATGAGGAAACTGATTCCCAGAGAGGTTATGACTTTCCCAAAGTCACATAGATATTAAATATCATAGTTAGGATTTGAACCCAGGACCTCTGATTCCAATTAATTAGAATGATCGCATTTGTATTATAGCTGTTGGAAAGGAATCTTGAGGGAGTTCTACATGGCACCTCCAATTTATTCCCCATATAAGCTGACCATGATATTTCCACTAGGCTTTGGGCAAGAAAGGCTTCATAAAAAGTGTATTTTCCACTTGTCGAGACTTTCAGATGTTTTACTTCTCAACTGAAGTACAAAACAGAAAGCACTACCGAGAGGTCAGGCTAGGACCTCTCTCTAGCAGGAAAACAAAAAACAAAAACAAAATCAGGCAATTGTTTCCTCACCCAAGAAAACATTACCCAATGAAAAGTGTGATATTTGATGCCTGACTATGACAGCAGCCTTCTATTTGTGGCCTATTTAACATAAAAGAAACTAGAACTCAAAAGGTTACTCAGTCACATTGCCAACTGTTAAGAAGTTGAGACTTGTTCAAAGCTAAAGACGCATCAACATTTTGATGTCTTTTCCTTCTGAGGTGACATGAAAATATGAAACAATCTGCCCTCAGAAAATTTTCTGTGATTATCTCTATTATTTCCAACAGAAGATGATTCCAGGTTCCTTATGAATTAATATACACCCACATACACACATATGTACATACATGTACATATGTGTATACATGCACATATATACATGTGTATATATATGTTATACGTATATCATAGATATGTACATGTATACCAGTGAGGTGGCACAGTGGATAGAACTCTGGTCCTGGAGTCAGGAGGACCTGAGTTCAAATCTGGCTTCAGATGCTTACTAGCTATGTGACCTTGGGCAAATCACTTAATCCTCTTTGCCTCAGTTTCTTATGTGTAAAATGATCTGGAGAAGGAAATGGCAAACTACTCCAGTATCTCTGCCAAGAAAACCCCAAATGGGGTCACAGAGAGTTGGACACAACTGAAATGACTTAACAACAACAAATAGATAGATAGATAGATAGATAGATAGATAGATAGATAGATAGAAACAAACACATTTTTGTATATGGATATACACATATAATATATATGCAAAAATATTTCTATTTATCTATTTATTTTGGTTAAGCTTAATATTGCCCATGGAATAAATAGAAGATTTAAAAATATCTATTTCACCACAACGACTAAAGGCAAATTGATTCCAACTTAGGCCTACTTTCTTTATTGATGGCACAAATTGAGCTCTCTGGAATTGGATTTCCTGTCAATGGGGAATATACTTCCAACAGTGCTTTGTTTCATTTTTTGAAAAGCTGGGTTTTGCCCAGGCTGAAAATGCAGGAGCTTTTCCCCAGCCTTGCCTCACTAGCATTGTCATGGAAGCTCTGACTCACCCCATGTCCAACCTGGGACAGTTAGCGCCTCCTTTGGGGCCAGTGTACCCTCTTCTCCTAGAGGGTGCACTTGATACAGCCATGTACTCTGCTTAGCCCACTACAACTTTAAATTCCCAGTCTCAAGAGATTCCTCCAAGCTTCAGCCTTCCTGGTAGCTGGGATTACAGGCATGCACCACCATACTTTGCTGAATAATTTTGATCAAAAGTTTACTCTGTTACCTCATCCTGACACCATGATAAAATTGCATTTTTTAATGAATTGAAGAATGTCAAAATCTTGTGAAGTTAATGCCAAATCATATATAATCCATGATACTCACAAAATAGGATAAAATGCATATTAAAAGTTTTCTTACAGATGTAAAAAATTGCAGAGTTTATCAGATAGGTCAGTAAAATAAATTATTTTACTTTAAATCAATTTCCACATTAGTGAAAGTAGTAGAGGCAAGATTTGAATGCAGGTTCTTTGACTCTAAACTCAATATACTTTTCCTCTGTACCGTATTGCCTCAGACCACCTAAAACTCTCCTCTATGACCTATCCAACAAATCATCATACAAGCTTTGATTGAAGAATTTTCTTAAGGTAACCCATTCTATCTTAGTCTGGTTTTAATCATTTGGAAGTTGTTGGGGGTTTTCTTTTCCCTTACATAGAGCTGAAATGTATTTTTTTCTAATTCAAGCTTTGTCTTTTTTTTTTTTGCTTGTCCCTACTGACCCAGGCTGAGTTAGTCTTCTAGGCATCTAAGATCTCCAAAGAAGTGAGATTTTCAACTGTCTGGGTGCCAGGTCTCTTTTGGATATAGGTGCTACTCTAAAAGGCCTAATATCTCTTACATTCATTGTATTATTCTGCCTTGGTACCAGCTTTCTGTGCACCAATGGAGAAAATTTATGAGATGGCCAGACAACTTTAGGCATATTTTCCATACCATGGAAATATTAATAATAATGGAAATAACAATCATTCAGATTTATATAGCACCCCTGTGAACTAGAGGTAGGAGAGAGCAGAGAAAAGGGAAGAATGAAGAAAATTGAATGTAATTAGAATCACCTCCTTCCCTCAATTAGCAGAGAGGGAAATGGAATCTCAAAGAAATGAAGCAAGTTGATCAAAGTCATAGCCAAAGACATCTTGACTGACCTCCAGATCTAAATCAGTGGCCTTTCACTGATTGGGTGTATTTGTTGATAAGCCTGAAGGATATTTCAAATCTGAACTGTAATTAGAACAAACAACTAGGGAGTTTCGCTCTGGGTGCAAAATTCAAAGACTGCCAACTACTTCAACTCCTTTACTATTGGAAATGACCAAGTTTAGCACCTAGTTATCAATTAGTCAAAACAGTAAGCAACCAGATGGCATACTTCCTTTCTCACAGCAATCTTGTGAGACTGATAATGTGACTGTCATTATCCTCATTTTAAAGATGAGGAAACTAAGACTCAGGGAGGTTAAGTGATTTGTCCATACTCAAGCAACCACTAAAGGCAGGATGTGTAGGGCAAAGACCAGTGGACCAAGACCAAGAAAGACCCCAAAGACCATGATCTTATGGTTACGTAGAGTAAGACAAGATAATCTCATAGATGTAAAGCCATAAGGGAGCTCAGAGGCTGTCTAGTCCAACCTTTCATTATACAGATGAAGAAAAATGGCACCATGTGGTAGAAAGAATACTGGATTGAGAATCAGATAACCTGGGTTTCAGTCGCAGCTCTTCCATTTTCTACCTTATGTGAACGTAAGCAAGTCACTTCTCTTCTTGGCCTCAGTTACTTTATCTGTGAAAAGAGGGCCCTGACTGAATTGCTCTTTAAGGTGTCTTCCAACTCTAAACCTCAGATCTTACAAACCTGTGACTAGATGACATTTAAGGTGATTTCCAGCTTGAGCTAGTCTTATGATCCAATGAGAGTAAGGCATATGGATGTCATCGAAAGATTGTTCGAGTTGCAGTCAGGAAACCCAGGTTTAAATCTCAGATCTACAGCAGGTAGGTCACTTAGCCACTCTGAGTCTCAGCTTCTTTATTCATAAAATGAAATTATAGTTCTTACACCTACCTACCTTGGTCACCCTTAAGTGTTATGTAAATGAGTGGTTAATATGGCCCTAGACAAAAAAGGAAGGAGGTACTGAAATATAACTTGAAGCAGAGGATGGATAACCACTTGTCCAGTCTGTCGCAGTGAGGATTCCTTTTCTGGATGGTTTTGATCCTATGGTTGCTAAGGACCCTTTCAACTCTCACATTCTGTGATTCTGTGAGATACAAATATTCGTTAGAACCAAAAAAAAAAATAATCCAAGTTATTCAACTCCATCAAGAGCTTTTGTTAGAAGGCTATAAAACTTTCCTCCTCATTGCTTTATCACCCCATAAAATATATACTGAAAGTATGTATTCTGATTTATGATTATGCACAAATTTAGGAATCAACGTAAGACATGTGTAGATTTTATGATATGGGACATGCTAAAAGAGGAACAAATAACCATAGGCACTTCAGCACAATCATTCATTATGTAGAATTGTCGACTCTTTTAAAGAATTATTTATTTATTTTTAGTTTTCAACATTCATTTTTATCAGATTTTGAGTTCTAAATTTTTCCCCTCCCTTCCCTACCCTCTCCCCAAGATGGCATGCAATCTGATATAGATTTTACATGTACAATCATATTAAATATATTTCCACATTAGTCATGTTGTAAAGAAGATTCAGAACTAAAGGGAAAAACCAGAAGAAAGAAAAAGCGAGAGAGAGAGAGAGAGAGAGAGAGAGAGAGAATAGTATGCCTCGATCTGCATTTGGACTCCATCGCTCTTTTTCTGGATGTGACCCAATTGAGTCTTTTGGAATTATCTTAGATCATTGCATTGCTGAGAAGAGCTAAATCTATCAAAATTGGTCATCACCCAATATTGCTGTTACTGTGTACAATGTTCTGGTTCTGCTCACTTCACTTGGCATCAGTTCATGTAAGTCTTTCTAGCTTTTTCTGAAATCTGCCTGCTTATCATTTCTTATGGAATAATAATATTCCAATTCATATACCACAACTTGTTCAGCCATTCTCTAATTGATGGGCATCCCCTCAATGTCTAATTCTTGGCTGCCACAAAAAGAGCTGCTATAAATATTTTTGTACATGTGGGTCCTTTTCTCATTTTATGATCTCTTTGGGATACAGATCTAGAAGTGGTATTGTTGGGTCAAAGGGAATGCACAGTTTTATAACTCTTTGGGCATAGTTCCCAATTGCTCTCCAGAATGGTTGGATCAGTTCAGAACTCCACCAATAATGCATTAGTGTTCTAATTTTCCCACATCTTCTCCAACACTTATCATTTTCCTGTTTTATCATGTTAGCCAATCTGATAGGTGTGATGTAATACCTCAGAGTTGTTTTGATTTGCATTTCTCTAATCAATAATAATTTAGAGAATTTTTTCATATGACTATAGATAGCTTTAATTTCTGCATCTGGAAACTGCTTGTTCATGTCCTTTGACCATTTATCAATTGGGCAATGACTTGTTGACTCTTAAAGCTAGCATAGACCTTTAAGATTATTCAATGCAACCTTCTCAGATGAGGACACTGAGTCCCAGAGAAGGGAAATCTGGATCTTTTAACTTCACATCCAGGACTTTCCCCCACTATACCTTGTTGCTTCACTGAGGCTTGTGGAAAATTAGGACTGAGAACTGTTGAGAAGGAAGAGTTGAGTTTATAGAAGTAGAATCCAAGTACTTTTTAAAGTATGGGACTCCTCATTTTAAGGGAGAAATGGAGTAATTGGAAAGAGTATATTGTAGGAGGTGTCTAACAATAGTGGGATCTATCCAAGGGTATGCTGGTAAATGTTTAACAATCAACTCTAGGAAAAAATGTACATTTGACATACTTTTAAGTTTAATACACATTGTTAACATGTTCTCCATCACTTTACCTCTAGGCAATTAAAAAAAAACCCATGTATCAAGCCCTAACATGCAACATTTGTCAATTTCCCATGTGTAACACTTCAAATTTAACAATTACCTCTTGGAGCTGGTTCTAGCTGGTTCTGACACAGGCCTGGGTCCTTCTCAAAAATAGAGGGACAAATTGCTTCCTTTTGCAGTGGAAACTGAGCCCTAGCTGAGCAATAGCCTTCTCTTGTGCTGTAATAATCCTTCAGTCCAGTCATAGTCTTAGAAAGTCTGAGGAAGAGGGAAGGAGCAACCTGATCCCCTTCTCTCTTAAAGATTTACTACAAAGGGAAGAATGAAAATCAGTGAGGTTCCCAACAGTTAACAAAACATCAGAACCAACCCCAGTTCAATAAAGAGTAAAGAAAATGACTAAAAAGTTGAAAAATAGCATCTGTGAGTGATGGTGAAAGCTTAAAATGATGTAGCCTGGGGAAAGGAAGCTTGAAGATATACTTAATAAAAGTTTATGAAGGATTGTCATAAAATGTGTTGAGATTCATTATTTCCTCTCTCCAAAAGGTCAGACTTCAAGGAAATGGGTTTACATTACAACAGGATGGATATTATATGTTTAGCCATCTTAACATGATATATGATATTTAATGAATTACTTGTTCTGTAGGTGTTGCTAGTTATAATCAATGTAGTTGATGGAGATTACCTCCCTAGAGACAGCTGATATAAGGCTAAGCTATCTATGATACTGATGACACTTTATTATGTGAACCTAATTCTTTATTATTTTTTCTTCTGCCTCAAACTTACCCAAAACCTCAACTTACCATCCAAACCTACAAATTAAAGAAATGGGAAGGGCTTTAAAGAAAAAAAAAGCCCAAACTCCTTATTTTATAGATCATTGTCATCATTAAAGTTGATGAAATTGAAGCCCAGCTAATCATAGAATCACAGAATCTCAGAATTGAAATGTCTAGTTCAAATGCTTGAAGACTGAGGGATGAGATGATGAGAAACTCATTACCTTCCAAGTCAGCCTATTTCATTTTTGGACAAGCTGTTTATTAGGAAGTTCCCCCTTCTATCCAGTTTAAATCTGTTTCTTTGCTGTTTTTGTCCATTACTCTTAGTTTTGCCTTCAAAGTCTAATCTCTCTTCCAGATGACAGCTTGAAGGCAGCTGTCACGTTCCTCACTAAGACTTCTTTTTTCCCTGCTAAACATATGGATTTCTTCCAACCAATTCTTATCTAGCATAATTTCTAGTCACTTCATCCTGGTCCTATGGACACATTCCAACTTGTCAATAGCCTTTATTTGCCTAACGTCACAAAGCCAGGTAATATTTTAGGCCTTAGCCTTTGTGCATATACGCAAAGACCCCTGAGTTAGAGTCTTTTTTTTAATGACAGATTTAAGAGCCAGAAGATGGACTAAATACCAAAGATCCTTTTAAAACATAGGGTCCTATGTTTCAATGACTATAAAAAATTAGCTGTAAGCTCTTTAAATCTGCCTATATCCAATCTCTGCTTAAGGCAGCATGGAGTTCTCTGCTTGGTGAAGGACACACTTGGGGTAAAATGTCCTTGGAAATAAACTAACAAAAGAACATACTGTTGGTCCAATTTTAGCACACTGATTTGATGCCTCCAGGTAGTATGGTGGGATATGTCACCAAGCAGATGGGTTGATGGATGTTTCCATCTGCACACTTCTAATTGATCTAATCATGCCTTGTTTGGGGTCTCCCTCCCCCAGCTTTCCTCTGCCATCATTTGAGATCTATACCAGTATTTGGTTTCATCATTGGTAGTTAATATTTGGCTGTCCAACAGGGACATAGCACATTCCATCCAATCCTCTGCTTTGGGTCTGCTTTACATCTTGGGAGAGCAAGAGGTAGGGATGGAGAGGTGGGCAGGGTCTCCCTGGAACCCTTTGCATCTTTGCCAAGTCCTGACAGAGTTGGTAAATCAGTAGTTGCTCTCTACCAGCTGCAGTCAAGGCAGGGGGTTGCTCTTAATACTGACACCATCCCTGTATGGATTTAACAGGAACTTAGTCAATTAAAAAAAAAATAAAAGATCTTCCTCGGGCTTAACCTCGAGAAAAAGGACTAGAATTCTTACTCTATTAAGCATTCAGAGAAAATATCTTGTATTGGCCATGGGTAAAATCTTTTTCAACTATTTCAGCTCAGTTAAATCTTTTACTTTTTTCCCCTCCTTTCTTTTCTTTCCTTCCCCCAAAACCCATATTGCAGGCTAGTCTGCACTGAGAGTTGGGATGCCTGAAATCCAGTTCTTCTAACTCCAGATCAAGATTCTACTGCCCCATTCTACCTCTCACTCTAATATTCTATGACCCTCATAATGGAAAGAATGCTAGATTTGGACTCAAAGGATCTAGGTACAAATCCTGCCTCTGCTGTTTCAATTTAATTACATTCAACCAAAAAGTGTTAAGTCTTTACTCTGTGCAAGCCATTGTCTTTGGTACAAGCAATACATGAACAAAAAAAGACATGCTCCATGGCCTCAAGGAAATTACATTCTTCTTGGACTGATACAACACTTACATCCTGAATACTCTCTTAAGTTCCTTATTACTATCGAGGGTATCACCATCGTCTGTCACCCAGGTTCAAAACCTGGATGTCACCCTCAACTCCTCCCTCTCTCTCACCCTGCCTTCCATCCCATATATAATCTATTGCCAAGCCCTTTCAATTCTACCTTAGCAACATTTTTGGTGTATGCCCCCTTCTTTCCTCTGACACTGCAAACAGCCTTGTGCAGGTTCTCATTGCCTCACACCTGGACAATTGCAGTAGACTGCTGGTTAGTTTGTCTCAAGTTTCTCCCTACTCTATTCCATCTTCCACTCATTGGTCAAATGGATCTTCCCAAAGAATGTGTATGATCATGTCAGATCTCCATTGAATAACTTGAAGTGTCTTCCTGTTATCATCAGAGTCAAATAAACAATTCTCTGTGTGTCTTTTAGAGTCATAACCTGGCCCTTTTGTACATTTCCAGTATTCTTATAACCTTACCCTTAAATTCTTATTTGCCTTCATGTGCTTAGCGGTATGGTAATCCTGGCTTTTTTGCTGTTCCTGGAACAAGGTACTCCATCTCCCAACTGTGCACTTTCACTGGCTTTCCTCCATGTCTGGGATTCTCTCCCTTCTCAACTCCTCCTCCTGGCTTCCTTTAAATCTTGGCTAAAATCCTGCCTTCTGCAAGAAGCCTTTCTTGATTCACCTCAATGAGAGTTCCTTTCCTCTGAGATTGTCTCCAACTTATTTTGTCTGTGTCTTGTTTTATGCAATTGTTTGTATATGGTCTGCCCCATTAGATGGTGAGCTTCTTGAGAGCAGGAGCTGTCATTTGCCTTTCTTTATATCCATCTGTGGTGCTTAGACAGCCTTTGGCACATACCAGGTGTTTAATGAAGGCTTGTAGACCTGATGATTTGGATATGGGAGCTCATCAATGTGGGCACTTGCTTCAGTGATATAGTCCACAACCTATTTATATCTGCCTATCCTAGGCAACTCTTGTTCCATACCTCTCGTTACTCTGCCACCCAAAATGCCAGGGATCTTTCTCAAATTTTCTTGACATTATGTGAAAATTAATCATTCTTGACATGTTATTGGCCCATCTTTCTCTCTAGTAAACCATTCTCTTGGTGCTGTTTCTTCTGTAGAATTCCTCATTGGTAATGTGATATAGCCTGCCTATCAATGGGGCATAATACCCTCCCCACAAAAATGTCCTGTACACAATTGCCATTGCAGGAGTCAACTTCTAGTCTAGATTCATGCTGGATTTTGTAGATATAGATGTATCCTCAATGCCTAGCACAGTGCTAGGCACATAGTAGGTCCTCAATAAATGCTTGTCAATTGATCGAGATGATAATTTTAAATCATGGGAGCTGATGAGACTTTGAAGTAAAATAATATAGAAAGAGAAAAGAATTGGGCCTAAGGATAGCCACACTTACTGAATAGCAGATGGACTGTCTTGTGTCACCTTGGGCCAGTCACTTTACTTCTCTACACCTCAGTTTCCTTAGCTGTAAAATGGGTAACTCATCTCTTAGGTCACTTTTAGCTCAAAATCCTATGATGTTATGAACTATAAGTAAAGATGAAAAGATATGAAAAAAATCAAGATCTACTAGAGAAATGACCACATTACTTGCTACCACTCTCCATCCTGAAGCTTATACCCATGGGAAGTAGTTTTCCTTCCCTTCTCTCAGTTTCAAAAGGGTAAATGCTGCTAAATGTCTCTTATGCCCATGGAAAAACTCTTCTAACAGCATAAACTCTCTGAGCAGCTTGACTTTTGGTAGTATGATAGCATTCTTCTAGAGCAAGGATAACATTTGAACTCTGCCTTTTCTCTCTTTAAATACACACATAATCTATATGTGCACATTAGTATATGCATACATGACTATATATCACTATACTTTACCGTGCGTGTGTGTGTGTGTGTATATGTATATATATATACACACACACAGAGTAACATATGTATATATATGTGTGTATATATTATATACACACACACACACACACATATATATATATATATATACACACACATACACATATATGTATGCGAAACTTTCATTTTTATTCCACAGACTTTTCCCAATATACCCCACCCCACCTTGCAATTATGTGAAAAACAAAAACACTTAAACAAAACAACAGACTCACTGACCTCATATGATGGTGAAAACCACATTCCATACCTGTAGCCTGCCACTTCTTTCCTGTGTTTCATCATTTGTCCTTTAGTTCTGAGAACAGTCCTTATAACCAGTTAGAGTTCATGTCCATTTTTGTATTAATTTTGTTTCTGTTTTTGTAATTATTATTTATATCATTGTCTTAGTTCTGCTTTCTTCATTTTCCTCAACACTCTGCTTTTTCAATATCATTTCTAAAACAATATAGAAAGTATCAGAGCCAGAGGGTGTAAAAACAATTTCCTTCTCCAGTGGAGTTTAAGCCTGGATTAAGGAGATATTGTGGAAGGATTTAGAAGAGGTTCTGTGATGAAACAGGCATGACACCCCATCTTGTGTGCTGGCTGATTTCAAGTGTACTCTTTTTTGCCGGGTCAAATGTACCCACGGGCCAACGCAGGGGAGATTTCTCTCCTTAAAGAGAAGACCTCAGGTCACGGGTTTTCCCCTCTGGCTCTTCCTGTCTAGCAATATCCATTTATCCCAGCTGATGTCCTATAGTCTGTAGCACAGGCACAGTTCAAATTTGCGTCTTCTTCTTCTTCAACAAATCCCATTGGAGAATGGGAGGAAATGTGTGAGGTACAATCTGAGGTCTATCACAAGTATCTTATCGTATTTCTCTCTTGCCTTCACAGGAGTTTAGAGCACAGGAGTTTAAGCTCCCTCAGCATAGTTACCCTTCCCTATTCACCCCTAGGCTCCCCGATCTCTAGAGTATCTTGACTGGCTACTGACTAGCCTGAAGAAGAATCCCACTTCTGCACTTGACACACATGGCAGGCATTATGGAAAGAGTGCTGACTTGGGTAGCAGAAGAGCTAGGTTCAATGCTGACCCCATTATTTTTCTGTCTGTGTGCCTGTCTGGCCTCTGGACCTCACATCACCCTATCTGCAAAATCAGGGTATTAATCATACCTCTGTCTCACTGGGTTGTTCTTAGGAAGTGAGGAGGGAAACAAACATCTATTAAGCACCTACTAGGTGTGAGGCACTGTGCTAAGCACTTTATAAGTTTTATCTCATTTGATCCTCACAGCTCTGGGAGGTAGGTCCTCCCATTCTTTTCATTTTATGGTTGGGGAAACTGTGGCAGATAGAGGTTAAGAGACTTGCCCAGGCAGTATAAACTCAGGTCTTCCTGAAACTCCAGGTCTAGTATTTCATCCTCCACATCACTCAGCTGCCTCTGTAAATTTTGATGTGTTTTGTTAAGCACTGTGCTGGGCACATAGTAACCACTTAATCTTTTCCCCCCATCTATTCATATATAGTTGTGAGTCTCAAGTTAAGCTCTTAACTTTGGGCTCTAGCTGTACTGCTGTTTAGCTTCTGTGAACTGATAGTCGGGACAATCACTCCTGTCCCTAGCTCAGATGCTCTCTACCTGACAGAAGAAGATGTGTTAATGGATTGATTGATTCATCGAGTTTGCCCCTGAAATACTGGTTTCTCTCTCTGTTCTACTGCCTGGCCCAGGGCTAGGAAGATTTCATGTTAGTCCACCCTGTTTACAGCAATTTTCTTGGCCTCTGTCCCTTGCTTTCCACTCCTTCCCTCCACAAACACTCTCAGAGTCTTCCAGAACTCTGTTCTTCAGCTGTCACCACTTGTTCAGTTTGGCTAAGTGCCTGCCACCCTCCAGCCTAGGTATCATCTCTCATTACTACATCCTAATTCAAGTATTCACAGTATCCATCTGCCGCTTGAAGGCAATGCACTGACTTGAATTAATCATTTAAAAACACTTACCATTCCATATTTTATCTTAAAAACAGATGTTATTATAACATGGGGTCATTCACCCTACGCAACCATTGTCATTAATAGGAAGACGAGAAGATAATAAGAGGGAACCAAAGTCATTAGGAAGGTTAGAGGAGGTAGTCCTGGCAGAACCACACAAAGGCAAGGAATTAGGAAATACACAGGAGTTGCCCTTGGGAGTCACCGAGCTCCCAAGTCTGTCTGACAGTAATTAGCCCTGGCTTTTTAAGGAGGTCGGAAGCTGGGAGTTTTGGTGTTACTTAAATTCACCACTATTGTTATTCCTAGGTAAAGTGCATTCAATGCAACAAGGGCAGGGGTGGGGAACCTGAGGCCTTGAGGCCACATGGGGCCTTCTAGTCCCTCAAGTGCAGCCCCTTGACTGAATCCAAACTTCACAGAACAAATCCCCTTAATGAAAGGATTTGTTCTGTGAAACTTGGATTCTGTGAAAAGGCCTGCCTGTGGACCTAGAAGGCCACAGGTTCCCCACCCCTGAACAAGGGTAAGGAGACAGTTGAGTTCAATTTAGGGTGGGTGTAATCTCCCACAGGAGTAAGCCTTGGGTGTCACTGTAGTGCTGGGTTCCTTTTCTTCCTTTTGCTTCTTTTTGGTCTTGCTGTGGGAGAAGAGGGCAAAAAGGTTATCCATTGAGCCTGTTCTTGTACATATGAGGTCCCAGAATACCTTGGAAAAAGTAGGCCTAGAGGAGCAATAATGAGGAGGCTGCCTAAGTCCCAGCTAATGCTGTTTGTTGGAGCTTTCCCATGAAGGCCACTCTCTAGTCCCAGCCTCATTGGTTATCTGACAGCTTCACTTAGTGGCACCATTGATGGTCTAAAATAGCTAATTTGCTTCCCTAATCACTTAAGTGATTCCTGGAGGGTAACTGGGGCATTAGAGAAAACAGAGCTGAATAATAATTACTCAAAAGAGCTTAGATGATTCAGGAATGACTCACCTTCCCTGAAACATAACAGGACAAAAATAAAATGGACTTGATCCAAAGACCTTAAAGAGAGGTGTCCTGGTCAAAGGGAAAGAGAACAGACTTGGAATTAGTCCCCCTGGGTGAGGGAATAGGGTCAGATAAAGAGCCCTGAAGTTGGAATCAGAGGAGCTGGGCTTGAATCTGGCCTTTACTAGTTGCTACCAGTATGACTTTAGCAAGGCCATTTCATTTTTGTAGGCCTGTTTCCTCAGCTTTGAAATGAAAGGGTTGGATTCGATTGAGCTCATAAGTTCCTTCTAGCTTCCACCTTCTATGATTCACCTTACTTGAACTGTTTATAGTTTTAGACGAGCTTTCAAATAGGACTATGATTCTTTGATGTAAAGAGACATTTGACTCAAAAGAAAATGGCTCATGTGGCCCAGTGGGGTTACATTGGGATGAAACAGCATATTGTAGTCCTAATGAAGCATGGAGACAGCCTAATTAACTGGGCTAGAAGAGCCATGGTGCCTTTACAGCCTTTACATTTGCCCACTTTGTTGAGGTAGCAAGGTTATAGTCAGTGCTGGACTCTTTCCTGGGTTATTGGGCATTTTCCCAGTGGTCTGTGGGGCAATATACTTACCTTTTTTTTTTTTTTGGCAAAAGGAGGGACCAGCCACCCATGGAAAATCTACTCAGTAGCCTAATATCATAAGATTTTTCTAAGCCTACTTAGTAGAAATCTTGGGATTTCTGAATAAGGAAGGAATAAGGAATAAGGGGTCATCTAGTATAATATGCATTCCGGCAGGGAGTCTCAGCATGAAATCCCTGAGTTAAAGGTGTTTAGTGGTGGGATATTCATTTCTTTCCAATCAACTGTTCATTTTTGAATCTTCAGTAATTAGAAACTTCTGTTGTTTTCCATATAGGAACTGGACCTGCAGTTTCATTGGTGGAGAAAAGTCCTAAATGAGGAAACTCCCTTGACCAATGTAGGTTGATACCTTCTCTGAAGGGCAAGTAGGTGGTGAAGTGGTTAGCATGCTGGGCCTGGGATGAGGAAGACTCCTCTTTGTGAATTCAAATCTGGCCTCAGACACTTACTAGCTGTGTGACCCTTGGCCAGTCACTTAACCCTGTTTGCCTCAGTTCCTCATTTGTAAAATGAGCTGGAGAGGGAAATAGCAAACCACTCCAGTATTTTTGCCAAGAAAACCCCAAATGGGGTCATGAAGAGTCAGATATGACTGAACAACAACAATAAACCTTCTCTGAAACATGGAATCTTAGAACATTGCCCAAAGCACTTAGAGCTTATGAGATTTGCTCAGAATCACACAGCCAGTGTGTGTCAAAGGTAAGACTTGAACCTGGGTCTTCCTGGCTCTGAGACTGGTCCTTTAACCACTATGTAATACTTCCTCTATATTTTCCTTCTGTAGTCTATATAATTTTGCCTCTGCAATTTGATAAGAGTTAGATTTTGATTTGATTGAGAGAAATTTCAGTGGAGGTTACTTAGTCCAATCTGCTATTTTACAAATGAGGAAACGGGGGCTTTGTGGGGTTATTTGGCTTGTCCAAAGTCAAGCAGGTAGTATGTGGCCCAGCTGAGATTGGAACCTGGGTCCTCAAATTCCAAAGTGCCTCCCAAACTCTTCCTATTGCTATGAGTTCTTTTCTCTAGGACCAAGAAGAAAAAGTTTAGTTCTTGTTTTTAAGACAGTCCTTCAAAATATTTGAAGATAGAAATCCTGTCTCTTTTAAGCCTTTTTCTCTCCTCCAAGCTGAGCAACACTTCTTCTAACTGATGCGTGTAGTAAAAATTAAATACCAAACATTTATCAAATGTATACAATATGCAATGCATGGTGTCCAATCTCCTAGTTATTCTGGTCACCCTCCTTGGGCTGTTCTTCTGTTTGCCAACATCCCTCCTAAAATGTGATGCTTATGACTGTACACAATTCTCCGGATGCAGTAGAGAAATAAATTAGTAGCCCATTACAATCCCTAATTAACTTGTATTGAAAAGTTTAAGAATACAATATTATTTGAACAAAGGATTCAGAACCAAGCAGTCTCCCATTGTCCAAATCCTAAAGACCTGTTGGGGAATGTCCCTTTTGTTTAGGCCCCTACTATACTTCCAAGCAACTGAATGCTTTATTATTTAGGAGAGCAGAGTCTGGTTATTCTACTACGGTGCAGCGACTCAGTTGACCTAATTGGAGTCCATCTGAGCATCTTGTCTAACAGTCTTCGTTCTTATGAAGTAGCGTTGATAACTTAGAGAAGCAAATGGGCATGGTACATCTGGGGAAAATATTCACAGCAGAAGCAGACAGGCTCCTAACTCCCCATCACCTCTCTCCCCTCCCAGTAAAGGAATGAAGAGATAAAGAGCTTTAAAGGAGTGGGATAAGTGAGCAGGAGAAAGGAGTCTTATCAGCTGTGTGGCTGTTCTTGCCTCAGGTGCTGTGGAAATTAAAGATGGTCACACCATTGGGAAGTGGCTCCATCAGCTAATGGTGCTGAAAAAGTACAGATGCTACTAAGCTTAGGGGCATTTCAGTGTTTCCATATGTGAAGTAGACAGATTGCTCAAAATACACTTGAGTGGGAAAAACACTGTATTGAGAAATTAGTTATAGCATTCCTGTACAAGCTCACAATTTGACTGACCTAGCTGCATCAGCCTAAGAATACAGGACACACCAGAGCAGAGCAGCAGGGCAGGGGTGGCTAAGGTGCACTGTCAGCGTGAAAGGTAGAAGCTTTGGGGAGGCAGGCTGTGTCACATCAATAGCCTTTCTTCTGACATTCTTACTAAAACTGTGTCTCCTGATTCCTACCCTCACTTGAAATTTCCTTTCTTAAAATCACCTCTCTTTTGATCCCACCTTTTTTTCTTCAGTCTCATCCCCTTAGATACTTGGGATTCCTCACTTAACCCATCCTCTTGGATCCCGTCATTACCCCCCCAGCCAGCCCTATGATTGCCCTAAACATGAGCATGTCAACTCGTGTAAGGACAACCAGAGCAACATTTGATGCCCTTCAATCTCCTTTCCTTATAGCTGCGATGAAGACAATGGTGTAATTGCTTGCTTTCTTGCTCTCATCCTCTCTCTCCACCCCAGCCCACCTAGGAACTCCAGCAACAATTGGAACAGACTGGAACAGACTCAGCTATAATTTGCAAGGCAGTTCACATGTAATGGAACAGTCAGGATGACATGAGATATGGCAGCTTCTACCATAAAAGGAAGACAATATTCCAAAAGGCAAAAGATTCAGGCTTACAACCAAAAATAATTTACTCTGCAAAGCTGTGCATAATCCTACAGAAACTGTGGGAACACAGAGTGTGTCAGACAAGCCACTATTTTTCATTCACTCCTGGTACCCCTCATATTCCCACGAGGCTTCAGTGCCTTGAAATTTCTGCCCCAGTCCCTAGACTTCAGACTTTGGCCTCTGACCCTTGTGTTGCTGTGTTTCTGATAAAGCTTAGCTCTTAACCTGGCCCAGGCTTTGCTTATACACATTCATATCCCAATCATAGTTCCTCTAAGAGAAAGCGTCATCTCATTTTCTATGATTCCCTTAATTATAAACACAGCTTTATAACTTTTCATAAATTCTATATAATTTGTCCTTTGTTCATTTTATTTTCTTATATTCTTGTCTCATCTCCAAAAATAAAACTTCTTGAGGACAGACACTCTGTCTTTACATTTTATCTCCTACATCAGCATCCTAGCACATTTATTTGCCCATGATATAATATTTATCAACTGAATAATTGTAATGACCCTTACATAGAAGAGTGGATTCATATAATTAAAGGAAATTGCCTTTCTGAAAGACCCTGGTCCCCACAATATTGAAATTTCATTTCAAATACACCGCTGACAATTCTTGTGGTCTCCTAAAGGTAGATTGTAATCAGCTTTTCTGCAGAAGGAAATGGCAAACCACTTCACTGTCTTTGCCAGGAAAACCCCAAACAGGATCACAAAGAGTCGAATGTGACTGAAAAATGACTGAACAACAACAGAATCAGCTTCTCAGCTTTTTGATGTGGTCTTTCACTGAGAGAAGAGTCTTAGTGAGAATAGATCTTACCCAGAGATGACACAGAGACAGATTGAAACAAAAAAACACCCTCTCAAATTAATAGAGTTTGGGGAGGGTTTTTTGTTTTGTTTTGTTTCTGAGGGGAATAAATAAGGTAGATTGTGAGCTAGTAATGAGGTGGTTAAACCTGCTTCTATACTTATCTAGAAGAGTGGCCCTCCCACTCATGAATGGATCATCTATTCTGGGGTTTTCTCTGTTAGAGTAATGGATGAAGTATACTGTTAATCCTCTCAGCACAAATTTATATTCCTTTATTCACTCATTCTTTCATTTACTAACTCATACAACACATACTTATCGAGCAGACGTGATACATTAGACTTGAGCTAGATGGTGGGGAATTAAAGCAGGAATATAACATAGGCCCTGCCCTCAGGAAGCCCGGAATCTATAAATAGAAAAAAAACCCCATAAAATTACAAAGCTTATAGGGATTGTAAAAATCAGCTCTCTAGCATACTATCCGCCTCCAGAGAAAGAATTGATATTGTTTGAACACAGACTAAAACATGCAATTTTTCACTTTTTCTTTCATCCTTTTTCTTTTATTCAAGTTTTCTTATACAAAATGACCAATGTGGAAATGTCTTACATGATTGCACATGTATAACCTGTATCTGATTGCTTACTATCTCAGGGAGGAGGGAGGGGAGAGGAGGGAGGGAGGGAAAGAGAGAATTTGGAAATCAAAACTTTAAAAGAAAACAAATGTTTAAAATTGTTTTAATATGCAGTTGGGGAGAATGTATACATATATATATATATATATATATATATACACATACATACACGCCTATATACACACACATGACACACATATATACATGTATCCACAAAAAATAACAATTAAAAAATCAGCTTTTCTGAGGGTTCTTAACTTGTCCTCCATGGACTCCCAAGGGGGGAGTGGATCGATTTCGAAGGGATCTGTGAACTTGAATTGGAAAAAAATATTACGTCTTTATTTTTCCTAACCTTTGGTTTTCTTTACAATCCCATGTATTTTATGCATTTAAAACCTTATTCTGAAATGGGGGTCAAGAGGCTTCACTACACTTGCAAAAAGGAACAAAAAACAGATATGATATGAAAAAAGTGAAGAACTTTGATCTAGTTTAACCTTCCTATTTATGACTGAGAAAATAAGGTTCAGATTTGCCCAAGGTCAGAAAACTAGCTAGTGGTAAAGCTCGGGGCTATAATCTTAACTCTTTAGCCTGTAGCATTTTCCCCTCCAACACCCTGAAATTCAGTTCTTAGCTCCAACCTTCTCTCAAACACCACTTAACACATGTTATAGATAATCTGGGCAGGTACGCCAGAGGGAGATGGATGGGTCACAGTGAAAATTATTTTCATTATCTGTAACATCCTCACATCAGGAATAAGAATTTTCTGCTTAGTGTATATTTTTAGTTGAGGCTATCCTGTTTCACATAAATAGTACACATTTTTGTCAAAGGCCTAATTCCCCAACTCTTTTGAGTCACCTGCTAATGTTTCTCCATTCCATGCCTTCACACATTATATAGAAGCGTGAAAAGCAGCTTCCATGTTGAGACAGTTTCTCCCTTCTCCTGATTTTACACCATCAAATACAAGGTGATGAATGGGGCATTGACCTTTTCCCAGTTTTCTTGCCAAATCACATTGCTTTGGGTTAGGGTACTAAATACACATGTTACCTAAAATGAAGAGTATATTAAGCTGTTGCTAGCCATTAACATATTTAGATAGACTTATTTTTTACTGGATTCCAGTGAGTTTTGATTGGGAGTGAGGTTTTAGGAAAAGAAAATGAGGTATTGTCCATACCAGAGAAGGGACTCTGGGAAACAGAGGCTGCCCATTTTCTTACCTTTCTGCATTTCAGCTAGGTAAGAAGAGTAAAAATAGGACGTGGAGCCCGTACATAGGGTGGAAGTGGAGCATGTGTTCTGCTCTGTTAAAGGGGTAGTTTTATAAAAATGAGCTTCATGCCCTGCAGTTCATCTATTGATCCTGTACTCACCTTCCTGGATTAATTTTATTTTTTACTTTCTAGTTTTATTTATGGCTTCTTTATGCCTTACTACATGGTCAATTTTTGTAAAGATACTGCTGATGCTAAAAAAAATAGGCATATACTTTAATATCACTTTTCAAAAATTACCATGTCTATCAAATCTAGTTTTTAAATGTTCTGTTCAGAGCTACAATTTTCTTCTTGGTTATCTTTGTTTGTTTTAAGAATTCCTAAATGAGAAATCTTAACATCAATTTCGGGGCAACTAGGTGGCACAGTGGATAAAGTACAGGGCCTGGAGTCAGGTAGATTCGTCTTCCTGAGTTCAAATCCGGCTTCAGACTCTTATTAGCTGTGTGACCCTGGGCAAGTCACTTAATTCCATTTGCCTCAGTTTCCCATCTGTAAAACGAGCTAGATAAGGAAATAGCAAAGCACTCCAGTGTCTCTGCCAAGAAACCCCTAAATGGAGTCATGAACAGTAGGACACGGCTCAACAACAGCAAAATCACTTATAATTATGAGCCTACTTGATGTCCCCTTTATACAATGTTCTATCTCCCACCTCCATGACTTTGCACAGGCCTTTTTTTTCTACATGTGTAGAATTGCAATATTAGTTCGTTTGATCCTCCTGACAACCTTGTAGGGCATGTGCTATTATTATCCCCATTTTACAGATGAGGGAACTAATGCCTAGAGGGATTAAATGATTTGCCTATGTTTACACAACTCACAAGTCTCCAAGGCAGGATTCAAACTCAAGTCCTTCTGATTGCAAGTGCACTTGGAATCTACTGTGCTATAAAATGAAATAGTTCCTGTCCTCAAGGAGCATGCATTCTATGAAGGAAAACAACACATACACATAAAGCAAGTTAATACTAAATAAAGTCAAATTAATACAATGTAATTGGGGGCAGGGAGCAGTAGCAATTGGTTAGAACATGAGTGGTCTCAGATCAAAGTTGGGACTTGAGCTGAAGTTTGAGGGAAACAATGGGTTCTAAGAGCTGGAGGTGAAGAGAGAGTATATTCCATGCGTGTGGGACAGCCTGTGCAAAGGTGAAGGGGGTAGAAGAAGGCATGAAGAACAGCAAGTAGCCCATTTGCCTAGAACATAACAAGTGCAAAGGGTAATAATTTGCCTTGAACAGTAGGTTTGAGTGAGATTTTGAAGACACTTAAAAGCCATACCCAGGAGTTTGTATTTGGTCCTAGAAGAAATAGGAATCCATTGGAGCTTTTTGAGCAAGGGAGTGACATGGTCAGATCTGTGTTTTAGGAATATAATTTTGGCAATTATGTAGAAGATGGTTTACAATACAATATAAATGCAATGCAACATAATGCAATACAATGCAATGCAATACAATAAACATTTATTAAGAGCCCACTATGTGATGGCTTAGTGGACAGCTTTGGGCCTGGAGTCCAGAAGAACTGACTTCAAATCTGGCCTCAGACACTTACTAACAGTGTGATCCTGCACCCTTGATTGTGAGACAGGAGAGACACTGGTATAGGATCGTCCAGCAAAGTGTGCCTGCATCAAAGATGGCACTGTGCTCTACAAGGAAAGCAAAATTTTGGTAGCTCAAAAGAAATGTGAGATAAACAAATTTAGAGACATCTCCCTCCCAAATGGTCATACGGACTGTTTGTGCCTGACCTGTGGTAGAGCTTTCTGAGCTAGCATTGGTATGATCAGCCACACCCAGATACGCTGTACATTAATCCTGACATAGTGATGTCATTTTGGTTCTCTTCAAGCATGAAGGACAAACAACAATATTACTCTGGGCAAGTCACTTAAACTCTGCTTACCTTAATCCACTGGAGGAGGAAATGGCAAACCACTCCAGCATCTTTGCCAAGAAAACCCCATGGGCAGCACTGGCATGCTGTCGTCCAAGGGCTTATGAAGAGTTGGATGTGACTGAAAGACTGAACAACAATAATGTGCCAGGCACTGTGCTAAATATTGGGGATATGAATAAAAAAAAGAAAGACATTTCCCGCCCTCAAAGAGTTTATAGTCTAACCAGGAAGATCTCACACAAAAGGAAGAGTAGAAAAGCAGAGCTGTGAAGGGAAGGAGAAGGTACCTTGCCTGAGGCAAGATAATTGAGTCAAATTCAAGTAGTGGAACTGGTGGTAACAACTGGGCTGTGATGCCTCTTTAAATGGAGGCTTAGGAGGAATTTTTTTTGTTCCATCCTCTGGCTTTCCAATCAGATGTCAGATCAGAGGCTGAAGGTACTCATGAGGTATGAGTTGGAAAGCTGATCCAGTTAGCAGGATGATGAGTTTCCCCAGTTGATGGTTTTTGGAGTGACTGGAGGTAGGAAAACCAACTAGAAAGCTATTGCAGTGTTCAGACGAGAGGTGACAAGGGTCTGTACTAAGGCTGTGACTGGGAGGAGAGATATGGAGGTAGAATAGATAAAGCTTGACATCTGATTATTTATGGGGGGTTGGAAGGGAAGAGAAGAGGGAAGACTCATGTATATTTTTGTATACCCCCATAAGACCCAGAGCTTCTTAGTGGCAGGACTTGTTTTATTTATTTTACTTTTATTTATATATATATATATATATGTGTGTGTGTGTGTGTGTGTATATATATATATATGTATATATATGTATATGTATATATATGTATATATGTATATATGTGTATATATGTATATATGTGTGTATGTATGTATATATGTGTATAGATAAGTATATATATGTATATATGTATATATGTATATATGTATATATGTACATATGTATAGATAAGTATATGTATATGCATATATATATACACACACAAATATACATAATACACACATTTACATATATTTTACACAGCACTCTGCACACAGTACATAGTTAATAAATTGCTATTAAATAAACAATAAGGAAGGCAACTAGGCATTGCAGTGGATAGAATACTGGGCCTGAAGTCAGGAGGACTCATCTTCTTGAGTTCAAATCTGACCTCAGACGACCCTGGGCAAGTCACTTACCCTCATTTGCCTCGGTTTAAGCTGTAAAATGAACTGGAGAAGGAAATGGCAAACCATCCCAGTATATCTGCCAAGAAGCCCTAAATAGGGTAACAATTTCAATCACTTGATTAATTTTGTATTATGGGCATTCTTTGTAACTGTACTAGGGTGGGTGAAGTCACTTTGTAAAAGACACTTAATCTAGCTGTTGTTCAATTCTTCTTTGCTTTATATCACACACAGGTATACTACTACATTAATTATGGAAGTTTACTCCCCAGAATTTTTTTTCAGGTTGAGGTAGACTTTTTTTTTTGTCTAAAAAACTGTAGGTATAATTATTCCTTGAAAGAGGAAATATTTGAAGTCTTCTATTTATGATGAACTTTGAGTAATTTAGAGGAAAGATGCCTACTTTCAAAGTATATTTAACATCAGTCATATAATAATTCAATATATTATATTACATGTTAATACCATTATTGTAATATATCTACATATTAATATCAGTCATGTAAACATTTAACAATCACATGCCATAGGGTTAATACGATTAGACTAAATCAGTTATTTTTCCTTTCTTTCCAGGTATATAATGGTTGCAAGTTGATAAAATTCAAGAGGATGTACTTAGTTTCTTGTAGTCAATTAATTATTCTTCCATGGTTGCTTAGCAAGCCAGAGGCCATTCTTTCCTTTCTTTATTAAATCCAGTGCCAATTCCTCAAATTGAAGTGAATGGCTTTCTATTCATTGAAACCAATTATTGCCTTTTGTTGTTTGTTAATTGTGCTGAGACCATTTACACAAGAAAGAATCAAAACAAAGTCTCTAAACCAAATGGGAGTATACTGTGATGTGTGATTTTTGGATTATACTGTATTTTCAATAGGGTCCAGTGACAAATGGATTGAACTTGGAATTGGGAGGTTTTGAGCTGTATGAACTTAGCCAAATCTTTTAAATTTTCTAAACCTCAGCTGCAAAATGTTAGTAATGATGATGATAATGACCATGATGACCATGATGACCATGATGATGATAACGTTGTGATGGATCTCTAGGCTTGCTGCTGGGTGGATTGTATAGCATATGGGAAAGTACTTGGAAATAGTAAAGTGTTATACAAATATGAATTATTACCATTGAAAATGTGAAGCATTATTGCTTGGGAGAATAATTCCGGCAACTAAGGCTCTCAAAGTTTTTGGATTCCCCTGGATTGTAATTTTACTTCTGCTTCTTAGATCACTTTTGTTATTATCACCCAAGCCTTAAGTAGGAAAGGTCAATCAGTCCTTTACTTCATGGTACTAATAGTCAAGAGGATATACTTCCTTTTCAGGGGTGTGTGCTCCCCAAGGTAGTTCAGAAATAGCCAATCCCCTAACTATTGTGGAAGCCTAGGAAGATTATTTCACTGGCAATATCTGATTTTGTATTGTCCTTTGGTCTACTGATGTTGCCATTTTCCTTCCCTCCCTTTGGGTGGTTTCTCCTCGATACTCCCACCTGCCATCCTATCCTTCCAACTGTAACACAAGATGAACAAATTCCTACTGCTCTAATAATAATTAGCATAAAAATACTTATTTAGTATATATTGTTATATGGCCTTATAGAATCATAGAATGCTTATATCAGGAAAAACCCTTAGATTTCAGTCCAATTTACTCATTTTATACTGGGATGTAATGAAGTATATTTCTGGTATTGTCAGTACCATGAAGAAGCCTGAAACCAAGCATTGAAAATGATCATTTTTTTTTAATCAGGCTAGACAATAAAAATAGACAAGATAGCATAATGAGGAGTTGACCTTGGAGCCAGGAAGACCTGGGCTCAAATCTCATAACTGACATATACTGACTAATCACTTAGCCTGGGCAAGACATAACTTCCCAGGAAGCTTTCTAAGACTATAAATTGCAGGACTTTTGCATATATGCATTGGTGAAAGGAGTTTCTTCATCAGAAGTTGTCTATCCAGAATGTCCCAAAGGTCTTAGTAGAGATTTAAATTATTTAAAGTTTAAATAGTTTGAAACTTAAAGATTTTTAAGCTGTTAAAGCTCAAATCATTTAATTATTAAGTTACTTTAATACATTTAAATTAAATTATTTAATTGCTAAAGCTTAATCAAATTTGTACTAATTAAATCACATCTGCACTTTAAAAAAACCTACTATTACTACCACAACACATTCACATTTACATATTAGAAAAGATAAGCTACTGTGATGGGAAAAAGTGACAGTTTTACCTCCATATTTAAGAGGCCCATGAAAATAGAGTTCCCTTTCTGCTGTGGAGATGTTTAATTTGCAATTGATAAAAGGTAACACAATCAATTTTCCCTATTTTCCTTTGTAGGGTGTAATCAGAAAAAAAAAACCAATCATGTAAGCAGCAAACTATGATGATTGAGTATTTAGAAACTGAGTTCCATGTTATAATTGAATAATCTGACATGTATTTATTGTCATTCATCATCATAGAATCATAGCATCTCCAAGTCGTCAGGGACTCCAGATGGCATCTAGTTCAGGCCACACCGACATGACTAAGCCTGGCCTCTATAACATCTTCCCCTGAGTGGTCACCCAATGAGGGAGAAGGCCCTGCCTTTTGAGGTAGGCCATCGCACTTTTGGGAACCTCTAGTTAGGAAGATTTTCTTACGTCATGTCAAAACCTACCACTCACAACCTCTGTCTGTTGTTCCCAGTTCTGCCTCCTGGGGTCAAGGAGAACAAGTCTAATACAATTTGTATGTGACAGCCTTTTAATGCTTGAAGAGACTGATCACATTCCCCTGAGGACTTCCCTTCTCCAAGCTAAACATCCTCAGTTCATTTAACTAAATTTTGTTTGACATGATCTTGCAGACCTTTCAATGTAATTGAATAAATATTTATTAAATGCCTCATGTGTGCAGAGACACTATGCTAGGCACTAGGGATTCAAAGACATAAACAAACAGTCTCTAACATGGAACAACTTTCATTCATTGGGAATTTCATTTCATTGGGTATTTGCCCTGTATACAAGTAAGTCAATAAAAAGGTAATTTGAGGAGAGAACATTATCAACTGGAGGGGAGGTCTCATAGAGAAGTTGGCACAAGGGCCAGGCCTTGGACAAAAATAAGGATTCAGGGAGTCACAGATGAAGAGAAAGTATATTCCAATCATAAGGACAGCTCATGTGAATACGTGTGGGCTAAGGTGAATATGGAGTTCTGGGAACAATTAGTACTACATTCTAGATAGGGAGTAAAAGAGAGGATTGTGCAACAAGGTTGCACAGGTTGGTTGATGCAAGCATATGGAAAACCATCAATCAATTCCAGGCTGAGTAGTATATAGTTTATCTTAAAGAAAGTAGGGAATAGGGGTAGCTAGGTGGTGCAGTGGATAGAGTGCTGGTCCTGGAGTCAGGAGGGCCTGAGTTCAAATCCAGCCTCAGACACATGATAGTTCCTAGCTGTGTGATGCTGGACAAGTCCCTTAACTCCATTGCCTAACCAAAAAAAAAAAAATTAAAATTTTGAAAGTAGGAAATAGCTGAAGATTTTTAAGCAGGAATGACGTGACCAGACCTGTGCCTTAGGAAAAGTATTTTGGCAGATGTGTGGAAAATGCTTTGAAGAGGGAGAAATAATGAAAATAAAGGCTCCAGTTAGGACATGGTTACTAGTATAGGGAATGTTGCATAGTGGATAGAGAGTCAATGTCAGACCTTACACCTCTAGCACGTATTGGCTGTATGATTCTGGGCAAGTCACTTAAACGCTCCATGCTTTAGGTAATTCTCTAGAACCGTAAGGTGCATTGTGGATGCCAACCTGCATTGGCAGAGGAGGCTTATTCACCAAGAGTTTTCTAGACCAGTGAAGTCACAGGTCAAGTTCCAGTCTCCATATTGCAATTGTCCAGAGAAGAGGTGATAAGGGTCTGTTCGGGCAGAACAAAGGAGATGGATACAAGAAAAATTTTGGAGATAGTATCAACAAAACCTGGAAGAGATTGGTTAAGGGAGGTAAGGGGGAAGAGAAAATAAAGGGTGGATTCTTAGTTTATAAGTCCAAGTGAAAAGGACAATGGTAGTCAACAGAAATAGGGAAGTTTGTCGGGGTTGGTTATGTTTAAGATGTCGATGAGGCATACAGGTCATGATATCCAGCAAGCAATGGGAGAAATGGTACTGATGTTCTACTGACGAGTTCAGGATGCAGTGGGGAATTATCTGCAAAAAGATGCTAATTGAATCAATCTGAATTTCTGAGTAAACCAAGGGAAAGAATGAAGAGAGAGGGAAAAAAAGACCAGTGATAGAGCTTACACCTGGCAGGGGGAGAGGGATGATTTGGTGATCCAGCAAAATGGAATCCTTAGGAGAGCCAGAGCCAGGACAGTATGACTGAAGCCAGAGGCTGAGAGACTATCCCAGAGGAGCGCATTGTCAGCAGTGTCAAAATTAGTGCAAGCAACAAGGAAAGAATTGAGAATGGGTCATTGCATTCAGTTCAGAAATCATTGATAATTTTAAGAGAGTAGAGGAGTCAGAAGCAGAAGTATAAGAGATTGAAGAACGAGTGGTTTGTGAGGAAAAGTCAGTGAAAGCATGTTGTCCTTTGTAGGAATTCAGCAGTGAAGGAAAAGACATGCTAGTTTTTATGGGATGTTGGAGTCAAGTAAGGGTTTCTTTAATGGTAGGGAGTATCTGAATATGACTGTAGCACTCAATGTGGAAGGAACCAGAGGATAAGGAAAGACTGAAGAAGAAAGAGAGAAAGAGAGAGAGAGAGAGAGAGAGAGAGAGAGAGAGAGAGAGAGAGAGAGAGAGAGAGAGAGAGAGAGAGAGAGCACATAAGTGCTGGGGAATGGCTGAAGAGTCGAAATCTCATAGAAAATATGCAGGATATATGGAAGTAGGCTCAAAGGCACAAGGAGAGGGGTTGGGTTTTGCAAGCAGGAGGCCCAGCTCTTCCTTACAGATTTGAGCAAAAAAGGAGAGAATAAGGAATGAGCGAGAGGGTGTTGCAGGTATTAATTAATGAAAAAATTAGAGTTCATAGCAAACTGCCTCTTTTTTTTTTCAGGAACTTAGGAAATGAGACCATTTGGTAGGAGGGATGGGAAAGAGGGTGGGATATGAGATTTGACGGAAAACCAAAAAGTTTTAGAATAGCTGCCGCAGAAAGTGTGATAATCAATGAGGAATAAGAAGATTGCTGTGCAGCAGTGAGGGCCCATTTAAGACAACATAAATGTGTATGGAAGCCAGTCTGCATAATTACACACCTTCCTCTGCTCTGAGTGAAGCAGAAAAAGCAGATGCTGGTGGTGACCCAGGGCAGAAGATCAGCAAGGTATTAATGGTGATTGGACAAGATAGGCAGAGGAATTAAGGGCAAAGGACAGTGTCATTGAACTAGCTAATCAGAAATTAAGGACTGTGGCAAGAGGAAAGTGAAGTTAAGAGCATGGATGGAGTAGACAGAGTTAGAAGAGTAAAGAGGAATGATGTGAAAACAGAGATTACAGTGAGGATAAAGAATAGATTTAAGAGGAATGAGGCAGAGGATAAGATGTAAAGACAGGAGATTATGATTAGAGAGGAAAATTCAAAGTCAAAAATCATGTAAGTAGCACAATTACCACAATGATGAGATCTAAGAGGTGGCCATCTCTGTGGGTAGCTGAGACAGAATGGAGATGTAATGTTGGTTGGAAATAAACCCCAAAACTAAAAAAGAGTTTTAGAAATAATTTTACTAAATCATTCAGCAGAAGGGAGAACTGGAAAAAAGGTATGACTCATTCCCCCTCAGCCTTTGTGAATTTTTTTTTTTTAGCCTTCATGAATTTTACATTATAATTCAAACAGGGGTGCAAAGACAAGCAGCTAAGTGACCTGGCAGTTTCCACAAAGAGCAGTTTTCAGAGAGGGCACATATTCTGCTTGAGGTGTATATCAGCAGGTAAGTTTAAACATTCAATAAAATTTGGAGAAAGCCAAAACACAAGCTTTAGGTGAGGTCTTAACACAAGACTTGGGTGGCATCCAATCATTCATAGCAAAAATTTTTCAGTAGCCTGGAGGGTCTCTGGGGTCAGAGTGATATATATGTGCGGCGTGTGCATTAAGCCATGTCTAGCCACACAAGCTAGATTCAAACAATATAAGAAGTAATAAAATTTTCCCATAGTAGGGAATGAGTTGAGAGAAAATTGAATTGGGATGTCTGATATTACAGGGGACATAACATATATATTGACATTTCCAAGTGTGAGAAGGGATAAAAGGATATAGAGTAAGAGAATAAAACAAGTTTTTTTTTTCAAGGAATGAGGGTGGTTGACAGATGATAATGTCTTCTAGAGATCTAGGTCCCAGAAGAGGCAAAGAATCTGAAATGAAAAGATATAGAATAAATGATACTCCATTAACCATAGATCTGCGGTTCCAGAGGGCCCATTGGAAGGGCATAATAGAGAAGGATGGAGAAGTGTAGAGATAAGCTGGATTAGGGAGAAAAATGAATTTTTTTAAATGGGCAGATAGATTCATAGACTATGAGAATAAGAAGTGAGAGTTTGCCAGCTATAGGGAGAAGAACTAGCTGATTAAGGCACTTAATCTCTGGGGTTCTATGATTAAACAGTTTTCCTAATATCTATTCATAGCAGGGGAATTTCAGAGAGTAGAGAGGAGACCTGCAGGGCTCTCACTTAAATCACAACAAATCAGTTTTGGGAGCTGGATAGGCTCAGAGGATGGTAGATTGGGAGCTAAAAAGGACTGCAGAGATCACCTAGTACAACCCTTTCATTTTATAGTTGAAGAAACTAACACCAAGAAAGCTCAAGTGACTTATCATTGTCATAGGATGATAGATTGAGAACTGGAAGAGATGGTGGAAGCCATCTAGCCCAACCTCACACTTTACTGCCAGGGAAACTGAGACTCAGAGGTCAAGTGATTTGTTCAGGACGGCAAAGCCAGTAAGTGGCTAAGGCAGGTTCGGAACTCAAGTTCCAAGTCTTGAAACCAAGTCCAGCATGCGAGGTCACACAGGTAGCAAGCATCAGAGGTGGAATCTGAATCTAGGTCGTCTGATTTTGGAACTAATGTCGGTGGTTTCTAGCCTCCTCCTGACATAGAGTCAACTTTAGGTGGGATGTTATTAGTACCAGGGGTTCTCTCGCTCCCTTTGGGCTCTCTTGCTCCCTTTACTTTAAGTACCATGCAGTATAATAAGGCCTTTGGAAGTTAAGTTGTTAGCTGGGTTGAAGGAAAGTGGCAAGCAGCAGCTTTGGGATGTAGAGTACTCTGGGGGTGGCAGATCTGGGTGAATTGCTGCAGCATGCCTTTGGATAGACAGAGGGGTCAGGAAATAGGCACTGGACTTACCTTGGGGGCTGCAGGAATTTGGAGATAGGTAAGATAGAAAAGTGAGAAAGGACTCTAGATAAAGCCCCTGGCCAGGGCTGACCCTGAACTTTAACCTCCTTCCTGAATCCAAACATGACTATCCTGTAATTCTTATCAGTCTTCTATGTCATCCACCCAGACACCCCGTTAGATTATCTCCAGTTTACTCTGTCTATATCTTGTTTGTGTATAGTTGTTTGCACATCGTCTCCATGATTGAACAGTGAGCTCTTTGAAAGTGGGGACTGTTTTGCAAATTCAGTGCTAAGTACAGTACTTAGCACAAAGTAGGTGCTTAATAAATGCTTATTCACTTGGTGTTATGCACACTCTTCCTATCCTTGCCACATGCACATACTTATCTTGCCCAGCTTGGACTGGAGGGCTAAGCCAGGACCCATGAACTAGCATCAGGAAAACAGGCATGCAGGTTATTACTTAGCACAGTGCCTAGTGCATAGCAGGCTCTTAATAAACATTTATTGGAATGAATCTGGGGCTAGCTGTGTGTGACAAAAAGAAATTGGGTGTAAGAGCTATTTTATGCCCTGCGTAAACATCAGTTTAGCAGGAACTAAGAATAGGTAGCTAGGTGGCACAGTGGATAGAGAGCCTGGCTTGATGTTAGAAAGCCCTGAGTTCAAATCTGACCTGAGACACTTACTAGCTATGTGACCCCAGGCAAGTTGCTTCACCCTCTTTGCCTCAGTTTCCTCATCTGTAAAATGATCTGGAGAAGGAAATGGCAAACCACTTCTGTATCTTTACCAAGAAAACCCCAGATGGGGTCATGAAGAGTCAAACTTCGCTGAACAAGAAGGGAATTTGCTAAAATTTTACTTTAGGAGCCCAGATTGTAGAAACTGATTAGTCTGTGAGTGGTGCTCAGGATTCTTATCACTCAGAGTTACCCTGGGATTGAGAGGATAGAAGGGAGATTAAAGTAGAACCCAGAGGGGAAGAAGTTAATAAAAGGGTAAAAATAAGATTATTCTAAGGGAGCCTTTCCATTTAACAAGTCTTTCCTGATAGTAAGAAATAGGCTCCAAAACCTCCTTTTTTCTTTCTTTTTTTTTTTCTTTCCTGGTTCCAGTTGGGCTGCAGTCTGCATACAGAGCAAAAGTAAACAGAGGAGGTGATAATGCTAACAAGAAATGGAAAGCAGGGTTTACTTTGAAAAGTCACAAAAGAGATAATCTCCCCTGGGATCAGGGAGAAATGGCTGCCATTACCATAATTTATACCCCTGTGGCCTTCAAAGAACTTGAATAGAGAATTGGAGCTCTCAGTTCAGAAGTAACTTTTGATTTCCTATTATTTTCCCCTTCTTCCTGCCTGGTTTGAGCTACGTCTCTCCCTTCCCCCTAATCTAGACAGCCAGCCAGCCAGCCACAAGATGACATATTTTAGAGATGAAAAGGAACTTAGAAGTCATACAGGCCAACCTTTCTCACTTTACAGAGAAAACTGAGGCTCAGAGAGGTTAAGTGATTGCCAAGGCTCACACAGCTAACAAGTGTCTGAGGTGGGGTTCAAACCCGGGTCTTCTTTACTCGATGTCCAGAATCCCATCCAGTAAACCAAGCAGCTGCTTTTCACTGGTCATCTTTTCTCTTTGGGGTGGATAAAGGGGATGGTGGGAACTGTCAGCCCCATTTCTCCTTTCCCCTTTCCTCTCATTATTTGAACCTTTCAAACCTTTATGTTCTCTTTAGCACCCTACTGTCACCTTACTGCCTAAAAGTAAGTGAGTCAGTAGATGAATCACTGTGGGGCAAAGACAGGGCACAGAAAGGGTCAGATTTAAAGACATCCTGGCTAGGTCTTTTCTATTTGGAAGCTATTGGGATGGCCTTGGTCACCTGGAATATCACTGGTCACCACCAGCGGTTTCCTTGTGAAGCTGTGAAAGAAGCTTTATTTTTCTTTTTTGGCCAGTGTGCGGGTGATGATGATTCATAATAAATCACTGGAAACAAATACTTTTGATTATTTGGCTGAGGGAGAGAAACAGTAACGTTGAGATCCCAAACAGCACATAAGCTCAAACTTTTTATATTTGGCTTTGGGATACATTAAATGATTTCTCCCCCAGCAGATTTACCTTTCTAATTACGTTTTACTCAAGCTAATATTAAAATTATTCCCTGAGCACACACCAGATGGGCTAGAAGCATGCTGAGAGAAGAGGGGGTAGGGAGGAAAGAATCCAGGATTTAAAATCTTTTCTTTGAATAATTCACATGACATAAAACTAAATTGCAATATCTTGTCTGTCCCATATTTTAAGTTTTGAGCTAGGTACCAAAATTTGTTTTGTCCAATAAAGCCAAGGGAAAGAGCTGGTCAGACTTCATCTGCCCAGTTACTTTAAGTAAACCATTAACGTCACTGTATTCTCTGAAATTGATTTACATTGATTGGTAATAGTCATGGGCTCAATCTAAAGGCAAAAGAGTAGGGACACTCACAAACCACTCAGGGCACCCTAGAACTGTGTAGGTCAGATGTAGCAGCTTGACTGCCAGAGAAAAATCTCCTTACATATATTTAACCTTGGAAATTTGTGATTAAATAATCTGTGAGATGAACTTATTCAAAGAAAAACCAACTTGACTCTAAAGGTCAAAAATGTTGCTTACCTGTGCCTTACTGTCTTCACCCGAATGTTAGAGTACCCATATTACAAAAGCAGTAGGTTCCTAAGGGAAAAGTGACTGGAGAAGACAATGGCAAAACACTCCTGTATCTTTGCCAAGAAAACTCCATACGGAGTCATGAAGAGCTGGGCATGACTGAACAATAACATCAATAACAATAACAACAACAATGATCTAAGAGATAAACATTAGTCTTGTAAGTGCTGAGAATATAATAAACAAGAGTCATGGGGTTGGTGATACCAGTTTTTTTGTCTGTTTGCTTGTGTGTGTGTGTGTGTGTGTGTGTGTGTGTGTGTGTGTGAGACCTTCCTATTTAATTTTTAGGTACCTTTCATAGAGTTAGAATGTCAAGGAGGCAAGGGTGTCAGGTGTCCTATGTAGAGGAAGGGGTGAGGGAATCAGTTCTAACAGAATTTATAGAATGAAGATTCATGGATCTCATTTTATGGATGTGGCCTAAGCACTGTCCCTTTCCCTAAAAATGCTTATCTGAGAACTCAAGACTACAGTGTGACATAGATTATCATTTGTGAAAAGCCTCCACTCATTCAGAGCAGATTTGGAGTTGGAAGCCTTGGGTTCAGATCTGGCTTGGACGCATAATGAGGAACCTTGTACAAGTCAGTTAACCTCTTTGGCTCTCAGTTTCCTGCTGAGAAGCCTGCTATTTCAAATGACCTCTAAGATCTCTTCAAGCTCTAAATCTGTGATTCTATTTTCTCTTCTTGGGTCCACATCCTGCAGTTAACCAGGAGCTTTCTTATCCAGGAACCTATTTGACCACATCCTACAGAGTTCATGTCATTCAGCATCGAGTAGGGGGACCTATCCCAGCAAGAAACAGAAGAAAATAGGATAGCTGTGTAGCAAGGAGAATATAGCAAGGGGTCAAATTCTTATCATGAGTGAAAATAAATCCTTTTATAATAATTGATTGAAAATGGGGCCTATTGTCAACTTTAACAGTTTACTGATAACAGCTAACTAAAGCAAGGATGCTTAACCCTTTCTGTGTCATAGTCCCCTTTGGCAGTCTGGCAAAAAAAAAAATTGTGGTCCCCTTCTTAAAATAATGATTTTTTTTAAAAAAATCATAATTTGAAGAAATGCTAAGTTTTCATTAGAAGTAATGGGAAATAAAGTGGCAATTTTTTCCTATTCAAGTTTAGAGGCCCTCTGAGAATTTTACTCAAAACCCAATGAGTTTGTGTGCCCAGGGATAAGCATTCCCAAAGTAATAAATGTATTGATGTTGTATGTGTTTTGGCTGACCAGTCCAACTTGATTTCTTATACCTCAGGGCTCACTAAGGGTGAAGAATGGCTATTAATTGGCTTTTAAAATGAAATTTTGTCTACCAGTATTGTGTGTTGAAAGTTGATTTGGACAGATTCTAACTCCCCTATTTAAACCTTGATTCTAGGAACCATGGTATATTTGGTGAATGAGAGGAAAGTACATGGTGTACTGAAATGGGAGATGAATTTGGAGTCAGAAAACCTGAGTTCAAATCCCAACTTAGCCATTTACTACTATCTGTGTGATGTGGGAGGGTCATTGAACCTCCCTGAGGCTTGGTTTCCTCCTCTGTAAACTAAGGATGAGAAACTATATGACCTAGCTCTAAATCTGCAAGACTATAATCCCAAGAAATGACATTGGGAACCAAAATTTATAGAAGAAGGAACTCCACTGCAAAGAATTCCACTGGCCTCATTCTCTCTGATGCCTAAATCTTTTGCTGCTGATTTTGGACAGCAAAGTCAGGACTGATAATCATCATGTAGTTCTAGGAGTGAAAGCTTAACTTCTGAACTTTGGGAGATTTGATAAGTCTCTGACCACTATGGACAGTGAGTTGTCTCCAGGGGTCTCTTTCAAGAGTTTAGCACATAACAAGGAAATGAAATTGGTTCTTTTTTCGTCCTGATTCGGTAGTTTCTTTTTGATGCTACAATCTCAATTGCTAAAGAAGTCGGGTAAGGACACTTACCCCTAGAACAGCACTTGTTAATCTCTTAGCTACTATTGGATAAATTAGCTTCTCTTATTTCTTCCAGAGCCGAGTTCTCACTGAATGCTGGGCCCTTAGTGCAATGCTAGATTCTATTTTTATTCCTCTCTGGCACCCCTGGACACCTTATTTAAAAATCTGTAATACTGTAATTTGGAAATGAAATCCAGGTGGGGAAAATGAGAGTTGAATGCTTTTGACTATAAGTAGCTTTAGTATTTACCTTGCTTCTGTACAAAAGTTCAATACAAACGTTTTGCATATTATTCCCCATGTTTCTAAATATATGAGAGAAAATTGGTAAGAAACTAGAGCAGTGCCTTCCTGGCACAGGCTAGATAATTATACATTTTGGCATCATTGTTCTTTTGGGATGCTATTTAAATTATACCATTCCCTTTCCAGAGCCTGCCAAATGGAAGATGTGTATCTCACATGAAATACTGAAGTACCATTTGAAAGACTGTGATATGATGCCTTTGTCAGTTCTGGAAGGATTTAAATGTTATCTATAAATGTGATGTTTATTTCTTTTCTTTTACCTAATCATTTCCTAGTTAGGTCAGAAAGAAACACATTTTTCCTCCATATATGTCTTTTGAATTGACTAGTTTAACAGAAAAGCCTGATAGTTCAGAGGCAGCTACATGGTGCAATGGAATGCTGGACTTCAAATAACTTGCCTGTCTTAGTTTCCTCATCTCTGAAATGGAGATGACAATAGAACCAAATGACCCAGCTGGTTTGAGGATGAAATGAGTCAACATATGTGAAGAGCTTTGCAAACGTCAAAGTGCTATATAATTGCTCTTTATTATTGTTATTATTATTAATTACTACAATATAATATATTACCTTGTAGAGGGCACTGTCACTCACGTGAATTATCAGATCATAAGATTTAGAGCTGGGAAGGAACTTAGAGATCATCTAGTCCAATACCCTCATTTTACAATTGGGAAAACTGACACTAAATGTATTTGTGGTTACACAAGTAAATAACAGAGCTAAGATTTGAACCCAGGTCTTCTAATTCAATATTTTGTGTTCTTTCATAATACCACAATATACTGATTGCTTATGGTTTGTTAATTTTTCCATATTTTCCATATTTCTTCTACTGATATTTTATCTTGGTGGGTCTATTAGGTTTTCTAGGAGAAAACTGCCAAGAAATACTAAAAGCTAAGTAAAAAGTGATTTATCCCTCTGGATATTCTCTAAGAGCATTTATTTGGTACTTCTTAGACCAATCATTTAAGTTTTATGCAAATAAGATTCAACCATCTCCAAAATACATGTAGGAAAGTATACCTAGCGGAAAGTTAGAGATAAATTATCAGCATAGATTTAGTTTCCATTTCCCTTTGGCATCCGTGACTGTTACTACAATTAATTAAAAGCTGGATCTACAGTGGGGAAGCTACCTAGAGAATTAACAGTTACATAGCTAATTGGGTCATATCCTGCCTAGATAGAATGTTGAGAGTATGTTTGGTAGACACAGAAAAAGTAGATTTCAACAGGTTTTTTTTTAATTGTAAACCATTCCTTTGTCTAATAAGGAGATTTCAAAAAGATTTTGAAAACATTATTTCCACTTTTCCCTCTCTTTTTTGCTTTTATTAAAAACATATTTATTTTTAATGTCTGTGTAACAGTTTGTATATCCAAGCTGGGGTTGGTGGTAAATTGACGCATGACGTATTTGCTGATTAGAAAACAATTCTTGAATACTGTGATGTGTAAGAGTAGGATACCAAGATAAATAATACATTTCTACACTTAGTGAACTAACCATCAATCTTATCACTATTTCTATAGAAAATATTGAGAGGAAAAGAAGGGTAAATAGAGGAAGCTAGTCCCACAGAGAAACATGAATCAGCTGCTACTTGTGACAAACAAGGACCACACAAGCACAGGTATGCTGCCACACTGGGGAGATGACTTGAAGCAACTTTTGAAGGGTTCAGTATTACACCAAGTGTCAATCAAGGTTGCCAGTGTCAATCTATGTATTATATATTGATAAAGCTTAATTTCTGTCCTTTGTTAGATCAAAAAAAAATAAAAATAGAACTTCTTATATGTTCTTCTTGCATTCCAAAGAACTGTCTTTTACACCCCACTTTGGAAACCCCTAGTCTGAACTATGAGTAAAGAACTGTCACCTTGCCCTGATTACGGGGAGGATTTCTATTTACTTCACTTTAGGAGATGAACGTTGTGAGGATCAAGAGGTGCCCTGCAGAGATGAAACTGAGAAAATGGTAGTAGAGAGAAGCTTAGCAACAATAAAACTACTAGAAACTTGGGACACATAGAGGAAGTGAGTCTAGCAGAGAGAATTGTCCCATGGGTAATAGATACAGAAAAACAGTAAGGTGACAATACCAAAGGACACGGGCAGTCCTACAGTTTCAGAGATATGAATTGCTCCCTGACATGGCCACATGTACTACCTATATGTCTGTACTGTGCATGATACATATGGTTTTATATTCTCACTGTTGGCATGTGCATTTGTAGGAATGTATGCCCCCAGATGTATGGAGAGATATTCCATCACTATTTTTCTTACTATGCTATTTCACTAAATGTCTTTGCTTCAAGTTAATTATGTCTTCTGGGTGAACAATAAAAGGAAGTATATCGGTAGGGGCTCATGAGCTATGATTTTGAGTAAATGAAGCTCCATAAAGTACTGAACCTAGAAAAATTTTTTAAGGACCCACATGTAAGAAGAGGTACTCTAGGAGGTACATCTGCACTGACAGTTGATAATTATTATACTTCATAGAGTCTCATTGAAATTGACAGTCTTGAGTTCTGCCACTATTTAACAAATGGGAAATTATTGTGACCATATGAAATGAGATGGTTGGACCACATGATCTTTATCAAGTCTTTCCAACTCCAAAATTATGTGAACAAAATTTGGATTTTTTAAAGAGCTTTTAGAGAAGAAATTATTCAAAGATTTTAGCAAGTAAGGAAAACTTTAGAAGCACTGCCTTTGGGGCTTATGAACCATAAAGGTATGCTCTCCAAAGTTATTGATTAATAAAAAATGGAGAGTGATATGACTTCTTACAACTGAAGTCACAACTGTACATCGGGTAGACCTTGATATATGGTGAATGCAGGCACAACTTAAGGAAAATGAATACCCTATAAGTTAAAGAGACTGCTACAGTATGATAAAGGAGGACAAGGTATGAATTAGAAGATCTAGGTTCTATTCCTAGCTTACCCTGTAGTAGCTGTGCAAACTTGGCAATGTTATTTAGCTACCTCCAACCTGTTTGCTCATTTTAAAATTAACTTTTTTCCTGTTTCCTCATTTAAAAAATTTTAATTTATTTGTTTTTAGTTTCTAACATTCACTTCCATAAGATTTTGAGTTCTAAATTTTCGGCCCCATTTTCTCCTTCTCCCTCCTCAAGAGAGCTTGCAATCTGATGTACACTCTACATATACATTCATATTAAACATATTTTCACATTAGTCATGTTGTAAAGAAGAATTAGAACCAACGGGAAGTACCACAATAAAGAAGAAATAAAGCAACAACAGGAGAGAGAGAGAGAGAGAGAGAGAGAGAGAGAGAGAGAGAGAGAGAGAGAGAGCACAAATAGCATGCTTCCATCTGCATTCAGACTCCACAGTTCTTTTTCTGGATGTGGGTAATACTTTCCATCATAAATCTTTTGGAGTTGTCATAGATCCTTGCATTGCAGCTAAGAGCTAAGTTCATCAAAGTCAGTCATCACACAGTCTGGCTATTACAGTATACAATGTTCTCCTGGTCCTGCTCATTTCACTCAGCATCAATTCACATAAGTCTTTCCAGCCTTTTCTGAAATCTGCCTGCTCATCATTTCTTATGGAACAATAATATTCCATTACATTCATATACCACAACTTGTTCAACCATTACCCAATTGATGGGCATCCCCTCAATTTCTAATTCTTGGCTATCACAAAAAGAGCTACTATAAATATTTTTGTACACGTAGGTCTTTTACCCATTTTTATGATCTCTTTGGCATACAGATCTAGAAGTGGTATTGCTGGGTCAAAGAGTATGCACATTTTAAAACCCTTTGGGTATAGTTCCAAATTGCTCTCCAAAATGGTTGGATCACTTCACAACTCCACCAACAATGCATTAGTATTCCAATTTTCCCACATCTTCTCCAACGTTTATCATTTTCTTGTTTTGTCATGTTGGCCAATCTGATAAGTGTGATGTGGTACCTCAGAGTTGTTTTGATTTGCATTTCTCTAATCAATAGTGATATAGAACATTTTTTCATATGACAATATATAGCTTTAATTTCTTCCTCTGAAAACTGCCTGTTCATATCCTTTGACCATTTATCAATTAGGGAATGATTTGTATTCTTATAAATTTGAGTCAGTCCTCTGCATATTTTAGAAATCAGGCCTTTGTCAGAGACAAGGGCTGAAAAAATATTTCCCTGCTTTCTACTTCCCTCCTAATCTTGGTTGCATTGGTTTTGTTTGTGCAAAAACTTTTCAATTTAATGTAATCAAAATTATTCATTTGGTATTTCATAATGTTTTCTGTCTCTTGTTTGGTCACAAATTCTTCCATTCCCCATAAATCTGACTGGTAAACTATTCCTTGCTTTCCTAGTTTGCTTATAGTATTAGCCTTTATATATAAATTGTGTACCCATTTTGACTTTATCTTGGTATGTTGGTCTATGCCTAGTCTCTACCATACTATTTTTAGTTTTCCAATAGTTTTTGTTACATAGCGATTATTCCCTCATTTTAAAAAGATGGTCTGAACTTTTCTGCTTACCTGATAGAGTTGTTTGAAGATCACATGAGTTAGTGCTTGCAAATCCCTTTAAACACGTAAAATAGTGTTTACTTCTGAGGCATAGGGTTAAATTGCAACCTCCCTCCCCACCCCAACCACAAAGTGTATGTGTCAGAAGGAGCTCCCAAGATCTCAGATTCAGAGCTGGGAGGTATGTTAAAGATCATCTAGTCCATCATATTCATTTGATAGTTGAGGAAACTAAAGTTAAGTGGCTTGTCCAAGATCAGAAAAGTAGGAAGTGGCAGAAGCAGTATTTGCTTATCTAGGCCTCAGTTTTCTTTTAATAAAATTAGAACGTTAAGGCTTGCAATCTCTTATTCTGGCTCTATTAAGGATCTGTTGTAAAACAGATGTACTTGAACTCAAGCCCATAAATGGTTTGGTAGAACAGAGTTCTCTTTTACTGAATTTGGTTTTCACTGAGAAAATCTCCTCATAATATTAACTTGGCTATAACAAGACCAAGGCTGAATTAATGCATGCATGTGTGTGCACACACACGCGCACACACATACACACACACGCACACATATCCCAATGTAATAGAAAATCTTACTGTAACAATAAATTGAAGTAATACAATTTTATGAGCCTTTTAAAAGGGAACCATGTAAAAGAATAGTTATAGGAGCAATTGATTAACTCCAACAGTAATAATTCACCACCAGAACAAGTAGAGAAAATACGACTTGTGCCTGGTTTCCCTTTTTTTTCTTTTGTTAAATAAGAAATCATTAAAATAAAGATTTGTTTCACTTTAACAAATTTGTTGGTATAATACAAAGAAAGGAAAAATAAATACAATATTTTTAGTATATTGCTTTAGTACTGTATAACATGCTTCTTAAGAAAATGGAAAAATGGGATCTGTTTTTGAGCAAAATGGGAGGACATTGTCTCTGAGATGTTGTGAATAAGTAGCATCCTGAATAGATAGGGAACAACAACCTCAATACCTTGTGAAAGTTGTTTCTGACCCAGGACCCTTCATCATTTTTTAAATATTAGCATGTAATAGAAAGCTCTTTTTTTTCTTCTCAGAACTATGTTTGCTTACGTTAAGATTTAAAGAATAAAAGTCAATTAATTTCAAATAAGGTATATGAGTTATGCTATGTTACATACCAAAGTCAATGATCTACCTTATTAGAATGTCATTCCTGTAACTTGTATTTGAATGACACAATATGGGTTTGTCTACAGGCAACTAGGTTTTCCCAAATATATTCAAATGTGGTTTTTTTTTGATTGGGTACAGTCAAATCTTGTCTCTCACAATTACTGGCTATGCATCTGGACAAAGTACTTAACCTTTTTGAGTCTTGTTTTCCTTAACTATAAAACAGGAATAGTAATAACTTATGTGCCTACCTCACAGGGTTGATATGAGGCATAAATGTCATGTTTATGGCAAGATTGCTGAAATTTATGTGGCGTTGGCAATGTTTGCACTCCTCCTGTAGCATAGAAAGAGCTAAGTTTATTATCTAATTCACAAGAAAATTAATTAAAATAAGCAACTACCTCAAGTGAGCTCATTTTCTAAGTCTTTGTGTCTTCTGTGATCCATGTTCCTTCCCCACCCTGCATTCTCCCCCAGAAGTAGCCTCAAAGTATACCAAGGTCTTTATCCATTGATATCTTTCTTTTTCCTCCTTCCCACTGAATCTGCATCTTCCCACTCAAATAAATCACTCTAGAAAATGAAATTGCTTGGTAATACTCTGTAAAACATTTCCAAACCTTGAAGTATTTTATAATCAGTTATTATTATTCAGTTCACGCTATACAAAAATCATTTCAAAGATTTACCAACATGTCTACAACATTCAATGTATTTAAAGTCAATAAATATCTTCTAAGTATCTGCTATGTTAAAAGCACAGAATTAGGTCCTGAGGAAATCCAAAGAGAAATAAGGTATAATGGTAGTTTATACTTATTAAGTAATTTGGAGTTTGCAATTTGCTGTACATACATTATTTCACTTGGGTCACATAATAACCATTTGTAGGAAGTTACTACAGGGATTATTATCCACATTTTATGTTAAGAAAACTGAGGTTCAGAGAAATTAAGTGACTTGCTTAGGGTCACACAGCTAATAAGCACCAGATCTAGAACTGTAATCCAGGTTTTACTTGACTCAGAGCTTAGCGCTCTGTCCATTACACTACACTGTCTCTAAGAGATACAGCTGGCCCTCAAGAAGTTTCAAATCTGTTGTATCCACATATAACCATAATGCAAAATAGTCTCGATGGTGATTATAAAAATGTGAATAACATGCAAAAATTGGTGGGATTTCAACAAAGATGGGGTGGAGAGGACAATTCAGTTACCAGGAATAGAACAAGCAAAGACCTGGAAGATGGAAAACAAGAACTGTGTTTACAGGACATGAATAGTTCAGTTTGGTGCAAAGATCAGTGTAGATATAGGACAGTAGTGTTAGAAGTGGCTTCAAAAGTAGGTCAGATTACACTCATACTTTAATCCAGTCTGTACAAAAGCACCTCTAATTTATAAAGATTTGTGCCTTTATTAACATAAAGAAAGGCAAAGCATCTGGAAAAATATATTTAGGGTGGGGGCAACATCATTTAGTTTAATGTAAAGTGAGGATGTCTTTTTTTATTAATTTATTTTGATTTATCAACAATCACTTCCATATGCTTTTGAGTTTAAAATTTTTCTCCCCCTTCCTCCCCACCACCCTCCCTAAGATGGTGCACAATGTGATACAGGCTATACATATACATTCCTATTAAACCTATTTTCACATTAGTGATGTTGTAAGTAAAAATTAGAACCAATAGGAGGAACCATCAGAAAGAGGAAACAAAACAATGGAAGAGGAAAAAAAATAGCAATTCAACTTCCATAGTTCTTTCTTTGGATGTGGATAACATTTTCCATCATGAGGGCTTTGGAGATGTCTTAGATCCTTGTATTGCTGGAAAGGGTTAAGTTTATCAATATTAGTCATCGCACAACATGGCTGTTATTGTGTACATCGTTCTCTTGGTTCTGCTCACTTCACTCAGCATCAGACCATACACCTCTTTCTGAAGTAGGCCTGTTCATCATTTCTTATAACACAATAGTAATCCATTACATTCATATACCACGACTTGCTCAGCCATTCTCCAACTGATGGGCAGGGGATGTCTTTTTGATTGAGTTATAGAATCAGTCACTCAATCAAAGGCATATACTAGGTGCAAACAAATCCTTAATCTATATGAAAGGGCAGAGTGCTTTGTTTGTTAGATAAGGGAAGAAGAGCCATACAGGAAACATCTCGTAATTGGTTCAAGAGAATCAGTTATATCCTGCAGGATTTGGATAAAACAGCAAGTCAGTTCCTCATTCCATGAGCCCCACGTTGGAACAATTTCCACCATGTTTCTGGTAATTATCACATTGAGTGGGAAGAGATAGTCTCTGTCTCCTCCTTTCTCCATTGACTAGGTAAAAACCTTGTGAACTTTGAAGGTTGGGGATATTAGGACTTCACATTAGCCTCAGTAAAAGTGTCCCCAGAACTGTAGCAGCTGCAGGAGGGAGCTTTAGGACTCTACAAGGGTATTGACCTCATATTCTAGCAGAGAACTAACAAAACAAAAGGAAAATCTATGACTCCAGAGAAAGAAGAAAGGCCTTCCAGAAAGGCAGCTTTCTGTTGTTAGTAGGGTGGGATCCTCTTCATTCAAAATTGACCTGTTGCAGCCTCTCTGGTGACTTTCGCATCTGGACTAGAGCTCAGAATTCAGAATGTCTAATTGTGCCTCCAGCCAACAGGGGAAGCTGAAGAACAAGATATAGATACTCTGGGAAGATAGAATAGGCCCTTATAACCTGGTGTCATGGTAAAATGGAAAGGTTTTGATGTAAGAGTCAGAAGATCTGTGTTCAAATCCCATCCATTTAACTGTGGTGGGCTTCAGTTTCCTTATTTGCAGATGAGGAGGTTAGACAACATGGTTTTTGAGGTTCCTTTCAACACTGGATCTATGAGCTTATAAATCCTGGGAAGGACGTTTGCACACAAGACTCCTGATGGACCTTCAGGTTTTGTCTGTCTGTGATGGTGGACAGAGAAGCAGGTAGCAGCTCTTCCTTCTTTGTTTTTGGAGAGCAGTTCAAAAACATCATTCCTGGCTCCATGCCAGGAAGAGGTTAGAGCTTTCTCTTCTTTGGACCACATTAGTGAAAACTGTTCTTCTGCAATAGTCAGGGGAACACTCAGATGTGGTTTTCTTTTTCTCTGTCTTTGTCTTTCATTTTCTACCACTTCTTTCCACCTGGTGTCCTTGTGTAACACTAAGAGGATGATAATGATGATGACTACTGTTATTACTACTGCCTGCTGCTGCTACTCCTACTACTCACTCCTATCCTACTCCTATTACTACTAGCTGGCATTTATATAGTGCTTTAAGGTTTGGAAAGCATTGGCCAAGTGTTATCTCCTTTGATCTTTACAACAACTGTGATAGGTCTTATTGTTATCCCCACTTTACAGATAAGAAACTAGGGCAGGTTAAGGCTAAGTAAGTGGCCCAGGGTTAAACTAAGTGTAAGAGGCAGTATGTGTACAAAGATCTTCCTCACTCCAAATCTAGCACTCAGTCATTGTACCACCTAGCAGAAGTTATTAATCTGACATGTAATGTCAACTTCTTTGTAAGAATGTTTGTTTTATCTGCATGGGCTGGGGAGGGGGGGAAGGTAGAATTATTGTTTGAAGTTATATCCTTAATTTGTAGAAGTCATTTTTGAAGTATTTGAATATTTGTAATGAACTAGAAAAATTTCCCCAAAGTTCCTTAATATCTCTCTCTCTCTCTCTCTCTCTCTCTCTCTCTCTCTCTCTCTCTCTCTCTCTCTCTCTCCCTCGTCTCTCTCCATATACATCACCCTAAAAATAGAATGATTTTTTCCATATATAGGTAAATGCAGCTATATATGTACACATATAATATGTATATTTATCTAGATGAATTTTGCCAGAAATATTACAGAACGATCTATATCTATCTACCTGTCTGCCCATCTGTCCATCTGTCTGCCTGTCTGTCTGTCTATATCTGTCTATCTATCTATGGATCTGTATATGTCTACATCTGTATATCTGTTTCTATCTCTCTCTTTCTCTCTTTATCTCATCTAGGCAAAATTCTTTCTGATTTTTTGAGTGGGGTTTAGCCCATCACAGAATGAGAAATTTTATTTAAAAAAATTGAGCATTATTTACTGGAAAAGAAAATCAGTTGCACTTTGAAGTCCTTTATTTCAGCAATGCTCATATGAGAGGTCAGTTCTCAATAACACATTAACCTCCTGTCTCTCCTCTTTCCAGTGCATGCTCCATATAGTTTTCATGGATATTTCTAAGTCACACACAGTTTTCACCATGTCTGTCTCTTGTGCAAGAAACTCCAGTAGCTCCCGCTTGCTAATTAGTTAAACTATAAACCCTTCTGTTTGGCTTTTAAAACCCTTTATAATCTAGTCTCAGACCACTTTTTTAGGTTTATAGCACATTACTTTTTTTACATCGCATTCTAAACAAACTGTGTTGCTTGCTTTTTTTCCTTACATGATCAATGCTCCCCATGTCTGGAACTCACCTCCTCCTCACTGTTAACAGAATTTTAAATGTACTCTGGACAAAACCAGTTTCTAACCTGTGAATAACCATAGCTGAGCAAGTCTTGGGGGTTGTGATTACTTGGTGGGGCATAGAATCAGAGTTCTGTGACAGGAACAGGTTCTACAATCTTTGATTTGCTTCACTTAAGGTATATAGGCACAGGAATTAGTGATGGTAAGAACACTGTCAAAGGTCCAATTGATCATTTCAAGCTGTGTTGTGAGTTTCTGACTCCCAAGCCAGAAAAGGCAGCTCTGAGAAATCTAAATTATTAGTATATTTATTACACATACCATATCAATTCATATGAAAATCACAATTCCTTGCACATCACCACCATCTCACAGATTTGCTATATTCCCTCATACTTTACCCAAATTACACCTCCTACAAGAAGCCTACCTGAGTCATCCCCCAATTGCCAACATCTTCCTGGAAATTGCTTTCTATATATTTTATACTGAATTTTCTATCAACATGTTATTTCCTTCAAAAGAATGTAACCTACATGAGGACAAGGACTCTTCTTTTTATCTTTGTATGTCCAATGCCTGGAACATAGTAGGAGTTTAATAATTTCTTGTTTAATATTGAACAAATAGTGAGCCCTAGCTATAAGTAGGAAGTTTTACTAGCATAACAGTAGTCTGAAGCTATATCCTTAAATCCCATTCATATTGGCCTAGTCCCCAGAGAGCTGCTACTACAGCATTCTCAAAGTCCTAGTGGTACTCCTAAGGGTGAATGAAGATCTCTTAATACTGTCACAAGTTCTCACCAATGTGCTCCCCAATATCATCAGAATTAGTTAGCTTTTAGAAAATGTGATAAGATCAGCTTTTTTTCTGATCCAACTTCTTTCATTCCACCCACAACATGGGAAGGTTTTACTTAAAGCTGTTGCCTGATTCTGATTGACCCTGACTCCCCTGATGCAGCAATTTGGTTACCTGAGGGCATAAAAAAATCACAGCTATGTGAAGTCTAGGTCTCTAAGACTTGGTGTCAAAAACCACATGAGTTACCATACCTGATGTCCTGATGACCAGATATGTCGCCATATGGAGACTACGGGACCTGGAGCCAGAGAAAACTAAGTTGTATATCCTTGCTGTGTTAGGGCAAGTTAAATTTTCTGTTAAATATTCAATGACTTGTGAGGGCCACATTTCATCTAACATCTAATCCAAATTGAGGTGGTAGGGGCATTATAACCATGATGTTCAAAAATGTATTTACTAAACAGCTGTAATAAAGGCAGTTGGTACGGAAACATTCCTCTAAACCAGGGGCACACTTTTCCCTGGTGCAAGGAAGGTCCCTGGGAACAACATAGCTAGCATATGAACTTCTCTGATGAGTACCGGATGTCCTTTTCTTTCTTCTTGGAATCTTCACAAAATTCCACTTAGCTGCATCTCTCTGCCAAGAATCAACACCCTTGTGGAGTCCTGAGTCTTCCTTTTCTTAAGGGCATCTGGTTTATCCTAATTATGATTCTCAGCTGGTGATGCAGGTGCTCCCATCAGCTTCAGCTGTTTTAGGACCACTGCTATTGACTCTGAAGGGAACTCTAGAACATCTGGCCTTTTGAAGTTCGCAAAGCAGTTACCTTCTCAGTCTTGAGGTGAGGAGGAAGGGTGGAGAAAAGAAGAAAGAGAAAAATAATCTCACCTGCTCTTGTTCTCTGTCAGTAATCATTCGCTGCTAGATTTGACTACCACTCAATTGACTGACTTTGAACTAGTTTGCTGTTTTTAATATAGCCCCAATGGGGCGTGATTGATTTTCTTCAATGATTCACAAGATAATTCCTAAGTGGTATCACATGCTTTTATCCACTGACCCAAAATTCTTTCAAATAGCTTAAGGATTTATTCACACCAGTTCATATTTATTTGACTGGCTTAACTGAAAAGTTTTGGCCTTCTGTTATTAATTGGGGGTGGCGATGGATTCCTATCCTACACTCTCTACCTCTCCCATCTCCGCCATTAAACATATGTTGCACCCCACAAATTAGCTGGAATACTTTGGGCAAAGTCCACAGTCCCATATTCTTGTTAGTTTTCTCGTGACTTGGGAAGGTTCAACATCATTCTTTTAGAATGTCTTTCCTAGTCTCATGCTAAATAATCTCAAGGACAGTCTACGTATCACTATCCATAAAGAAATCCTGGTTTGTCTTTGGTGTGCCTTTCTCTGCCCCTGGCTGGATGTATTGCCTGCTACTGGTGCTGTCTCTTCAATGTCATGGTCAGCTTCAGGAGTTGGGGAAGGGGAGGTGTAATATTCCTTCCTCCCTCCCAGTTCCTAACTATCTTCTGGCACAGGCCCAGGTGTCTTCAAATCCTCAAGGAACTTTTGAGCCTGGAATCCGTTGCTACTTGACTGCTTCATGACTGGACTGACCTCCACTGCAATTATTCCAACTATTTAAAGCCCCCAGAGACCTTGTTACCTTATTTGGTTAGCCAATCAACTATTTCCTTCTTGACCCAATCAAAGAAGCTCAGACCTCATAAAGAGATCACAAGACATTGGTCATAATTTTAATCACTGTTTAAAATTTCATCATGCCATTACATGATTATATTACATTAATCGAGGTGGGTAGAATGCCTTTGCCATACATGCTGGAATTGTCTGGGTGACAGTGGATGTTTTAAAATACTTTCTTTAATACTTGCAGGATTTCTGTGTGACCCTGGGCAAGTCACTTAACCCCAATTGCCTAAAAAAAAATACTTGCAGGATTTGTGATGGGAATGCACACACTCTCTGATGAAAATCATGATCACTCCAGGCCTTAATACTATTTAATGAATTAATGTGGCCCAAATGTTTATCACTGATTGTCAGCCAAAGTATTCTAGTCTGACTACACACATATAGGGCAGGCATAACTAGTCAGTATTTGAAGCCTTACCAATTTAATAGTGCTTGACAGAGCACAACAGCAGCATAGCCTTTGAAAACCTGGGGAAACTCATACTGTGATGAGGCATTGGAGAAGAATATTAGCATCAGAGTTCTATAGTATTCATTAATAATGTTAACCAAAACATAGAAGAGCAGCTAGGTGGTACAGTGGATCGCATGCTGGACTGGAATCAGGAAAACTCATCTTTGTGAAAACTCATAATAAAACCCGGCCTCAGACACTTACTAGCTCTGTGACTCTGGGCAAGTCACTCAATCCTGTTTGCCTTCGTTTCTTCATCTACAAAATGAGTTGGAGGAGGAAATAGCAACCACTCCAGTATCTTTGCCAAAAAAACTTTAAACGAGGTCATGATGAGTTGGACATGACTGAACAACTACAACAAAACAACCATGGAAACTTCCCTGAAAGGAAAACGATGACCATGTTAACTAGATCCTGAACTACAATACTTTTTTTCCTTAGAGATTTATGAATATATATCGCTAATTAAGGAATCTAAAGAGAACCACTAAAAATATGGCAATGCAGAATCATAGAAAGAACATGAAAGAAGTCCTAATTCTTCCACTGAATCAAAGTTTTAAAACTAGAAGTAAACCTCAAAAATAATTTTGTTTAATCTCATTTTACAGATAAGGAAACTGAGGCCCACAGAGTTGATGTAACTTGCCACCTGAATAGCCTTGTGACTCTGGACAAGTTGCCTTAGATCTTTAGACTTCCATTTCTTATCAAAGAGGCAACTAGGTGATTGAAGTTTATAGAGTGCTGGCCCTGTAGGCAACAAAACCTGAGCTGAAATTCAGCCTTAGATACTTATGAGGTATGAGGTCTTGGGCAAGTCATTCAACCTCTGTCTGCCTCAGTTCCCTCATTTGTAAAATGGGGACAATAATAACACCTACTTCCCAGGGTGAAAACAGAATATTTGCAAAGTGCTTTGCAAACCTTAAAACACTTTATAAATGCTAGCTATTATTACCCATAAAATGAGAGGGTTGAACTTGTTGATTCCTCAATTATAGGTAAAATGTCCTTGGATAAGACACGTGATAAAGCATGGAAAATGTGTCCTACTAGAGTCACAGATAGAAGGAAGTGATCAGACAAACCAGGAGTAGAAGCCTCTGCAGAGGGGCTGTTTAATCCAAGCCCTTGGAGAGAAAACGAAGCTTTATGCAATTATTAGCTTTTCCTGACCTATTAAAAAAAGCTAGTCGAAGCAAACAGTAGCCCTTTCACATTTCCTCATCTAAAAGTTTTAAACACTTAACCCTGCAGCCTCTTATTTATAAGAGAACAGACACTCAGAGAAAACTGTTCTTTGTTCCTGAATCGTATCTCTCCCTTGATTTTCTAGGAAGATGCTGATTTTTAGTTTCACTAGAAAGATCATAGTTAAAAGCTAGATTCTATTTATTGTATTCAAATTTAGTGTTGAGAAATATGTGTGACTTTCAACATGTGGAATCTGGGATTGAAATTCAGTGTTATGTACTATTTAAGTAAACTTAATTTTAGCGTATATCCAATTATGCTTTTTTTTTCTGTGTCACTGTTGTATCAGTCTAAGACATGCAGTTGATCAGTCAACCAGCATTTATGAAATCTCCACAGCCACCCAAGTTTTCCCAAAGGGGATTCTGGTTTCAAGCCTTCTAGTTCTCAAAAGGACCATAAGGAACAAAAAGACCCTTTTATTATAAAGACTAGAGTAAGAAAACCCAAAAACCTCCTAAAAGCTAACCAGAGAATATGTAGTGGTCTATAATATATAAGGGCTCACATACCCCTTTAAACCTGGAAGTTTTGACTATTTAGCCCCAATAGGAACCCTCCCCTCCTCCTATATATGAGGCTAAAACACAGCCCTAGGTCATAGAGAAGGATCTCAGTTATATTCTGGCTCATAATAAAGGCAGTCTTGCTGCTAGTTCTCCTCTAAAATTAAATCTTGGTTCTCATGAATCTGAATTTTCAGCTCTGTGACCCTTAAAATCTGGGCTTTTACATTTATACCTCAGTCACTTAAGACTGGGGCAGCTAGGTGGTGCAGTGGATAGAGTGCTGTCCAAGAGTCAGGAAGACTCATCATCATGAGTTCAAATCACACTTCAGATACTTACTACCTGTGAGACCCTGGGCAAGTCACTTAACCCTGTTTGCCTCAGTTTCCTCATTGGTAAAATGAGCTGGAGAAGGAAACGGTAAGCCATTCCATTATCTTTGCCAAGAAAACCCCAAATGGGGTCATGAAGAATCAGGTATTATTGAAAAACAACTCAACAACAACAGTAACCCTTAAAAGCAAGGTTCTTAGCCATGTGTTACCTCTAATCCTTGCGCTCCCTTCTGTTGGTGCCAATTTCCAAGGTGTCTGAGGCATGGCTCCTAAAATTCCATCTGCTTCAAGAAGTCTTTCTTAATCTTAACCTTAATGCCTTCTCTCTGAAATGTATCCTGCCTACATCTCGTTTATATGTAATTGTTTTCATGTTGTCTTCCCCATTAGATAGCGAAATTTTTTGACACAGAAATAGTCCCGCATACTCATATATCCCTAATATAATCCATTCCTTCCTTTTTATTTTTCCAATTTACTTTGGCATGATGAGCAACATAGAGAGAAGAAAACTAGACTTGGAAGTGGGAAAACTGATTTTTGACTCCATTAGACTGTGACCTTCTTGAGAGCAGGGTCTGTGTTTTGTCTTTCTTTGTAGGCAGCTAAGATGGCACAGTGGATTGCAAACTGAGCCTAGAGTCAGGGAGATCTGAATTCAAAGCCATTCTCAGCATTTACTAGCTGTTTAACTCCAGGAAAGTCCTTTAAGCTCTGTTTGTCTCACTTTTCTCATTTGTGGAAAAGGGATAATAGTAACACCTACCTCCCCAAATTGTCATAAGGATAAAAGATACTTGTAAGCACTTTGCAGACCTTCATATAAATGGTAACTATTACTGTTTTTATTTCCATTACTTGGACATTCCTGGTACATAGTAGGCACTTAATAAATGGTTGTCATTATGGTTGATGGTGGTATTATGCACTCCTGCTCTACCTCTCCCAGTTAAACTTTTTATCTCTGGAAGAGCAAGGACCTTCTTCATCAGTATTTTCTAAGGTGCCTAACACAGTGTTAGGCATTTTGTAAGAGTTTTCTATCTACCTGATTGATTAGTCCTTCACAAGGGCACCTCGAGTTAGAAAGGCAACCTGGCACAGGGGAAATTATGTTTCATTTGGAGTCAGAAGACATGTGTTCAAACCCTGGCTCTGTCATTTATGACCTGGCCTTAGGGAAGGTATTTAACTTCTCTGGACTTCAGTTTCTTTTTTGACTTGCGTGTGAATTGGATTCAAGTGAAGGAAAGTTGCATAAAATTGTCAGCCTCACTCTGTCTTCCTGAGTCATTGAAGTCCAGTGGCAGGACACAGATGACCTTGGCATCTTCAGTTTCTGACCAAGTTCTAAGGGCTCCACAGCATCTGCTTCAGACACCTTCATGGCCATTGCAGCAAAGTGTTCTCCCCTGCCCATTTCACTGGGGGATGTCTTCATGTGCTTGGGGTAGACATCCCCCTAACTCACCAATGGGTTTGGGGCCCATTGCTTATTCTTATATGGTTTAGCCTGTCTGCCAAGATGGTATACTGGGGTGTGGCTGCTGCATATGCTGGAGTTTCTTGGAGCCACAGGAGAGAGTTGGGTGAAAGGTAGACACTTGCGGTGAATGAGCAACCCAGAAAAGGGCCTTCACATCAGAGGTGCTAGTCCTCCCTGAACGTCCCATACACCCCATTACATATCTAGAAATCATGGTAAGAACAAGAAAGAAAGCAGGAACATAAGCCAGCATAGTTTCCTACTTTAGCTTCTAGGCTTTTAAATGGTTTCAGTGTGGTAGGAATCAGTGCTAACAGTAGATGTAGGCCCTGGCTGAGTTAGGAACACCAGTGACTTCTGTGAAGCAAATCCTGAAACCCCTGAACCTCCAGAAAAAGACTAGCCTCTGAAAGGTAAAACATCCCTTACCTTCTGAGTAGCTTGAACATGGCTTGAGCAAGTAAGCCTACATCTAGCAGGCCCTCAGTTTCCTCATCTATCAAATGAGGGATTTGGTTTGGATGACTTTTAATGTCTCTTCAGCTCTATGCCTATAATGCTGACTCCCAGTTATTTCCAAGTGTCCCCATATTGTATTGTACCCTCTTAATAAAAGTAGTATTACGCAGTTTTAATCCTTTAATCCTTTACTATGATTGGATTTGTACAATGGATACAAAATAATCATGAGCAGTCAGTGGGAAATACCATTTATATTTCTGCTATTAATGGGTGACCCAGTAAGCAATTTGTTGAATGCATTGCTTTGCAAATGGAAGGAAACTCTGATTTGCAATTAACTGTGACTGCACAGTTGATTCCTAACAATAAATTTATGCTACCCCTTTAATGAATCTTTCAGGAATTTTCTAAAGATGTAGCTACTCCCAGCTGAAGTTAATTTGAAGACTTCAAAAGGCCTTACTTTAAAGTAATGGAATTCCAAAGGCCTGAAATAGGGTCTTTTTTTTAAAAAATCATATTATCTTTGATGTTCTTTCCCTCATTGCTGCTGCTTGCACATTATCAATGTATTGCGGCATTGCTATCTTTTGGGCAAAATTGTAAAATCATGTTACTCAGACTCATTTTTTTAAAAAATGTATTTGTTTTAAAAATAAATCAAAAGGTAGAATTATTCAGATGCAAATTAAATCACAAGCATGGTCAAATTTTATGCATTTTGAATTACTGAGGGAAAGCTTCCTTAAATTTTGGGTCTGTTTAAATTAGAGCACACTTTGAAAAGAAATGCAACTTTTTACTTCTGAGTTGATTTAGTAATTTGAAGTGGATTATCAAAATGTTGTCAAGTGATGAGCCTCAGAGGGCATACATTAGATTAGGGGGAAAAATAACATGTGATTGTTACGTTGCCTCTCTGAGCCTCATTTCTTGATCCATAAAATGAGGGGATTAGACTAAGTTATCTGTAAAGCCTTTTCCACTCCTAGAATCTTAAGAGATATTATTTAGGATGGTTCAAAAATTCTTGAAAATTTTTATTCTCCTAAATAGGAGGAAGCAGCATGGCAAAGTTGCTAGGAGCTGGCCTTGGGCTCAGAAGCCCATTCATTTATTAAACATTTATTAAGCACCCATTTTGTGCCAGGTACTGCCCTAGGTTCTAGAGCTATAGAGACAGAAACAAAACACTTCTTTTCTTCAAGAAGGTGATATTTTATCTCAGGAAAAATATGTAAATAAAAAAAATCAAATACAAAAATACAGAAAAGATAATTTTTTTGGGGGAAGAAAACTTGCCAGGTGGCGGGGGGGGGGGGGAGTAGAGATAAAAAAAATTTCTGTAGCAGGTGGCACTCATTTTGAGCTTTGAAGGAAACTAGGAATTCTATGAGGTAGAGGTGTGGAAGGAGTGTATTCCAGGCATAGAGACAGGAGTATGGAAAAGGGCCATGGCAGGTAACCTCTCAAATATACGAATAGAACGCAGGCCAGGTAGGCTGGAATGCAGACTATGTGGGGAGTAGTGGGCAATAGACCTTAAGATAGTCACATACTTTCTCAGTGCTTCCAGGAAACTCTACTAAAACTAAATTACAGATGAGCTTCTGCTTCCCATCTGTACCAGTGGAGGGAGTTTCCACACTAGACACTATCTACATTAATGAAATCATTAATAGAAAAAATATAGGCTAAGTACCTCTCCTGTGATCTCGTTCATGTATTTCTTTTCTTTTTTTTCTACATATTTATTTCCTTAACAAATTTTTACAAATATTGCAAAGGCAAAATTCAATAAAATCCAAATTAAAGTAATTCTGTATTGGTGAGGTCTGAATTGCTGAAATTTTCCTACAAAACCAAGATGCTTCCTTACACCTTTGTTTTAGGGTTCTGCAAACTACACTGGGATCCTTTATGATTATTACTCACATGTCCAGATGACAAAATGTTATCTGCCTTTTATGATGTGCAAAGGGTAATTTGCAAAATAATAACTTTTCTTTAATGGTTAAAGCTGAGATGTTAAAGCTGTTCAGTAACACCTTGGAAATTGAAGACAAAAATTTTATTAATTCTTTTTTCATCATGTTCCACTTCATTATTTCAGAAACGTGAGCGTTGGCTAGATCCCTGAGAAAAACCATATGGGTTATTTATTTAGCTAACAAAGAGAATACCTTGTTGCCCCTGGGAAAAAGAAAGTTATGAAAGAATAAAATATGTGTGTATTAATACCTCACTGGAAAATGTTTGTAATTTTCAAGTTTATTTGCTATTTTATTTGGAGAAGCAAATTTTACATGATAACTTCAAACTGACCATTGTATATTAGCAAAATTTTATGCTCACCATTTGGAAAGAAAAAGATCTAAAAATGTGCTCAGTTATTAGTATTATATAATGTTTATTAAGCACTGAGAGTGTGCCTAGTGCTGTATATAACATATAAAAGACAGTCCTTGCCTCCCAAAGGATGTACATTCCTTAAAAGTCCTCATTCTTATAAGTTCACTTTATTCTTTACATATCAATTTGTTTATAAGGCATAAGAAAAAAAAACAGTTCATTGCATTTTTCATTATTACTTAAATATTAAATATTGTTTAATACACTTTTTTCCAATCACACCAAAGATTACCAATATCTTTTCCTTTTTATACAAGTTTCCATATTACATTATACAGCATATACTGGTTTGGTAATTAGTTCACAAGATTGACCACGATATTCTTGTAGGTTGGTTTTGTCCACAATGAACCTACTATGTGTCAAATTTAGGACTCCAACATATTCATGAATTATTGTACCACTTAACAGAATCCTTGCTTGTTGGAGTCTGCTACAGGTAAGCCATGAAACATGTAAGTTAGGAATTGAAGCACATCTATTAAACTAGCCTTGCAGAGAGCCATAGCAGCATGCCCTGAACTACTAATAATTTATGACCAGCTAGTAGGGAAAGATGCCAATTTTGTTTATTACACTCTGTTACACAGACTGTGTAGTCTAAAAAGAAGAGAGTGTAGGCAAGGAGGAAAAAAAGAGTTTTTTAAAGTTGTGAGTTGGTAATATTTTTTGCTTATCTGCAAGGCTGTGTTCAAAAAACCGACTGAAATCAAACAGATCTACAAAGAAAGAGGAAATGATTATGAATTTAGTCATTAGCTAAGAATAACTGTTTTTAGCATATATTACTCATACAATTGCATCTGGATATTTATTTAAAACACTTAACACGCACATCCAAGAAAGGTGACCCAATATTGAGAGAGGTTGGAATTACATGAATTTTGCTATGAGGATATCAATCCTTAGGCACAGTGAACTAACTGTGCCATTTAGAAAAGTGTCAGAGAGTACAGTGCCTGCTCTACAGGGATGGCAGAGGAGACAAGGAACACCACACCGACTTGCTGAGTAGCCATCTAGGGGAGCATCTCAGTTTAGGGATGCTGAATGGGCTTCAGCAGTGTTGTACAGGACTAAAGTGTCCTGGCCTCACTCCACTGCAAATGAAGGAATGAATGGAGGAGAACCTGGGAGAGCTCACAAGCCAAAAAATGTGGTGCTAGGAGAAAGCTTTGTGTCTGGGGAAAGACAAAAGCAGATCTCCTCCCTCATCTCCACTAGATTCCAAGTTCCCAGAACCCACCATCTACAGATACAGGGGCTCTCCTCCTCCCAGTTGCTAAGATTAGTGTGGATCTCTGACTGTAATGACCTCCTGACAAAAGAATATTTGCTTTGGTGATATTTGCCAGGTTGATCTAATCTGATCCCAAAAGGCTTTGTGCTCTATGGAAGCCCTTCTCATGTTTCATTCTCATAAGGAAGGAAGCCTTTCCTTATGATTTTTCTACACCACTCATCCCCATGCTGTGAATCAGTGAAAGCATGCTGAATTTGGAGTCAGAGAACCTGGATTCAAATCTGAGCTCTGAAATTTATTAAGTGACCTTGAACAACTCAAGTCTTTTACAAGCCTCATTTTCTTCATTGGTAAAATGAAGGTGAAGATGGTTTCTATAATCCCCTTTTAGCTTTCTAAATCTATGATAGGGGAATTAACAGGTATGGAATTGTCTATTATTTATCAATGGGACTGAATTTTGTTTTCAGAGGTTATATTGGAAGTAAATAATCAGTCCAGTTTTCTCTAGCTTCTCTCATGGCAAACACACATGAGAAGGCACATGTTATCACAGGCTTTTATGCCTCTAAGTATGAGACATATAGCCACATTGCTCTGTGCATATAGATTTCAGGCAGCCCCAAGGAGGGGGCAAAAAAGAGCTCAATTTCTAGAAAGAAGCAATGGCACCTTTCCTGTTGATCTTACACCTGGCCAAGGAGACATAAAAATGGCCCCAGAAGATAGGTGTAGCCTTTTCTATTCAATTGGAAGCCACAAAACAAGAATGCAGGCTGCTGGCTGTTCTTGTCTCCATGCTGGCTTCATTTTGGAAGGAGAAACTTGTGGGCCTGAGGCTGAAAGCTGAGTGAAGAGGGATGGGGAAATCATACCTGATGGTTTATTTCCATTTCTGTGTCTCAACAGGAGCTAGTACATTGATCTCCTTGGTTGGAGAAGAACAAAACTATTCACTGTGTCCAGCTCAGACTAAAATATTCCAACCCTCAGACACTGAAGAGATGCATTTAAAAATTAGGCAATTTCTATTTATAGGCAGAACTTTAATCCTTTTCAGTTTCAATCCATAAATGCTTATCTTCATATATGAAGGTTTCAATAGCCTAACTGAAAGCCCAGCAATATGACTTTGCAAACAGAGTTAACATGGCTATTTCTTAAAACAAAGTTCAACCATGTAGTAAATTAACCAGTTCTAAAGTGTTAATATATTGATTTAATATTCACTGAGCACCTTCCTACCATATGTAAGGCATATCCAAGATATGCAGTTAAACACATGAAATTACATATAGTTACTTTGGAGTTTTTATAAGATGAGCATTTAAGTTCCTATTGGTACAAAAATAGGCAATCCTCCACACAAAAAAAAATTGTAAGAATCCATTGTGATTGGAAAGAACTATTTTTAAAAACTTCTTTTAGTCTTTGTCTTCCTTTAAACTATATAACTTGTGGGACAGCTAGTTGGTGCAGTGGACAGAGCACTAACCCTGGAGTCAGGAGGACCTGAGTTCAAATCCAGCCTCAGATACATACCACTCAGTAGCTGTGTGACTCTGGGCAAGTCACTTAACCCCAATTGCCTCATATAAAAAACATAAACTATGTAACTTGAAATCTGAGTTTTAGAAAGACTGTTTCACTTAAGATTATTAAATTATTCACCAAATTATAAGAGATAAAATACTGATAGGAGCTTTCTGTATACTAGAGTTATGTTATTTTTTAAGTAAATTATCAGAAAATATAATGCACTGTAATCATGTCTCCAGAAATTGGAAGAGGAAGAGGGCAGAAGAAACACCTCAGTTCCCAATTATGGAATTATACCATTGGGCAATCATTGAAAACAATATGAAAAAAATTGAAATTGCTGATATTTATAATACATTTTATCAAAATTTTATGCAGTGAAAATATGAGAAGTAAACTGTTATCTCTATCCTGTGAGGCAGAAAGATATATTCCAACCTCTCTAAATTACATTAGTAAGGAAAATGGTGTGAGGTGTCCAAGTAGGAGGAATATTATCAAGATGGATGCTTATTGCCCCTGCAAAAGAAAGGAGTTTCATCCTTTGCTATCCATAATGTTCTAATCTTACTTTAAAAAAAAGGAAGTAATTACAGCATTTTAGACATTATTAAACACATTTTTTGAGTGTGTACATATGTATATATATATATATATATACATATATATATGTATGTGTGTGTGTATGTGTGTGTGTGTGTGTGTGTGTGTGTGTGTTTGGGGGGAAGTGTCAGTCTGCTCTGATCAGTGCTTTAGTCAAGTAAATTTCCAGGATGAATTTTCCTGCCAGACCCTGATTGAGTTGACCTATTCTCCCTTCTCACAAATCAATAATGAGCAGAAGCAAGAGGGGTGCACAGCGTAATAAAGTGGAGATCTGCCAAGTGGAAAAGAATTTGCACATGGATGGTAATGAAGGTGGAAGGGCAAGAATGAATAATCAAGAGCCCTTTAGCAATTTCGATATGGAAATAAAGTCCTTTTATGGATATGCAGCCTGCTTCTGTTGGATAATCAATAGATATATGACTAAGTAAAAATACAATACATTCATATTTCTTTGCATTTTAATATCTCCTGGTCTCCCCAAGAAGACATGTATCAAATGTCTTCAATATAACACGATCGCTACTGCCCACCCTCATTAAAAAAATCACAAGAGGCAAATGCATGATCTCTTTTTTCCTTTTTTTTTTTTTTGCTTGGAATTCAATTAGTTGTACTGTTAAAATGTTGCATTGTTTTGGTAGGAAAAATGTTGCACTTCTAAAAATGCATAAAAATTTTGACTGAATTGACTTGAATAGGTGTATTTCTTTCTATAAGTAGATTTTCTTGAAAATTATCTTCATCATTTACAGAAGAACCACCATGATAGCACATTTATTCCAACAAATTGTCGTTGTATTGCCACAAGATGGGAAAATACAGGAGGAGGTATCTGGAATTATGTACAGTAGACAGTCCAGTGTCCTCGGTCCTCATCATGGAGTCATGACTTCATTGTACAAATGGGCACTACAATGACCAAGATGACTGTGCAAGCAGCCGCCGTAATTAAGGCAGCAATCTTGCAGACTTTTGCTCTTCGGAATTCAGCCTCTTTACGTTTTAATAATGAATCATAGCCTGGAGTATAAATATCTTCCATCCAGTATTCTAAATTATTTGGGTTTAAAGACTCTTGAGTCTAAAAGTGAAAGGGACAAAAAACAAACAAAAAAACCCCCATAAGTACTTGGAATTGTTTAAAAAAACAAAACAAAACATGTTGACATTTGTTAGTCCTGGTACTTTTAATGTTAGTTTTGCAACTAGTTGATACTGACATTAAACAAGTTAACACTGCCTCCTCCCTCAGCCACCCAGTTAGAAAGCAAACTGTTCCATCCATTCACTACAACTTCACCAAGTACATTTACCCCTCTTCCCTCCACCACAAATGCCATGAATTTTCTGAAACATGAAAGCGCATTGGCCATATCTCCACAAACAAGTAAAATGTTGTGAAGTGCAAACCCACTATGTATATTTGATCAGAAATCCATCTACATCCGTTATTCCCACTGATATAATACATTGGGGAAGGTTTTCACGCCAGGAGTATGCCCATTGAAAGGACAGAGTAGAAACAGGAAAATAGTCTTTAGGCCATCAGGCCAGTAATTAAATGTAATTAAAATCATCACAAGAATTGTGGCATTCCGTACTATTTAGGAAACATTTCTCTTGAAAAATCAAAGGGCCCTCCTTGCAAAATGCTGGAACAACAACAAAATAACTGAACAATTCAAGTGAATCCTGTGATCTTAGGGCTGGAAGGGACCTCTGAGATCATGTACTCTCAAATTCTCAGTTTACTAATGAGTAAACAGGCTCGGAGAGTAAAAGTCCTACAGTAAGTTACTGACAGAGCCAGGACTGGAGAAGCCAGGTCTTGTGATACTCCAGAACTCTTGACTGCATTATACTTTTACATAGGCAGACCTGAATGCAACCACAAAGTCATGACAATACTAGTTGTTTGAATGATTATTTAGAAAACCCTGTACTCTCAGGTTAATCTGTAAATTTCCCCTTCCAATCTGGTCTTAGTTATGTTTAAAAATTCCTTTTATCTTTCCCCAATAAGAAGTATCAATAACATCAGGTCTCTTGGCTTCATTGAGATTAATGAGCACTTAAGGAGGCATCTCCTTTTTGATATTGACTGTGTATTCCACTTTAAATGGATAATTTGAACCATGAAGGACTCTCACACACAGCAGGGCAGTTTCTTTATTTCATGGTAACAGTTCTATGATATATGAAAGCCAAATAGAAACAGCTCTCTTTTGCACTTTTAATTAACGTTCAACTAAAATCCAGAAGCCAAAATTTCCATTTGTTGGGGCTGGTGGGGGTTGTTCATTCCTGTATTTGAAAGAAGACACCATTTTGGCCGTTGCTTTTTTTTATTTTTATGCTCAAGAACAGAGGCACATTAGAGTCCCACACATTCCTGCAGGAGCAAAAAATAATATTAATCTGTAACAGAATGCTTGTCAATGATCATCTTTCAATAGTCCTTGGAAGTCAGCGTTGTATTATCCATAAAAATAGTTTGCCCAAATGACTTTCCCTATTTCTCCAATACTCCATACACCCACCTTTGCTGTATCTAATTGCCAGTAGCTTGGCTATCATACAGCACAAAAGTCATCACTGAGAGTTATGGAGCTGTTGTTGTCCTCTTAAATCCCCTCTATCTTTCCATCCAAGGTGGGCCAGATTGATATCTAACTTCATTACCATGACTCTATAAGGGACTGGCCCATCAATACATCTTATGGGCTAGAAGATAGCAGATCCACACTGCTCTGAAAATCTGAAAAAAAAATGGAGCTGCAGTAAAGGAAGAAATCAACACTGCCCCATACCTAGACTTAACAAGCTCTCTGATGGAAGTCTTGGCTAACTGAAAATTATTGTCAGTACTGGTCAAGTGGTGACTCAACACAATCAGGTGCCTGAAAAAAGGAGTACAGGAAAAACCCAGTAGTGTCAGAAACTTGCTGCTGGGACTTTGCTTTTTCTACCCTCCAAAGAGGCCAACAGATGCAGAGGTGTCGATGGTATGTGTCATTCCTTCTGGCAAGCATGCATCATCTATCTTTTACATGCACATATGAAACTTTACCTATGAACGCACATGCTGAAACATAGGGAATCTGGGCTTTTGTCTTGGTGAGGCATGGAAATTACAGGGAGAAAAATGAAAATGGAATGATTTGTCATAAATGACATCATGGCCATCACATTGGATTTAGTCAGGGGAACTGAGGAACTGGGTTTGAATCCCACCTCAGACATTTAAGAGTTGGGTAATCCTGGGAAAGTCACTTGCCTGCTCTGCATTTCTATTTTCTCATCCTGAAATTGGACTTTGGGGTTGGACTTGATGACTTCTAAGGTCCCTTTCATTTTTAAGTCCTGTGATCTTGTATGTTTAATTATGGGTATATTTCATCATTGGTTAACCAGAGTTGAATTTCAATGCCACCTCACTATATTCTTATAGGATATCTAAGAGGGGATGCATTTGATTATTTGATTGTTTGATTTTCCTTTCTAGATTTTAAAGGAGAGAGAGAGAGAGAGAGAGAGAGAGAGAGGAGAGAGAGAGAGAGAGAGAGAGAGACAGAGAGAGAGAGAGAAGTGAGTTACAGAGATAATATAGGCTGGCCTCTACCTTGTAGGTACTTTTGGTGAGTTATGACTTGAGGGATACTACCTGACTACATACCTCTCTGATATTCACTTTCTAGTACAACTGAAATTCCCCCTAGGGAATTACCTCTTAGGGTTAAGGCACAAACCCTAGAAAACCCAGATCAAAAGGTATATAGGTTGCCAAGGAGATGTAAGATCCATGGAGGAATATGACCCAGATAGCTACAGGATAGAACTGTACACGATGCATATATCTAATAAAAAGTTTTTCAAGTAACATAGGCAAGAATAACTCAGCTGATGCCTAGACATGCCAAATGAAAGCAGGGTCTACACTTTGGCTTACACAAAGAAGTAGGCACAATATGGTAATGTGCTTTTCTCCTAACTTTTTATGTAGTTGCAAACCTACAAAACTTTGTTTACTTTGCTGGCTGGTCCACATGCTTCATTAGTATCACCACCAATATCATCGGAGCACATTATTTATTCTAATGAAGTGGAAACAGTTATATTTAGAATCTCAGTCTTCTCATGTATAAAATAGGAATAAACACTTGCTCTCTTTATTTCAGAGCTGATTTGAAGACCGTATGAAATAGTGTATGTAAAGCATCTCATAAACCATATACTGATGGTTCATCCCCTTCTGTGCTATAGATGTATATACTATTAATACCCATCCAATTTTTCACCCTCCTTCCTGCTTCTTTAAGCTTAGGAGATGTAGGAAGAGAGGATTCTAAAACTAGAAGGGACTTTGAAAGTCATCAAGTTCATACCTTCACTTTATAGCTAAGGAGACCAAGGCCCACAGACACTAAATGCTTTGCCCTAGATCTCAGGTCTAGTGAGTGACATAGCCGGGATCAGAACCCAGATTCCTTGACTTTGGGGTAAGGTTCAGTGACCGGACTACCACTGTGCCAAAAGGCCTCCCGGGAGACTAAAGCATAGAAGAAACCTTCCAAAGAAAGAATGCAATTCTTACGTAGTCCAAAACTTTGGCATGCTCACCTGAAGGGTCAGCTAGAAAGATGACGGGACATGACATACACACGTGGGACATGATATACACAGAAGTCATAATAAACATAAAACTGTACAGTACTTAGACAATAAAAAAGGTTTTGAAATATTTCTGGTTTAATATAAAAAGGTCAATTTTAAGATATCATCTGATCCATACTTATTACCTACCTCAGGTAATCAACAAACATTTATTAAGCACCTTCTGTGTACAGAACACTGAATGAGTAACTGAGTGGGGAGGGGAGAGAAGAGAGGGAAGATCAAAGATAATTGATTCATGATCCTGCCCTTGCTTCTCTACTTCTGAACTTAATTTTTTAAAAAAAGTTCTTTAAATAATTTAACATTTCAAGTTAGCATTACTACTCCCTACATTACGGGACATTTTATGAATCCTGAGGTGTTCTGGTGTGGAAATGCTCATCACTGACATAGACTGACAACTCATCTGTAACAGCTAGTCTTAGAGAGTTGCCTGAGGCTTGGAGGAGTTGTGACTTCCCCATCATATAACCAGTAGGCAGGAGTTGTACCCAGGATTTTTACTCTAAGGCCAATCTTCTTTCACTGCACTGTTTTTGTTTCACTTTCACTACATTCTTTCACCTTACACAAAGGAGATGCTTAACAAATGTTTACTGAGTGAATGGATAATCCTCTTAGTTTTACTTCACAACACATTTAAACCTTCTAATTTTAGGTTGCCCTTATTTTATGTGGGCCTTGTGAAACCAACCTTAAAGGCTGGGTCTCTAAAACCCAGTGCGAGCCTTGGTTGCTTCCATTCCAGTGTCTGCAACTAAACAAGGACATTCATTCACTCCCCTGTGGATGAAGCCCCGCTGGCTCCACGGCCTATCGCGCACTTTGGGGGCATAGCTGCGCCTTTGCTCCTGCAGTGATGTGTTAGAGAAGACAATTGGGGAGTGAGTGAAACTAACTGGAGGTGCCAAGAAAGGTGCCCACCGAAATGAAAACTGGTCCTGTAAGTACATGGAAAACACGCCTCTTAAGTTATGACTGCACACATAGAGTTCTGGCGGCGACTCTTACCTCGGCACTGCTCCATATGGAGACACAATCCATATGTTGGGTCCCAAAATATGTTTATCCCACGTTCTACATATGGAAGGAGAAATCAGCTTGTATTTCATTAAACAGTTTGTCTTCAGGCTTGAGACCAAATATTACAGACACTGTATTTGACATGGCTTACGCTCGAATTTTAAACACATCTTTATCTAAGCAAATGTCAAACAATCATTCTCATGGTTGAATACACTTTGCTTCTGTTCCCCTCTTTCTTTCTACAACTCGGGCAAGTTTAGAAACACGTGGTTGTGGGTCAAAGTCCTTATATATCAAAGTCCTTAGGGTGGCCTGAAAAGGTAGTGACTTCCTACTCACTGCAGGATCCCTGACTGTATTCTTAACTACAACACCTGCTAAGGATCTGTGGGTATGGGGAAGGGGTGGTTCCTGCAAAATAGGCACAAAACTCACCTGGAGATCCAGAGCCGTCAGCTTTCCCTTTTCCCCAGAGTTCCTTGCATATTCTTCTATGGTCCAAGAGGGCTGGACTCGCTTTACTTCAGCCATTTCGGTCAGCCTCATGTCTGTGTACATTGGGTTGCTTTTCATGTGTGACTTGAGCGACGCAGGGTAGGGGTGAGGACTGAAGACTTGTTCCACCAAGAAACCATCTTTTGGTTGCTTAGCTATTCGGTGGGGCTGAGGAGTTTCATATTGTCTGTCTGCCTGCAATGTGAAACAAAAGAATTCCCAGGGGGGAAAACCCAGATGATTTGAAGGGCCTCGGATGCATTACTTTCAGGGGATATAGTTTTGCTTTTCAAAATTGAAGCTATGTTAACCAAGATGCCCTCCCCCACATCCCCAGAGGAAAAACAATGCCAACCACCACCACCACAATAACAACAACACTACTCTGAAAAAAAATTGTACGTCTTTATTTTGTAAAATTGCCAAGGAAACATTACTGAAGGTATAAGAAAAACTGAGCTGCAAAGTTTGGAAACCTACTGTGCTTCTCCTACTTAAAGGTTGTTTTCCCTTTGGAGAAATTCGTAATGCTCAGTATTGTGTGTAATCATCTATAAAGAATGAGGTCTTACTGGAATCTCTTTGGGGTGCATGCCTACGGATGGTGTCGTTTCTAGGCGAGATCATTTTGTAACAAGATTGGTCCGCTATTTTCAATTTCTATCTCCTTTTGGCTGGTGATTTTTATGTTGCACACATCAAGTTCAACATTACAGTAAACTGTAACACAGTAAGGTTCCAGGAAAAAAAAATTAAAATAGATACAGGTATAGCTCTCTCTCCATATCTGAATAGATTTATATGTATATATTTGCACACATAAACAACATTGTCCCTCTCTATTTCTACACATAGAGAGAGGAGAAAGAGAAAAAGAGAGGGGGATGAGGGAGAAAGAGGGGGTAGAGAGACAGAGACAGACAATAAAGGGTGTGAGGATGAGAGCGAGAGGAGTTTGGTTATGCTCTTGTCGTGGAAAGAATAGCACCGGCCTTGGATCAGAACATTTGGTTCTGCCACTAATAGCCATGTGTGGATTCTGAGTCTCAGAGTCCCTAGCTTCCAGAAATTCCATGTTGTACCATCTTCCTGCTGAGGTGCTGGGCTCCACCCTCGTCGTCCTCCTCCTCCTCCTCCTCCTCAGAGTCATGCTAACTCCCACCCTGGACTGCTGAATTCCTGATTGATAAAGAGTTCACTACCTGTAGCCAGATGGCCACACACCTCCTTTTCACCTCACCCCCCACTTTCCAACTCTTGATCTGGGAAAAGAAGTCAAATCTGCATTACCACTCTTGGCAAGGAAATGTTATTACTCTATAGCTCCACTCACGACCCCTGTGACTTCACAGGTCAGAACATCTGTCTTTGGCCACCACTCCTGGTACATGTTGTCTATGTCCATTAGAATGGAAACTTCTCTTTGGCAGAGGTCAAGCACTACAGGTGTACAAGACATAACTGCCAGATTTTTTCAATGTGTTGAATGGTTTGGCAGACTATGTTCTCTCTCTTTAAATCATTGTTGTAAGCTTGACAATGTTAAGGGATGGGTCTTTGGGAGGAAGAGAAGGAGGAGAGACAAGAGGGGGGAGGGGAAATCTACATGGTATAAAAACAAAAGGTTCTAATAAAAACCTATTAAAATAAAATAAGAAAAAGAATGTAAGCTCCTTAAAGGCAGTGACTATCTGTTTTTATATTTGTATCCCCAGCATCTAGCACAATGATTGGTGCATAGTAGGCCCTCAATAAGTGCTTGTTAGTGACTACCCAAGATCACACATGTAGTCAGTAGCAAGGTCAAGATTTGAATCCAGGCCCTCTGATTTCTAACTCCAACATTCCTTCTATGGCACTATATTGCTTCAATCTTTTTTTTTTTTAATTTTCATTGTAATCTTGAAACTTGTAAGAACTTATATATACTCATCTATTCCATTGATGGTTTCCAAAGTTCAATTGGAATCGCTCTGATGATATCAAGATTTTCTACAATACTGCCTAATCCAAATGTTTCCCTTCTCTGTTTGGGGCCATTTCACAAATCCCCTCTTCCTTGTTCTTCCTTTCAAAATTCCATGGTTTCTAGTTTCAGTCAGGATCCTCCCCTCTTTTTTTACTTTATTCATCACTGCCTCCTTATCAGTGAGCAATGACCTCTTATCCTTACATGTGAAGGTGCTGCTGCCTGGCCTTTTGAAAGAAAGGCATGTTAGATTTGAAATGTCAATTTTAGGGGTTCTCTATGCAGTATGTAAAATGAATGTTGTTGGAGGGGGGACTCTATAAGAATGAATCTTGCCTAAAAGGTCAGCATGACTCTGTGAATGAATCTTTTCTATCAAGAAAGAGGGGAGAAAGAAGAGGAATCTGAACCTTGGTAGCTTGCCTACATATGGAGGCTTTAGGAGAGAAAACAATTGAAAAAGCTTGCTGTAAGGTGCTTCTATATGGAACCCAATAATCCATCAACAACTTCATTCCCAAAATGTTCACCCAACATTAACAGGTTTTCACTTTATTTAAACTTTGGGGACGTTGGGGTGGGGTGAGGGTGGAATAGGACACCTGAAAGCAATCTTGCTTTTGACAAAAGGATTTAAACATGTCTTTAGTGGCTCTGGCGTTTTTTTGATATACTGTCTATTTTGTGGCCGTCTACCACGACCCAGCCTATTCCCAATAGTTATCAGAAAAATGCTGTGTCTCCTTACCTCTGCCTTCTGATTCCCTTCAAGCCTCTGCTGAAATCTCACTTTTTATAGGAAGGCTTTCCCATCTCCCTTAACCCCCTCCTGCCATTCTAGTGGTTCTTTTCTTTTTTGAGGTTATCAACCAGCTATGCATGTATCTGGCATGCATAATTTTTTGCATGTGGTCTCCTTGATTTAAATACAAGCTCCTCAAGGGCAACAACCACAGGTGGGCTTTTCTTGACATCCTTAATAACTTAGTAACTCTTTCTTGACTAACTTCATGAGGCTAAAGGGATTAAGTCATTGTTTGGGATTCTGATTATGCATAAGGACCCTGATTGTGCCTCTTAGATAAGTCATAGAGAAAGGAGGGTCATAGTCGTAGAGCTACAAGTAACCTCACAGGCTATGTAGTTAACTCCCTTCATTTCACAGATGGACAAATGAGGCTGAGTAAGGCTAAGTGTTTTGCCCAAGGTCACATAGCATCAAAGGCAGTATCTGAACTCAGATTTTCTGACTTCAGAGCTAGTGCTCTTTTCACTGTCCCTGCTTCTCCACCCCACCCCCACCCTGTTATCATGTCTCAGCACGGGGATGATTCAGTTGGCTAAGACTATCGTGAATCAGAGCCAACTCTTTGCACTGGGCGTATAAAAGGGTTCAGGGAGATTTGCCAGAGTCTATCAGGGAGAGATCCAGAAAGGGAACTGAGATTCCCAGGGGATACTCTGGATACAGACAAAATGAGCCGAAGAGATATGATTTGAAGGGGAAATAGCCCCATATTAACCTGATATTTATGAGCCCAGAGTTTGGGGTTCCAGGCCATGTGTGACATTTGGATCAAATTATATTCTGCCTGCAACAACAGAACATGTGCATTTTGTGACTGACTGACCCCGTTAGTCAAGAACAGCTCAATTCTGTTGAGCTGTATAAGGAGATTTCTACAGCAAATAGAAGATTGGCTAAATCCAGATGGAAATGCAGTGGGCAAAAAGGGAGGGGGTGCCTTGTAATGTCTGGACTTTCAGACAAGCTGAGAATATTTTATGGCTTGTGTCCATGCTCTTCTACAATATTGATTACATGAGCTTAAATTGAAATTACCTCTTTTGATTTTCTGTGCCAGTCTTTATTTTCTGCAGCTCCTCTGTCTTTTATCTCTTCTTCATTGAGGCCAACCTCATTGGTGTAAGTGATCGCCCTCCAGTCTCTGGGAGAATTGGAAATGCTTGCTATTTTTGACTCAGTAGCACTATTCTCCTCAGTCAGTGACCTTGAGGACCTTCTGGTAAACAGACTCTTTTTTAAGGCCTTGACTCGAAGGCTTTCACTGTTGCTTCCACTAGCATCAGAACAACACCAGTCCGGACTGTTTTCCAACTTGCTTCCGTGTGAGCTATTGTGGGGATGGAATATTTGGGGAGAGGTGCTGTCATCAGACGGAACCTCACTTGTTAAGGAATTCAGATCGATCTGTACACTGACTTTCTCAGGCTGCTGTATTCTTTGATCCAACCTGTTTAATTTGCCTAAAACTTGAGAGATTTCCTCTCTAACCCCTGACAGAGATTCCAGTTTTCTTTCTATCTCGCCAATCCTAAGCACTAGTTTGCAAACGCTTGTTTTTAACTCATCTTCAGGATTGTCCTTTTCAGATCGGCCCCCCTTGTCTATCTTATTGCCAGTGCTTCCACTGGTAATTTTGGCTAGGTTGTGCTCAGGTGAGCTGTCACAGTCTGATTTATTTAGCTGAGATAAGGAGCCGGTGCTGTTGTAACAAGAGGACTGTATCACTCCAGTGGAACCACAGATGCTCATGTCGTCCAGAAACCGAAAAATGTCACTGATGTCATCACTAATGATTTCTGAGTCCTCATCCGACTGCTTCACCGAATGCCTTTCTCCATACTTGCTCTGATTGGAGGTACACAGATCTTTACATTTCTTGAGCTCCAGAATGTGCTGGTCAGTTTGAGTCCCCACGCTGCTGGTTTTGTCAATGCTCATCTGAACCGCTGTACAGTTAATGCTTTTGTCCTTGAACTTTTTGATGGGCTCGTGTTTCTCAATGTCAATGGGACAGGGAATCTCTTTAGACTTGTGAACATTTTGTTTCACTGCATAGCTTGTGGGGATGATTGCTTGTTGATCTTCTGGATTTAAGTACGTCTGGTGCCTGTCTGAGGCTGAGAAATTGGAAGGCTGATTGCTTGAACCCTGATATCGAGGTTTCTCATCAGTTGGGTTCCTATTGAAAAAAGACCTTTCGAAGTCAGGAACCTCCTCAGTGTTTAAACTCCAGCTCTTTGCTGGCCAGGCAGTCTGCTTACTTGGCTTCCCTGACCACCTCTTCCCTTCTTGGGCCCCTAGAACTGTAGTGGGTCCAAAATATGTAGAAGCTTGGAGATCATCCAAGCTCTCATGCTTTGCCCGTCTTTTGTCAGGGACAGGAGAGTAAACAGGATTTAAATATTGGCTATTGTATGGCATTTCAAAGCTGTGATTAAAGAACGCTGGCTTATGAGTTTCTTTTCTGGTCTGCGGCTCTCCCAGCACATCATCTGCTTTCTTGCCAGGGGGCACTAAGCTTGGTGACACTGTGATCAGATTATGAAAATCTTCTTTAAAAATGTTTCTCTTCTGCACACAGGACTGGACCACAAAAGGCTCCTCATTGGAAATGAAGGTTTCTTTCATCCCGGGGTTCATGGGTAAGGAGTCTTGATCTGATATAGACTCATTTTCAATGTTCATGGGAAAATAAGTGCTCTGCATTTCACATGGTTGAGAATTTGCAATGGAATAGGATGCCAGGGCCTGCAGCCTGTCAAGTGAAGCTGCCCGGCTTTTTGTCTCCTTATTAACTCCCAACAAAAAGTTAGGCTCTGAGGCAGGTACGAATTGTTGGCAGTCTTTGCAGTCCATCTTCCTGCACTTCAACGATCGTCTTGCTGAATAGCCCCGGTTAAATTCCCTGTCTCTTGGCTCACAATTAGGAGGCACACAGTCTATCACATTGCATATCTCAGTGTCAGACCTGCATGATTCGAATGATTCATTCTTCCTAACTTTCTGTCGCGCTGCAGGCAATTTTTCCTTTGCTGCACCCCCATTCATTTGGATCAGGTTGAATATTGTTACTATATCTGCAGCCACCATGATTTTCTTTGATTGCTGATTGTTCACAGTGCATCTCATTTTGTCTTTGAATAAAGTTGCTGGGAAATTCGGATCAAGACAAGCTGTGTAAAACAACACACTTCTCAACTTGGCTAGCTGAGATAAATCAAATCGAGCACACAACGATTTGCAAAGGTCCTGGTAGGAAACTGTGTTCTGTTTGGTGTCTAGCTCCTCCAAAATCTTCACCAAGAAGAGGGATGATTCCTGGTTAGTCTCCATGATTTGGATTGATTAAGGTTCACTGTCTACACTGAAAATTGCAGGTCAGTTCTACAGGGACAAACAAACACCAAAGGAGGAAAAAAGATCAAATGGTCACAAATAAACCATAGAAATATCAGCATGCATTTATGAAGCACATACGATATTCCACAACCATAGGTTTAAATGACTACACTAACTCATCTGGGATGGGCACGTCATAGAAGTCAAATCATGAGAATGATGAGATTTCATATGAGACATAACTGTCATTGTCTGCTAAACATGTAAGTAGTCATCAGAAACTATAGACACATCATATCATTTGACAACACTTGATTTTCACTAGTCACACCACATTTGGAACAGGCATTTTTCACGCTTGACTTGCCATCGATTTTAAAGATGACTTAGTTAATGAATATCCACCACAGTGCAGCAGGGAACAGAATATTTAAAAATAAACATTGATATTCAATGGCTGCCTTTTTTCTTTTTGGAATAACTCTCTTCATTCTACTCATTTTCATTCTACTACATTCTGTTTCAATCTCCCCAGCTGTCAACATGTTCTTTCCACCTTTGTGCCTACAGGTGTCTTTCTATATATTTTGAATTTACTTATCTGTGTAGATATATTTCCCCTGTACTCCCCAGTAGACTGCAAGCTTTGTGAGGTCAGGGACTGTTTCATTTTTGTTTTTGTATCCCCAGTGCATAGCATAGTGCCTTACACATGATATAGTAGGTGATTAATAAATGCTTATTGACTTGAATGGAATCAAGTATAGCAGCTTCTCCTAAAGAATTTTATAAAACAAGAACTCATTCACTCCAGTAAGACTCCTGAGTGACACAAAGGGGCAAATGGTTTGCTCTACATTTTATGGAAGAGAAAAATAGAGTCACAGAGAAAAATGAGATGTTTCTTTTCTTTTCTTTCTTTCTTTTCTTTGTAACACTACCACCCAACTATCTTACACATGGCAAGTGCTTAATAATATTTTGTTAAAATTGATTTGAATTGGTAGATATAATGGGGGACATCAGGTCATGAGAAAAAGAGTGAGTGGTAGGAGGGGTGATTGACCAAGGAGGCAACAGCAAATCTCAGAAAGGAGAGGAATTAGAATTCAGGCAGGTACATCTCAACATCCAGTTCCCGTGTTCTAAGTACCATTTTAATTTGGCATTAACTAAGTCCTGTTTCATGTAAAGCCTACCAAGAAATGTTCCTGATGGGGGTGGACAGACTCTGCCCCTTGAAGTTGAAATAAATAAAGGATTAAAATGCATCCAAATAAGAATCAACTGTACAACGTGGTCTTTTTGGATTCCCCTGAGTGGTTCTTCTTCTCCCTGCCACAGCCTTTCACTCCAGAATTACTTGGTATTCACTTATCTGTGCATTTATGGTAAGCCCTCTCCTACTTCTCCACTACAAATGGAATGTAAGCTCCCCAAAGTCAAGGACAATTTCATTTTTGTCAGTGTATCCCCAGCAAATGAAGAAGGGGCCATGTACTTAGTAGGTGCTTAAAAAATGCTTGCAGAACTGAATGGAAAAATATATTTGGTGTGTATTTCAGTGGAAAAGAGTTGGGGTAGGGGAGTAGTTACTACAAGGTCAATATGAAATAATTGTGTGATAGTGTTGGCAAAAACAAACAAATGAACAAACAAATGAGCAAAGATAAAAGCCCCACAGATGCAACTTTAGACTGCAACAAGAGAAGTATATGGTCCAGGCAAGGGACAGTCCATTCTGCTATTCATTCCTTAGGTCATACCTAAAATAAATTTTTCCACTTCTGAACACCATAGGCATCTCTGTGGATAAAACACTGGCCCTGAACTCAGAAAGACATGACTTCAAATCTAGCCTCAGATGTTTATTAGCTTTGTGACCTTAAGAAATTACTAAACCCTCATCTGCCTCAGTTTCCTTACTTTAAGATGGGGATAATAATAGCATCTACCTCCCAGAGTTGTTGAGAGGATAGAATGAGATATTTGTAAAGTGCTTTGTAAACCTTAAAGAGCCATATAAATATAAATATATTAAATATAAATATTAGATATTACTAGCTATTGTTATTTTTAAAGGGAGCAGGGACAAACTAGAGTTTCCAGAGGAAGATAACTGAAAGTATTAGAAATATGGAAACAATGTCATATGAAGAACAGTCCCAGGTTTGATTAGTCTGGAAAAAAGAGAAGACTTGGGTGAATTAAACAATACTCAATTGTCTTCAAGTATGGGGCACCTATCATATAAAAGACAAGGGAGATTTGCTTAGTGTTGATACAGGAGACAGAATTAGAAACGATGGAGACAAGTTACAGAGAGACGAATCTCAATTGTATGTAAGGAAGAACTTTGGGTGATTCTGAACAAGTCACTTAACCTTTCTGAACCTCAGTTGTCTCATTTGTGACATGAGGATAATAACTTTACTGCATACTTCACAGAGTTGATGTGAAGAAAGCATTTTGTAAACTTTGAGGTTCTATAGAAATGTTAGTCATAATTGCTAGTAATAGTAACAATAATGAGTGTTGTTCCAGGATGGTGGCCCTTTGAGGTAGTGAGTCCATTATCACTAAACAAAGGTTAGATGACCACCTATCAAGGACATTGTGGAGGGATGTTCTTGATGGGGACACAGGATAAATTACTGAATTTGAAAATTTTAAGGACCTTTGAGGCCATTTAGTCCAGCCCATAAATGAAGGAATCCATACTATAATATATTCTACAAATGATCCTCCAGTCTTTGAATGAAGAACTCCAAGGAGGGAGAAATCACCACCTATCAAGGCCAACTCTAATTTCTATAAAGTTTTTCCTGACATCAAGACTACACTTGCCTCTTTGAACCTTCCACCTTTTGCCCTTAGTTCTGCTCTCTGGGCCAAACAGAACAGACCCAATACCTCCTCCATGGAACAGCCCCTTAAACAACTGAACACAGCTCTCCTGTTCCACTAGGCTAAACATTCCCAGTTCCACCAGCTGATGCTCAAATGTCATGAGCTCAAGTCCATTCACCATCCTGAATTCTTTCTTCTGGGCACTTTCCAGCTTATGGATGTCTTCTTTCAACTGTGGTGCCCAAGATTAAATACCATATACAAGTGTTAAATACAGTGGGATTGTCACCTCCTTATGTCTAGAAGCTCCTCCAAATGCAGCTCAAGATTACATTTGCTTTTTTGGCCACCACATCACACTGCTGGTTTGTAAGCTTACAGTTTACTAAAACCTCAGATCTAATTGAGACAAACAGCTGACTATTCATGTCCCCAGGCAGCTAGATGGTGTAGTGGATAAAGCTCTAGCCCTGGAATCAGAAAGAGTGATCTTTCTGAGTTCAAAATCCAGCCTCAAACATTTACTAGATGTGTGATCCTGGACAAGTCATTTCCCCCTGTTTGCCTTATCTGTAAACCTCAGTTTCCTCATTCGTATAATGAGCTGGAGAAGGAAATGTCAAACCTCTCCAGTATCTTTGCCAAGAAAAATCCCAAATGGGGTCAGGAAGAGTCAGACACTACTGAAATGACTGAACAACAATAACAACAGCATGCCCTTACCCATATTGTATTTGTGCAGTTAATTTTTTATACTCTAGGACAAGACTTTACTTTTATCTCTACTGAATATCATGTTTTTAGATTTAAGCCCAATGCTTAGCCTATCAAGTTTCTTTGAATACTGATTATCATCCAGTGTGTTAGCTATCCTTACTAGCTTTGAGTCATTTGCAAATTTGAGGAGCATTTCATCTATGACTTTATCCAAATAATTGATAAAAATGTTGGCCAAGCACAGATAATTGGAGTACTCAATTGGAAACCTGCCCTGTTGTCTCTAAATCATTAATAAATGATTTTTTAGTTCAGTCATATAACCAGTTATGAATCTACTTGGTTGTCTATTCCATATCTCTCCATCTTATCCACAAGAAAAGTGTGAGATACTTTGTCAAAAGCTTTGCTAAAATCTAGATATACTTTATCCCAGTATTCCTCTCATCTACCAGGTAAGTAATCCTATTAAAAAAAGGTGGGGGGATGAAGTTAGTCTGATGTGACTTTTTGATCAAACAATGCTGGCTCTTAGTAGTCCATGATTCTCTCTAGAACTGTTCCAGGAATTGAAGTCAAGTTCACTGGCCTATACTTTGCAGATCCTATTCCTTCCTTTTGTTGAAATTGTGACATTTACTCTTTTCCAATCTAAATATAACTTTCTCATTTTCTATGATCTTTCAAATATCACTGACAATGGCTCAACAATCACCTTAACTTCTCCCCACTCCCAAGACCCAAGCATGTAGTTCATCTGGGCTGGTTAACTTAGATTAATCTAGGACTGCTATATGTTCTCTCACATTATTCTTCCTTATGTTCAATATCAGCTGCTTATTGCTCAGATTTGTTTTGTTGTTTCTAGTTTAAAGGTTGGTTTCCTTTTCAAAGAAAACATGAAATAAGAGTTGAGTGGCAATGTTTTCTCTCTGTTGTCAGTTATCATTGTCCTACCCCCACCACTGTGCCCAGCCAAGGTCCTATCTCTGCCTTTTTCAAGACTTTATTACAATCTCTTATTCAATTTCTATAACATGGCCTTGATTCCATCTTCTGGACATTTCTTCTTTCTCTTTATTTAGATATCAGTTGGTTGGTTGGAAAAACTAGATTATCTATACAATTCCTTCTTCTACTAAGACTTCATTTTTTAAAAAATAAATGTTCCTGTTTTTTTTTTTTTAGGCAATTGGGGTTAAGTGGCTTAACCAGGCTCCCACAGCTACTACTGTCAAGTGTTTGGTCTGAGGACAGATTTGAACTCCAGTCCTCCTGACTTCAGGGCCGGTGCTCTATCTACTGTTCCACCACCTAGCTGCCCCAAGATTTCACTTTTTTAAGGCAGCAACTTGACAGCCTTTTTTCTCCCATCTTACACAATAGGGTTTGATTCCAGTTAAAGAGAAAAGTTATGGTTTCAAAGACAAAGGAAGCACATTTGTGTTTGACTCTAGTTAATTTTATTTTAAAGGTGAAATATGTGGAGGTCAATATGGCAATCTTGGAAGGAGAAAATAATATTTCTTCTTGTGTCATGATATATAGCTAGGGACCACTGAGAACACACAATGGCTTTTTGTCTCTCATTTGTAGGATGGAAAAAAATTCTCTCTCAATCAAAACAAATATGTCACTGAATGAGTGAGACATGTAGTAAATAACCTCTTGAGAATCAAAGAATATTCTAGCAAGAAGAGATCATCAATTTAACTCTGTCATTTTACAGGTGAAGGAACCAAGGCCCAAGGCAATAACATGACTTGCTCTAAGACCACACAGGGAATAAGTAGTAGAGGCAGAATTTACTCCCAGGTCCTCTTTATATCACACCAACATATCTCATCGAAAGGCAAGAAGAAACTTGATTTTTTTCTTATATAACTTAGACATAAAATAACACTCACTTTTGATCATTAAGTGTATGTTAACACTATGAGCTAGAATGAAGTGTGGGGGACGGGAATCTCAATTGGTTTTAGCCTGAGTCCATCCTTATTACTCAGATACCTAAAGACTGAAAAAAATACATTTTTTTTTCCAGTTAGACATTTAGGACTTACTTTAAATCTTTTAGTAGATTTTCACAATGTTTCAGAAAATTTCTGATTGTAGAAAATTTCAGTTAGATGATCAAAAATGAACCTTATTTTATGTCTAAGTTACATAGAAAAAAAGTCAAACTTCTTGCCTTTCGAAGAGATAACATGGTATGGTATAAAGAAGACCCGGGTGTGAATTCTACCTGTATGATCGTTGAGCAAGCCAAGTTATTGCCCTGGGCCTCACTTCTTTCACCAGTAAAATGAGAGAGCTGAATTGATGGTCTCTAAGTTGTAGCCTGGCTCTGTAAGTAACTGGATTTGACCCTGAGCAAGGCATTTAATCTCTTTGGGTCTCTCTTTCCAGCTTGTATAAAATGGGGGGTACTATGGTTGTTCAAGCTCTAAACCAGGTGAAAGATAACTAGACTCCCTTAATAGAGCAACTTCAGTGGCTTCCTTATGGTACCATAGAATCTCCTCTTTTTAGCTTTTTAAAACTCTAAGCAACCTGGCCCCAACCAGCCTTTTGTAGCCTCGTTGAACATTATACTCCTTGCCTTACTTTGAGATACATCAAATTAGCCTTCCCTCTCTTCCTCACATACAACACTCCATCTCTCATCTCTATACTTTTGTACTGGCAGTTCCACAAGCCTAGAATGCTTCTCATCCACCCCCTCATCCCTTCAGAATTCTTCTCTTACTTTAAGATGCAGATCAAGCATCATCTTTTGAATGAAATCTTTCCTGATTCCTCCAACTGCTACTTCCTTTCTTCCCAAACTACCTTGTATTTAATTACTTTGTAAAGTGTGTTTTTGTAACTTTATATTTATGTTACTTATATTTATACGTGAACTTATTGTCTTCTCCACTAGAATATAAGCTCCTTTTGATAGGGATTGCTTCATTCTTTGTACTTGTATCCCTAACACTTAGCACATGTCTGGCACATAGGATTGATTGCAGTTGAAATGGAAAGGGATAGACATGAGACATACTATCATGGCTGGTTGAAGATATTATGGAACCTGTCTGGGTAGGAAAAGTAAGGAAGAAGGAAGAATACCAAAGGATTCCAGTACTGTGAGTACGTGATGCTATCACCAGAGATGGGGAAGAGGCAAGTTTTCAGAAGAAATGAGCTAACTTTTACACTAGTGTAACAGACTCCTAAGAGGCAGCTATGATAGAATGAATAGAGAGGCAACCTTGGAATCAGGGAGAGGTGCGTTCAAGTTTTGCCTCTGACATAAATGATTGGGTGGCTCTGCGTGACTCATTTAGCTTCTCAGCGTGCCCAGGCAACTCTCTAAGACTCTAAATTGTAGATTGAGTACTACCTACATTGGTAGAGGGAGTTTCCTCCTCACTGGAAATGTCATGAAAACACAGGTCCAGAGATAGACAGGTAGATAGATAGACAGACAGACTGACGTAGAGATAAGTAGGTAAGTAAGTAGGAAGGTAGATAGAGCATTAATTAAGTGCTTATCATTTTCATGTATTGCACTAAGTGCTGGAGTTACCAATAAATGCAAGTAAGATTACCTCTCACCTTAACAAGCTTACATTTTAATGGGGGAAGACTTAACAGGCAACTGAGGTCAACACTAAAGACAAACCACTTTCTCATATCAAGATACATTGAGAAATTCATGAAATTAAGGTCCTGTTTACTCTATGCCCTATAAGCTAAGCATCTGTATCTTTTTTGAAAAAGGATATTTCTTAATTAACAGCATAAGAATTCATGAGTCAATTAAAGTTTATTTGAACTTATATATGTCCTGCATTCTGCATCAGACCCAGGCACTACCAGATTTTTCATGCTTTGATACTCAAAATGGAGGGACAGGGTCTTATACTAAACAAAAAATGAGTCTCTTTTATGACATCATTGTAAGACAACGTTTTAATCATCAATCAATCAACAGACATTTATTAAGTGTTTCCCTTGTTCCAGTCACTGTTGGAAGCATGGGGAACACAAAGAAAATACAAAAAGAATCTTTGCCTTCAGACAGATTATACTCTAATGGGGGGATGACATGTGCATCAATAGATAGATACAACATATATATAAGGATAGAGTCCTAAATTTACTAATCATCATTCTACAGATGTTAGTCAGTGTTTAATCTTTAACCATTATTGTTTACTCAATAGCAAGTCACTTAACCATTGCAACCTCAGTTTCCTTATCAGTAAAATGGAGATTGGATTAGAGCTAGGATTCTTAACTTTTTTTTCTTTGCATTATCTACCTCTATGGCAGTCTGGTGAAGCTTATGGACCCCTTCTCATACTGATGTTTATTGCCCCCATCAGTAAGTGAAGAAAATGCTAAAATTAATTTCACTATTAATGAAAATAAAGATGCATTTTTTAATCCAAGGTCACAGATTATCTGAAATCTATCTATGGACCCCTGGGTCCAAGTTAGGAACCCATGGATTAAGATATTTCTAAAGTATTTTCCAATGCTAATTTATTTTTGATTCCATGCTAGGTAGGCAGTATAGCCTAGTACACAGAGTGTGGGATATGGAGTCATGGAAAGATTTGAATCTCTGATCTGCTCATTAGTGCCTGTGTGACCACAAGCAAGTCACTGCGTCACTCAGGCCCTCAATTTCCTAATCTGCAAAATGAAGATACTGTAATTAACAGTTAAGGCCCTTTCCAACTCTACATTGTATGAGTTGCATCCCACTTAAAATATGTTATCACCAATTAGTGGCTCTAGAACATTATAAAATCATCCTTGCCTGATCATTCTTGATGAGTAGAAAGTCAAAACCCTTACAAGAACTGCAGCGGGGACTGTGGGAGTAGTATCATTCCCTGACTGCATTCCTTCACTGCAGCAATAGCAGGGGTACTGCCTGCTGGCAGAGAGTACCTGGGAGCTGGGCAACTGTGAACTTCAGAGGAGAGCAAAGTGTTTGAAATGATTCTGGCTGCAAAAAGCATTGTTTGAGCCATGCCTTGTCTATGCTGTTCTTCTTGGAGGGCAGACTCACTCTTAACTCTCTGAGTACTAGCAAACCTCAATCCTTTTCTCTAAAGCACAAACATGTGTGTCTACTGTTAATATTCATTTAAGTTGCCTAATACTTTGAGCCAGGCTAGTGATTATTTGGGGCTGCTAGATGGTGCAGTAGATAGAGTGCCAGGCCTGGAGTCAGGTAGACTTTTATTTCTGAATTCAAATCTGGCCTCACTTGCTAGCTGTGTGATCCTGGACAAGTCACTTAACTCTGTCTCAGTTTCTTCATCTGTAAAATGAGCTGGAAAAGGAAATGGCAAACCACTCCAGTATATTTGCCAAGAAAAACTCAATGGGGTCATGAAGAGTCAGACATAACTGAACAAGTGATTATTCAATAGTAGACTGTTTAAAATGAGGTTACCCTTAATCTCTTCTTCTATCACTCTTTGTTGATACCTATTTAAACGTAAGCTTATAGTACTATTTGGAGAGAAGACTGTAAAAATCTAAGAAACCTTAATAAATATTAGGCATTATGTTCATCAGAGAAATGATGGTGTTTGATGAGCATACCTTAAGTCAAGAATTCTTAAACTCTTTAAAAATAACTTGATAAGTATATTTCAGTATAATCGGCTCCTTTGTTTTGTCATTAAATGTATGTGCATTTTGTCTTATGCATTTAAAACAGTATTTGGCGAAGAAGTCCACAGGCTTCACCAGACTACCAAAAGGGATCAGGACACACAAAATGGTAAAGATTCACTGACTTACACCAGCCTTGGAGTCAGAAGGACTGAAGTTCAAATCTGGCCTCAGACACATAAGTTTAATTAGCTGTGTGACCCTGGGCAAGTCACTTAACCCTGATTGCCTCACCCAAAAAACAAAAAACAAAAACAGGAAAAAAAAAGAATCACTGACTTAAGTGCTAGGTGGTATTTGAGCAAAATCAACCAAGATGAAACAGCTGTCTTTCACAAACATGGTGGCAAGCAGAGTAGTGGAGGTCTTCATTGTTTTTATTTTTAGTTTCTTGAGGGCAGTGACCATGCCTAATCCTTATTGTTTTATATTACACACAGAAAGAATTATTAATATCTTATCTCTTCCCTTACCCATCTCAAGCCATTTGAGAGCCCTGGGGCTCTGCCGCTCTCTTGGGAAGTCTCTTAACATCTCCTCATATTACCCTGGTCTCAATCTCAGAGGGAGCCTGATTTACCTGCTCACTTCCAGGGATAATCTAACATTTTCAACTGGATATAATAAACAGTTCTTAAGTGCCTAATATGTTTTAGGCACTGTGCTAAGGTATTAGACATACAAAGACAAAAATGATAACAGTCCTTGTTCTTAAGAAATTTTCTAAAGGGATATATGAGGAGAAACAACATATATACAGACAAGTAAATACAGAATATGGCTCCTAGGTGGCACAGTGGATAGTACATAGAGCCTGGAGTTAGGAAGACCTGAGTTCAAATATGACCTCAGACATTAGCTGTGTAACCTTGAGCAAGTCATTTAACCTGGTTTGTCTCAGTTTCCTCATCTGTAAAAATGAAATGAACAAGGAAGTGGCAAACCATTCCAGTACCTTTTCCAAGAAAACCCCCAATGGGGTCACGAAGAGTTGGACAAAACTGAAATGACTGAACAACAATAACAACAAAATACAAAATATATACGAGGTGAATAATATGTAATTTGAGGGTAAGGTGAGAAGGGAGATTAATAATTAGGAGGATCCAAGAAGTCTTCAGGTCATGGGGCTCTTATGTTGAGCTTTGAATGAATCTAGGAATTCTAGATGGTGGAAGTGAGGAAGGCAAGCATTCATTTATTTCTTGAAGATATTAATTAGTTTTAGAGTATTTTGTTTTAGACTGTTCTATCTCTGTGATGAGTAGCATACTATAGTGGACAGAGTGAAAGACTTGGAGTCAGGAAGACCTGTTTTTGATTTTTGCCATCCAACACTAGCTGTATGACCATAGACAAAACACCTCACCTCTCAGCCTTAATTTCCTCATCTGTAAAATGGCAGAAATAATGTCTCTAGTATATACCTAAGAAAGTGGTTTTAGGCTCAAATTGGATGATGTAAAACACTTTGGCAAGCTTGCTATATAAACATAAACAACAACAACAATAATTATTATAATTGTTAGAGGTAGGAACTAGATCTGTAGTTTCACTGATACAGGAAACTCCCAGGTTGAGGAAATTCCCTCTGCCTATTGAGGTTGGCACTTACAGTCTCAGAGAGTTGCTTAGAGCAGAAGTATCAAATGAGTGGGGCATGAACTAGACTGAAATGAAATTAGGAAACATTTAATAAAATAAAAATATAATATGACATAGAGAAGGTTAATTTGTGGTTTTCTAAGTTGATATTCATTTTCAGGGATCCTTCTCTACATGAGCTTGACATAACAAGACCAGAGATTGAGAAGTTTAATAAATTTCACAGCATCATACAGTCAAAATGTGTCAGAGGCAGGCCTTGAACCCAGCTCTCTCTGGCTTTAAGGCTAGCTTTCTATCCTCTGCTATTATTAATGACTCCTAGACCATCAAACATAATCAAGTCAGAAGAAATTTTTAAAAAATTGACTAAAGCAAAATGAGTATTATTTAAATGATCCTTTCTCTATATCCAGAGCTAAGACATACTGAACACATGTGTGTATGCATGTACATCTGCAAATGACTTTTCCTTTTACCTAACAAATTCACGAGGAGGATTTATCTCTGCCTCATGGGTTTTAAAACATTTTTTCCCCTAAGCTCTGAATCGAAATGCCTTTTGGTATAATTTGATGAATATTTCAGTCAAATCACAGGGGTAAAAAAAATCAACACTTCTCCTTGATGCACAGAAAACCAGGAGCTCTTTCCCAAAGACTCAGTTCATCATGTGATAGCTTTTTATTTCTAACTGATCGAAATCAATATCAATAGCCATTATATATCAGCACCACATGATGTAGCAACATCTGCTAAGAGGGGGAAAAAATCCCTGTGATGGCTTGCAGAGTATGAATCAAGACAACACTAAAAACTGGCTGGCTGATTAACGGCCACATCTCTTACTGTCTCTGAAAAGACATTTGGAATAAATGCCATTAGCAGGATGACAATAGGTCTTGATAGCAACCATATGAAATGGTGATCTTGCTTTAGATTTTTGGGAGAGACCCACAAATTCTCCATGAACAAAAAGGTTATGTGTATCATATCATTCCAGCTCAGGGAGGCATTGAAAGGAAGTAGTTGTTTCTGGGGTAGAATAAAGCTAGAAATCTCACACTGAAGGGACTGCTATGCAGAAGATGAGTAGAATTTTATTTCTTACTAGAGCCACATTACTATAATTTTACTTTGAAATAAAATATTTCATCCTATCTCATTTCTTTGCAACATGGATTAAAAATGCATTGCAACAGTTAACATAGCTGGTGCTTTGAGGTCCACTTAAGTTCTGGTCTTTGTAGTGTTAAGTGGGTGGTAACAGTCCTAGAGTCACAGAGTTAGCAAGATGGTACCATGAATAGGGGACTAGATCTGACTCAAAAAGACCTGAGTTCAAATATGGCCTCAGTCACTTACAGAAGCCACTTGACCTTCCTCAGACTCATTTTCCTCATCTGTAAAATAAAGACAATAATAATAGCACCTACCTGCAAAGATTGGTGTAAGGTTAAAATTAGATCATATTTGTAAAGTACTTTGCAAACAAAGTATTGTCTATGATAGATAATGCTATCTGTTAGGCGAAACAGTAGAAAGAGTGTAGGACTTTGATTCAAATAGACTTGAGTTTGAATCTTGCCTCTGATACAGTTGTGTGACCCCAGACAAGTAACTTAACCTCTATTTGCCTCAGTTTTCTCACCTGTAAAATGGATATAATAATAGCACCTACTTCACAGGGCTATTGTGAGGATCAATTGAGTTAACATCTGTGAAGCACTTTGCAAACCTTAAAGTGCTATATAAATGCTTTTATTATTATTATTATTATTATTATTATACTAGAGCTTTTAGAAATCATCTAACTCAAACTATTTATTTTATAGTTAAGGAAATTGAAACTCTCTGAAGCTGAGGTTCTTAGTCTATTTTGTGTCATGGACCTTTCTGATAGTCAGGAGAGCTAGAGTTCAGAATGAGTAGAAGCTATCAGAGAAAGCAAAACATAATACAAATGAGGAAAGAAGAGGGGGAAAAGACAAAATCAGCATTTTAGATACACTCAATGTATCTGGGATAATGATAAAAGATGAAGGAATGAAGGTAAAACTGAGCAAGTCTTATTTTGTTTCTGTTTTCTCTGCCAAGTAATGTGATTTTTGGACTTAGAAGGACAGAACAAAAATAGTTAATAAGGAATTGATATCCAGGATAAGTAGAAAGGGCAAGAAAGCAGCTGCCTTTGAGGAGCTTAAATCTCAAGTCCCAAATGAATTATATTTTCAGGTACTAACAAATTTAATTGCAGTTACTACCAATGACTTTTAAATGATTATGAAAAAGGGGAAGAGACTGCAGAATTGGAGAAGAGAAAAATGTCTCCATTTACAAAAAGAAGGAAGAGGAGGAGGAGGAGGAGGAGAAGGAGAATGAGAAGAAAGGAGAAGGAGGAGCAGGAGGAGGAGAAGAAGGAGGGCAAGAAGATTTCTGCAAGTCACAGGCCAGTGAGCTTAACTTTAATTCTTGGCAAAATCATAGAGCATATCTTGAAATAAATGAGAGGTAGCATGGAGTAGAGGATTGAGAATGCCTAAAAGGCAGGAAGAATTAGATTCAACTACTACTTTTGTTTACTGGCTGTGTAATCCTGGTAAATTGTTTAACCTTGTAATGCTCTAGGCAACTCTCTATGACTCTAAGTTACAAAAGTATCAACTTCATTGGTAGAGGGAGTTTCCTCATCTGGGAGCTCCTTATACTAATAAAATGACAGATCTAGTCCCTATCCCTAATATTAAAGTGATGGTTAGTGAGTATCTAGAAAAGAAAGAGCCACCACAGTTTCAAGAGCATACCATGCCAGATTAACCTTAATTATTTGGGGGAGGGGCAAGGTACTAGACTGATAAAACAAAGACATGTTTTAGATAGTTTTACAAAGCATGTTATGTTATTCTCTTGGATAAGATGGAGAGATATTGACTAGGTATCCGATTACTGGGTAGATTTGGAACTGGTTGGATGACCAGACCAAAAGAATGATCATAATGGTTCTGTATCAACTTAAAAGGAAATTTCTAGTGCATTGCACTAGGAATGCATGCTACTTCACATTCGCATAAATGATTTGATAAAAGGTAGAGATGATGGCATGCTTAGCAAAATTGCAGATGATGCAAAGCTGTGAGGGATTGTTGATGCATTGAGTGACATACTCAAGATCTGAAAAGACCTTGACAGGCTTGAATCTAATCTTGATTGGGTCAAATCTAATAAGATGAAATTCAATAAGGATAAATGTCAAGCCTTAAATTTGGGCTAAAAAAATAAAACTTCACAAGCACAAGATATATGGTAGGCACTGATTGCAAGTGATCATCTGAAAAAAAGATATGAGAATTTTATAGAACTGTGAGCTTAATGTGTCAATAGTATGACATAACAACCCAAAAAGCTAAGTTAATAAAGCTATAGAAGATGCACAATGTCAGAGAGGTCAGTCCTGTTGTACTCTCCCCTGGTCAGAATGCATCTGAAGTACTGTGTTTGGTTATGTGCTTCACATTGGAAGAAGACCACTCACTAATAAGTTGAGAAGCATCCAGGAAAGGGCATAAAGGGTGGTGTAAAACCTGGAGTTCATGATATATGAGCAATCCTCGCAGCAATTAAGAATGTTTAGGCTAGATAAGAGAAGACTCGCATATCTTTAAATATTCGAAGTTCTGTCTTATGGAGGAGAGAACAGACTTGCTCTATTTAGCCTTGCTCTATTTAGGGAAGACCTAGGACCAAAGGGTAGAAATTGCAAAGAGGAAGTTTAATCTTGATAAAAGGGGGGGGAGAAGGTCTGAAAAATTAGAGCTATCCCAAAAGCTATATTTACTGAATAAAAAAGTCATCAATTACTTTAAAAAATAAATAGAAGGCAAGGGTTGTTTAAATCTATTCTCAGAGCTTAAACTAGTATATATATATATAGATCACTGTCCAATCTTTGCTTTCTCATGTGCCTTCTTATCCTCTCTCCAGTCCCATATTTCTACCCATCCTATGGGGACTCCTCACTGGAGTATGGTACCAACCCATAAAATTTAACATGAAACACAACAAGCCTCATATCTTTGTTTACAAAGCAACATCTCTCTATACCTTAGGAGGTAGTAGGTTCTCCATTCATTGGACTTCTGAAGAACAAGCTTCTTGGATATGTTACAGTGGGGATCCTTGTTCCCCTATGTTATGAGCACATGCATCATACCCATATGTCATGAATTCAAGGCTCCTGTCAAATTCTATAGTGTGAGATTAGAGGGATGCTCTAGAAAAGAAAAGAAGTGATCACAAAGCTCCTGATAGCATTATTTGTTGTTTGGGTATAGATCAGAGGTTTCTCAGTTTCCGAGGTCTCTTCCAACTCTGCGATGCTCATACAGTACAATAGTCACTGTGGTGAATTTCTCAGTATACATTGTATACCCAGTGCATAAAAATCAAAGGGGACTTGGAATGGTTCGCATCTCCCTTCCATTAGAAAACATAGTCAATAAAAGGTTTTGTCTACAAGCTAGGTTGGCAAAGTCTGCTAAAATACAGTGTTATGGGTTAGGGCCTCTTAAGGAAAAGGAAAGTAGAGTTACAACCAATCCTACTTAAAACAACCATGATGATGATGATGACAGCAATAATCAGCAAGTCATTTCTGTGGAAAAGAGTCCACAGGTCTCTTGATTTTTTATAGCTGCCTAAATACTCAGGATGGCATTAATTGGAAATAAGCATTTCCAAGATGGTGAAACCATTTTGACAGCTGGATGCCACTCACTTCTTTGGTCTCCAAGAGATACACAAGGAGGAAATCTTCTTAAAAATCAAAATTATATTACTATCTGCCCAGCAGGAATTGAGTATGAGTGGTTGTATATGTATGCCTAGTTTACAGGGCTTGTCATCTTTTCTCAAATTCACTGTTGGTATCCTGCACCAAGTGTTTTAGAAAAGCAATTTCATTATTAGTCTCCTCCATTGACCTGTGGGGTCCCTGACTGGCTTGTAGAAACAATGCTTCCTGGCTTCTGTTTTTACAATAAGTAGAAAACTAATCAGTCTATAAAATCTTTTCTTTTCTTATCTTAAAAGAAAACTTTCTATCTGAAGGGGGAAAAGTGAAGGAAGGAAAAGCTGAAAAGAAAATGATTGTCCATCAATTGTGGAATGGCTGGGAAAAAATCTGGGATATGAATGCAATAGGATATTATTGTTCTGTAAGAAACAATGGATATGCAACATCTAGAGAAACATGGGGCAACTTGTCTGAAGTGATGCAAACGGAATAAAGTTAATATGGTAGACAATCATCATATCATTGTAAATGAAAACAACATTAAAAAGCAACTGAACTCAGATGAAATACAATGACCAGTCTTGATCCTAGAGAATGGTTGATGAAATACGCGTCTTTCCTTTTGGTAGAGATATGGCGGACTAAGTATGCAGGATGTCACGTATGCTCTCAAATCTGGTCACTATGCCATTAGGTTGTGCTTAATTGTTTTTCCTTGTATAAAGAAGAGTCATTTATTTATTATGGCAGGAAGAGATTGGAAAGGAAAGGAAGGAAATGACTTACAGAATAAAAAAGTAATAAATAACTTTAAAAATAAGGAAGAGGTAAAGGTTGTTTAAATCTATTCTCAGAACTTAAAGTAGTACATTTATATAGATTACTCTCCAATCTTTGTTTTTCAATATATCTTCTCATTCTCTTTCTAGTCCCATATTTTTATCCGTCCTATAAGGAATCTTCACTTGGATAGAGTGCCAACCGTAAAATTTAACACAAAATAAAGCAGAACAAGCCTCATATCTTTGTGCACAAACCAACACTTCACTTCTGACTGCCACTAATGGCAGCGGGCCTTACTATCTTGTGCTTGATACATCTTGTGTATTACTGCACCATTCTTGTTTTACTGCTAGATCACTGCTAGTCATCCTCCCTCCTCTAGCCTACTGTTCTTGGCCTTTTCAGCTAAACTGGGCAAAAGTCTTACCTTTTCCAAGACACTTTGTTCTCTGATCCTTTAGCCAATACATAGACCATACTCTACAACCACAGCTTATATTTTCCCTTGGCATTATTCCCTAGTCGTTTCATACATTCAGGTTCTATATTTCCAATTAAACTATCATTCCATAGGATTGGGAAATAATAGGAGGTCAATAGACAGGTGCTATTTTATTTTTGTTGTTTAGTCATTTCTGGTGTGTGTCACTCTTCATGATCCCATTTGGGTTTTTTTTTTTTTGGCAAAGATACTGGAGTGGTTTGCCATTTTCTTCTCCAGCTCATTTTATAGAGGTGGAAACTGAGCCAAACAGGATTAAATGGCTTCCCTATAGTCACACAGCTAGTAAGTATCTGAGGCCATATTTGAACTCATGGAGAGGAGTCTTCCTGACTCCAGGCCTAGCACTCCATCCACTGTACCACATAGCCTTACTATTTTCTTTGGTTTCTCTTATATAGCCAAATTTATGTCACATCTTAGCATCATAGTATTCAGATCTAGATGACTCTCAAGATTATCTAATCCTTTCCACTTTTTCTTTTCAGATGAGGAAATTCAGGTGGTGAGTGATTTGTCCAAGATCATATAGATGTTAAGCAGCAGAGTCAGGTCTCCTATGCCTTATCCTCTAGACCAAAGATATCAAACTCACAAACCTCTGGGTCCCAAGCAGTCTTCACAAATGCCCTCCAATCCAGGTTAAAATTTAATTGGTAAATGTTTAACAAAATAAATAAAAATGCAATATGACATAGATAAAGTTAATTTGTGGTTTTCTAAGTTAATTTGTGGCTACAGGGATCTATTTCTATTTGAGTTTGATGACATTGATCTGGACTGGTAATCTAAGGATTGCTGCAGCCTAAATATTGACTTAAACACATACTAAAGTTAATTATGTTCTATTATATTTTTATTTATTTTGTTAAATATTTCCCAATTACATTTGAATCTGAATCATGTTTGACACCTCTATATAGGTACTCAATATTCACTTTCTTAATGAATGAATGAGTTTGTTCTATTGAAAGCAGTAAAGAGTTTTATTTCCCAAATTTTTAAAAATTATTTTCTTGCTCAAAAACTTATAATGGCCCCCAACTGACTGTTACAGCAAATTCCTTTTTTTCAACCATGAGTCTGAGGTGCTCTTTAATAAACTTAGGGATTGTCCAAGTCCAATCACCATACTTTATAGATGATAAATCTAAGACTAAATGAGGTTGAATGACTTGCCCAAGATCACACAGTTATCATGTCAAAGGTGGGATATGAACCTATGTTCTCCAATTCTAGAAGCCATACTCTGTCCACTACATAGTGTTATCTCCAAAGTTTTCCACCAATCCTTAACAAAAGGAAAGCTTAAATGTTTGAATTTTTTTTTTGGTATGTTCTACAATCTTCATTTGTCTCTCTTTTTTAAAGCTGATAGCAGAGATTTATTTCAAAGGATATTTTAAAGGGTACTTCAAGGGTATGTCATAAGTACCAACACAGATTTAACCCAAGCTCTGAAACCATCTACATCTTTAGTACTGAACCCTCATAGATCGTGTTCTTAATGATGTCTGAGCCTTAAGAGGGTTTTGCAGTGCATTCTATATTGTGCCCAGTAGAGTTTTTGAGCTGAGAATTTTAGTGTTTTCAAGTGGTTTGAACACTAGAAGTCATCTGTGGGATGTAGTAGCAGCATAGTGTAGTAGGAAAAAAAAACTGTGGCCTTGTGGCCTGGAAGTCAGGCTTGTATTCTAGTTCAAGCTTGGTGACCACATAGCTGTGTGAGCTTTGGCAAAGCATTTAACCATTCTGGGCCTTTTGAGGTTTTGTTATCTACAAAAAAAAAAGGGTTTTAGACTAGATGATTTCTAACTTCCAGCTTGAATATTCTGTGAATCTCTGCAATAACTTTTAGTTGATCCAGCCTTTTAAAATTACTCAGAAAACTCCATTTTTCAATGATTCAGAAAAAGTACGAGTTTGTTATTATGCTCTTAAGTCTTTAGACTTGTTCATTACTTCAACTGAATAATCCTTATGAGGTAGATTATACAGGTATTTTTATACCAGTTTTACAGATGAAGAAGCTGAAGCTCAGAGAGGTTATGTGACTTGCCCTGTCACACAACTAGTAGGCGTCTGAGGTTGGATTTAAATCTACATCATATTGATTCTATGTCTAACTCTGTCCATTAAGTAAGGCTGCCTGTCAAAGTAGAAAGACATGGGATTTTAGAATACAAGTCACCAATTTGCCATAGAACCATTGCACATACATCTTCTGAATATCATTTCTACTATTTCCTCTCCCCCCACTCCCCTATCCCAGCTATCTACAACACAGAAGTCAAGAGAACATATTTATAACAAATCTTTGTATCAAAGAACTGGCCAAATTCAATGTATATAATCTTCTGGATGTTTTCCTACATATCACATAAAATCTACCCAATGCACATCAAAGAAATATGTGCCAACATATATTTTTTTCTTTCTTTTTCATTCTTCCCTGCCCATTTTCATTTCTCCCTACCTATTTCCCTCCCACCCTCCCTCCCTCCCTTCCTTCTTTCCTTCCTTCCTCCCTCCCTCCCTTCCTCCCTCCTCCTTCCTTCCTTCCTTCCTTCCTTCCTTCCTTCCTTCCTTCCTTCCTTCCTTCCTTCCTTCCTTCCTTCCTTCCTTCCTTCCTTCCTCCCTTCTTTCTTTCCTTGGAATGCATCACTGAAGAATTTCACTGCACTATTAGTATTATTATTTCAGTTTTGTTCATGGCAGTGCTTGCTACAATAAAACTGACTTGGCTCAGAGATCTATCATCACTCTGAAGTACTTAATTCCAATACTGAGTTCTAAAATTTGGGTCTAATCATTCAGAAATTTCTTGGTACAGTCTGTAACTGAAATTCAAATTAGGTGGATTGTGCTACTTCGTATAACACAGCTATCCCAAAGGATGCCTCAAAGCCTGCCCCCTACAGAAGGCTTTTCCTTATCTTTCCAATTGATAGCAATACCCCAATCCAAATCATTGCTATTTTCTTTGCATATATTATGAACTTGGTTAGCTATGTACATGGCAGTTTTTTTCTCAAAGAAAATACAAGCTCCTTGAGAACAGGGCCTATTTCATTTTTATCTTTTATATCCCTACCACTTCATATAAGGTAGACAGTTATTAACACTTGTTAAATTGAAGTGAGTTGAAATTGCAAGAGTATCTGAGTGCATATTCCAACAGGCTTGGTGCCCAGGGGCAGTTCTAAAGCTCAGATTAGGAAAAACGACTAAAAGGTGAAATCAGTTCCATTTCTAGTCATTTCCTGGTAGGAATTCCTTCACTGAATTATGATTTAATATTAATCTTCTCAATTCTGATACAGGGTTTATAAGAAGCATCTATTTTGAGCAACATTTCTAAATCTTTTGCATATAGCTAATAAATAGAAAAGTCGGGAATTGAATGAGTCTTCTGACTCCAAGTCCAATTCTCTTTTACCCACAATACATTACATATTATGTTATCAAATGTATCCTACAAAAAGGCTCCTGGCACCCATTACAGTTTGACATATTCCTCCTTGAATTCAGAACCAGAAAATACTGTCTGATGAAGAACTTGTCTCCTTTATTTTCTCAGGCAAGGAGTACTATACAACTCAAAGTATTTCTCATTTTTGTCATAGTTACCAGAAAACTTATGATCTTTGGATATAAAAGTTGGCCTATCTCATGTGCCTGTTGTCATCAATTTCTCTGCTCCTTTTAACTTTATTTTTTTTTAGTTTGAATTGTGATATTGTATAGTATATTCAAGTTTGTAGGATAGAAATCCTAAATAAACAAATTAATTCCTTCAATCAGAAATGGTTCAATCCAAAGGGGCTGAGAAGACAAATTCTAAATATGCCTCAGAGCTAAAGACTATTCTAGAAAAAGGAACTAGAGCTTGAGAACTTGGCACTCTGGGAAAATCAACATATGGCCAATTGCCTTTATTTTTCAATTAATAACAAACAATAACTTTTATTTATGTCTTTTCCTATTAAGATCATTTCCCCATATAATTTCCATTTAATCCTCTTTTGTAACAAAAAAAAAGTTTTGAGTAAGATCCAATGGTCGATAATTGCATCTGACAGTATATACAAAATTACTGTCCTCTAGTTCTCTACCTCACTACCAGGAAGGTCGAGCAGTGCTTCTTTTTTGCTCTGAGATGAGAATGGGTCATTGTAATTACCCTTAGCCTGGCAGAATTTTGGTGTTTTTTCACCACATTAGTGTACTCATGTGTTTTGTTCTCTTCGATCTATTCTCTTTGCACTGCTTATACATGCAAATCTTAGCTTTTCTAGTCCATGTAAGTCTTCCTAGGTTTCTCAAAATTTCTGATATTCATTTCACATGCACTTTCTTTTACTTCAAATACTACCTAGCTGAAAGTTAGACCTCTGTTTTGTTTTGTTTTGTTTTGTTCTTGGTGGGGGGAAGATAGACTTATGATTTATATTACTTTAGGATACTCCCAGTGAGAAAACTCCCTCTACCAATATAGATTAGCAACTGCTCTTCAGCTTAGAGTCTCAGAAAGATCTCTGGGGCACCAAAAGGTTAAGTATCCTGCCCAGGGTCACACAGCTGATATGTGTCAAATGTAGGGCTTGAACCCAGGTCTTCCTGCCTCTCTATTATCTCACACTGCCTCCCAACAGACCTTGATTTGCTCATCATTTAAATGAAGAGGTTGGACAAGGCAATCTCTACAGTTCCTTCCAGCTCTCAAATCCTGTGATTCTATTTTTCAAATGTCATTGAAAATGCTCACTAATGCATAGTCATTGTTCAAATTCTGTTTTAAAATTTAAATGAGTGGAGACTTGTGCCTGCCAAAAAAAAAAACCTTATTAATATTATCACCCTTACCAGGTTGATTGTGCATCGGCAGTCAGCCAATAGGAAAAATGCAGCCCAGATTTTGCCATCTTGACCTGGTCATTACTGTCACTACCATAGTAGATAATAAAAACAGGAAAGACTGCTGAGCATAAGTCACACATTCTCTTGTTCTTCACACATTCAGGAGTATTACCAATTCCATGGGACCTGGTTCAGATAAGGAGGAATCAAAGGACAGCTTGCTTCAAACTCCCTGATATAGTGCAGACATATTCTGCAGTGCCCAAATCAGTCTTAATATTCAGATAGACAAGAATCTATTGACACTTGACGTCAAGTAAATAAACATACATACTAATTCAGGCTCAAGACAAGACGCATATGACACTATATGGCTTGATTACTGGCAGAATTGTTTGGATTTCAGAATGAATTTGAGATAATTTCTTAAATCAGAAAACAAATGAATACAGTGTAAGTCAAGAATTTATATACAGTATTCTTACCCAAAAGCAAGAGAGGGAGGTGATCATAGACCCATAGAATGTTAGAGTTGGAAGGGACTTCAGAGAACATTCAGTCCAACCCCCTGAAACCACAGGAGAGGAAAGAGAAGTGAAGGAACTTGCCCAAAGTCACCCAGCTGAATTGTAGTAGAACCAGGAATAGAAATCCAGTCTCCTGACTCCCAGTCCAGTGGAATATCTGAAAGAGAACACGATTGACAACAGACTTAACACCTTAGGCTTAGTTTTATGGTCTCAATTTCATAATTGAGTAACTCTACCTCCAGGTTTCATTTTCTCCTCCCCCCCCTGCAATTAACCTCATAATTATCTTTTGATATCTTACTGGAAGCTTTTACAATGTCAAAAACAAACCTATTGTTTGTAAAACTTCCAAAAACATGATGTTTTATTTGTGTATGGTAAAAATCTTTGGCTTATGGCGGAAGAAATATGGTACAGAGTCAAGAGAATTTGGAGTCAAGAGATATGGGTTGGAATCTTAGCTCTGATGCTTTCTATCTGTGTGACTATAGGCATATACAAACCCCTTCCTTGCCTCTGTTTCTTTACCTATAAGATGGGTATAAAAATAAGTTTACTAGCTCCATAACAGAATTGTTACATGGAAAATGCTTTATAAAAGTCAAAGTTCTTTTGTACTTGAAAGCATTATATAAATCTGAGTTATTATTATTTTGATATATATATTATATATATATAATATATGTATATATATTATATATATATATATATATAGAGAGAGAGAGAGAGAGAGAGAGAGAGAGAGAAAGAGAGAGAGAGAGAGAGAGAGAGAGAGAGAGAGAGAGAGAGAGAGAGAGAGAGAGAGAGAAAGAGAGAGGGAGAGAGAGAGAGAGAACCATTACAGAAAGTGCTATATTTATCAGTTTTTAAAAATAATGCCCACTTATTTGAAGCATAAATTGCCTATCTTGCCTAGCAATGTGTTAAATAACAGTAAAGTCTATACATTCTCTACTAAGTTCAGTTTCAGTTGTTGGATTACAGAAATGTTTTCTTCCCAACCTAAAGCCATTTTGCTACATGGACATTGGTCGGATAGATTGTCTCAAAGAATAAATTACTCCTTGGAGAAAATTAAACATGTCAGTTCTTCTAGGCCAAGAGGTTTCATTCAATTCAGTGTTCTAGAAACATTGTTTATCAAATGGCACATTCCTTATCTGTGGAAGTTAATGTAATTACTCTTGAGACTAACTTTCTCTTGGAGAGTCCTTTCACACAGAGAGAATCTAAAGGATAATGAAGATGATTTTGTTTTCATTTCTCTATCTCTTTTCTACTTCTTTAAGAACAACTTTCAGAGACAACTTCTATTGTTTCTCACAGGCACACTTCTTACCCAAGAAGATAGGAATATTTATGGAGTAAACTCTTATTAACTCAATATTTGACCAGAAATTTCTATTTAGTGTCAAAGCTATATAATAACTTCATAAAATATCAGGGACTATAAGATGCTGATATGCTTAATGCATCAACAAAGTAAGATTATATTATAACTGATTTATTATAATATGTTATCCTAAAATATAAAATTTGAAAATGGATTCTCATATATGGCCTGCATATAATACATTTATGCATTTCTGTATTAGCCAGAATATTTCACTAAATCTTTTTTTTTGTTTTGTTTTGGTTTTTTTATTTTATTTTAATTAATTTTATTTTATTTTCACTAAATCTTAAAAACTGAAAACAGTCTTCGAGGTCATCTGGTCTAATGCAGAAATCCCTTCTCCAATATCTCTGACAGACAGGTAGCCTCTTGAATACCTTCAGTGATGTCAAGTACATTATTTTGTGAAGCATTTTTGACTGCTCTAATTCTTAGTGTTCTTTTGCCTATGTAGCTGAAATTTTGCTCTTTATAATTTCTACCAGTTGGTCCCAGTTCTATCTACTATAGTAACATGGAAAAGGTCTACTCCCTCTACCAAAGGACAGCTGGTCAAATATTTGAATATGACTATCATGAATTAACTAAAATATTTCTTTTCTAATTTAAACTATTTGATTTCCTCATTTAACATGGTTTCCAAACCTCTCACCACTCTTGTCACCCTTATCTGAATATGCAGCAGTTTGTCAGTGTTCCTCATAAAATACGGTTGGTTCCTAGTTAATAGACTTTCACCCTTGGTTCTCATACTGGTCATTTATATCCAAAAGAGGTCAAATACAGAAAGAAAGTCATCATGTATCCTTAAAGTACACACTGTAGCATTCTTTGTGATAACAGTAAACTGGAAACAATTTGTGCAGCCATTAGTTAAGGAATGACTGAATAAATTGTGATATACAAATGTTATACAATATTATCATGCTGTAAGAAATGACAAATGTAGAATTGAAAGAAATATGGGAAGATTTGAATGATGTGATGCAGAACAAGTAAGCAGAAAGAGAAAAACTATACATGTGTGCACATGCACACATATACATGTGTACATAATGATGACAGTAATGTAGCACAGGAGTTCTTAAGTGGTTTTTGTATCATAGAACCTCTTGCAGTCTGGTGAAACCTGTGGATTTCTATGTACTATTATCTTCATTCTTAATAGAAGGAAATGCTAAATTTCATTAGAGATGAGTGAAAATAAAGATACTAGTTTGCCCCATCCATATTTTTAGACACCCTGAATCCATCCAGTAGGCTACAGGTTAAGACCTTCTGATGCTAAAACAATGCTGAAAGGCAAATGAACTTAAATTAATTGCAATAACAGATCTTGGTCCTGGAGAACAAAGGATGAAACAGATTTCTTCACTCTGTAGAAAGTTGAGTGTGATAAGGGATAATATTGTTAAGAAATAACACTATCTTCATTTTATGAAACACTTTGGGGTTTACAAAACACTTAATATAAATTACCTCATTTGATTCTCACAACCACCCTGTAAGCTAGGTGTTTTTATTATCCAGATTTTCTAGAGGAAGAGACTGAAGGTCAGAGAGGAAGTAACTTGTCCAGAGACTTCTAGCCCAAAAGTGTCTCAGGTGGCATTCAAACTCAGATCTTTCTAATTCTAATTCTAGCACTCTAACATTGCATTTGTTGTCAGTTTTACTTAATTGATTCAGTGTGTGTGTGTGGTGTGTGTGTTGTGTGTGTGTGTGTGTGTGTGTGTGTGTGTGTGTGTGTGTAGGGGGTAGTATTGGAAAACATGATCATGATGTCAACAACAATGGCATGAACAAAACATAAAAAAAATAAAGATTCTAGTGAGATTCCCATTTCCCTCCAACTGGACTCTAGAATTGTAACAACATGGTTGAAGATTGCTTTAGCTTTCTTAGAAGTTCTATTTTACTAGTGGCTTCATTTTGATTACTGTTTAACTTTAAGCTGACTGGAAGCAGGGAGGAAGTACAATACACCAAAGATACATGACTGATTAACCAGAACACTTCATTCCCTGACCATGGAGGGCAGCTGAGAGTGGATTCCTTTTATTTCTTCAGCCCCTTACTTCTTTACTTTCTTCTTCCCATATTGATTCTGTCTCGGGGTTTAAATTGTACTGAAGGTTAGGGAGGCAGTTTTCACAGAATTTGACATCTAGGATTTCTTTGTAATACGTGTTAAACTGGAATTGGTAGGCCTGTGACTTTTCCTTCATTTTAATCATGAAATGAAATCATTGTTCCAAGATTCATTCCTGCCTCATATTTGTCAAGATTTGGAAATGATGGGCATTTTCCACTAGATTCTTTGCCACACCATGAATAGTATGAGAAAAAAATAACAATCCCTCAAATTTGCACAGTCCTTTATGGGTTATAAAGCACAGCCCCAGAAGTAATCTCCTTTGGTTAACCTCTATTACAGTATTTTGCTGATAAGGAGAAACTACCAAACTCTTCACATAGCCAGATAGAAAATGTACAACAGGTGGAGAGAGATGATATCACAGATAGCCAATTACTTAATTGCTCTCAGAAACTGAAAGGCCAAAAAATTCTTTCCTATGCAATTACCATTGGAGATAATAAAAAGTGAAATTAAATGCCTAAAGGAATATACTACTAACATAATAAATAAAAAGCCTTTAATATCCAGAATATATGTATTTCATTGCTTATTAGTATTGTTATGTGCTAACATTGCCTCCTTGGCCTTACTGTACTCATAAATAAGGCTGAACAGTTCTTTTCCCCTTGAGCTGTTAACACCAAGTTAATTTTCATCCATCTCCAGCTCCTTATGCATATCTCAGATAAGGATCAAGTCTGACTGTTAATCTGGCACTTATCTAAACTGTCCCTTCAGGCTATCATAACAACAACAACAACGATAACAAAACAAAAAAACAAAAACAAAAGAAAACAAAACAAAAACCCAACAAAAACCAAACCTCAAATTGCTGCTTCTTCATGTTCATCTCCCTCCATCTCCCCACCCCCACTCTGATCTTTAATAACAAGAAAACTCTTTAATTGGTTATGTGAAACCCCCTAGATCTTGCAGAGGTGCTCCATGAAACTCACACTACACCAATCTGCCCTAACTTCAACATTAACCAAAACAAAGCTGCCAAGCTCACGTTGAGTTAGTAACAACAGATCAGAATGGTTCAGAATGGCACCTAATGAATGAATTGGCTCCAGCTGGCTTCTACCTTCAGAGAAGTCTGAAATATTCCAACAGTCAAAGAAAGGAGAGGGGGAAGTGGGGTTAGGGGGCTGTCATTTATATTCACTCTTCACCAAGGAGGGCGGTGGCAGCTTGTAAGCTTCTGGGTGGGGTTTATAATTGGCCACATTAAGACTGGCAAACAGCCCTTGGCAGCTCTTCTTATGATGCATAAAATATAAAACCTGTATTAAACACAGAGGGACACAGCAACTCATCATTATAAACAAATTAGGCTGGTTTGGCATGGGATTTGCTGTCTCTGGGTTTCCACTCTAAATCATTTCCTCACCCAAAATAAACAGGTCCCCCGCCCCCCAATCCTCTACATAAAAGGTCGATTCCAACCCACAAGATTCCTCCAGTAGCTCTGGATGTTTTCCATGTTCTTACAAAATATAACTTACTCCAACCTAAAGGGGTTAAAAAACAGAAAGGTTCTGTTGCCATTGTGTGTACAACACCTTAGCACAGGCTACAATTTGTGAGGCATCTCCATTGCCAAACAATGCCCAGCTACACGCTTGTATTATTCTGTTACATAACTGAAATGCTGGTTCAGAATGCCCGCTCTGTGCCAAGGAAGTGCACAAATCATGATTACAGTTTGATCTATGACCTGCAGGAATTTCACATTATGATTTATGAATCACTGACGGTCATTAACTATTTATTACATAGGGATGGCATCTTTGGCGTATAGAAATGCACATTCCACACACAGCTTTGTCGTCTTCCCGGTATATTTAACTGAAAATCTTCATCTCACCAGCCAGATACAAGTATAAGTCTCACATGTCGATGTGCCGGGAGATCTAATTTTTTTTTTAAATGTATGCACAAGGTATCCCATCAGAGGTTTGCTGGAGGTCATCATTCTCTGTTGAATGAAGACCCCAGGCACCGAAAACTTGGCAACCCCCCCCCCAGCTTTCTTCTTGTGAATTTTATTCCAGCCAAGGCATTTACATTTCCTGAGCCCGGAAACCAGCTCCTCCTTTCCAGTCCTCCTAAGCTCCCCATTCTAACACACTTCCACCACCAACCTTATCCCACCGATAATAAACTGAACATGAATTGCTTTATTCAAGAGAACAAATGGATTTAAATAGAGGAAAGCATTAAGTGCAGACTTTCACACATGCATGCACATGCCATATGTGTCCTGCACCTATATGTGCACCTGTATTTGTGTAAAGAAGTGGGATAGGGGTACAGATTGGAAGGTAACCTCTCAAGTTACTGAAGAAAGCTTCTCCCCATTCACTGCCTGCCTTTAGGTTTGCGCTGTCCAGGGCTTGGTACTTACCGCCCTCCTAGGTTCTTTGCATACTCCCGGAACCCTAACAGCGGAGGAGCTGCGTGTCCCAAACCTCTGCCTGTCTCCTGCCGGCTAAGCCAGACCCCGGGAAGGATGTCGGGATAGCCCCGAGTCCCTCACCTTCTCCTTCAGAGCCCAGACTAGCCCGGGTTCTTTCCTTTCCCTCCCGCACGCCCCCTCCGTAACCGATGCCGACACCGCTGCCAGGCTCCAGGCGCTCGCCCTCCTCACCTGCGCGTCTCCCCACCTGGCTTTGTCTGGAGCTGGGCTGGCCCAGGTCAGGCTCATCTGCAGCAGGAGCGGCATCCCGGGGAGGGGGCGGGCCGGGATTGGAGTCGGGGGGCGGGGGGGCTGCGCGGGCTCCCATGGTGCTCGGGCTCGCTAGGTTCGCTGCGGGCAGCCCCCAGAAGGCTCCGAACCGGGCCGGCGGCTGCTCCCGCTGCTCGGCTCGGGACTGCCTCCTGCAGCCCGACGCGCTGCCGCCACCAACGCCACTGCCTCTATTAGTCGCCTTTGTGTCTGTGGCTGCGCTGCAACGTCACCCGCCGACTCAGGACCAGTTAGGAGGGCTAGCAAGGGAGCCTCAAGACTGGAGGTGGGAAGTGGACGGGCTACTGGGGCTCAGCCCCGTCTGCACCTGCCGCTGTCTCTCGTTCTCCATCTCCCTCTGCGAGCCCTCCCCGCGCACTCAGGCGAGGGCTCTGAGTGAGGGGCAGAGCTCAGCTACAGGAGGGGGTGGGTCCGGGAGGAGGGGGTAGAAACCATCTACAAACCCGGAGAGCAGCCTGCTCCTACTTGAGTGGAGCAGGACTGGTTGGAGAGCAGGAGGGAAGGAGGGAAGGAGGGAAGGAACTGTGGTGGACCGCTAGGGAAGACCAACTGCACTGAACTAGGTTTGTTTGGGTCCTTTCCATCTGCAGCACGAGAAGAAACCCTATATTTGAGATCCAGTTTTCAGGAATATTTTTTTTCTCTCCTACACTTCCCCTCTGAAGGAGACTGCAGCCTTTGGCTGAGCAGCAAATAGTGTGTGTGTGTGTGTGTGTGTGTGTGTGTGTGTGTGTGTGTGTGTGTACACGAATGCACATTTTTCTAAATAAAATATCATTCCCTTTGGTGCACCCTTAGTTTTGTGTCTCTTTGCAGACTAACGTTCCGGATTTCAGGAACTCCGCAGCCATTTGAAAAACCCTGGGCAAAGTGACCAGCTTTGTTATTGATTTTCCCTCCAGGGTCTTATCTTGGTCTAATTGGTACCTGGGTTGTAAGGATGGCTGGTCATGTGATCACATACTTCCTCCCCAAACATACATAAGCTAGAATGTGTTTTAAAAGTAAAACAGTATCTATCTGGCCAGGGAAACCCTTTCTAAATCACACTGATAAATGCAGTAGGACTGGAACCTAGTTGCAGCAACTATCATTTCAAGACCTTTCCAATGGGCTGGAAAAGAACACAATACTGGAGCGTCTTTCACCTCAACGAAGACGCAAAGCAATGTAAAAGCTAGAACAAGTCTGGAGGTGAGATGATCCCGTAGAAGAGAAAGCTCTCCAAGTTATTGCATTAGATATTTTCCAGCCTTTTGCAGAAGCAAAGAAAAGTTAAAGATTTCCTACCTGGGAGTATTGGGACACAAGTGCTGCCTTTAAGTTCAAGGGTGCCAGCTCAGAACATAGCTACATTTCATGGGTTGAGATACAGACACACATACATATATGCATGTGTGTGTGTAGGACTAGAAAGGAATAGAGTGCATAGATATAGATATAATGGATATACAAAATAGCCCCTGATCAGAATGGATTACTTTTTTTCTGTTGATAGTATCCTTTATTACCCCAGGTCTCAAACCTTAGAGTCTTGACTCTTCCTTTTCCTTGTTCTCCCCATGCCCATAAGTTGCCAAAAGGGACATGGATTATCAATACCCTTTGTTCTTAAAAGACTGTTTAATCCTTCATTAGCCTCTCTACATCATTATGTGACTGAGACAGAGTCCCATTTTGTGTAGGGAAAGTGAGGCTTGAAGAGGTTAATAGAAGATCCAATGTCAGTTTCTTCCTTCTAGCCTTTTGTTTTGAAAATTAAAATGTTTCCCAAATAAATTTTTGACTGAATTAGTTCTTTATTCAGACATAAGGGGAGATTGCCTAAGTAGATATTTTATTTCTTGTCTTTACCATTTGGGAAACTGAGCCTACTGCCCTCTTTAAACTGTTTAGGGATGATTATTTCAAGGAGCAGTTCTGAATTACAGAAAAGGGTATAAAAACCTGTCAAAAATTGCATCTACATCATTTTATGTCTGTGTAAAACCTACACATGCATACATGTATCAACACACATATTCATAAACAAAAATCCTAATTTACCCAATGTGTGCTTTCTTGTGGAAAAATCCTCCAAGAGTCAATTTAATCTGAGTTTGAAGTCAGGGAAAGAGACCAGTTTTTGATGAGCAAGAAAATACATTTGGCAGAATTTGCCATATCACCTTAAGTAAGTTATTTTGGGGTCATGAAGAGTAGAACATGACTTGACACTACTGAAAATGACTGAAGAACACCACTGGAAAGTTACTTAACTTCTCTGAGCCTCAGTTTCCTCACTTTAGGACAGATGTAAAGATCAAATGAGATAACTGCTACGTCATTATCAATGGCAAAGTCAATAATGGGGTTGAGGAGTTCTTCATATGACATTTCTTTATTAACAAAAAACCTACTTTGCACAGAACTTCATTCTGCAGTATACAAATGCAGTGCCTGAAATGGAACAAAACAGTAAAAAACTCATAAGGAATAAAAACTCTTGCACTGCCCCATAACCCTCCCTAGCATATACATATAATACTCTTAGCTAACACAATCAACCAAAGAGGAAGAAGACATCCTTTAGTTGGATTGCGCTGTCAGTGTCTATATGCTAGTGGTATGGACTCATAAGTGCATTCCATTTCAACAGTTAGACAAGCTAAATAAAAATATTCACTTTCTTTGCTTTGTGGCTCTGCTGAGGTTTCAAGGGGGTATAGCTAAAATATCAGGGACTTTTAATCATCAAGTACATCTAATAGTTCTGATGTGTTCAGTTTACTCCAGGAGTAACGCAATCACAATTGGTCAATGTGGCAATGCTAGAACATTTCACCCTGCACTCTGGGCCTTGTATTATGTAATGCTTATGATCTCATTCACAGAAGCAGAAATCCATCTTGATCCAGCTCCACTGTCCCTAGCAAAGATCAACTCATGTTAAAAATGAGTAGAGAGTAATCTGTAGACAGAGCAACATCTATTTCATCTTGTAAATCTTTAGCTAAGTCTTAAGAAATTATTCTCTTGGTAATTCAAAAGAACTGACTTTTTTTTCAATCTCCCAAGTTTGCAACCTCAGCATTATCCTCAATTTCTCACTTTCTCTAATCCCACATAGATAATCAGTAGATAAATATTGTCATTTCTACATCTACATTATCTCTCACATCAGATTCTTTCTCTCTACTCACATAGCCATCATCTTACTTCAAGTCTTTATCACCTCTCAGCTCCCTGAAATTATTTCAGTGGCTTCCTAATTAGTCTCCTTGCCTCAAATCTCTTTGCAATTCAGTATATCCTTAGAGTACTACAGATATTTTCCTGCCAGAGATTTTCCTTAAGCACAGATCTGATCATGTCATTCCCCTACTTAATCAATTCTTTTGGCTCTTTATTTCCTCCAGGATAAAATATATACTCCTTTGTTTCATTTTTAAAGTCCTTTCCAACTTAACTCCAATGCATCTTTCCAGCCTCAATATACATTATATCTACTCCTGCAATTTGGAGTCCAGATGAAACAGCTTTTTCTCTGTTTCTCACACTCAACGCTCCACTTCCCAGCTCCTTATCTTTATATCTGGAATGAACTATCTCTTCACCTCTGTCTCACAGAATCCCTGTTTTCTTTTAAGATTCAGGTCAAGCAACATGTCCTACATGTATCTTTTCCAGATCCTTTTCAACTACTAGTATCTTCCCTCCTTAACTACTATATATTTAATTACTTTGTATGTATTCTTTTTACACCTATTCTGTATGTACAGTATATAAGTTCATTTTAAGCTTCAATAGCTTTAATCTTGACTTTTAGTTTTAAGCTTTAATAGTTTTAAACAGCACTATGAATTTTAGGACACTCTATGTATACTTGTCTCCCTCATTAGAACATAGGTTTTTTGAAAGAAATGGTTTTTTTTCTTTGTATTTGTACCATATTTAGTATTTAGTACAATACCCTGGGCCATAGTAGGAGCTAAATAAATGCTTATTGTTTAGTTGATTGATTGATTGAAGAAAGAGCATTATGTCAGAGAATGAGAAGCCTGTCAAGTTTTGTTGTTTGGTCATCTCCAGCAATCTAGTTGAGAACATTCTTCAGTGGTCCACATCAGTCTTTCAGGCTGATCATGTGCTTGAAGGTGATAAGGCCCCATACTGACAGCTCAGATATGTGTCTCATACACAAATTTGTTAAACTCAGCTGAAGCAAATGTGGATCCATTGTTGGGAATAAATATGTCTGCCAATCCCTGTGCTGCAAAGAACTCAAAGAGAGATGTGGTTATTTCAGTACAGATTTGATTTGGAAATGAAGCAAACTTTACTGTTGAAAAGGCATTATGGCAAATCAAAAAGTTTTTGAAGTGAAATTATTATAATAGAGAAGAGAATGTGAATTATTGTCCAAGATTTCTTGGTCACTTCCCATGAAAAATTAAATGCTCTTGTTGAACTATGCTATGTAGTTTGACATGTGATATGCTACTCACCAATCTTTCAATATCAGAATCATTTCTAGACTGGGAGATATAGCTTGTAGCCTTTGCTTTCATGTAAACAATTCCCTGACGCTCTGAAAAGAGTGTGGCCCAGATAGAGTGGCAGCTGTCTTCTGGAATAACAACAGGATTCAAAAGGCGTCTTTTGTGGACAGAGAATTCATATTGATTGTTTTGGCTCCTTGGGCAGTTTCTCTTCTAGCTATGCTTCTATACCTCAGCTCAAAACTTAAGCTAATCTGGGGTTTGGAGCAATGAACCAAGTGATTTGATTAACTTGAAAAGGGTCAGGGATGTCTTTTAACATGGACTTATCCAGTAGAGATGCAGCTGACACAATCTGGATCTGTTGTGACAGATGTCTCAGGATAAACCAGCATTCAATATTGCTTTTTGAGGCTTATGACCGTCACATTGTGATTAATGTTGGGGAAAAGTCTTGAATGTTTCAGATGGGGAAAAATAGTAATTAAAGGTGGACATTTCTGTTTAGAAAGAATCGCAACAAAGTGTAAAGGTAACTGAGGTGGTAGAAATGGACTTCTTCACTTTGGTCATATTTGATAGCAAAAGTGTCTCAGTCAATTTGTGTGTAGTTTAATTCTTTAGGGAGGCAGCTTGAAGTGGTGAATAGAGAGTTGGCCTCAAAGCCAGGAAGATTTGTGTTCAAGTCTCCACACACACTGGCTATGTTACCATGGTAAAGTCACCTAAATTAACTTGTAGATTGGTAAGAACAGGGTTCAAATACTGACTCAGATACTTCTGCATGAACTTGGTGATCCTAGGAAAGGCAACCTCTCTGTGCCACAGTTTCCTCTTGTGTAAAGTGAGTGAGTTTGGCTGATGGCTTCCAAGGTCCTTTCTAGCTCTAAACCTGTGATTTTATATATTTCCTCACTTTATGCTCTCCTGCTTCCTTGCTGTTATATGCAGCAACTGCCATGCTATATTATCTGGGTAAAATGGACCACCCTTCACAATAACTGTATCTTGATGTTACTTTCTTCTTTTAAGGTCCAACTAAGGGGCCACCAGTTTCAAGACTTGCCTAAGTACAAGAGCTCTCTCTAGGGGTATGCTGGGGTATAATCACAAATCTATAATTATAAATCTACCACAAAATTTTAAGTCGAATCCAACATTCTTTTAAGTCTACTATACATTATTACCTTTCATACATCAGTTTCTTAAGTCTAGCCAATCAATAAGACAAATCAAGCTCTGATTTATACTATTTGCTGATTTTAGAGGTGTAAATTCACTGAAAATTTAAGAATTTGCTCTCTTTAAGCTGATAAAAACTGGTTGCAAATACTCCACTGGATCTCTCTCCCTTTAAACTTTTCATAGTACTTTATAAGTACTCCTTTGGACCTTTCCTTTGGACCTATCACAGGTTCTCATAGCATACTTATTATCTATCTGCCCTATTAGATTGGAAAATAGAGTATGTATCTGATCAACCTTTATATTCCCAGCTTCCAGCATAGTTCATTACACATAATAAGTGCTTATTAATTGCTTGCTAAAATGAAATGTTTGCTAAAAACATAATTGTTGATAACATAATTATTAAACCCAAAAAGGAAAAACAATGCACATCTTCATAAGAACAACATTATTGCATCTCCTGTCATATAAAAGGTCATGTCATGCATGTGAAATAAAGTGCTTTGTAAACTATAAAACACCAAAACAAATGAATGGTTTCTGTTTTCTCCTTCCTGTTTCCTTATTCTTTCTTCTACTTTTTCTGCTTTCTTTCCTAAGAAGAAATATGGTAGAAGCTAGAGTGCTGGACCAAGATTCAGAATGATTTGGGTTCATATTTTACTGCTTATATTAATTAGCTATGGGACCATGGAAAAGTCAATTAAATTTATCAGACCTCTATTCCTTCATCTGCAAAGTGGGGATCTTAATACTATTAGTATATACCTCATTTGGTTGTTGTGAGGTCTAAGTGAGATGACACATATAAAGTAATTTTCAAACTTTTAAGTGCTATATAAATATTGATAAATATTATATTATAACATGTATAATTTATATAATATTAATTCTATATCATATAATAATGATGATGGTGATGATTATCCCTTCTCCTTCCTTCTTTCTCTTCTTCATTTTCCATTTTTTCTTCTTGTTTCTTATTTCATCCATCTCCACCTCCCCTTCTCATTATTATTGTGACTTTCTCCTCTAAAGTCCCACCCTGATGCCACTTCATGGTATGGAAATGTCCCTGGCCTCTTGAACATGATGCTAGCAGTGTATGAGCTCTGGCAACTTTTGACAAACTAGAAAGTTTTTGTATACAGGCTTGGTAATGATCCAAGTACCTGTTGTCTGGGGACCAGCCTAACTAAGTTTGGAGACACTCATCAGAGGGTTGGCCCTCTGATGAAATGCTTTTCAAAGGGTGGCAGTGGACACTAGAAGGCTGGCCAGAGTAACACAAGAAGATCATTCACTAAGGCATAAAAGAGTTGTAATCAGCCACCATGGAGAGAATTCACCAAGCTGATGAAATTGCAGGTCTATGAAGGGTTGAAGTGTCATGATAATCATTGTGATGGTTAGAATAATATAAATCAAATTTATTGTCATCCTTCAAAATCTTTTACACACCTCTCTGTCTATAGAGTATATGCATCTCATGAAATGGAGATTCAGGAGAGTTATCTAGACTTTTTTGTTTTGTTTTTTGAACAAGTGATTTTATGGGTTCATTAGGTCATAAACATAAGATGTATCTTAGAGAACAAATGCATATCTGCTTACTTCATCACTCTGAAAAATATGTAGTACTAGCTCTGTGAATGAAATGAAAGCTTTTCTTCATTTTCTGTCCTTGACTTTATAGGGAGGAGAAAGAACACATACAAAAGGCCAAAGTGTCTTAGTAAGTAGCTACTTTGTCCACATAGAGGGGCAGGGATACAGTTGCTGACCAAGGGCAAAACAGGCTGGACAGAGCTGGTGGAAAGGCCTAGTAGAGACAACTTAGGCAAGCAATCTAGCTCATGCAAAATCAAGGAATTGAAAGTCTTAAGGGACCTCAAAGATGATCTAATATGATCTCATTTTGCAGATAAGTAAACTGAGGCCCCAGATGGGAAGTGACTTATTCAAATTCACACAGGTTGTACAAGATACAGTATGACTTAGTGGATAGAAGGTGTGGGTCCAAATACTACCTTTTCCACTTCTACTTTTGTGACCCTGTGAGATAACAATCGCTGATATTTATATGTTTCTTTCATATTTACAAAGCACTTTGCATACATTATTTCATTTGATCCCTGAAACAGCTCTATGAAGTAAGGGCTATTATTATCCCCATTTTATAGTTGAGGAAAGTGAGACTCAAAGTGATGAGGTGATTAGCCAAGGATCATATAGCTGCTAAGTATGTGAGGAAGAATTTGAGCTCAGGTCTTCCTGACTCCAAGTCAAGCTCCATAGCTACTATGCAGCCTAATCACTTAAACTTTATCTACTTTAGTTTCCACATGAGATGATTGGACTTAAATGACCTCTAAGGGAAAAGTGAAGGAAAGAGCATTTATTAAATACCTACTACATACCAGGTACTATGCTAAGCACTTTCCAAATATTATCTAATTTGATCCTCAAAAAAAAAATAACCTCTGGAAGGTAGGTGCTATTATTATCCCCATTTTATTATAATAATTATTGTTATCTCCATTTTATTATAGTTGAGGAAATTGAGGCAGATTAGGGTTAAATGACTTGACCAAGGTCACATAGCTAATAAGTGTCTGAGGAGAGATTTGAACTCAAATCTTTCTGACACCAGCCCCAGCAATCTATTCATTGTATCACTTAGATACCTCTAAATGTCTAATCCAACTTGACATCTATGATTCTAAGTAGCAGAGCTGGGACCTAACCCAGGGTGTGTTGATGCTAAAGGCACCACTACTCTGACCACTTTACCATGGACTTAGATACTTTTCCTTAGTTCACAGAGCTAGGCTTCCCTTCTGACTGTCCCCTCTGTATGAATCCAGCTACAGGGGCTGTGGTGGGAGCAACATCCTAAGACTTCTCCACTCAAGTAAGGTTAGTTTTTCTTTTAAAGATACTGAAACTATTCTCAAGATTTAATTTATTTAGGGTACTAAGACTCAATCCATTCATGTAGGTTACTAGAAAACAGAGTAAAATAGCTAGGAGCCTAGGGGCTGGGGCTCCTCCCTTGGGCTCAATGACCACAGACCAGCAGAATCAACACTAGGAAACTGGGATGGATTGAATCAAAATTTTATCTTAGATGAGCAACCCTTGCCTCTTCTGAATATCCTTTCCCTCCCATGGCTAAGTCAACCTCCTTTTATTAACTGGTAGATGGATTATGAGGGATTCCCTTTTGAGACCTAAACTACCACAGGACCAGCTTGAGTAAGGCCCAGTCTATGGTAGAGCCTCCTCAAGATACTTTTTAGGGGGAATCTTGGCATGAGCATGACCGCAAAAGAAAAAAAAAACAAAAAAAGCAGGACCTGGGCAGAGAGGCACTTCTTCCCTCCACGTCTGCAAGGTGTTGTTTAGTGGTTTTCAGCTGTCTCCGACTCTTCATGATTCCTTTTGGGGTTTTCTTGGCAAAGATACTGGAGTGGTTTGCCATTTCCTTCTCTAGCTCATTTCTTTTTTACAGATGAGGAAACTGAGGCTAACAAGGTTAAGTGTCTTTCCCAGGGTCATCCAGCTACTAAGTGTTTGAGGCCAGATTTGAACTTGCAAAGCTGAGTCTTCCTGACTTCAGGCCTGACATTCTAATTCACTGAGCCACCTAGCTACCCTATCTTTCTGTGAAGTACCTAATTTGTATCCTCCTGAGCTCCAGAAAGAGAGCTGGTCCCTCTATGTTATATTTAAATTCAAGGCTGACATTGCAGGCAAAATTGTGAAGTAGGCGAAGTTCATCTCTATTGCTCCCTGGGCCTTTGGTGTTGGTACATTAATGGGTGACAATATATCACTAGAAGTGGAGAGATTTTACCCTTACCTCTCAAGTTTCATATCTACTGTAATAGTCCTTTTTCACTTAATTCAGTGGAATGATTTCAATACTAGAGATTTCAGATGCTGTGACAGTCTTTCAGAAAATATAGGATATAGAATCCCAGAGTGTGAGAACTGGAAGTGTCCTTACATATCATTGAATTCCTCATCTTACAGGTGCAGCTAAGGCCAAGAAGGGTTAAGTGACTTGTCCGAGGCCATCTAGCTACTGCGTGGCAAACTTGGGACTAGAACTCAGGTCTACTGGCCTCAAACTAACAAGTAGTGTTTGGGGTACCACGAAGTTGGCCAAAATGTGCAACTCTCCTCATTAATGTGAATCAGGATGAAAAAAATGCAAATAGCCTTCATTCTGGTCTAACCAAGGGAAAGATTTGCTTTCCATTATTTATTTAATTAGTTAATTAGATTTATTATCACATGCCCTTTACTAAAAGGGCTCAGGGACCTTGAATAAGAATAAATATCAAAATCAAGGAACAAATTCCTCCAATAATATGCATGGAGGACAGAGACAAACTCGAAATACATGCTTTGCATTAGCACCTGAATATCAACTCGATTTAGGTCATTTGGATCAGGAAAGACTAAAGGGATTCTGCTGATACGGAAATGAAGAGGCTCCAGGCAATGTTCATTCTTCATTTTAAAACAAATTCAATCCTGATACCTAAAAAGGAATATTCTCAACTAGCTAGACTTGTCATGATGCTATTTGGGGAAGGAAATAATCTTGAAAGTAATAATAATAGCTAGCATTTACATAGAATTTTAAGGCTTGTAAAATGCTTTACAAGTATCATCTCATTTTATCCTTACAACAGTCTTTGAAGTATGTGTTATTATTATCCTTATTTTACGGATGAAGAAACTGGAACAGGTTAAATGACTTGCTCAGGGTCATACACCTAATAAGTGCCTGCAGTTGGATTTGATTTTACGTCTTCCTGACTCTAGCTCTAGTATTCTACCCACCGAGCCAACTGGCTGTCTCTAAACAATAACAACAATAAAAAAATCTTAACTATCTACATTTATATAGTGCTTTATGGTATCACTTTCACACCTATTATATCATTTGGTCATCACCTCCACAGAATAGGCAGGTATTATTTTCCTTATTTTGGGTAAGGAAGCTGTGGTATAGTTGAAATAGAAGATTTGGAGACAGATAACCTAGATTAGAATCTGCCACAGATTCACTGTGTGACTTTTGACAAGGCTGTTCACCTTGAAGAGCTTCAGATACCTCCTCTGTAAGTGATGGATTTGATGGTCAGGTGTTTCTAAGTTCTGGCATTCTATGAGACAATCGGATGAAGAGACTCAGAGAGGTTGAGGCTTGTCCAAAATCACACAAATAATGATGGACAAAGCCAGGAATTAAACTTAGGTTTTCTGGATTTGCTGGTAAAGGTTCAGGACTTTTGCCATTATTCTCCACTAGCAAATGTCTAGGCAAATAGGACTTCATCCCATGAGTATAACTAGGCTTTGGGCAAGTGCTCCAAAGCACAAGGCAGATAAGTAAAGTGTCTAATAGAATACTGAATCTCCAATCATCAAGGAATCTTGAACTCAAATCCAGCCACAGCTACTAGCTATGTAACCCTGGGGAATTCATTTAACCTCTATCTTCCTTAATTTCCTCATCTGTAAAATGGTGGTAATAGTAACACCTAGCTCCCAGGATTGTTGTGAGGATCAAATAATTTAATATTTGTAAAGTGCTTCACAAACCTTAAAGCATTATATAAATACTACTACTACTACTACTACTACTACTACTACTACTACTACTACTACTACTGCTACTGCTACTGCTACTACCAGACTAAAGTTTGGAGGGACCCTAGACTGTAGGAGAGTGAATTTCAAAAGACTCAGGAATAGAATAGGCACGAGTTCAAGGCCTGGAACTCTGAAAGGGAAGTCTATCTCTCAAGAATGAAATTCTGGAAAAAGTAAAAATTTATTCCAATGAAAAATAAAGAGGAGTTGGGGTGTATAATGAACTTGATGTGGATGGACAAAGGATTCCTTAATAAACTAAGATTTTAAAAGCACTTGTACCAGAGACAGAAATGATGGAAAATAACTGAAGATGAATGCAAGATCAGCACAATATGAACTGAATTTACAATCAATTTTCAAGATAACAAAAACAAAATTTTAAATTATATTGAGGATAAGAAAGAGGTCAAGGAATGATAAGACCCTGCCTTGGGTGAATGGAAAGAATGGGTAAATTAACTCCTATGGAGAAACTAATTTATTTATTATCTCTACAAAGGTGAATTACCTTTAGATGAGGAAGAATATAACAAAAATGATTAATAGAGTTTTTGAGTCCACAAAAAGCAAGGAGATGGTAAGAATGTGCGAATCTGTTCTAGTCACCAGTCTAAGACAAAGTGCATCTTAGCATTCTGAAATAATTCTGATCTGATTACTAAACTGTATTAGTGATATTTGAAGACTTGTGGCCAACAGAAGAAATGCAAGGGGACTGAAGACGCACAAACCTTTTTCTGATTTCAGAAGAAAAGGGTAGAAGGTAGAAGATACTTAGATGCTTCAAACTTTTGGGCTAACTGCTTAACATCTATTCTTTTTTATACATTTAATGGTATTTTATTTTTTTCCTAGTTACATGTCACAAACATTTTTTCATTTATTTTTACAAGATTTTAAGTTCCAAATTTTCCTCCCTTCTTCTTTCCTCTCTTCTCTTCTGAAAATAAGCAGTTTGATATAGTTTATATATGTACTATCATGTAAAAATATTTCCATATTAGTCACAGTTGTGAAAGAAGAAATAGATCAAAAGTAAAAAATAAAACATGAGAAAGAATAAAATAAGTGGAAAAAATATACTTTGATCTTTATCCAGAGTCTATCAATTCTTTATATGGATATGGAGAGCATTTCCCCTCATGGATCATCGTGTTGCTGAGAAGAGCTGAGTCACTCATAGTTGATCATCACACAGTGTTGTTGATACTGTGTACTATGTTTTCCTGATTCCACTCATTTCACTTTATATCAGTTCATACAAGTCTTTCCAGGATTTTCTGAAATCTGCCTGTTGTTTGTTATTGCACAATAGTATTCTATTACATTCTTATACCACAGCTTGTTCAGCCATTCCCCAATTGATGGACACCCCATCAATTTCCAATATTTTGCCAACATAAAAAGGGCTGCTTTAAATATTTTGCACATGTAGGTCCTTTTCCTCTTTTATGATCTCTTTGGGATAGAGACCTAGTAGTGGTATTGCTGGATCAAAGAGTATGCACAGTTTAGTTGCACTTTGGGCATAGTTCCAAATTGCTGTCCAGAATGGTTTGATCAATTCACAGCTCCACAAATAGTGCATTAATGTTTTAATTTTCTCCACATCCTCTCCATCATTTATCACAACCTTAGTTTCTTGCTTATTTTTTGGTTACATCTATCAAGTTCTGAGAGGGGACAGTTGAAATACCCCACTGGTATAGTTTTGCTGTCTATTTCTTCCTGTTATTCAATTAACTTCTCCTTTAAGAATATGGATACTATGCCAATTGGTGCATATATGTTTAGTGTTGATATTGCTTAATTGTCTATGATACTGTTTAGGAGATGTACTTTCTTTCCTTATCCCTTTTAATCAAGTCTATTTTTGCTTTTACTTTATCTGAGATCAGGACTGCTTCACCGGCTTTTTTTTTTTTAACTTCAGCTGAATCATAATAGATTCTTCTCCAGTCTTTACTCTGTATGTGTCTCTGCTTCAAATGTGTTTCTTGTAAAGGACGTATTGTAGGATTCTGGGTTTTGATTCACTCTGCTATCCACTTACATTTTATAGGAGAGTTTATCCCATTCACATTCACAGTTACGATTATTACCTCTGTATTTCCTTCCATCCTATTTTTCTTCCTATTTGTTCCCTCTCCTTTCACCCTTTCCCTCCTCAATTTTGTTTCTGTCTACCCCTCCTTTGATCTACCTTCCCTTCTGTCAGTCCCTATACCCCTTATTTGACCTCCTCCCCTCCTACTTCCCTGTAGGGTAAGATAGATTTCTATATTCAATTGGTTGTGTAGACTTCTTGAGCCAATACTTAAGAAAGTAAGGTTGAAGAGATGCTCATAGCCCACTCCCCAACCTTCTCATCCACTCTAAACACCTTTTCATGTGAAATAATTTACATCACTCTACCTCTCCTTTCCTTCTACACCAATTGTATTCCTCTTTCATCCCTTAATTTTCTTTTCATGTCATACCTGTGCCCTCTGACTACATATATTCCTTCTAGTGGTACCATTAGTGATACAGTTTTTAAGAGCTAAAAGTATCATTTTCTCATGCAGGAATGCAAATTGAATCTCTTAAGTTTTCTCTTCCCTTTTTACCTGTTTTCACTTCCCTTGGGTCTTGATATTGGAGGTCACATTATGGTTTAGTTCTGGTATTCTCCTTATGCAGGCTTGAAATCCTTCTATTTCATTGAATGATCATTTCCCTCTAGATATATCATGCTTAATTTGCTGAGTATATGATTCTTGGTTGTAGTCCTTGCTCTTTTGCCTTCTGGAATATCATATTCCATGACCTCTGAGCCTTTCACATTGCAGCTGCCAAGTCCTTTGTAATTCTGATTGTGGCACCCCAATATTTGAATTGTTTCTTTCTGGTCAATTGCAGCACTTTTTTCCTTGACCTGATAGTTCTGAAATTTGGCTATAGCTTTCCTTGGAGTTTTTTTTTGGGGGGGGATCTCTTTCCTGAGATGATGGGTGGATTCTTTCAATGTCTATTTTGCCTTCTGGTTCCAGGACATCAGGGCAGTTTTCCTTGACAATTTCTTGAAAAATGCTGTCCACATCCTCCTTTTGATTATGGCTTTCAAGGAGTCCAATCATTCTGACATAGTCTCTCCTGGATCTATTTTTCAGGTCCATTATTTTTACCATCAGGTATTTTACATTTTCTCCCATTTTTTTCATTCTTTTGAATTTATTTGATTGACTCTTGATGTCGCATGGAGTCATTAGCTTCCACTTGCTCGATTTTTTTTGTTTGTTTTTTTTTTTTGCTTTTAGGCAATTGGGGGTAAGTGACTTGCCCAGGGTCACACAGCTAGTAAGTGTTAAGTGTTTGGTCTGAGGCTGGATTTGAACTCAGGTCCTCCTGACTTCAGGGCTGGTGCTCTATCCACTGCGTCACCTAGCTGCCCCTTCCACTTGCTTGATTTTAACTTTTGAAGTATTGTTTTCCTCAATTAACTTATATGTTTTCTTTTTCATTTGGCTGACTGTACTTTTTCAGGAGTTGTTTTCTTCAGTGGAATTTTGTATCTCCTTTTCCAATCGGCCAATTTTACTTTATAAGCAGTTTTTTGCTGTTGACTCTTTTTTCATGATTCCCTTCTATTACTCATTTCTTTTCCCAATTTTTCTTCTATTTCTCTTATATGATTTTAAACTCCTTTTTGAACTCTTCCATGAGTTCTTTCCAGGCTTGAGAACACTTCTCATTTTTCTTTGGGATTTTTGCCCATAGGTGTTTTGACATCATTGTCCTCTTCTGAGTTTGTGTCTTGGTGTTCCTCATCACCATAATAATGTTCTATGGTCAGATTCTTTTTTTGTTTTTTTTTTTGCTTATCTTTTTTTTTTTTGGAGGTGGAGGCCTTTTTCCTTTCTCTTAAAATTGAGCTCTGTTCCCAGTGTGGAAGGGGCTCTGTCTCAGGCTTCTTGTGCCAGTGGCTGCAGGCTCTGGCTGTTTTCCTGGTGGTGCATTGATTTGCCCTGAGGCCCATGGGGGCCCTTGTGTCTGGTGCTGTTGCTGAGGGGGTGGGGTTGGGGGGGTGGCCAGTGCTGCTGTAGGTCATAGGGGTCTGGCAGCTTACCTGGTGCTGATCTGGGGTCCTATTAGTGTGTTGTGTGCTGAGGCCTGGTGGTGTGTTTCTGTATGTCCCTGTAATTACATTGAAACATGTGGAGATCTAGCTGCTGGAGGGTGCCTATTTGCCTGGGACTATGCTGAAATACATGGTGGTTCTTGTAGCTGGAGTCTTCCCATTCCCCTGAATATGCTAAGGCATGTGGTATGTCTTCTGGTGTTGTCCTTTGCCTGCTCCATCATACTAGGGCTCACCATCTCCTACTTTTTTGCTGAGATGGAGCCTGCTGCTGGCTTGCTGGGACATTTCCAGTCCCTGCAATATATTCCCCTTTTACCATGGTGAGACAGACTTTTCTTAGTGATCCACCAAGTCTTCTGGGCTAAAAGATCATGCTACCCCATCTTTTCCTGGTTCTGCTGTTTCAGGATTTGTTCTGGGGTGCTATTTTATGATTAATTGGAGGTGGATATGGGAGAGCTACAGAAATTTATTGTTTATACTGCCATTTTGCTCCCAGGAGTTGATTCCTCTTAACATCTGTTCTTGATACACATCTTTAGTAGATTGTAGAAGGCATAGTTTGGGAGCACATAGAAAGGTGATTATTGTCATTTGTGAGAACAGATCCCAAACCTGAAAATAATTTTTAATGAAAAAAAAGTATCTGGTCATTTGGCAGAGGAGAATGATCTGGAAAGGGAGTGACTGTCTTTACCCAGGTTCTGGAAGATTTACATCTTATAGGATTTTGACAAAATTATCCACACATGAATCCTATGTACATCAGTTAAGCAATTTTGCTGAGAAAGCAACATGAGAGACAGGTAGATTGAGATAGATATGATTATCTGTAAACATTTAATAAAATTGGACAAACCAAAATGCAAGGGAAGCCAAAACATGAGTTTGGGTGGACCTATCAGAAGTTCTGGCTGTGGTCACCCAAAACAAAAATGTTTTGGATGGATCCAGGATCTGAGGGTACTCAAAATACCTTGTAGCCATCCCCAGCATTCCTAGAGAGCTACTGGGGTCAAGAGACATTCTGGATATGGACAATCTTTAATCATATAAGGCTGAATTTAAAGAGTATTATAATTTTTCCTGAACACTATAATAAATCATTTTCCCCACTTTATTGTAAGTCAGAATAGGTTCATTACTAAGAAGTTATTCAAGGCCATTCTTAAGTACTTTTTTTTTTACAAGTTTCTGATATTAATAGATCAGGGCAGTGTCCCTGTGCCAGGCAAGAATTTTCTCCTCACCATTGTGTCTTAAAATCTAGTTCTGTCAGGGCCTAACTTAAGTGCTAACTTCTACATGAGACTTTTCCACACCCCCAGCTATCAGTGCCTATCTCCAACCTTGTTCTTATTTTCTGTACATTTCATTTCTATTTATTTATGTACATGTTGGCTCCTAAGAGATATTGGATGCTCCTTCAGGGCAGGAATCATTATTTTTACATTTATATCCCTAACACCTAGGACAGCTTTTAGCTCATAGCAGACCCTTAATAAATGTATGCTGATTGACAGAGAATGAGGGACTTGAGACTGTGGCATATATGTGGACCTCTTGAAAGAACTGGACATATTTAGTTTAGAGAAGAGAAGATTTAAGCAAGACATAACTATAGACTTCGAACATTTGAAATTTTAAATGTTTATCTCACAGAACATTTGTTTTTAACATTTACATAAATATATCATATTTATATAAATATGTAATATTTGTACAAATAAAAAATATTTGTATAATAGATGTTTAAAATATTTTTTCTCATAAAATTTCAAATATTTATCTTCTTGCCCCTAGGTGGTAGAACTGGGGCCATGGGTAGAAGGTAGAGGGGAAGGCTTTGCCTAACTATAAAGACAAACTTATTAATAATTACAATTGTACAAAAATGGAACATGCTACCTCAAGAATTAGTGAATTCCCTATCACAAAAGATCTTCAAAATGAAGAATGGATAATCATTTGTCAGAAATATATTGTAGATGAGATTTAGATTTTGACTTGGGCTTGACTGCCTCAGAGATTTCTTCCAAGTTGTTTAGTAAGTCAACAACCATTTATTAAGTACCTACTATGTGCTGGGCATTGTATTATGTATGGAAATAAAGCCAAAAAAATCCTCACTCTTAAAGACTAAACAGTCTAATGAGGGAGATAAGATGCAAGCAACTATGTTCAAATACAATATATATGCAGGACAAATTGGAGATAGTCTCAGAAGGAAGCCACTAGAGTTAAGGAGCACTGGGAAAGGCTTCTTGAAGAATGTAGGAGTTCAGCTGATACTTGAAGGAAGTTGGGGAAATTGGGAGGTTAAAATGAGGAGGGAAAGAGTTCTAGGCAAGGGGAAGAGATGGTGAAAATGCTTAGAGCTGAGAGATAAAGCATCATGTTTGCAGAACAGCAAGGAAGCCAGTGTAACTGGATCACATAGGGGTGAGTAAGGTGGAGAAAGACTGTAAAGATAAGAAGAGACTAAATTATGAAGGGCTTCAAAAACCAAACAGAGGATCTGGCATTTGATCCTGGAAGTAATAGGGAGCCACCTAAGTATATTGAGTAAGGAGGTGACATGGTCTGACTGTAACTGGCAATTCCGTTATCCTATTATAAAATATATGAGTAGAGAGAAATTGAGAGGATGACAATTTTCATTCTTTAGTCTAGGTCAGGATGTAATATGAACTGCTGATGTGGGGAAAGATCATCTTTCCTAGGATACCTGCATTCAAATCCTGAATGCTCATTGGGACTATTAGGAATTCTTCTGATTCTTCTGAGGCCATTTGTGGCTACAGCACAGGTTAATTGAGTAAAGGTGATTGAGGGAGGATAGGTAAGAAATAGAGAATCAAAAGAGACCTTTGGGCAGCTATAGAATCTTGATAAATGAAGTCCTTGCTCCTCTTTCCAACATACATCACACTATGATGTTCTCCAGGCTAATTAATAACATTAAGGCAGCTAGGTGGTGCATTGGATAGAACACTGGGTTTGAAGTCAGAAGACTCATCTTCCTGAGTTGAAATATGGCCTCAGACACTTGCTAGCTGTGGACACTAGGCTAGTCACTTAACCCTGTTTGCCTCAGTTTCCTTATCTATAAAATGAGCATGAGAAGAAAATGGTAAATCCCTCTAGCGTCTTTGCCAAGAAAACCCCAAATGGGGACACAAAGAGTTGTATGTGCCTGAAAAATGACTGAAAATAACATTAACTTCTTGGGTTTGTAGCCCCTGTTACATATATCCTCACTTTCATCTATGCATCCCAAGGCCTGGCCAAAATGTCTATCTCCCATGAGTTTTCACCAGCTCTAAGCACAGAAAGCTTGCAGTAATTCCTTGACACAACTTCTCATATCCTAAGGCCAGTTAAGTTTCAACCATGATCTTTTTAAGGACTAGGAAGAGGAAAGGTCCTAGAGTATTTCTAAAACGTGGAGTCTTGAGTCAATCTCAACACTGGATTCTATAGTTGTTGAAGAGGTTACAGATAGACCGAAGTATAGGCCCATGATACCTCAGTTCTTATGGCAGGAAAGATGAATGTCCAAGTTTGGTATGGCTACAAGGTCAAAGTTAAGCCAACAGCATGATGAAAATCCTAAAATGCTAACATGTCTTACACTGCATTAACAGTGGTGTCCATATCAAAGAAAGTGGTATTTCCAATATATTCTCTACTGAATGGAATAATGCATCCATTTCTGGGCTCCATCCTATAAAATAGGTATTAAGAGTGTATTTTGAGGAGGGCTAATAAAATTGTGAAATGTCTGGGAGCCATGCCATGTGTGAAAGATGGTTGAAAAATCTGTGGAAGGACATGTTCATCCCCTTAAGTATTTGAAAGGTTATGATGTGGGTAAAGAAGTAAATTTGACCTATGTTGCTCCAAAGGGCAGTCATAGACTAATGAATGGAAATTATAGGAAGCCAAATTTGTTCCAGCTAATAATTAGAGCTGACCAACAGTGGGAGGTTTCCTTGTGAAATAGTGAGCTCTCCATCAATGGAGATGTTGAAACACAGAATGGAATAACACTTGTAAGTTATGATATGGAAGAGATTCCTGCACTGGGTAGGATATTAAAGTAAATAACTCCTAAGTTGTCTTCTGACTCTGAGTGGATGATTTTCTTCTGATAAACTTTAGGAAATTATTAGAACGGGCAGCTATGGGGTGCAATGGATAGAGCACTGGGCCTGGAGATTTTTCATGTGGATTCAAATTTGGCCTCAGACACTTCCTAGCTGTGTGACCCTGGGCAAGTCACTTCATCCTGTTTGCCTCAGTTTCCCCATTTGTAAGATAAGCTGGATAAGGAAATGACAAAACATTATAGAATTTTTGCCAAGAAAACACTAAATGGGTTCATAAAGAGTCAGACATGATTGAAATGACTGAACAATTAAAGCATCATATTAGTCATGACAGGGATTCTTTCTTTCTTTCTTTCTTTTTTCTTTCTTTCTTTCTCTCTTTCTTTTCTCTTTCTCTCTCTCTCTCTCTCTCTTCTTTTTCCTTCCTCCTTCCTTCCTTCCTTCCTTCCTTCCTTTTCCTTTCTTTCTTTCTTTCTTTCTTTCTTTCTTTCTTTCTTTCTTTCTTTCTTTCTTTCTTTTTTTGTGAGGCAATTGGGATTAAGTGACTTGCCCAGGGTCACACAGCTAGTTAGTGTCAAGTATCTGAGGTCACATTTGAATTCAGCTTCTCCTGACTCCAAGGCCAGAGCTTTATCTACTACACCATCTAGCTGTCCCATGACAGGGATTCTTAACCTGGGGCCTGTGAATTTTTCTAAAATTGATATTTGCATTTCAACATAATTGGTTTCCTTTGTAATCCTGTATATTTTATTTTGTTTAATTATTTTTCTGAGAAAGGATCCATAGACTTTACATTGTCAAAAAGGTTCAGAACACAAAAACATTTAAAAATCTCTTACCTAATGGTATATTGGCTGACAAGAAAATAGGGCTTATGTCCCATCTGTGTGACTACGGCCAAGACAGTTGATATCCTTCATTTAGTCATCTGTAAAATGAAGATTAGACTACGGATGCTTTAAGGTCCCTTCTTTCCAGTACTCTGATTCTATAATACCTCTCTCAAGCTTCTGAAAATCTATTATCAAAGCTCGATGAATATGAAAAATAAGAATGATCAAGAGTTTTTTATAGAGAAGCAACAAATTCCCCTAATAAAGGAATAATTGCTGAAAATCTTACCGTCTGACCAGCTCAGGGCTGACTGTTCCTTAACTCTACTGTACTTTACTAATAGCAAATCATTTACAGTGAACTGTTATGTTAAAAGATTGTATTGTTTTTTTCCCTTCATTTCCTCCTCTTTGTAACTGTTTTCCCTACTTTTCACTGATATTTTTTTCTCTCTCCTTTCCTTTTTGTCGTGTGCTTACCAGATTCACTAACACAAAGCCCGCTTCTTTCTCACTAGCTCTTCTAGTTCTTATTTTCTCATCTTCATCCCTTCCTCTCAACTCACAAGTACTCAAGCCTCTATCCTAACTCAGATAATCATCATCTCTTGCATGGATTATTGTAATAGCCTAGTAATTGATTTTTTAAATTATTTCTTTCCTCTTTAAACTATCTTCCATACTACTATTAATATGATATTCCTAAAATATTCATCTGACCAAGTTACTCCCCCCCCACAAAAAAAAGTCTTCAGTGTCTTACTATTACCTCTGGAATAAAATAGAGACTTCTCAATCTGACATTTAAAACACTTAACAATCTTGTTACAAACTGCCTTTCTAGTCTTATTAGAGTCAAATTGTCCCATTAGCTATTCCTTTTACATAACATTTCATCTCCTTATCACTTGAAGTTACTTTGTATTACTTTCTGCTCACTTATCTCTGTACCTCCAGTAGCATGTAAGCCCCCTGAGGGCAATGGCTGTTCTATTTTTTTTCTTTGCATCCCTAGCAACTAGCACAATGTGTGGAACATTATAGGCACTTAATAAATATTGGTTGAATTGAATTAAATTATCCTTCTTCTCTTCAAATTAACATTTGCTTTCTGATAAGTGGTATTTATGGATTATTTCTTTCATTGTTCAGTTGTTTTGAGTAGTGTCTGACTCTCTGTGACCTCATTTGGAATTTTCTTGGCAGAGATACTGGAGTAGTTTTGCCATTCCCCTCTCCAGCTTATTTTACAGATGAGAAAACTGAGGTAAACAAGGTTAAGTGATTTGCCCAAGTTAGCAAGTGTCTCAGGCCAGATCTGAACTCAGGAAGATGAGTCTTCCTGATTCCAGGCCTAGCACTCTATCCACTGTGCTACCGGATTGCTTAGATCATTCTTACTTTTGTCAATAAGCCAATGGATGGAATTTAATTCAGAAGATAACTTCAAATCCTAACTCTGCCACTGATTATCTTGTGTAAGTGAATGAACAAATGAAAAAGCATTAATTAAGCCTTTATTTTGTCAAAGCATTAACATTTCCTCTAAAGGGGGGGCTATCTGTCAGGGAGCGGTATATTGGTTTGGAAAATTACAATGATGGTGAATAGAGCCATAGGATAATAGACGGACATGGACTATAAAGTAGCAATCACAATGTTTATTTGATTATGGTTCTGAATCTGGAGGGGCTGGGGCTCAGGGAAGGGCAGCACAGAGGATACAGGTTCTGTGCAGCAGCAGCAGTAAGGAGGCTGGTGAGATGTCCAGGGAGTCTAGCGAAGCATGAATACAACCACTCTGGCCTGACATAGTGGGCCATGTGAAGTATCCACCAATCAGGACAGTAGGTTCCCAAAACAGGAGTTTCAGGGATGAAAGTGCTTTTTCCTCCAGGTACTATTCTTGGGGCAAAGTCCAGGTGTAATCTCTGAATCTTGGGCCCCTGACACATCTTAAAAATGAGAATAATAATACCTTCTCTGCCTACTTTATAGGCTTGTTGTGAATGAGATTACTGCACGTAAAAATGTTTTGTAAACATAACAAAAGTATTGTACAAACATAAAGTATTACTGTTGTTATTCCTTTTTTTTATAAAAGTGGAATTCATAATATTGTTTTCATCTACGTAATAGGGATATTATATGTTTTAATGAGGTGACTCAAATGTTTCATTCCCTTAGAGGCACACACACTGTATACCTATAAGGAAAAAAAACCATTATTTTTCTATTTCCTAATTCTCTTTACCTTATTCCCTAATCTCTCTTTTACATTTATGTAATTTTTTTTTACTTTGAATGTTCTTTTCCTATTTTTTTCCCTCTGGGAAAAGGATCTTTTAAAAATGGCTTAGAGATGCTCTATCTTTGTTCTAGTAGACTAGATCCAATTATTCATCACTTACTCAGTAGAAAGAAAGGGTAACCACACTTAATTCAGGAAACTCACATCTTGACATGGAGAGTAGTATAGGATTGTTGTTGCTGTTGTTTTCATTTGCAGTTCAGACTTCAGAATGGCTCCCCCCAACCCCCTTTCTGCCTAACAGCTAGTTTAAGATGAAAGTCTGAAGGGTCCTTAGAAAAATTACCTTTGATACTGTTCATTGTCATTTATTGGAAAGAAAACTTGGCTGGGATTCAAGAGACCTAGTATCTAGTCTCAGCTCTTTCTTGAACTTTTCAGGACTCTATCTAAGCATCTATATACAGGGAGTAGTGAGCTAGATAATCACCAGAATCTTTTCCAGTTGTCTATCATCTCTCTATCTATCTATTTATCTATGTATGTATATATGTATGTATGTATGTATGTATGTATGTATGTATGTATGTATGTATGTATGTAACCATCCAGCTATCTACCTATCTTCTATCAATCTTATTTATCTAATATAATTGTGTATGTGTGTGTATTTATATAACATATGTATATATGTGCATACGTGTATACATACACACATATCTAAAGTGTTTCAAAAGTCAATGCAGTTTAAGTTTCAATAGCTTAAAATGCACTAAGACTTTTGGGATACTGCATTCTAATAAAGAGGAAACACTGTCTTGACTTTATTTTTTTATAGAACCCTCAAATAATTATTGATTCAGTGCTCTTTTTCTGATGTCGCTTAAATAGTAACATTCATCCAAGTTCTGCGGCTGGTAAAAACCAGCTTTACTTGTGAGCCTAGTATTCCCCTTTCTGGGGGTCTAGGTGAAAAGTGCTTGAATTAATGAACATATTCAGAGGTCAGTTGACAAGTACATGGTGCTCTCTAACAGCACAAAAGCTTACAAAGAGCCAGTACTTGAGTGATCTGCTATTTATTGCTTTCTTCTCTACTTACATCAATGGTTTTAATCTGGGATTCCTTAACCTGGAGTCCGTGGACTCCACCCCAACAAGTCTATGGAGAAACTTCAGGGGACCTATGAAAATGGATGTGAGAAAATTACATTTTACTTTAATATAATTGAATTTCTTTGTACTCTTGTGGATATTGTTTTATGCATTTAAAAACATTATTCTAAGAGGGGGTCCATAGACTTTACTGTATTGCCAAGGGGATCCATGACATGGAAAGGGTTAAGAATAGCTGCTCTAATCGATATGGGTTCTCCCTTCACTGGTGTGGATCACAACTCACCATATCATTTTATCCACTGGAATTCATGCCCTTCTCCCATATTCCCAAAGAAGACCTATCTAATGCTATGAAGGCCCTCCTTTGGATAACACACACACACACATACATATATATGTATGTATTTATGTGTATATATATATGTATACACACACATACATATGCACATACATATATATGTATGTATTTATGTGTATATATAGGTATACACACATACACATGTGTGTATTTATGTGTATATATGTATACACACACTCATATATATGTATTTATGTGTATATACACATACATGCATACATACATACATACATACATACATACATACATACATACATACATACATACATAGGCATGTCATGGATGCCTTATGCAACCCTTCTTAACCACAGGTCATTGTTGGTAATATGTTATAGGCTACTTATATACTTTTAAAAAAATATTCCATTGCCATCCAGGCCTCCTAATTTTTATTCTTCTGATATTGTGACATTCTATATATGTCTCATGCATATTTTAAGGACATTTTAAGACTTCCTAACTGATGCAACATCAGAGATCACTTTATTCAACTTTGTTCTTAGAGACAACTTTATTTAGCAACTCTCATTATTAAGCAAGGTGCTTGTCAAAAGTGTTTGTCAGTGTCATAGATGATAACCTAATGAAGTCAAAAGGGAAGATGGATCCCCTATAGGTGGTGAGATTCTCTAAATATTCCTATTTGTGAGTTGTATTGAGCTGAATGCATCAAACCCAAGAACACCATGTGACCATGAGAATTATGGTCAGTCCAAAACAATTGACCTAATAATGTCAACACTAGCATTTTTGTTTGTTGTTAGTTTTATAACAAGATGATGAAGAACATGTTCCCAGACCGTGATGTGGGTGGACAGGCCATTTAATTAGCATATTATATATATATATTATATATATATGTATATATATGGAAGTGGACACGCCATTTAATCAGTCCATCAGTATATATGCATATGTATATGTGTATGTGTGTGTGAGCATATATATATATATATATATATATATACACATACACACACATATATATGTATGTATATATGTATATGTATGTATGTATGTATGTATGTATGTATATATGGAAGATATGAAGGACAATGACTTTTACAAAGTCATGTAGGTAGTAAGCTATCAAAAGTGATATTTATCCTAGGTCCTCTGACTTCAAAACCAGCATTCTTCCCAATGTACTGTATGACCTCAGAATAACGGGCTTGATCCCATTTGTGAAACTGTAAAGAAATTTCAATGATTCCAAGCTGTTCCTTTTGCCAAGGCACATCTCCTTAATACTTATATTCTCCAAGTTAATCTATGTAGCTGCCATAATGTGTATGAGTGTGGGGTAGGACAGCAGTGAGGGTTGGGAAGAAGATAGATTGGATGGACTCCTGGTCCCTCCTTACCAAGAGTTCTGACCCAACCAACAGGGCAGCTGCACAAGTGGCTGAAGGGTTCAGATCAGGTTTCACTTTTTGTTTGTCAAGCTGGGATTAGTAGAGATGACGGTGACTGAGAACGCTGCATGAGCAGAGTTTGGAAGTGGAAAGGGTTGAAGCCATCTCCAGTGACCACAATCTGATGAGACACATTTGGGCCAGTTTGATGGTGATCAGTTCCCTCCCCACTTTTAATAGAATCCATGTAAATGGTGCTGTTTCTCTTTTCCTTCACTTTTATCCATTGGTAGTGAATATTTTAAAAATCCAAAGTTTACCTGTTTTTTTTTTAAGTTTACACTTACGTCTAATTAGTTTTGATTTCACTGGCTATATAAATTGATTGATCTTAACTGTCCTGGTCTAAGTGCTTCACTAACTGTGACTGGGGATTTATAGAAGAGAAAGGTACAGTGCCTGTTATATGTATGTGTGTGCATATACATATTATAATGTACACACACATGTATGTATATATTCATGTACCGATATATGAGTGTGTATATGTGTCTGTGCATATGTATAGGCATATGTGTATATAACATACATATATACATATACATACATATATATGTATAGAAAGAGAGACAGACAGAGACAGAGAGAAAATTTTATGGATTATTGTATTTTATAAACTTCTCTGAAAGTAACTTGTTTGTTATTTTGTTGTTTGTTGTTGTTCATCATTTGTTCTTGAAGAGGACTAATGACACCAGGATGATGTCCTTACTTGCAAGTGTATTGGATTTAAGTGAAAGTAATTGCTCTTGGGCTTGCCATCCACCCTACCACTGAACCCCTAAGTACTCCTGCGTCTTATCATCCGTCCTGAAGCTTAACTTTCTTTTATGTATTGTTGCCCTCAATTAAAGTAGGAACTTGTTGGGAGCAGAAATTGCTTAGCATTTTCTATTTGTATCAAGAGTTTAGAACAGTACTTGACATATAGCAAATATGTAATAAATGCCTATTTATTTATTAATTTATTTGTTTATTCATTCATTCACTCATTTATTTATTAGTTTATCTATTCATTCATTTATTCATTTGTTTGTTTTTTAGTGAGGCAACCAGGGTTAAGTGACTTGCCCAGGGTCACACAGCTAGTAAGTATTATGTGTCTGAGGTCAGATTTGAACTCAGGTCCGACTAACTCTAAGGCCAGAGATCTATCCACTGCGCTACCTAGCTGCCCTGATAGATGCCTTTTTAATTAATTAATCTGGTTCCCTCCTCAGGTGAAAAATAAACCAATCCATTGCCCTGAAAGCCACTGATGAATATGTATGTGAGGAGCAAAGGAGGGGGAGCTGGAGAGTTGGTACAATTTGCTCCATTGTTTACACACCCACGCATGCACACTGGAATCTTACTATAGGGATGAAACTAGGGTAATGAGTAGAGAATAGGTTCTGAGTAGTGGGAAATTAAAAGGAGTTACCAAAAAAGCAATCCCCACATTTTAAGAGTAGGAGCCATCCATGGGGCAGTTAGGTGGCACAGTGGATAGAGCACCAGCTCTGAAGTCAGGAGGAACTGAGTTCAAATCTGGCCTCAGACCAAATACTTGACACTTACTAGCTGTGTGACCTTGGGCAAGTCACTTAACCCCAATTGCCTTAAAAAAAAGTAGGAGCCATCCAAAAGGAAATAGTTATCCTCCCTCTTCTCCATTAATTAGCCAACTCTCATTGACAAGAAGATTCAAATGAAAGAATAAAAAAAACTGGTGAATGCCAGATAAACAGCATTGTTATTTCATACATCTGAACTCCCACTGAGGTATATAAAGACAGATCTAATTGGAAATGGAAGATGTATAATAAATTGTGTTATCTGCTACATTTTACCAAAGGAATCTTCAACATACTGCCAACTTTGAATTTTCAAAATATCCTTCTGCAGTTTGTAGGACATAAGCATTTTTCATTATTAATGTTTTCCGTTGATGGAACTATGTTACCATAAGGTGGAATGACTTCACCAAGGTTGCTTATTGTGTTGGGAGTAAAGTCAGGACTCAAAGCTTTGTTTCTCAACCATTGATCCACCATTTTATATACTAGAGCGAACTTCAAATGAAATTGAATCATCATTCAGTGAAACTTGAAAGGAAGCATTCATATGAAAGGAAATTCAAAAGAAAAGATTATTTACAGAAAATTTATTTATATGGGTAGTCATAACCAGAACTTAGTTTTCTAGTGCATTAAGTGTTTTCCTTCTGATAAGATAAGACTTCACTGTTTCCTAGTCTGGGCTCTTGATCTGAAAGACAAGGAACTAGGTTGAAATTTGTGACCCATCTATTTCCCAGGAATTATCTGGATACCTTAGATGGGCAAAAGCAGCATTTTTTTCAGGTTGACTCAAATGCTTTTGTCTCAGAATAGCCACTGAATTTAATGCCTCCTATATTATGGCAGGAAGTGTCCTATGGCAAGACAACACTGCTCATTCAGGATTATCATCTGAAATACTGACAGGCATGCCCTATCACACCAAAACATTGGCATAGGAATACATATGTTGGGAGAGAAAGGAGTATCAGTGAAATCTGAGTTATTTTTGGAAAGTTTTTTCATATCTATAAAATAAAGGGTCAGACTGGATAATCTCTCTTGGTCCCTTCTAGCCTTGACATTCCATGACTCTCTATGGATTTGCTCAGAGATTGTGAGGGGGCATAATTTCCACCAGCATCAATGTGTCAATGTATTTCTCACATATGTGTGCATGTATGTATGCATGTATGTAGACACATACACATATATACCATCTATATCTATCTGTCTATCTAGCTAGCTATCTAGCTATCTAAAGAGTGGCAGAGACATCTCCATTGGGTAGTAAGGAAGGACAAAGAGGAAATCTTCTCTTCCATTGCATTAGTATTCTTGGATGCTTTACAACACTATTGATTCATATGAGGTTCAGCCTCCATTAAAACTCCCAATTCTTTTTTTTTAGATAAATTGCTGTCTTATACTTATGAATTTGATCTTTAAAATATGGATTTTTGTGGTAGAAAATTAAATTTTGTATTTGCTTAGAAAACACTTTCCTTCTCTTTTTAAAGTAATCTCTTAATGTGAATGTTCCCCAAGGTTCTATCTTTGGCCCCTTTTCCTCTTCCTTGCAATCTCTCCTTTAGCTACCATCTCTACACAGCAAAATCCTAAATCTCTCTCTAGCCCTAAGCTGTACATTGGTATTTCCCATAGCCTAAAGGATATATTTTCCGCAGCTTGGTGTCTCAGAGGATAGAGTACTGGGCCTGGAATCAGGACAGACTCTTCCTGAGTTCAAATCCATTCTCAGACACTAGCTGTGTGACCCTGGGTAAGTCACTTCACCCTGTTTGCCTCAGTTTCCTGAGACAGAGAAGGATATGGCAAACCACTCTAGTATCTTTGCCAAGAAAACCCCAAACAGGGTCACAAAGAGTTGGATACAACTGAAATGATTGAACATCAACAACAAAAGAATAGATTTACCTGGCTATCCCACACCATCTCCAATTCAACATGTCTGAAGCCAAGTTCATCGTTCTTTTGTAACCTCCTTCATATATATATATATATATGTATATATATATATATACATATATGTGTGTGTGTGTGTATTTGTGCATATACATACATATATAATATGTTCACACACACACACACACACACACACACACACACACACACACACAGAGTAACTACCTGCCATTATTCTGGCCCAATCTCTGATATTCAAAAGCTCTATTTTCTTAACTCTTTCCTCTCACTCACTACTCATATCCAATAAATTATTACATACTGTCCAGCTTACCTCTGGATTATCCATACCCTTTCCTACTTCCTTTGTCACCACCCTAGTAGAGGCCTTCATTGACATTTACCCTATTGAATGAAACAAACTCCTAATAGTTCTTTCCCTGTCTATTCTCTCACCAGTCTAAACCATCTTTTGTATCACTACCTTCCTTGCATATAGAACAGGTCACATCAACAACCTTTAATAGCTTCCTATTTCTACCAAGTAAATTTCAAAATGCTTTATCTTTCATTCAAAGCCCTCTATAACCTGGTAATATCACACATCTACATATATATTTAGCAAACTTTAGAATGTATGTTGCTTAAGGACAGGGGTTATTTTTGCTTTTTTGCATCTCTAGCTTTTCACTTAGTGCCTGGCATATAGTATGATTAGAGATAAGCTCTATACCTGTGATTTCATTAGTATAGAGAAGTCCTAGCTGAGGAAATTCTCTCTACCAAGGAAGGCTTGCACCTTATCTCATAATTTTAGACAGTGACCAAAAGAATGGCAAGGTTAAATAACTTGCTCATGATCATATCACCAGTATGTGTTCAGAGGCAGGACTTGATCTCAGGTCTTGCAGGTTCTGAGGTCGTTAATCTGTTCTACCTCACCAATCAGCACATAGCAAGTATTTAAAAAGTGGTATGAACATTTGTTGTTATTATTGTTCTGTCATTTTCAGTTGTGTCTGACTCTGTGATCCCATTGGGGTTTTCTTGCTAAAGGTAATGGAATGGTTTGCCATTTCCTTCTCCAGCTCATTTTATGGATGAAGAACTGAGGCAAACAGGGTTAAGTGACTTGCCCAGGGTAATGCAGTTAGTAAGTGTCTTAGTTTAGATTTGAACTCAGGTTTTCTTGACTCTAGGCTTGAGGCTCTATCCACTAATCTATCTAGCTTCCCATAGGCATAGCCACTAAATAAATGTTTGTTGAATTAAATTCAATCAACACTTCAAGATTCTGTGATTTTCTCAGTGTGGGTATTTCCTTCGCTGATAAACATCCCAGCCCTTCTATGAATTGGTAGATGTTCTTGTTGAGTTGCTGTGATGAGAAAAAAATAATCATCTGTAACTAAACTCCTGGTGAACCTCTCTGAACATACCTGGGTTGGTGTTTAAACAACAAACATGCAATTTATCACTGGGTCCACGCTCAAAACTGACCCAATAGGGGCACAGACTTTGAAAATCTGGTATCCCTTCTGTCCTTGTCAAACTTTGGAGGAATCATTCAATTGAATAGTGTGTCTTAATAATGTAAATTTAATGGTCAATTCATTGCTTACAGTTCTTAAGAGGACCATTTTTTCTAGCATTGTATAAATACTTATTTACATATACCAGGGACCAGATAGTAACATTGGTACATGGGAAGGGGGAGAACTATCTACCCAAAATAGGCAACCAAAATGGCATCAAAGTCAAGTTTTTAAAACATGGTGAGCACGTCTTTTACAGTAGCTCTACAACATCTACTTGGATCATATTTTTAAAATTTGGAATAAAGGAGGCATGATATGGAACCATGAAAGCTCCATCAGCTGGTGTTCAAGTTTGGAGATATCAGATTGACCATCAATCCAACAACCATCTAGGTACTAGTCTTATGGAAAGCTCTAAAAAGAAGTATGATGGTAGTTAGATGGTAGATAAGAGGTAGTAGAGAGATCTCACTGGTTTAATTCTCCCTTTGTTCACATTTCATGTAATTTCCACCAACTCTAATGACATTTAAGAAATAACTTTCTAACAATTAGTCTAAAAATGTAATAGGTCCCTATGTTAGATAGCCAACTCCTCATTATTGGAAGTATGCAATCAGAGGCAAAATTGTTACTGGTTAGGAATTTCTCTGTTGGGTGGGAGATGGGAGCAAATACCTTCTATAGGCCTTTCCAACCTAAGAGTCCATTTAAGTCTTACTTTTGTCGTCATCTCCCAGCAATTCCAGAGTTGCTCTCTCTGACATTAAAGAGTTCTCACATCTAATCCAAAAGTGGAAATTTATTCGTTCTTTCATGAAACTGTTGTGAGCACACTATTAAGAAAATATTACAATTATTAACTTAGTCTTCATTTCCAGGGCTGATGAGTTGCTGTCCCTGGAAAGCTGAAACCTCAACTTGGCAAACTGAGTGATTGATAATGGGCAACTGATCCTGCTTGGCCAAGGCTTTTGGCCTGAAAATCTGTTCTGCTGCATATCATCCACTCCTCCCCAGATGTTTTGATCAAGAGAGATGCCAGACACTTGAAAATGTAATACTTGCTGCCAATTCTGGGCTAAATGGAAAGTGTAAAGACTGATTTATGAATAACGCAGAGTTAAATTTCAAAAAAGAAATTGCCCATCACATCTCTACACCTGTGCATATTCAATCTCCTGATGTAGGCTGTCTCCAGGTTTCAATCTATGTTCTCATCACACAGGCCCATAATTACAATTCAGTTCATGAGTTTGTTGGCCTTTCTAGGCAGTGTGACTATGATTTATAGGGATCAAATATATTTAATACCCTGCCTCCCATATAGTTCTGCACAAGAAACTATTAACTAGAGATCATGTTCATATTTAGTATGTGATTTTTCTAAAGATATGTAAAAATGTAAGTGTATTTTTACAATCTTATATATTTTGCAATTTTATATAAGATTCAGCTACCATTTAAACATATGTATGTGTATGTGTGTGTGTTCATATTCTTATAAGTCTACATATATGCACATCTAATTCTACCTAACATACTTAGAATTTCCATGCAAATTTATGTACGTATTTCCTATTCCAACCATGCCTTAACTCCTGCTGATTAATCTTGACTTTTGCATGCTGCATTATGCTAAATGTTCAAAAGGACCATTTGTTCCTGACCTGTGGTAGAGCCTTCTAAGCTCATATTGGACTGATAAGCCTCAGTCAAACACACTGTTATTTGATGTCAACATTATGATGTTATTGGTCTTCTTCAAGTACAAAGGATAAACAACAAGAACATCATAGATATCACCCATCTAGTCCAAGGGTTCTAACCTGGGGTCCCTTTAATCAGGTTTAGGGTCCATGGATATAATTCAGGGGTCTGTGAACTTATGTGGGAAAACTACATCATAATTTAAATATAATTGGCTTTCATTATAATCCTCCATGTTTTTCTTTTCAATTTAAACATATTATTATAAGACTAGAAAGTCACAGAAACATACATAATGCCATAGGTTTTGAGCTGGAATGAACCTTAGAAGACATCTAGGTCAGTCCTCTTATTTTACAAATGAAGCATCTGAGGGCCAGTGGTTAAACAACTTGCCCAAGATCATTTGAATGCAGGTTCTCAATTGCTAAAGCCAGGGCTCCTGCTTGAGCTAGGTCAAGGTCCTAATAATCCCCAAATGCATTGTTTATTCCTAGCTCTTGTCTTTGTTCGTACTATACCCTTGACGAGAATGCCCTGTTCCTTTGCCTCCATTTATCTCAACTGTACTCATCCTTCAAATCTTGGTTCAAATCCTGTACTTAACTAGAAAGCTTTCCCCAGCTGCTTCCAACTGATATTGATCTTTCCCTCCTCAGAACCCCTACAATGTTTTTTGTCTGTGCTACAAATATGGGCACTTAATCATGTGTGAATTTGAGTTGTTTTCCAATTGTTCTCTGTGCATCAATCATTTCCTCCAACTGGACTCCAGTTGATTCAATTCAACAAACATTTATTGAAAGTTTCTTAAGTATCTAAGAACGTGATTACAATTTTCATATCCTTTGACCCAGATATCTCATTGCTAGCCTCCCACTACTAGACACACCCCTAAAAGTTTATATGTAGAAAGAAAAGTCTCATATACATCAAAATATTTATAGCAGCACTTTGTCATAACAAGTAGAAAAAATATCTATAGTCATTGGTTGGAGAAATAACTAAACAAATTGTGGTACTTAAAAGTCATGGAAAACATAAGAAATGACAAATCTGTATGACTTTGGTCAAGTAACTCCACCTTTCTGAGCCCAAATTTATTCATTTGTAAAATGGGTATAATATGAGCCTCTACTTTGTAGGTTAACATTGTTATTAGGTTCTTGCCATTCCAAAGTCAATGTCAATTAACAAAACAAGATCAGTTAAGAAAGTTGGTACCCTATCACAGCTACAGTTAGTTTCTAACTAATAACAGCTGATGTTGATTTAACCCTTTAAAGTTTGCAAATCCTTTGCTTCACATTCTCTCTGAATCTAACAACAACCTCAGCAGCTAGGTACTTAATATACTATTACCTCATTTTATAGGTGAGGAGATTTAGGCCCAGAGACTTGATCACAGAGACATAGTTTGTAAGAATCAGAAGCATCCTTTTGCTGACAGCGAGCCTAGTCCTCTTTCCTCTATATTGCACTACCTCTCAAACTAATGAATTGCAGATAGCATTGGATAAGCCCAACAGGGGACACAGTTCATTGTCACAAAACAAACTCCAGATGGGTAATCTACAGGCTTGTATTCTGGTCCCATCTCTGTTACCAAATAGCACTGTGACTTGGGGCAAGTCAGTTCATCTCCTTTGGGTCCAACTTCCTCAACTGTGAAATGACAGGCCTGTTCTAGTGGCCTCTGACATCCCTTCCAGCTCTAGTCCTTGAATGGATGAATGAATTAAACCACATTGATTAATTGCTTACTATTTGCCTACTGCCCTGCTAAGAGCTAGGGATACAAATAGAAAAATTGAGACAGTAACTATTGCCAAAGATCTCATATCCTAAAATTCTATAGATGGGCTGTGCTTTATGCATTGATAGACTATACAGGGCTGGGGAGTAGTGGGCATTGGCCACTCCTGGAAGTTCTGCCCAGTGGCTTGGCATTATGCTTTGCAGATACCATCTCTCCCTGAATGCAAATAATGATTTGGAAAACAGTGATCAAATGGCCTAACCATTTGGTCTTCAATAGTGCCAAGTAAAGGTCTCAGACTCACCTTTTAACTTCCAGGAAGTCCTACAAAGGTAGGACAGATTGTCTTGCTTCCAAAACTTTGGGAGAGAAAGGAATTAGCTCAGAAGCCAAGATAGAAAGGCCCAGGAGTGATCTAGTAAACAAATATGTAATTACTTCCCTGGCTGGCAGCGCAAAGAAGATGAGACAACTGGGCAGCAAAGTGATGCTGGACCAGGTTGTTTTTCTCATTATCTTCTTTCTGTTCTTCCCTCTTCTTGTCTCCTTTCCTGAGTCTGCACCCATTTTTCCTGCTGCTTACTCTTCCCTCTTCCTGTTCCATTACCTACTTTTTCTCTACCTGTTGTCTGTTTCTCTCTGTTCATTCCATCCTTTCTCCCCCTCCTATCTTGCTTTGTCTCTCATTTCCTCTTTGCTGCTGTCCCCATCTTTGGTCCAATACTTTCATTCCAACTCAATTGCTCTCACTTGTCTGAATTAATATCTGAGATATAGTCAACATTTAAGAACTGTGTAAAGAAATTAAGGCAGACAATAATCTTTCCTTTTGACTTTTGTTTTCTCCACCAACTCCACTCCAAATATTAAGGTCATTCAGTATCAATATCCACTTCAATTCTCTTCTTCTCTATTACCCCCTACTCCTGTGGCTTAACCCAGCCCCATCACATGGCCTCTTTTCTATTAACCACAGCTTCAAAAATCAACTTTCACTGTGAGAGAGCCAGGGGCTCAACATCCCTCTCCTATTTATAAGTTAACTGTGCTGCAATTTGAAGGACTATAAATAGCCCAATTTATGAAATCATGCATATAGCTTTCTACTTTTCAGAAGATATGTGATACAGTTTTAAAAAAAAAACTTCCTTACTCTGAACCGTCCTTCATTTAATCAACAATGAGTTGTATGTAGTTCTCCCCTGCATAACAATCTTTAGAGATTCCCCATTGTCTACTGAAGAACATCTGGTATTCAAGACTCTGCGCAACCTGGTCCACCTTTCCAGCCTAATCTCTTACTATTCCTCTATATGTATCCTGTTCTCTGGCCATGCTAGTTCACTCATCATTCTTCCAGCATTTCTTGCACCTTCCTATGACCGTGATTTTGCTTATGTTGCTTCCTTAGGCCCAACCCTCTCCTTCATCTTTTATCTGTCAAAATTCTACCCATTTTTCAATGACCGGCTTGAATGTTCCTTTTTCAGGAAGTCTTCCCCAGTCACTCACTCCTAATGGATTTTCCCTACCTTTCAATTCTCATGGAACTTTGCTCTTATTTTAGGGAAAGAGACTAGACCTGCACTTTCATTGGATGGAGAATTCCAAGGTGAGGAAATGTCCTCTATTTTCAGTTCTTTCTAGTCTTAGAGAGATGCCTAAAGCACAAAGAGGTTAAATAATTTGCCTAGGGCCATTCAGCTAATATGTGAGAGAGACATGGCTTGAACCCAGGTCTTCTTGGCTTTGAACTAGTTCTCAGTTCATTATGCCACTCTTCTCATACAGTACTTATATTGCCTGGTATTATAGTTATTTTTAGTCATATTTTCTTCTCCACTACACTATAAGATACCTGCCACATATTGACTAAGATGGTTCTTTGGGCATAGTAAGCACTCAGATGTTTGTTAAATGCAGATAGTAGTTGAATGCAGAAATCTGTGAAGTGCCTGAGTTTGTGATCAAATGATTATCTAGGGAGATCAATTTCTTGATCAACCTACTAATTTATATACTTGTACAATTGAGAGGTCCTTGTTACACATTTTTTTGTATTTGCCCTAGCATCCCACAACTTTGAAAAAACACAAGGAATTCAAATTATTTGTTTGAGACATATATACATATAAATGATATTTACATACAGTACTGTATTCCTTATGGCTGCTAATGTTTCCTGTCCAAAGGGAGGAAAGGTGCTCAAAATTGAGGAACAGCACCTAAGGTAGCACCTACAAAATATAGGTGGGGGTCCACTTATTAACACCCCACCCCTTCCTTCCAGTCTCTCCTTCAACTTCCAGAAGAAGCCTGCTACATGCAAGTGGGCCCAGGTCAGAAGGAGGTAGAGGCATGAAATAGTGAAAAGGACCCCAGAGTCAGGAACTATGTTTTCTAGACATTACCCAGCTATCATGTAACAGTGCCACCTTAAGCAAATATTTATCAATCTGACTATCTCAATTCGTTCCACTGTCAAAGAAATACATAGGACTAAATGATTTCAAAGGTCCCTTCCAAATCTCATATTCTGTGACTCAAAGTACCATTAAGGATTCATGCAGGTTTCTCTGGCTCATCTTCGAGGTACAGACAAACAACCTCACAGAGAACTTTTTTGAAGCAGTGGAAAAAAAATTCTCTTAATCAGCCAGGCATCCTGTAATTGCATGGACTTTCCAATGACACTATACACATCAAAACAGCTGAAAGTGTTTCTGGAAATTCATTCAGATAGATGGGAAATTATAATATAGATTGGATCTCTTGCAAATTATTGCCGAATGAGCAGCTCCTGCCAAAATGTCCATAATTTCATTCTCCTCTTGATCCTCAAACTTCTTACGTGTAACTCTCCTCCACGATCTCAACCATGAGAATGTATGGGGAATCATGAAATGTCACCTCATATGCCCTAGACAGCAGACATGCTCTGCTGAATTAGTCTGATAATGGAAGTTGTTGCATTAATGAAATAGACCTTCACCAAATTACCTCCAAATTCTCTATGGCCCTGAATCACGGTAGCGGACACCATATCAGCGTGGTGTCCTTGCAAATACAGTTGCTGTAATTATAGTTGCTGCACAATTGAATTGCAGTTTCAAGGGTTTTTTATTTGTTTGTTTTTGAAGTGACAGTAATAAGAAATGGTAGTTTTGTTTTTTGGTGGACTGAAAAATGTTTGACATTTAAAAAGACCAGAATTAGAGAGGATGGCTTTATTAGACTTTTAATAATAATTGCTTGCATTTATAAAGCATTTTTAAAATTCACAAAGTACTTTACAAGTAGTATCTCAGTTTATTCTCCCAATACTGGGAAGTAGGTGATATTGTTATCCCCATTTTATAGATAAGGAAACTGAGGCAGGCAGTGGTCAAGTGAATTGATCAGGGTCAAGTGGTAAATAGGTGCCTGAGGCCATACTTGAACTCAGATCTTATTGATTGCAGGCCCTGTGCTTTATCCACAGTGCTACCTACCTCAATTCAATTCCAACATACAACTATTAAGCACCTCTGATGTCTGGTTGTTGCAGTAGATAGAATTCCAATCCAAGAGTCAGGAAGACAGGAATTCATATACTGCCTATAACAGATCCCAGCTGTATAAGAATGGGTAAGTTATTTGACCTCTTAGTTTTCCTTCCCCAGCAATGATCCCTTGTCCCCACCTCCCCCCCCAATCTTACAATTTACAGATGTTCCTGATCTGTGTAAGCAGAGGGAGCTCCTTACACTAATGAAATAATAGGTCTGGATACTCCCCCACACACACATCTGTACCCCCCATTAAAAATGTTCAAGACACTTTACTAGACCCCAGAGTCTTGACTTGCCCAAGGTCACACAACAATGATAAGGAAAAAAAGAGGTCCTCGACCTCAAAGAGCTTATAGTCTACTATGATAGAGTCAATACAGTTACATGTAAGTACAATGAAAAGTTGTATATTTATTCTACTTTGCAATAAAATAAGAATCTTGAAATTACATTTACTAGAAACATGTCTTACTCATGAGGTCAGAAGGATAATATATGGGTTGAATACAGCCAGACTCTGATTAATTTAAGTAATAAACCCAATGAAATATAAGCTATTTTACACAGCAGGTTAGAGCTGAAAGGAAACTTAGGTACCATCTAGTTCAGCTCAGTCATGATACCAACAAGGAAAATGGGACGAAAAGGATGAACTCACTTAAACTAGGCTACATGGTGAGATAGTGACAAAAGTAGGAGTCAAGTCTGCTGATGCTGAATACAGCATTCATTTCACAGGACACCCTCAGCCGTCACCACCCTATGACAGACTAGAAATAGACCAGGACATTTAAAAATGAAATCTTTACTTCTCATCATCCTCTCTTAAGCTCTTGACTCATTCTTTTTCTTATATGATATCCATTCTGTTCTATCCAATGCTACATATATATATATATATATATATATATATATATATATATATATATATGTGTGTGTGTGTGTGTGTGTGTGTGTGTGTGTGTGCGTGTGTGTGTGTGTGTGTGCGTGTGTGTCTTTGTGTGGTCAGGGACATGAGGGTTGATCAAATCCCAGCTATGAAAGTTCCATGTAATTTTATAATTGAATAAATGACATATAATCATAGAATGCTAAACCCTCAAAATCACAATGAACATTAAGTCTAATCTCCTCAGTTTAAAGATGAGGAATCAGAGGCATATTGACAATGAAGTGATTTACCCAAGGTCACACAATAAATTATTAGCAGACCCACGACTAGAATCCAAATCTTCTGACTCCAAGATCAATGTTCCTGCCAGGAAGCCCAGCACAGTGGAAAGATCATTAGATATGAGATCCAAAAAGCACAGGTTTCATCCATTAGGAAATGTCTAAAAAATACAGGTACATGAAAGTGATAGAAAGGATGAAGATAAGGAAGCATAGGAAGACATGTGAACTGATGCAAAATAAAATAAATACAACCAGGAAAACTATATGTACAATGAATACCAACAATGTTAATGGTTTAAAAAAAGAGAAAATTGAAATTGAACTCTATGGAATTATATTGGTCCAACTGGACCCCAAAGAGGAGATATGAGAAGGCACTCTTCTCCTTCTTGGCAGAGATAGGGACTATGGCTATAGAACAATTCATGCAATGTCAGACTTTTCTAATGTTAATTGGTTTTGCTTAACTGTTTCACCATATCTTATTTAGTTTGTAGTTTATTTGTTTTAAGGAATGACTCCCTGGGATAGGAAGGGCTAAATTAGGAAACGTCAGTGACATAAAAACATAAAATATAAATAAAACAATATTTTAAAAGAAAAAAGAGGGACAGCTAGGTGGTGCAGTGGATAGAGCACCACCCCTTGGACTCAGGAGGACCTGAGTTCCAATCTGGCCTCAGATATTTACCAGCTGTGTGATCCTGGGCAAGTCACTTAACCCTAATTGCCGAAAAAGGACCATGGATTTAATTTCCAGTCTCAAAATTTTCTAGCTATGTGAATGTGGGCAAGTCAGTCACCAAGTTTATAAAAGCTTTGTCTACCATGTCCAATGTAGTTAAAGTGCTAGTTGTAAATGGGTAAGTTCTTAGTGATGTACAAAGTGCATTGGCAAACTCCAAAGTATTTATTAATGCCTAATCTTTTGAAGTTGGGCAGTTAGGTGGCACAGTGGAAAGAGTGCCAGGTATGGAATCAGATAGACACTTTTCCTCAGTTCAAATCTGGCCACAGACATTTACTAGCTATGTGGCCTTGGGCAAGTCACTTACCTTCAGTTTCCTCACCTGTTAAATGAGCCGAAAAAGGAAATGGCAAACTACTCCATCATCCATGCCAAGAAAACTCCAAATAGGGTCATGAAGAGTTGGACATGACTGAACAACAAAACCCTTTTAGAGCTCCTGAAGGAACCCAAAAAATCAATACTGTAAGAATTCATAATCCTACTAGCAGACTTGCCTCTTAGAGTTAGACATCTGATGAATTCATGAAGAGAGGTGACATTTATGCACCAGAAATAGGAGGACAAGATTAGGATGGCATTTTCTATTCCTATTTCATCTTTGGACTCCATAGTCTGTTGCTCTCTTAGGCACTGAAGTATCTACCACCTGTTCCTATCCTGGGATATCCTGTGTCCAAGGAAAAGGTATGAGGTCTGCCATATTGCTCAGCTTTGTTTGTGAACTATATAATTTATGTAGTGACCTTCAGGAAATTGGTACTACCTGAAGGTACCCTCTGGGCAGCAGGAAAGCTGCTCAAGTTTTGTCTTGAAAATGCATGCCTTTAAAAAGTAAACAGGGTCCACATCTCTATGATACCTCAAAAAAATTATAAATTTTCTAGCTATGTGAATGTGCACAAGTCATTTTGTCTTTTTGAGCATCAATCTCCTCACATGTAAGTGAAGGTCAAAATATTAACCCTCCCTCCTTACCTCAGGATATTTGTGAGGAAAGCACTTTGTAAAGTGTAAAGTGCTGCTAAAATGGAAGTTATTATTATTTCAAAGCTTTTTAAAAAAATTTTTAGGCAATTGGGTTTAAGCGACTTGCCCACAGTCACACAGCTAGTAAGTGTCAAGTATTTGGTCTGAGGCCAGATTTGAACTCAGGTCCTCCTGACTTCAGGACCAGCGCTCTATCCACTGCACCACCTAGCTGCCCCAGAATTATTATTTCGGTTGCATCAGCTCTGTACTTTGCTTTGCCCATTGATACATAGTCTGAATTTTTTTCCTCTACCAGATGTTATTTTTTAGTTCTTTTTGCAATATCTGGGGAAATTATAGCTGCTTTAATAATAAAACACAATGAGGAAGCACATTGATTTTCTATAATTATTTAATCAATAGGCGCCTTGTATAACCATAGTTTGGCCGGCAGGTTTGGCACAAAGTATCTAAAAACCTTAGCAAGGAAGGAAGGTTTTAAAGTCTGTCTCCTGATTGTGAAAAAAGTGAAACTGTACTTGGAATGAAAAATCTTCTTCTGCACTCTTGGATCACACCTTTCAACCTTTCCCTATTAGAAGATATATCATTCATTTAGAGCCATATTTATATGTATCACCCATGAACTCCCCGCTATCTCTCTGCTGGTTCAAGTTATTGACTTCAGAAAAAACTCAATCATTTAAGTGAGCTTTCTAGAAGCCATGTGCTCAAAATTAATAAAGAAACTCACATCTGTTCAAGTTTTCTCATCTCTTTCTAATTAAAGTTTTATTAGGAAAATGTAACCACATATAACAAAGGAAAGGTCCTATGCCAGATGAAAATGTAAATACATGCGTGATAAAGAGATGTGGGAAGTCTGATTCTCTGCTGCAGGAAGGGAGCTGAGCTATAGGAAGAATATGGCTTTGTTTTGTACTTCACCAAATATTTCCATGGAGGCAGCTAGGTGGCTCAGTAGACAGAACACTGGACCTGGAGTCAGGAAGACCTGAGTTCAAATGTGGCCTCAGATAGATGTTAGCTGTGTGACTCTGGGTAAATCATTTAACCTTTGTTTGCCTTACTCCATTGAAGAAGGAAATGGCAAACCACTCTAGTATCTTCATCAAGAAAAGCCCACAAATTTACCATTAAAAAAACTAGAAAAAGAACAACTTAAAAATCCTCAGCTAAACACTAAATTAGAAATATTGAAAACCAAAGGAAAAATTAATAAAATTGAAATTAAGAAAACTATTGAACTAATAAATAAAACTAAAAGCTGGTTTTAAGAAAAAACCAATAGAACAGATAAACCTTTGGTTAATTTAATAAAAAAAAGAAAGAAAGAAGAAAACCAAATTACTACTATCAAGAATGAAAAGGACAAAGCTACCACCGAGGAAGAGGAAATTAAAACAATAATTAGGAATTATTTTGCCCAACTATATGCCAACAAGTTTGACAATCTTAGTAAAATGGATACATATTTACAAAAATATAAATTGCCCAGATTAACCGGAGAGGAAGTAAAATACTTAAATAGCCCCATTTCACAAAAAGAAATTGAACAATCCATTGATGAACTCTCTAGGAAAAAAGCTCCAGGGCCAGATGGATTTACATGTGAATTCTATCAAACATTTAAAGAACAATTAATTCCAATACCATATAGAGTATTTGGTGAAGAAGGAGTCTTACCAAATTCTTTTTATGATACAAATATGGTGTTGATATCTAAACCAGGAAGAGTCAAAATAGAGAAAGAAAATTATAGACCAATTTCTCTAATGAATATAGATGCAAAAATTTTAAACAAAATACTAGCAAAGAGACTGCAGCAACTTATCACAAGAATAATACACTATAACCAGGTAGGATTTATACCAGGAATGCAGGGTTGGTTCAATATTAGGAAAACTATCAGCAAAATTGAAATATCACACAAACAGAAACACATGAATTCTCAACAGATGCAGAAAAAGCTTTTAATAAAATCAACACCATTCTTTAAAAACACTAGAAAGCATAGATATAAATGGAGTTTCTTAAAATGATAAATAGCATATTTAAAACTTCAGCAAGCAATATATGTAATGGGGACAGGCTAGATCATTTCGATAAGATGGAGTGAAACAAGGATGTCCTTATCACCACTGTTATTCAATTTTGTACTGGAAATTAGCTTTAGCAATAAGAGAAGGAAAAGTAATTGAAGGCATTAGAATAGGCAAAGAAGAACAAGCTATCACTCTTGCAGATGACATGATGATATATTAGAGAATCCTAGAGAATCAAGTAAAAAATACTTGAAATAATAAACAATTTAGCAAAGTTGCAGGCTATAAAATAACCACATAATCATCAGCATTTCTATATATTACCAAAGCTTAACAGCAAGAGATAGAAAGAGAAATCCATTTAAACTTATTAGAAGTCTACCTCCTGAAACAAACCAGGAATCTATGAAACAATTACAGAACATTTTTCACACAAATAAATCAGATCTAAATAATTGGAAAAACATCAGTTGCTCATGGGTAGGCCAAGCTATATAATAAATGACAATCTACTAAGCTAATTTACTTATTCAGAGCCATACCATCAACCACAAACTATTTTATAGAGTTAGAAAATATACAAGATTCATTTGGAAAAAAAAAAGGTCCAGAATATCAAGGACTAATGAAAAGAATGCAGGGAAGGTGGCTAGCAATTCCAGATTTAAGTTGCATTATAAAGGAACAATTCAAAACTGCTTGGTACTGGCTAAGAATAGAGTGGTGGATGTGAATAGGTTAGGTATGCAAGACAGTAGTCAATGATATAATTTATTATTTGATAACCAAGAGCCCAGCTTCTGGGATAAACACTCTTTGAAAAAAATTCTGGGAAAACTGGAAAGAGTATGGCAGAAACTAGGCATAGTCAATCTCACACCATATGCCAAAATAAAGTCAAAATGGGTTCATGACTTAGATATAAGGCTGATACCATAAGTAAACTGGGAGAACAGGAATAGTTTACTATCAGATCTATGGAGAACAGAAGAATTAATGACCAACAGGAGATAGAGAACATTATGAAAACAAAATGGATAATTTTGATTACATTAAATTGAAAAGTTTTTGCACAAAAAGCAATGCAACTAAGATTAGAAGGAGGTAGAAATTGGGAAAGAATTTTTACAACAGTCTCTGATAAAGGCTCATTTCTAAAATATGTAGAGAATGAAGACAAATTTATAAGAACAACAGCCATTCCCCAATTGATAAATGGTCAAAGGATATGAAAGACAGTTCTCAGATGAGAAATTAAAGCTCTATAGTCATATGAAAAATGCTCTAAATTGTTATGGATTAGAGAAATGCAAATCAGAACAATTGAGGTACCACATACACCTATCAGATTAGCTAACATGACAAAACAGGAAAATGATAAATGTTGGAGAAGATGTGGGAAAATTGGAACAAATCATTGTTGGTGGAGTTGTGAAATGATCCAACCATTTTGGAGAACAATTTGGAATTATGCCAAAGGGCTACAAAAATGTGCATACCTTTGATCAGCAATAGCACTTCTAGGGCTATATCCAAAGAGATCATACAAATGGGAAAAGGACACCATGTACAAATATTCATAGCAGCTCTTTTCGTGGTGGCAAAGAATTGGAATTGAGAGGATGCCATCAATTGGGGAATGGCTGAGCAAGTTGTGGTATATGAATGTAATGGAATACTATTGTGCTATAAGAAGGATGAACAAGCAGACTTCAGAAAAGCTGGAAAGACTCATATGGTCTGATGCTGAGTGAAGTGAGCAGAACCAAGAGGACTTTGTACACAATACAGCCACGTTATATGATGACTAATATTGTAAACTGAACCCTTTCAGCATTGCAAGGATCTAAGACATTCTGGAGGCTTGGGATGGAAAATGCTGTCCACATCCAAAGAAAGAACTATGGAAGTTGAATTGCATCATTATTTTACTTCTGTTGAGTTTTATTTCATCTTTCTGATGGTTCTCTATTGGTTTTATTTTTACTTACAACTTCACTAATGTGAAAATGTTTAATAGGATGTAAATGTAAAGTATATAGATTGTGCGCATCTTGGGGGGGTGGGGGGGGATGGGGAGAAAATTTTCAACTCAAAGCATATGGAAGGATTGTTGATGATCAAAATAATTTAATAAAATTAAAAAAAAGAGAAAACCCCACGGGTAATATTAGTGTGCCGTACTCCATAGGGTCATGAAGAGTTGGACATTACTGAACAACTAAGCAACAGCAACACCTATGCTCGTGGCCTCACTGGATCCTCCCTGGATCTATCCCAGTAGCTAGGCTGAGTAGGGATTATTATGTCCATTTCACAGAGAAAGAAACTGAGGCTCTGACATTCTGACAATGGGCAACAGAGCCCACTTCTCCTAACCCCTAGCTCACTAATTTCCTCACTATACCATACTTCAATAGGTAGATCGCCAAAATGAGAGTTGCCAATTGCAAGGTAATAGAGAGCTGCCTTCCACATTGCGGGGGAAAGGCACACTGGGTTGTTTAATTGCCAAGTTGAAAGTGTCTGTCAGAGCTAAAGTAGGCTATATTAGAAGAAAAACGCCATGAGGGTCTTATCATCACAGCATGAAGGATTGCCTTGCTTGATCCAAGTATTCATGGAATCTATGAAAAGGGAGAAATTTCTCTTCAAGTGGAAGGCTAAGCATCCCAAAGTGTAGAGCTTGGAGATTTCCTCAGGCTTCAATAGAGAATAATCAGGCTATGCATGTTGACTAATCACTCAATATGCATTTATTAAGCACTTAAAACATGCCAAGCAGAGACAGACCTATAGAGAAAGAGACACGAGATAATGAGAGAGACAGAGAGAGGGACAGAGACAGATACAAAAAGAAAAACAAAAACAACAATCCCTACCTACAAGGAGCTCACACTGAATAGGGGAAATAGCAGGCCAAAAAAGTACATGGAAGTGTAAATGGAAGATAATGTCAGAGGGAATGTGCTCACAGTGGTAGAGACTGGGGAAAGTGAGATTTAATCCAAGTCTTGAAGGAAACCAGGGAAGCCAAGAGAAGGAGGTGAGAGGGGGGAACAGTTCAGGCAAGGTCAATAACTAGTGAAAAGGTAGATTCTGGAGATGAAATGTCCTCTGTGAGAAAAAAAAGCAGGAGGCTAGTGTTTATAGATTGCAGAGTGAGTAACAGTCAGATGAATTGATAGACAGGCAGTAGAGTCTAGTTGCCCAGCTGGAAGCAAAGGAGATTCTGTATCTCGAAAGTTACTCATATTGCTCATATTACTTCTTCCAGTGAGCCTTCCTAGATTTTACAGGTAAGAGCTCACCATTTCTTTGGTCTCAGTTCCTTCAGTGTAAAAATCAGTTGTATGCATGGAGGACCAGTGGAAAAATTATGTGGTTTTTGTCATCTAATTAAGTTCTATAGGATGCTATTAAGTTTAAATGACCTTCCAACTTAAATATTTTATCTCTAAAATTTTTTATAGGGGTCAGATTCAATTTAATTCAATACACATTTATGAAATGCCTACTATGTAAGAATTAGGAGCTGTCCTGGGTGCTGGGGATATACAGAGTAAAAGTGAAAATACTCCCTGACTTCAAGAGGTTTAGAGGGAAACATGTATAAAAGTAAGTAAATACAGAATACATACAAAGCAAATGCTCAGTTGTGATGTGAGTCTTAACAATTTGAGAGAGATCAAAAAGATTCCATGTAAGAAGAGATTAATACTTGAAATGAATGTTCAGTAGAACTAGGGATTCTAAGATGCTTATGGAGGTGAGAAGAGAGAGAATATTAGTCATGGAAGACAGCTTATTCAAAGGCGTGGAAATGGGAGTTACAATGTTGTTTATGGAGAATGACAAGTAGGTCACTTGGGAAATGAGCAACGTCAATAGTAACAATGATACATGAATATATACACACATGTATGTATACATGTGGGCAGCTAGGTGGTGCAGTGGATAGAACACTGGGCTGGGAATCAGGAACACTCATGCTCACGAGTTCAAATCTGGCTTCAGGCACTTCCTAGCTGTGTGACCCTGGCCAAGTCACTTAACTCTGCCTCAGTTCCTTATCTGTAAAATGACTCGGAGAAGGAAATGACAAACCACTCCAGTATCTCTGCCAAGAAAAACCCAAATGGAGTCATGAAGAGTCAAACATGAATGAAAAAATGACTGAACAATAATACCATGTACATGTATGTGGATCTATATTAACATGTATAAAGATGTATGTATTTATACATGTATGCATATACTGTGTTTTTTTTATGTGTGTGTGTGTGTGTGTGTGTGTGTGTGTGTGTGTGTGTGTGTTTTTCTAAGTGGTAGAGATGATACTTTAATCCAGGTCTTCAAATGATAGTTTGGATGCTGTGACATTACCTCTTTTTACTCTATGCCCCCGCCTCTTGTTTTTGCTTTTGTTTTACTATTCAAAGTTGTATTTTATTCCCTCCTTCCTAAGCACCACACATAGCTGTAATCAGGGCAGAGTGACTAGGGTTGTGTTCCAGGCACTGGAATTTAGAGGGTACCAATAACACTTGCAGTTCTTCAGAAACATAGAAACAACTGAGTATAGAGCCTAGTTTGCAAGTGTAACTAGTTAAAATAGGAAGCTACCATATGGTGGGTTTGAGATGAGCTTTTCCCTGATTCTCTCAACTTAGGGCTAGTGTGGTGCCAGGCACAATTTACAGTGTGTCCAAGGTACAGTCTGCCCCAGGCATAAGAATGCCAACTTTGGCACTGCCCATATACAAAACAATTATACTTGCTATTTTCTTTTGGATGGAATGTGCTTTCACTTTCTCAAATTCTATTTCTTGTACGTTATGGTTTTGTGAAATGAGCAACAGACTGGGAGTCACCTGGATTTGAACCCTGATTCTACCTCTGGCAGACTGTGTGACTTTGAGCAAGTTTTAATTCTCTCTGGGCCTCAGGTTCTTTATCTGTAAAAAGCAGGGAGGACAGCTAGATGACACAGTGGATGGAGTGCCAGGCTTGGAATCAGGAACACTCATTTTCCTGAGTTCAAATCTAGCCTCAGATACTTCCTACCTGTGTGACCCTGAGCAAGTCACTTCACTTTGTTTGCCTCAGTTTCCTCATCTGTAAAATGATCTGGAGAAGGAAATGGCACACAACTCTAGTATCTGCCAAAAAAACCCAAGTGGGGTTATGAAGAGTCAGACACAACTGAAAGAACTCAACAACAATAACAAAAAGTTGGGAATGGATGAGATGACCCCTTTTGTTGCTTTCCAACTCAAGTTCAGTTCAATTTGATTCAACAAGAATAGGGTGCCATGTACGAGGAGCCACGCTAGATGCTTATGATAGAAAGACAAAACAAAGCAGTCCCTACCCTTAATGAGCTTGGATTCTCCTTGATATCTATCTATCTATCTATCTATCTATCTATCTATCTATCTATCTATCATATACCATTCTATGGCTGTTGGGTCTATGACTCTGGGCCTGATTACACAACTTGTGACGTATCTAATGACAGAGCAACAGCAGCGTCATCAGGCCACGGTTGGCTAATCTTGTACATCAAGGAAACAGACAACTGACACAGACCCCAAGCTGCCTGAGTCATCATCTGGGGAGTGCCTGCAGCTCAGAGGAGCTGAATTGCCATCCTGAAAGGAACTCATTAATTATCAAGTCACACCTGATATAAAAATGCAACCATTGCAATGGGGTGGTTTGGGGGAGTTTAAATAGAGTTTGGAGTAGATGTGCACTTTCTCCTCCCATCACTAGATTGTCATACTTACTGTGAGTGAAGAGAAGGAAAGGTTAAGTGATTTGTTCTGAGTCATAGAGTTAATAAATATCAAGCCTAGATCCCTCCTGACCTCAAGTCCAATGATCTATCCACTACTCCACCAGGGTGATCTCTAAGGTCATTCCCAACCCTAACATTCTTTGATTCTAGCTCAATCCAAAAAATTACCCCTTCTGTTCTTTGTTCTGAAGGGCTATTTGTGGTTTAGATTACTCATAAGATATCATGGCATGAATCAGAATGAATAATGTTTAACTCTTCCTAAGAAAAATTGCTGGCAATCTTCTGTGGGTTCAATTCCTCAGCCTGGTATTGACCTGAGTAGGCAGGTGTGTGAGGCTGGTGGGTGGTTGGATTACTGTCATTCTGTCTCCCAGTCTGTCTGTCCATCTCTCTCCCTCCCTTCTTCTGTCTCTTCCTCCTCCTTTCCCCCCTCTTTCTTTTCTTCTTTTTCCTCCCTTCTCTCTGCCTCTGTCTCTAATGACACTGTCTCTCTGGCTCCGTTTCTTTCTTTCCCTGCCCTTCCTTTCCTCCCTTCCCATCATTTTCCCATTTTTTTTTTGGCCAGGGCTATACTTGCCCCTTTAAAATATTCCACTTTTAGAGACACTAACAGAAATTGTAAAGCACACCTTTGGTGGCCACTAGCCCCCATTTGTATTTGCTAACAAGAATAAACTTCCAGGTTACGTAAGGATTTCTTTCGCTACTTCCCTACCAATTCTGGTATACTCATTCTCCCTTGAAACAGCTTATCATAATACAACAAAAACAGTACTTCCATTAAAGGATCTGGAGGGAAAAATATTCATCTAATGCGAGCAGAATAATGACCAGCATGCACATGTTTTTTATGAGGATTTTATGAAAGATCTAGGATCTAGGCTGTATTTCATTACAATGAGATGACCCCAATACCCATATTTATATTAAACATTTAAATAACATCCACTCTTTTAAAAAAAAGACCTGGAATAGAGCATCTTTATAAACAAGCAAATATTTCTCATGTGGAGATGGGACATGTTCTAGTGAAGAGAGCCAGGGAATTTCAGACTCTAAGCCTAACCGAGTACTTTGTCCTGCTCAGGCCTCATCCAGAGTTCCATGCTAGGTTCTATGCAGCACATTTTAGGAACAGGATTGACAAAATGTAGGACTTGAAATCATGCAATACCAGGACCATTTGAAGGAATTGGGGCTGCTTACCCTGGAGAAGAGAAAACTTGCCAGATATTTTAAGGGATATAATGTAGAAGATTCATTCAGGATGGTGCAGGAGTCTCAGAATTAGGAGCAATGAGCAAAAGTTGGAGAGAAGCAGATTGAAACATGATGCAAGTACTAACTTCCTAACAATTAGAGCAATCCAAGAGAGATATGGGCTGCCTGAAGGGACAGTAAGTTTCTCCTCATTGGGATGAATAAAGTCTTCAAGAAGAGTCTGGATGGCTACTTGATAAAGGACGTTGTACAGGAGGTTCTTGCTCTGCTATGGACCAGACCAGACAGCTTCTGAGGTCCCTTCCATGTCTGAGGTCCTGAGATTCTATGAATGTAGAATTTTATGCCTGTTATTCTTAGCGTGTGTGTTTGTGGGGTTAGCACTCAGGGTATGATTTTCATAGCATTTGTTAGCATGGTACCCCTAACCTTTTGTTATCTGTAAATAGTCAGCTATGGGAAACACTGAAGAAGACTTAACCCTAAGAAAAACTGTAAAATAGAGCCAGCAAATGGCTCTTCAGAGGGCCTTCATTCTCCCCATTCATTATGGATGCTGAGACTCAAATTGGTGCTTTCTTGCAGATGCCTTTCCTTTTTCAGAAACCTTTTCTACCTTTCTTCAATCTAATTCTATCTTTCTTCCCCCAAAAGGACTTCCAGTTTAGAAACAAAAACAGCAATGGGACAGAACAAAACAAAACAGCAAGTACAATCTCCCCAGGTATTTTTCTCTAATAAACACTTTTTTCAGTCCTGCATCATTGCCTATGATCTTATATTTGTAAGGCCGTTTGGGGTTATTGTAAGACTCACAAATTCCTAGTTATGGTTCTGTGATAAGTGTATGAGAAGGTCCACTTGGGCGTTCTGAGATAACCAAAGCAGATATGTCATTCAGGACCATCCTGAACGAATCTTCTACATTATATCCCTTAAAATATCTGGCAAGTTTTCTCTTCTCCAGGGTAAGCAGCCCCAATTCCTTCAAATGGTCCTGGTATTGCGTGATTTCAAGTCCTACATTTTGTCAATCCTGTTCCTAAAATGTGCTGCATGGAACCTAGCATGGAACTCTGGATGAGGCCTGAGCAGGACAAAGTACTCGGTTAGGCTTGGAGTCTGAAATTCCCTGGCTCTCTTCACTAGAACATGTCCCATCTCCACATGAGAAATATTTGCTTGTTTATAAAGATGCTCTATTCCAGGTCTTCTTTTTAAAAGAGTGGATGTTATTTAAATGTTTAATATAAATATGGGTATTGGGGTCATCTCATTGTAATGAAATACAGCCTAGATCCTGGATCTTTCATAAAGGCTTCATAGAAGAGGTAGCATCCCAGTTGGGCTTCAAAAGGTGGTTAGGATTTCAATAGGTGAAGGGGGGATGAGGACGTTTCATACATGGAGGTCATTGAAAGTTTTGAACAAAGGTATTATTGGACCAGATCTATGCATATATGGAAGATACATCAGAGTGTAGCACCTAGCTAACAAGCAAGCTATGCCTAGCTATAATTTGGAGGGGGAAGACAGATGAGGTTGGAGGGATAAATTAGGAGACAATTACAACAATCTAGGCCCTCTTCACTATGCCTTGATCCCTCCTATGTTATAGTAAGAACTTGGTTTAAGAACCTCAAATCTGTTTGCAAACTTAACTAGAGACCAGTATTTTTTGTGTGTTTGTTTTTAAATGAAAACTGTTTATGGTGGTTGTCAGCACCAGGAATGAATTGGTCTCCAAACCTAAAAGGAGCAAAGAACCTTTCAAAGCCAACCCATTAGTTTCGTAATTAATACACTGGGGAAACTATGACATTTTGCATGGCTTAATGTCCTGAAATGATTTACAGAGCTGCTTTCTGATAGATTGTAGGAAAAATAAGAGGTTTTTCTTTTAATATATGGTGCATTTGCTATTGTTTTTTGCATTTCAAAACAGCCTTGAACATTGGTTGTCAGGATACTATTAGGTGACAATGATTTTTCCCAGTACTACTCAGACCCCTTCCTTTCTCTGTTATCTACACCATGCACCCCCTAGCCATGTCTGCTCCTTGCAGATCAAGGTGTTGAGAAAGGAAGAAACATGTAGCTTAATTACAAGGGGAAATTCCTCTAGATCAGGGTTTCTTCTCCTGGAACCTGTGAACTTTTTTTTTTTAGCATCTTGACAATGGTGTTTCAATATTTTCAGTTTCTTTTGTCATCCTCTATATTTTATTTTATGCATTTAAAAACATTATTCTGGGAAGAGGTCTATAGGCTTCATCAAACTGACAAAGGGATCTATGATACATACAAAATTTAAGAGTCCCTGCTCTGGACTGGGACTTTCCTGCTACTGAAAAAAATAAAACTGTGTAGGTGATATTGAATTTCGAATCATAAAATATTAGATTTAGGGGATTCTTTAGCAATTGCCTCACCCAACTTCTTCATTTTGCATATGAGGAAACTGAGACCCAGTGAGGGGAAGTAACCAACACAAAGTCACACAATTTGTTAGTGGTAAAGTTGATTCTTGAACTTAGGTCTCCTGGGATCTGTTTTTTTTCTATGCCAAAATGCTATCTTCCTGAAACTTTTTTATGGGTCCTTTCTGCCTGGCATGTTTACCTTGAATTTTTTTTTTTATAATTTGTGTATTTATGTACTTTCTGAAAGCTTTCTGCTAAGTTGTATGAGCAGCAGGATGGTGCAGGGAGAAGGAGTGATATACCTGATTTGGAATCCAGCCTCTGACACTAAGTGACCTGACCATAGACAAGTTTGCCTTATCTGTAAAATGGCAGTCCCAACCTCATAGAATTGCTGTGAGAATCAAATGAGCTAAGCAACATAAGGACTTTTGAGAATGTTTAGTTATGTTTGCTGCTGTTGTTCCAAAGCCATAAAGGTGCATGTTGCAGCTTCTAAGGAGAAAGAAACTGTTTCCCTTAGCAATTTACACAGGGTATTACATATAATGGGTAGCTAGGTGGTGCAGTGGATAGAGTACTGGGCTTGGAACCAGGAAGACTCATCTTCATGAATTCAAATCTAGCTTCAGATACTTATTGTGTGACCTTGGGTAAGTCGCTTAACCCTGTTTGCCTCAATTCTTCCTCTGTAAAATGAGCTAGAGAAGGAAATAGCAAACCACGCCAAGTTTGCCAAGAAAACTCCAAATGGGGTCACAGAGAATCACAAACGAAAAACAATATAACATTGCATGTAATTGATGCTTAGTTAAGACACTGCATTTCATAAATGCTTCTTACGTAAAAAAGGAATTGGACTCTTTATGTTTGGCCTCAGGTGGCAAAAGTAGGAACAATGGAAGGAAGGTACAGAGAGCACAGATTTCTACCTGGCTGAAGGAAATATTTCCCTGATAATTAGAGTTGTCCAAAAGTGGAAAGGGTTGCTTCCATAGATAATGAGTTTCCTGGTATTGGAGACAGTTGAGTGGAATCTGTATAACCACTAGTAGGAAAATTGTAGAGGATCTTACTGTTCAGGTATGGGTTGTATAGCATAATTTCTGACATTCTTTCCAGTTATGAGAATGATTCTAGGGTGCTCCAATGTTCCCATGCTGGCTCAGTTCCTCCAAAATATTCCATGTTAGAGAGAAGGGACAAAAGCAAATGTTCTCCTTCCATTTTTACCCCTCAATCAAAGCTTGGCTGTCTTGTGTCTCAGTCTTTTGGACCCTTGCTCCCTCATAGAAACTACCATCAGAGTAAAGCAAGTCCAAAAATGAGCAGTAGGGGAAATTTTTGTTTTTGGGGGAGGGAGATTGAAATTACCAAAGAGATCAGGAAAAAGAAAACTCAAACACCTTGAAGATAAGCAGAAAAATCAATAGAAAAACATTAGTACCTGAAGCAAAAAATGACTTGCAGATCTAGTAAACGAGTTCAGGTATCTATAAATAAATACTGAAAAAAAATGGAAAATGATCCAATACTTGATGAGACTGAGGATGCTATAGAATTTGAGGAGAACATGGAGCCACAATACACTGTTCCTGAATGGTTTAAAAGAGATAAGAATTATGAGAGCAGAATTTTTGGGCTAACAAGGTACAAATTGGCAGAACCCAAAAACTTGAATCTGCAATGCTAAGTCTCACCAAAAATAAAACCCCAAAAGAAATAACAATAGATTGATATTGCTAATACATGGAAGTAAAGGACAATTTTGAAGAAGAGGAGCAAAAACAATAACATTAAAAGAAAATATGCTCACTATGCAAGCTAAATATACTGATCTTAAAGACAGGATGAGCAGCAATAACTTAAGGATTGTATGTTTCCTCAAGAACATGACAAGACAAAAACCCTGAACACTACAATGCAGGAAATAATAGAAGAGAACTTCTCAGAACTTCTGAATATGTGATATGAAATACCATTAGAAAGAATTCGTGGATTACCTCTATAAAACAACAACAATAATAGAAGGCTGCAAACTCCAAGAAATGTAGTGGTTATTTTTAACAATTAAATTCAGAAACAACAAGTTTTGCAAGCCATCAGGATAAAGACATTCAGATACAAAGGAAAAGAAATTAGAATAGCACAAGATTTTTCTATACCCCCAGAAAAATCAGAAGTAAATGAAATTACATATTCTGAAGAGCAATGGAGCTCAGGATGTAGCTCAAGGTGACCTACCCTGCAAATATGAGCTTAACTATAAATGAAAAAAATGGGCATTAAATAATAAAGAGGTGTTTGAAGCATTCTTACTAAAAAAGTCAGACCTGGAGATATTTGCTTCTCAAACACCCCAGACAACTGAAATTCAGGAGGGTGAATGAATGTAGCATCCAAGGACAACAACAGCGATAGCAACAGAGTGACAGGATAAGAACCAATAAGAAACTTCTTTCTAAATGTCTACAAGGAGACCAGAGTGGAGTCAGAAGTCTGGTAGAGATAATAGTGAAGCGGTGTGCCTATAGCATTATGGACAGATCCTGGTGACATACTGATGATCTCTCAAGGAAGAGACAAACCTACAGGGGAGTAGGTGAAAAGGAAGAAAATATTTCAGAGGAGGGAAAAAAGATAGAGGTCTTGCTTTGGTGGTGGGAGGGGGTTCTGATGATGAATGCTTTTATAAGTTAAGAAAGATGCTCTGTGAAGAGAGATGGGGAGGGATCTTATGCTGGATGTGGTCTGAGGGACTTGATGTTTGAAAAGACCACTCATCCTAGTTAGAGAGTGGAAGAGTTGGTACTCTTGGGAGCAACTGACACCTGGGAGAGTGGGAGGGTATGGACCTAAAGAGGATATTTTGAAACAAATGGACAAAAGAGGTAACCAGATCAATGATGGGCAACATAATCAGAAACATTGTATGTCTGTGTATGTGTGCACATGTGTGGAGGATGATGGTGGTGGAGTCCTATCATGGGCAATGACATCTCTGTCACCTGCAGAAATTGGCATTTTTCTGAGAGTGGGATACAACGAAAAAGTGGAATCCACGGAACAAGCTTTACAAGGCAGTAGAGCCCAGAACAGATGCCTCAGAAGTTTTATTCCATGAGGAATACAGAGAATAGAGACTAGATAATTATAGAAGCCATGGCCCAAAGGTCTAAAGTAGACAGAAAGGGAAAGTGGATAATGAAGTAAGAAAAATCCACAATAGAAAGGAGTGCAAAAAGGAAAATTTAAAAACTAATGACCAAGAGTAACTGAAAGGGAAGAGAAGAAGAGGAAATCTACTTGACTAACTGAAAGGAAAAAAGGGAAGAATTAACTGAATAAAAGCAGGAAAGGAAAAGGAAATAATAAGCAAAACCTCAAATGGAGGGGGATAACAAACAGGAGGGGAGAATTAGGAGATAGAGGAAAAGAGTCCATGGGAATAGTCACCTTAAAAAGATTAAGCTAAAGTAACTGAAGAATATAGTGTTGTATTTATTGTAGAAAAATGATCAAAAAGTGTGGACAAATAGTTGTCAAAAGAATTGTAAAGTATTCCCAGCCACGGGAAAGAATGATCCAAATTAGAATTCTGGGAGCCAAGATAGCAGAGTAATCAGTAAATTGCCGTAACTCTCCCATATTCACCTCCAAACAACCATAAAATAGCACTCCCAAATTCTGGAACAGCAGAACCAGCAAAATGTTCAGGTGAAACAATCTTTTAGCCCAAGAAACTTGGAAGATTGGCAGAAAAGGTCTATCTCACTCAGCTAAAAGGTGAGCACAGTTCAGGACAGGAAGTGTCCCAGCAAGCCAGCAGTAAGCCCCACCTCAGCAAACCAGTGGGAGATGCTGAGCCCCAGTGTGATGGAATAGGCAGATGCTAACACCAGGACCCTCCATGTCTTCAGCATAGCCAGGGGAATGGGCAGACTCCAGCTCTGAGAACTGCGACATGCTGCAACTTAGCCATGCATAAACTGGTAGCCTCCAGTGGCCAGACCACCATGTGATTCAATATAGCCCTGGGGAAATGCAGAAACACCCCACCATCCTCAGTACATGACAGACACCAGCACTAGGACCTCAACTCAACACCAGGTAAGCTGCCAGACCCCTACAACCTACAGCAGGGCCAGCCATTCCCTACCCCACACCCTCATCACAGCACCAGACCTGAGGGGCCCCATGCGCCTCAGGGGAACACCAGTGCGTCACCAGGTAGACAGCCAGGGTCTGCAGCCACTGACACAAGAAGCCTGAGAGTGTCCCCTCTACCCTGGAAGCAGAGCTCAAATTTAAAAGAAAAGAAAAAAGCAATAAAAAAAAAAGATGAGCAAAACAGCAACAACAGCAACAGTAACAAAAAGAATCTGATCATAGAAAGTTATGGCGACAGGAAAGATCAAGACACAAACTCAGAAGAGGACAACAATATCAAAACACCTATGGGCAAAGCCCTAGACAGAAATGAAAAGTGGTCTCAAGCCAGAAAGAACTCAATGGAGAGCTCAAAAAGGAGCTTAAAACTCACATAAGAGAGGTAGAAGAAAAATTGGGAAAAGAAATGAGAGTGATCCAAGAGATTATGAAAAAAGAGTCAACAGTTTGGAAAAAGAAAACAGCTGCTTGAGAAGTAGAATTGGCCTAATGGAAAAGGAGGTACAAAAGTTAATGGAGGAAAGCAACTCTTTAAAAGTTAGAATTGGGCAAATGGAAATTAATGATTCTATGAGACTCAAGAATCAATCACACAAATTCAAAAGAATGAAAAAATAGAAGAAAATAGAAAACAGAAAAAATAGAAGAAAAAAATAACTCATGGGAAATCAACTGACCTGGAAAATAGATCTAGGAAAGACAATGTCAGAATTATTGGACTACCTGAAAGCCATAATCAAAAGGAGGACCTAGACAGCATCTTCAAGAAATTGTCAAGGAAAATTGCCCTGATATCCTGGAACCAGAGGGCAAAATGGGCATTGAAAGAATCCACCCATTACCTCAGGAAAGAGATACTAAAATAAAAACCCCAAGGAACATTATAGCCAAATTTCAGAACTATCGGGTCAAGGAAAAAATACTACAAGTGGCCAGAAAGAAACAATTTAAATATTGGGGTGCCACAATCAGGATTACACAAGACTTAGCAGCTGCAACATTAAAGGATCAGAGGTCATAGAACATGATGTTCCAGAAGACAAAGGGGCTAGGACTACAATCAAGAATCACCCTACCCAACAAAATTAAGCATAATACTTCACAGGAAAAAAAAAAGGTTATTCAATGAAATAGAAGGATTTCAAGCTTTCATAAGGAGAAGACCAGAATTAAACAAAAGGTTTGATCTCCAATTATCAAGACCCAAGAGAAGCCCAAGAAGGCAAAAAGGGAAAAGAAAACATAAGGGATTCAATGGAGCGAACTGTTTATATCCCTATATGGGAAGATGATACTTGTAATTCTTAAAAATTGTACCACTAATAGTACTGCTAGAAGAAATACATATATAGAGAGGGGTGGAGCCAAGATGGCAGAGTGAAAGCAGTGACTTGCTTGAGCTCTCCCCCAAACCCCTCCAAAGACTCATAAAAAATGGCTCTAAACAAATTCTGAAGCAGGAGAACCCACAAAAAGACAGAGTGAAACAAATTTCCAGCCCCAGGCAACCTGGATGATTGATCAGAAAGGTGTATCACGCAGGGCTGGGAGTGGAGCACAGCGTGGTGTGGGCGCACAGGCCACAGCAAACCTGGAGCAGGACTCAGAGGACTGAATCGCGGGCAGCTGTGGAGGTTTCCAGACTCCTCAATCCATGAATGCCAAAGGCAACTTAGAAGGTCAGTGGGAAAAGTCTGTTTCTGTTGGTGCTGAGAGAGGAAGGCGGGGTCTCAGCTCCATTCCCCAAGAGCGTGGCCCTGGGGGGGGGCAGCTGCTTCCCGAGCTTCCGGCCCACAGACTGAGGGGGAATCCAGTGGCTGATCAGAGAGGGACTGCAGGGATCTCTTTGCCAGTGCTGAGGCAGGAATCTCTTGCTTTGCCCGTGTGTGGATCTGGGTCACAGTTCTGGGTGGCAGTGTTGGGGTGAGGAGGAGCGCTATCAATGTGGAACTTGTAGAAGCTGTGGAGAGAAATCCCTCCTCACAGCTACAGAACAGAAAGGAATACTTGTGGTCACAGGCCAGGAAAGGAGTAAACACCTCGCCCCTTATCATACCACCTTGGAAGAACTGAAAATTTACAGGTCCCTACAAGTATCTCTGAAAACAGCTATACAAACCCCTGAAGCTTGGGACAGTACATTCTCCACATTGGAAGCAGACTCTTACCTTAACAAAGAGTTTAAAACTCAAGTAATTGGCCAGGATCATGAGCAAGCAGCACAAAAAGAGTCAGACTATATTATCTTACTTTGGTGAAGAAGAAGATCAAAATATACAACCAGAAGAAGACAACAAAGTCAAAGCTCCTACATCCAAAGCCTCCAAGAAAAATATGAATCAGTCCCAGGCCTTGGAAGAGCTCAAAAGGGATTTTGAGAAGCAAGTAAGGGAAGTAGAGGAAAAACTGGGAAGAGAAATGAGAGTGATGCAAGAAAATCATGAAAAACAAGTCAACAGCTTGCTAAAGGAGACCCAAAAAAATACTGAAGAAAATAACACCTTAAAAAATAGCCTAACCCAAATGGCAAAAGAGGTCCAAAAAGCCAATGAGGAGAAAAATGCCCTAAAAAGAAAAATTGGCCAAATGGAAAAGGAAGTCCAAAAGATTACTGAAGAAAATACTTCCTTAAAAATTAGAATAGAGCAATTGGAAGCTAGTGACTTTATGAGAAATCAAGACACTGTAAAACAAATCCAAAAGAATGAAAAATTAGAAAACAATGTGAAATATCTCATTGGAAAAACAACTGACCTGGAAAATAGATCCAGGAGAGAGAATTTAAAAATTATTGGACTATCTGAAAGCCATGATCAAAAAAAGAGCCTAGACATCATCTTTCAAGAAATTATCAAGGAAAACTGCCCTGATATATTAGAACCAGAGGGCAAAATAGAAATTGAAAGAATCCAGATCTCCTCCTGAAAGAGATCCCCAAAGGAAAACTCCTAGGAATATTGTAGCCAAATTCCAGAGTTCCCAGGTCAAGGAGAAAATATTACAAGCTGCCAGAAGGAAACAATTCAAGTACTGTGGAAACACAATCAGGATAACACAAGATTTAGCAGCTTCTACATTAAAGGACCGCAGGGCATGGAATATAATATTCCAGAGGGCAAAGGAGATAGGATTACAACCAAGAATCACCTACCCAGCAAAACTGAGTATAATCCTTCAGGGGAAAAAATGGTCATTCAGTGAAATAGAGGACTTTCAAGCATTCTGATGAAAAGACCAGAGCTGAATAGAAAATTTGACTTTCAAATACAGGACTCAAGTGGAACATGAAGAGGTAAACAGGAAAGAGAAATCATAAGAGACTTATTAAGATTGAACTGTTTACATTCCTGCATGGAAAGATATTTATAACTCATGAGACCTTTGTCAGTATTAGGGTAGTTGGAGGAAAAAATTATATGTATGTATATATAGATAGAAGATAGATAGAGGGCACAGGGTGAGTTGAAGATTAAGGGGTCATATCTGGAGAATAAAATTAAGGGATGAGGAGGATTATACTCGAGAAGAAGAAAGGGAGAGGTAGAATGGGGTAAATTATCTCACAAAAAAAAACAGAAAAGAAAAGTCTTACAGGAGGGGAAAGGGGAAGGTGAGAGGGAATGAGTGAATCTTATTCTCATAGGATTTGGCTTAAGGAGGGAATAACATACACATTCAGTTGGGTATGGAAATCTGTCTTACCCTACAGGAAAATAGGGGGAGAAGGGGACAAGAGAGCAGAGGGATGATAGAGAGGAGGGCAGACTGGGAAAGGGGTAATTAGGAGTAAATACTTCTGAGGAGGGACAGGGTCAAAAGAAAGAATAGAATAAATGGGAGGGCAGGATAGGATTAAGGGAAATAGAGTTAGTTTTTCACACCATGTCTACTATGGAAGTGTTTTGCATAACTGCACATGTACAACCTATATTGAGTTGCTTTCCTTTTCAATGAGGGTGGGTGGGGAGGAGGAAGAGAAAATTTGAACCTAAAGTTTTAAAAACATATGCTTAAAAAAATGTTTTCACATGGTACTGGGAAGTAAGACATACAGGAAATGGGGTATGGAAGTCTATCCTGCCCTACAGGAAAATAGAAGGGGAAGGGGATAAGGCGGGGGGAAGAGATAGAAGACAGTACAGACGAGGGGAAGGGATATTCGGAATGCATGCCATCTTGGGGTGAGGGAGGGGTTAGATGGCTGGAAATTTGGAACTCAAAAACTTGTGGAAGTGAATGTTGAAAACTAAAAATAAATAAATTTATATTAAAAAAATAAAACAACAACAACAACAACAAAAGAAATATACAGAGGGAGAGGGTATGGGTATAAGGTGAATTGGAGGGAATGACATAAAAATTAATTAAAGGATGAAAAAGAATAGTACACTGGGTGTAGAAGGAAGGGAGAGGTAGGATAGGGCAAATTATTTCACATGAAGAGGTACAAAAAACATTTTACAATGGAGGGAAAGATGGGAGAGTGGGTGACAGGCATCCTTTGAACCTCACTTTCATCATTGGCTCAGAGAGGTAATAATATACACATCAGTTGAATATAGAAATCTATCTTACCTGTCAGGGAAGTAGGAGGGGTGGAGATTATATAAAGAGTGGAGGGAATTGACAGAAGAGAGGGAAGATCTGGGGAGGTAGTAGATGGAAGCAAAACCCTTTCAAGGAGGGAAAGAGGTAAAAGAGAGAAGAGAGACAGAGATAAAAAGAGAATGGAGGGAAATACACAATAATCCTTACTGAATGAGATGAACTGTCGCATAAAATGGAATTAGATAGCAGAGTGGATCAAAACCAGAATCCTACAATATCTTGTTTACAAGATACACACTTGAAGTAAAGGGAGACACACAGACTAAAGATAAGGGGCTAGAACAGAATCGATTATGCTTCAGTTGGAAAAAAAAAAAAACAGGGGTAGCTATCCTGATCTTAGACAAAGCAAAAGCAAAAACAGACCTAATTAAAAGAGATAAGGACAGAAACTCCATCCCGCTAAAAGGTACCATAGACAGTGAAGTAATATCAGTATTAAACACATATGCACCAAGTGGTATAGCACCTAAATTCTTAAAGAAGTTAAATGAGTTATAGGAAGAAATAGACAGCAAAATTATGCTAGTGGGGGACTTCAACTGTCATCTCTCAGAACTTGATAAATACCACCAAAATACAGGCAAGAAAAAAACTAAGAATGTGTATAGAGTATTAGAAAAGTTAAATATGACAGATCTTTGGAGAAAACTGAATGGGAACAGAATGAAATATACATTTTTTTTAAACAGAAAAGCCATTCAAGTTTATTTAAGGCAGTGAAAGGAAATATAAATAAAGAGGATAGTGGAGAAACATTTACTGAAAATTTCATTTAGCTTGATCACTTTAAAAAGTGAGTTCAATTTCATAATGTTTATGGAATGGTAGCTAGTGTAGATAAGGATGTGGCAACTTAAGATCCTGATCTCTTAAAAAAATATATCAAAAAGGTGGATATACTGATCAAAAATATTTAATGTAGAACAAACAGGATTATTCTGGGAAAGGATGCCTTCTAGAACTTGTATTTATTTTTCCCTTTTTTTAAATTTATTTTGTTTATCAACAATCACTTCCAAAAGCTTTTGATTTTTACATTTTTCTCCTCCTCCTCCTCCCTCCCTCCCTCCCTCCCCAAACCACTTGGAATATGATATAAGTTATACATATACATTCCTATTAAACATATTTTCACATTAATGATATTGTAAGGAAGAATTAGAACCAATGGGAGGAACCACCAGAAAGAGGAAACAAAACATAACAGAAGAAAAAAAAAAGGAAATAATATGATTTGATCTGCTTTCAAACTCCGTAGTTCTTTCTTCGGATGTGGATAGCATTTTCCATCATGAGACCTCTGGAGATGTCTTAGATCCTTGCATTGCTGAGAAGGGCTAAGTCTATCGATGTTAGTCATTGCACAATGTGGCTATTACTGTGTACAAAGTTCTCCTTGTTCTGCTCACTTCACTCAGCATCAGTCCATATAAATCTTTCCAGATTTTTCTGAAGTCATCCTGTTCATCATTTCTTATAGCACAATATTATTCCATTACATTCATGTACTACAACTTGTTCAGCTATTCCCCAATTGATGGACATCCCCTCAATTTCCAATTCTTTGTCACCACAAAAGAGCTGCTATCAAGGTTTTTTTGTACATGTGGGCCCTTTTCCCATTTGTATGATCTCTTTGGATACAGATCTAGAAGTGGTATTGCAGGGTCAAAGGGTAAACACATTTTTATAGCCTTTTGGGCATAGTTCCAAATTGCTCTCCAAAATGGTTGGATCACTTCACAACCCTACCAACAATGCATCAGTGTTCCAATTTTCCCACATATTCTCCAACATTTATCATTTTCCTGTTTTGTCATGTTGGCTAATCTGATAGGTGTGATATGGTATGTCAGAGTTGTTTTGATTTGCATTTCTCTAATCAATAGTGATTTAGAGCACTTTTTTCATATGACTATAGATGGCTTTAATTTCTTCATCTGAGAACTTCCTGTTCATATCCTTTGACCATTTATCAACTGGGGAATGACTTGTCTTTATAAATTTGACTTAATTCTCCATATATTTTAGAAATGAGGCCCTTATCAGAGACACTGGTTGTAAAATTTCTTTCCCAGTTTTCTGCTTCCCTCCTAACCTTGATTGCATTGGCTTTGTTTGTGCAAAAACTTTTCAATTTAATGTGATCAAAATTATCGATCTTGCATTTCATAATGTTCTTTATCTCCTCTTTGATCATGAATTTGTCTGTTCTCCATAAATCTGATATGTAAACTATTCCTTGTTCTCCCGGTTTGCTTATAGTATCAGCCTTTATATCTAAATCATGAACCCATTTTGACTTTATTTTGGTATATGGTGTGAGATTGGAATATACATTTTTTGTCAGCAGCACATGACACCTACACAAAAGTTGACCATGTGTTAGGGGATTAAAAACCTCAGAATCAAATGTAGAAAGGCAGAAATATTAAATGTATTCTTTTCAGGCCATAATGCTATAAAAATTACATTCAACAAATGTCAGTGGAAAGATAAATCAAACATTAATTATAAACTAAATAATCTAATCCTAAAGAATAAGTGGGTCAAAGAAAAAGTCATAGGAACAATCAATAATTTCATTAAAGAGAATGACAATAATGAGACAACATCCCAAAATTTATGGGATGCAGCCAAAGCAGTAGTTAAGGGAAATTTTATTTATCTAAATTCTTATATCAACAAAATAAAGAGCAGATGAGTGAATTGGGCATGCAACTTCAAAAAAAAAATGGTAAAAGAAGAAATTGAAAATCCACAGTTGAGCACCAAATTGAAATCCTCAAAATCAAAGGTGAGATTGCCATAATTTTAAAAAAAACTTAATTTTTTTTAAATTAAAAAACAAAATTTAATAAAAGTAGGAGCTAGATTTATGAAAAAAACTATAATATAGATAAGCCATTGGTTAATTTGATTTTTAAAAAATGAAAGAGAAAAACAAATATTATCAAAAATGAAAACGGTGAAATCAACACCAACGAAGAAATTAAAGCAATCATTAGGAAATATTTTTCACAATTATATGTTAATCAGTATGACAATCTGGGGTAAATCAATGAATATTTACAAAAATGTAAATTACCTAGATTAACAGATCAGGAAACAGAATTTCTAAATAACCCCATCTTTGACAAACAAATAGTGCAAGCCACTAATGAACTCCCTAAAAAAATCTCCAGGGCCAGATGGATTCACAAGTGAATTCTATCAAGCATTTAAAGAACAATTAATTCCAATACTATAAGTATTTGGAAAAATAGGCAGACTTCTACTCAGCTCCTTTATGACACAAATGTGGTGCTGATACCTAAAATAGGAAGAGCTAATACAGAGAAAGAAAATTATAGACCAATTTTACTAATGAATATTGATGCAAAAATTTTGAACAAAATACTATCAAAGTAATTGCAGCAATATATCACAAGAATTGGACATTATGACCAGGTGGGATTTATACCAGGAATGCAATGTTGGTTCGATATTAGGAAAACTATCAATATAATTGACCATATTAATAACAAAACCAACAGTAATCATATGATTATCTCAATAGATGTGGAAGATTTTTTTTTACAAAATACGGTACCCATTACTAATCAAAAACACTAGAGAACATAGGAATAAAAAGAATATTTCTTAAAATGATAAGCAATATCTCTCTAAAATCATCAGCAAGCATTATCTGTAATGGGGATAAGCTAGAAGTCTTCCCAATAAGATCAGAGGTGAAGCAAGGATGCCCATTATCACCACCATTATTCAATTGTACCAGAAATGTTAGCTATAGCAATAAGAGAAGAAAAGGGGGAAAAAAGTTCTCAAGTCCTTTGAAAGTTATGCCAGTGGTTGGTGAACTCTGGACAAGCTGGAGAAGCTTTAAGCTTAGTGATGAAGTGTGTTTGTCATCTGGAGACCTACCTAGCTAAGTTTGGAAAGGCTTATCCCCAAGAGCACTGGTCACCAAGTAATCAATTTCTTTACCCATAGAGCTTATGAAACATCAACTAAGATGCAAAAGTTTTGTCATCTGTTTTCCTGGAGGGGATGCCTCACTAGTAAAATCACGAATCTCTCAAAGTCTTGAAGTAAAGCATAACAGAACTAAGTGAACCACAGTCCCTACATTTATGGATCTTGCAATCTAGTAGGGAAGATGGAACATAACAATTCAGAACTGACTGTCCTCAGACTGACACAAACCATGAGCAATCAGAGATTTAATGAGGGATAAATTACTTTTACCTGTGGGCAAAGGAAGGGAAATTGGGAAGGCTTCCTGAAGGAAGTAGTACCTGAGCTAGAGATGAAGGGTGATTATTCTGTGTGCTTTTAAAACATAAACAATTGAGAAGAAGCTGAACCAATGAATTTGGAAAATGGCGAATTGTCCAGTTTGGCTATAGAGAACACAAGATGGACCAGTAGCTAAAAATAGCATTTGCAATTTTCTTCTAACTTTTTCTGCCCTAATTTCAAAAGGGAAGTTGAATTTTCATTTACCTTAGTAGATGAGGTTAAGTGATCAGCTTGATAGCACTCAAAATAGGAATCTCAGAGTTAGAAAAGACTTCAGAAGACATTTATTCCTACTTAAAGCTTAACAGAAATCCCTTCTACATTTCTGACAAGGAAACCAGACTCTGCTTAAACCTGCCCTGTGACCCATGTACATAACCAATGTTCAGGCTTACCTCAGGCAAATATCAGGTGAAATGAAGGTAATATCCAGGAGTAGGAGGTAAAAATGTATCCTTCCATTCTCAAGAAGATGAAGTGAAGCCTCTTCCCAACCTGGAGTCCAAAGTAAAGGGGTGAATAAGGCTGAGTTTTTCTGTATCATTAATTAGATTTTATAAAAGCATATAGACATAGCAATAAGACTATGACTGGTTTTATTTTCTTTGTAAAGGAGTCAGTTTCTGTACAAATGGAATGTGTACTCTAAGGCAGGACCAGGAGAATAAAAAGAAGCTATAGAGAATGATGACAGGCTCTTTGTACTTTCAGGATAGCAATGATAATGATGATGATGATGATGATAACCAACAAAAGCGACTTCTCATCTATTGATTAGAGAAATGCAAATCAAAACAACTCAGAGGTACCACATCATACCTATCACATTGGCCAACATGACAAAACAGGAAAATGATAAATATTGGAGAAGATGTGGGAAAATTGGAACACTAATGCATTGTTGGTGGAGTTGTGAAGTGATCCAACTATTTGGAGAGCAATTTGGAACTATGCCCAAAGGGCTACAAAAATGTGCATATCCTTTGATCCAGCAATAGCATTCTAGGGCTATATCCCAGAGACATCATACAAATGGGAAAAGGACCCACATGTACAAAAATATTTATAGCAGCTCTTTTTGTGATGGCAAAAAATTGGAAATTGAGAGGATGCCCATCAATTGGGGAATGGCTGAACAAGTTGTGGTATATGAATGTAATGTAATACTATTGTGCTATAAGAAATGATGAACAGGATGACTTCAGAAAAACCTGGAAAGACTTGGATGGTCTGATGCTGAGTGAAGTAAGCAGGACAGGAGAACGTTGTACGTAGTAACAGCCACATTGTGTGATGACTAATACTGATAGACTTAACCCTTCTCAGCAATACAAGGATCTAAGACATTGCCAAAGGCCTCATGACGGAAAATGCTATCCACATCCAAAGAAAGAACTATGGAGTTTGAAAGCAGATCGAATCGTATTATTTCCTATTTTTTTTCCTTCTGTTGTGCTTTGTTTCCTCTTTCTGGTGGTTCCTTCTATTGGTTCTAATTCTTACCTATAGCATCACTAATGTGAAAATATGTTTAATAGGAATATATATGTATAGCCTATATCAGATTGTGCACACCAGGGAGGTGGGGAGGGAGGGGGAGAAAATTTAAAACTCAAAAGCTTATGGAAGTGATTGCTGATAATTCAAAATAAATTAATTAAAAATTAAAAAAATAAAACTCCACCTTCTACAGGAAAAAAAAAGAATAGCTCATATCCCTATTAAACTGGTGGATGTTTTTTTTCATCCTTGGGAGTATTGGACTCAGGAGAAGAAGCTGTTTCTGTCTCTGCAGCTGGCAGCTCCTCTACTAGTTTATTCCTATCCAAATGAACTATCCCTCTCTTCTCCCATTTTGCCCCACCCCCCATTGTTCATTATCCTTTCATTGTTATTGTTTTACTCCACTTTTTATGTAAAAGGCAATTTGATGACTACTAATCCTTATGCTTGTGATTAATGCTGACACAAGTAGAGATTTGGGGAAAAGTTTGGCCTTCAGTGAGGCTGAGCCATGGGGGAAAAGGAACAGACAGTAACTCTATCCACCTAAATGATCCTATCACGTTTTTGAATTTCCTTTTTCCTGTAATGTGGCTTAAAAAAAAAAACAAAAACAACAAAGCTAATTCTTCTCTTTACCCTTACTCACCAACCTCAACCCATTCTGAGTTTTAGTGCTCATGACACTAGTGCCTATCTCATCCAGGACAGAGGTACAGTAGCCACTCATGCTCCTGATTCCACTATTCTTTGGCAGAACAGCTTTGACCTGTTCTGTTTCTGACCTGGTCCAGGGCTCTAAGGCCCTTCTTATGTAGCTTGGCTGGCCCCCTGTTCTCCGGGGCTCACCCTACAAGTGTAAGATTTAGTAGGGACACCTGATTAGGCTTTAGCCCTGCTGTAGCTCAGAGCTCCCTAGCTCAAGCAAATCACCAAGCTTCAGCCTCTCTCAGTAGCAGAGATTACAGGCACATATCACCACAACTAGCACCCTCACACCTACATGCTACCTCACACAATGCTACCCCATACCTGTTTACTTCCCCTGTTCCTCTTAAATAAGGTATGCCCGTCCAGAGTCATATCCTTAAGGCTGAATATGGTGACTTTTTAAAAATCCTGTTGATATAAATGTGATTTTATATATATATATATATATATATATATATATATATTTGTGTGTATGCACACACATATACATACATGTACATATATACATATGTGTGTATATAAAACATGGCCGATGATCAACATAAATAAGACCAACCAAGTATCATGGGCAAGTGGACCTATGATTTCACTGGTATAGGGATTACCTAAATAAGGAGACATACCTTACCAATTTAGGTTAGCAACTTTTCTGCAACTTAATAGTCTTATGGGATAGCTTAGGACACACTAAGAAGTTAAATGACTTGTCCAGGGTCACAGATCAAGCAGATGTTAGAGATAGGACTTGAACACAGGTCTTTTTGATTTAGAGTCTATCTCTCCATCCATTATGCCAGGAGGCACCCACCAGTGTGGCCCGAACAGATGCAAATGCAATTGGGAAATATTTAACAAAATAAATAAAAATACAATAAAACATAGATACCATTATATTTTAAAACTAAGTTAACATATAGCCTGCCAGGATCCTTAGGTATGGATTAGTAGTCCCTATTTCTATTTGAGCTTGACACCACTATACTATACCGTGCTATCTCTTGTGCAAAAAACAAACAAAAAAACCCCCCCAAAATAAAAAAGCTTACATTGTTGTTTTGAGAGAAAGAAAATACAGTTTTACCCATCTATTTCTAAAATTAAAAATTTGAACTATATAATTATTCATAGTTAGCACAAGGCACATGCATGTATATTTCTGTGTCTACATATGTACATGTACTAATGCCAGGTTCTTTTAGGGAGAGGGAGTGGCCTGAAAGAGAAAAATATATACATAGAAAGAGGCAAGAAAAAGGAGAAAAGGAAGAAAAAGAGAGCAATAAGAGAAAAAATATATAGGAAAGAGGCAAGGAAAAGGAAAGAAGGAAGAAAAAGGGAGCAACAAGAAGGAAGAAAGAGAGGCTAAGGCATAAGGAAAGAGAAATGGAAGTTGGTAGACTGCCCCATTCAAGTTTATCTGTGTAGATGGCTTTTTTTTAACCTCCTGTTTTTCACTTGAGCTATCAGAATAAGCTACCACTATCCATCAACTCAAGTTAATAGTCTTCTGTCTACTAAAGAACTGCCTTTCTGCTTTTTGTTTTTCAAATTTTGAAACTGAAATAAAAATTTAATTCCCTAAGGACTTCTGGAAGGTTTTGCAGAGTGAAGTAATAACAAAAAATTAACTGTTTAACCTGAAGGTGACATTCAGATCTCATTTGATTCCCCCTTGACATTTTCCCTTTAATATGTCATATATAATTTTATACTTAGCTCATCTCCTTACCATGTATTATTATTTTATATTCTGTGTAGTTAGTTATGTGTCATAACTTTTTTTATAAAAGAAAAATCTAAATTGGCCAGTGAGTTCCCTCTTTGTTAGAATGTAAGTTTTGTGGTGGCAGAGATCATGTCGTATCTAAACTTTCTATATTTCCCAGAACCTAGCATAAATAATATATAATACCAATGGTTACCCCCAAAAAGTGACTTATCATAAAGTACTTTATCTATATCTATCCAAGAGATCACCTCTAAATGACAGTAGAGGGAAACAATGTCTCCTAGAAGTTTTGTGGTTGAAACTTTGTCCTTTCATTTACCTAAAGAAGAGAATGCTGAAGTGAGTCTTTAAATATTTTAGAGCTATAATGGGGATTTAGAAGTCACTTACCCTCATAGAACATAAACTTCATGAGGAGAGAATCTGTTTTTTCTTTGTATCCCTACTACCTACCACAGTATCTTGTACATTTTCTCCCACAACTATAATTTCATCAGTGTTGGGATCTCCCAGTGTGGAAACTTCCTCCAGTGATGCAAGACTGTAGCTTGTCTCCTGAGAAAGGCTATAATGAGATAATACAGTATCCTGTACTTCAGCAACCTTAGTAAGAAGAATGCATTGTCTATATAGACATCTATCTATGTAGTGTCAAAGCCGTAAAAGGAAAACGGTTGCGATATGCTGACTTTTGTTCCTCTTCTAACCACAAAATCCTTTGCTCTATACAATGGAAGCTCAAAGAGACTGGTCAGATAAAGAGAAGAAACAAAGGAGAGACATGAAAGCAGAATATCCCCAGCTACAATTTTGGTTGGAAAAGATCTCTCTATAATTGTGGGTAAATGACTTAGATCAATTTTCTATTTAGAAAATCAATTCAGCCAAGAGAACTGCTCTGGCCTAAAGTGTTGGAAAGAAACCCAAACCGCCAGTATACCTTGTCTATAAGCAGCCTCCCCTTTGTGTTATAAAAGTTTACTTGTAAGTCTCTTCTTGGGTCTTAAAAGATTTTTTTTAGGCAATTGGGGTTAAGTGACTTGCCCAAGGTCACACACCTAGTAAGTGTCAAGTGTTTGGTCTGAGGCCAGATTTGGACTCAGGTCTTCCTGACTTCAGGGCTGGTGTTCTATCCGTTACACCATCTAGCTGCCCCGAAGATATTTTCTCATCAATGAATCAACAAGCATTTATTAAGAACCTACTATGTGTTAGGCAATATGCTAGGTACTAGGACTATAAATACAAAAGAAAATGAAATGATCTGGATTTCTGAGTAGGCTTTTGTGGGCTGGACTTTGAACTTAACATTACTCTGATGAGCTATATTCTATCATCAGAGTAATGTTAGGTTCAAAGTCCAGCCTACAAAAGCCTACTCAGAAATCCAGACTCTGAATAAAAGAAAAACCAATGGAGGTCCTGGGGAAGAGATAAGGAAACATATTTCCTATTCCTAGAGAAATTAGTTCACCTACACTGAGGCTGAATCATCTTGATTAAAGACTGAGTACAAATTTACCTAGCCCACTATATCTAACTGGCTGTAGACAAGAGCATGCTTCACATGCACTCCAGGAATCTATGCAGGATATCATGTCAATTGTTCTACTGCTTCATGTACTAAATGCCTTACCCTGACCCCTTCCACCTCTTGTTCTGTGCACAGTAAAAATAAACAAGCGAGCAAACAAATAAATACTACCATTACTTCCAGAGAGTTTATATCAACCAATTGCCCAATGAATCAACTTGCCATCTTTGTAGTTTCCAGACTAAAACCCCCTTCCTTGGTCACCATTCCCCTATATCTGCTGTTTCTCCCTATTAGAATTTAAAGCCCTTGAGGACAGGACTCTCATTTTTTTAAAGTGTATATTCTGTGCTTAGCACAAATATAGGCTGTTGAGCAGTTTTTATTCCTTCTTCACTTCCTCTTATCTGTCCTTCCTTCCTTCCTTCCTTCCTTCCTTGCTACTTTTCTTTCCTTCAAGACAGAAAGGATAGGTTATTATATACATTGCCATATAAGACTTCTATATCAGATGTTTTGGCTCAACTATTTTTCTTAGGCATCAAGAAGGGTTCAAGATGGAGGTGGGTTGGAAATGACTGATATAAACACAAACAATAAAATGTAATTTAAAATCTCATTTAAGCCATAGTTGAGTTGAACTATAGAACCTAGCCATGGCAATATTTCTATAGGAAAATGCATCCATTGTTGTGGAAGAAGAAGTAGGTAGCATAAGACTGAAAAGGATACCAAGTGATTGCTGCCGGAGGAGATTTGGGGTTATTTTGTCATCCTCATTTAATGATTGTTTCACATCTACAAAATTTTCATAGAAAAGAGTGACGATAGGTTTTAATATCTGTTCCTTGCTCCATTCCCCATTTTGGCATAAATATCTTGTTTAAATAGGTCAGATTATCTTAATTAGATTCCATACCTTCATACACACATATACATATACATCGTTTTTCTAATTCAGTGTTGATTTTGGCATTTCTCTTTGCTTAATTCATAGCAAGAATGTTGACATAGATGTGATCAGTTCCTCCACTAGTATAGTGCCATTGGACAAACATCTCATATTTAGAGTACCAGTATTATGTTTATAAGAGGCATAAAACCCAAGTCATTTTCAACAACCTATTATCTCCCTTTTTTGCCAGTCTACCACCATCACTATAGTAAAGGAAGGAGGTTATATATGACTAAGGACCATTTTAGACTTTTCTTTCTAGTGCATGATCAAATAATTTACTCCCTAGCGGGCAGTATAATGATGACAAGCCCCTCCTTACCTTTCTAGGATGGTGTTTGGACAGCAGATGTAGCCCTTTGTGGAGACCAGCTTTAAATGCTTTCCGACAGTAGAACTTGTCACAGCTTTCATTTTTTTGGCATAGCCTATGAAGACTAAAATCAAACCTGAATTTTTAAAAGCAGCCATCATGTCAATAAGAAACAAATTAGTTCCTATGATAAAGTGGTGGCCAAGCCAGCCAAATATCATCCAGGTGAAGTATTGGAGAAGAGGGGCCAGTAGGCCTTCATATGTTTGTTGTTCTGCTGTGTCCAATTTTTTGTGACTCCTTTTAGAGTTTTCTTGGCAAGGATACTGGAATGGTTTGCATTTCCTTCTCCAGCTCATTTTACAAGTGAGAAAACTAAGGCAAACAGGCTTAAGTGACTTGCCTAGGATCACACAGCTAAGTGTCTGATGCCAGGTTTGAATTCACGTCTTGACTCCAGTGCCAGCACTCTATCCATCTAGCTGCCCTCTTTCATGTGTACAAGCTGTTTATAAGGCAGGCATTCATGAGCAAAAGGTGGCCTGCACTGACATTGTTCTTAGACAGTCACACGAACAACATTGATTATTCTTGGAATTTGTTGACATTTCCAAGTAAAAAGTGTCAGCACAAAGGAATTGATGTACTGCCTGCAAGCTTTCCCATCCTCTGAAGGATTTTATTGAGATGCTACTATCCCACAGCCACAGCTGTAAACATTAGGGCAGGAGGGAAGACTTCTACCACATTTCACCGGTTTTCTAAAGAAAAAGACATTCAAATGTCTTGGTCAGTTGCTAATGTTGCAAAGTGTGTGTGTGTGTGTGTGTGTGTGTGTGTGTGTGTGTGTGTGTGTGATGGGGGATTAGAAATGGCTCCACACAAATTACCAGCTACCTCATTATTGCTTGTACTTACCTCTTAACCTTCATTTTGTTCTGCTAAGTAAGCATCTCTTGAAATGTCCATGCTGAAGTGAACAGAACAGAAACAGAATTTACCTTAGCTTCTGCCTTTTTTTCCTTTTTACTGTCTGGCTCTATTTCCTTTTGGCTCAGGCCCATTTTTGTTTCATCCAATTGTGATCACTTCATATTTTTGGTTTACATCAAGCAGTCTCAGACTCAGACCCTTCCCTTTAGACTTCTCCTTATAGTGTATGGTCAAATAATTTATTCCCTTGTGGGCAGCATAGTGGTGATAAATCCCTCCTTATCTTAGAGGAATAGGAAGGATACACTGACATAAATAGCCACAGTAACAGGTGAAATTCATAGATGTATGCCCAGAGCACTAAAGGATGTTGTACCAACCATTGTTCATTGCTACCTGGCTTAATTATGATTGGTGTATTCAAAGGTTCCTGTTGTCTCTTCATCAGAGAAGGCTGTATTTGTAAAGGGCAACATCTCCCTTTATTTGGTCTTGACTACAAAATAGTAGAGGCCTAGATGTTTCAGAGTTACTCATGGTCAGACTTTATTTTTGGCAACTTGCCTTTTGTATCTCAGGTATGCTATGAAATGTCCCAGGGTTAAGACAAAAAAGACCCATGGAATCCTTAATCACATGCTGGCACAAGTCTTAGTTTTTTTGTTTTGACATCAGTAAATTATAGCAAGGTAGGTTTGTGCATGCTTGCTCTCCCTCTCTCTCTCTCTCTCTCTCTCTCTCGCTCTCAAAATACAAGTGATTAGCAGATCTGACTTTCAAGAGATGTAGTTATCACCCCCAGAGAATCAACCCTGTAACCAATAATGCTGTCAACTTGCAAAAGAAAGTAACTGCTTTGATTGTGTAATCAACATTAGTAACCTATAGGTGTATTTACCTGAGACTCAGATTTGCACTGTGTATATTCATTTCATAACTTGTATTCTCTGTCTCTCTCTGGCTCTGGCTCTTTTCTCCTCCCTCTCTACCCACTATTTCTTAAAGAAGTTACATACAAATAATAATAATAACTATCTCCTTAGTAAAAAGTCCTACTACTGACATACTAGCTGTACAACAGCAGTTTAAGTGGGAGATCAATTACCAATCTCCATTTGTGGAGGCAATTGCCCCATGAGGAGTTTCTCCATACTGATGAAATTACAGGTCTCTTCACCATCTCAGGTACTGACTGCTCCACCCATGCCCAATAAAACCTTACTAACTTACACTACAATCCTAACGTAATGCTTTATTTCAGTGGAAGCGACTGAGTTCTTGAAGACCAAATCCAGGGACATTCTAGCTCTATGTTTCAAGTTGACTTCAGAGTAATGAATTTTTGGTACTGGTTCAAACTTGTTCTGGCCAACGTAAATAGGTTCTGACCAGTACAACCTGTTCTGACTGGTTCTGGCCATGTACTGTGTGCACAAGTGCAAAAATATTTATAGCAGCTGGAGATTGAGGGGATGCTCAATCTTCAGGGAATGACTGAGCAAGTTGTAGCACATGATTGTGATGGAGTGCTATTGTGTTATAAGAAATGATAAGAGGGATGGTTTCTGAAAAAAAAAAGCAGCATGGCAAGACCAATATGAACTGATGCAAAGTGAGGTGAGAAGAACTGGGAGATCATCGTGCACAGTAACAGTAAAGACTTGGCTATTGTGAGCAATACAGCGATCCAAGACAATTCCAAAGGATTTATATGCTAACCACCTCCAGAGAGAGACCTGATGAAATCCTAGTACAAAATGAAGCATATCTTTCTCACTTTTAAAATTTTTTTTTTGCAATGTGGCTATTATGGAAATATGTTTTGAATTATTTTGCATACATAGTAACTGTCATTTTGCTTGCCTTCTCATTGACTGGGGGGATTGGGAGGGGGGCAGAGCTAAAATTTAGAACTCAAAATTAAAAAATAGAGTTTAAAAGTACATATTTTTCTTAAAAAAGAAAAGTTGCAAGCAACACAACTTATTTTAAGCCCAATTTTGATGAGCAAGACAAATATCAAAGAAGAGACATCTTTCTATTTGGGGGCATTTATTTTCAGTAAGGAAATACTGCTACGCTTCTATGACTTGCAATTGCTTGACTGCCCTCCCTAACCATCTGAAGGAGATTATTTGTTGTCTGTATTTTTCTATTATCCTGAATAAAGCAAAAAGCATGTTCCATTAGTCATTATAATGACATTCCCAAGTTTCCCTTCTGTTGCAGACAAAAATGTATCTGGTTTCTAGAGAGAGTTTCTGGATGGGTGAACATAAAAGGGGCCAAAAGAAAAAAAAACATTCAGACCACAATATTGGATAAAACATGATGTCAAACTACAAAATGGATTCTCTCCCCACCCCAACAGCACAAACATCATTAAAGTCTGAGAGAATTATGGAATCAAAGAAGTGGAACTACTCAATCAGGGCATTAAAGAATTCTCAAGCACATTCCAGGTGATAGAAAAGTTAGGCCATTTGAAATACCGTGTCATTAATAGGATATGGATCTCTGCAAAATGATTACACATAAGATCTATCAACCTTGAAAATATTCAAGTTAAAGTTATGCAAATGTGTAGGGAGAGTGTTGTTTTCTATCCAGGCACTCACTGGCCTTATATCAATGGCATCATTTTTCATGACACTGCCCATGTTGCCAGGACACTGTGAGCTAATATAAAAAAGGAAAAGAAGTGAAGAGGAAAGAAAAGAAGGGAGAGAAGAGAAGACTCCAGGAAAGAAAGGGGGAAGGTCATTCATAACTGGGCCCTAGACCATCTTATATAGAACATCTTTTCACTTACAAGGTCAGTGATGGATTGAAAGTTCTACCTTCTCTCTAAAATCTGAAACGTGGGCCTGTTAGACAATAAGAAAACTCAACAATGATGGTTTGTAGTTCACTTGCAAGCTCTGTTTTCCTTTATGCAGGGTTATAGAGAGGTTGTTATTTTAAAAAGTTTGCCTTTCCTTCCAAGTTGGAAAAGTATCAGTATTAGAAGTTATCCTAGATCATACCTAGCACCTAAAATTCTCATTTGACTTCCAAGATATTTCTTGGGAGAGGAAAAACTAAAATAGCAGTGTGGCTCAAGTCTGTTCATATCTTCTTACCCTCTTATAGAGTCTTCAGTCTTGTATAGATTGTTATGCCTGTTCTTCGAAGGGATGGAAGGCAGAATGTAAATATACAGAAGAAAAGAGAATAGTCAGGTGTATACAATGGCCCTCTGACTCCATGGGACTGTCATTTCCAATTTTCCCACTCCACTGTTTCCATTTAATACTTGTTCTTTTTTAAATTTTATTTCATTGCATGAAATAATTGAGTGAAATAAGCAAAACCAATAGAACACTGCATATAGTAACAGCAATATTATTTTAAGAATGACTTTGAATGAATAAGTTATTTTGACTACTATAAATATCCAAATTAACTATGAAAGACATATGAAGAAAGATACTATCTGCATCCAGAGAAAGAACTGATAAAAGTATATATAGAATAATTTCACACACGCGCACACACACACACACACACACACGCACATGCACACAGAGTCTATTTGTGTCTAATGGTAGCCATCTTTAGGATGGGTGGAGAAGAGGTTTTAAAAAAAGGAAAAAAGAAATTTACATGATAATTTTGTTGTATATTTGAAAGGAATAGCAAGTTGTGCTTAGTAGATTTGCAGTTTTGTATAAAATCATATTTTTATTGTAATATTATGAAAAAAGTTTATTTTATTCATAAATATGTATTAATGCATAAAAGGGGAAAAAATATTTAAACACTGTCTCTGAAAGCCTTTTTTCATCACAGATTAAGCCCTTACCACAACACTGACATCTTGTCACACAGGCATACTACCAAGTATTAGCAAAAGGTATTAATCACCTGGAGAAGACACACATGGACACAGATGACGCCTCTCAAATTCCTTCCTTCTATTTATTGCACCAAAGTGAAATGCTCACTACCAAAAAATTATGGCCTAGACCAGAATCTGTTTACCAAGATAAGGTCAAAATGGATACATGATTTAGACATAAAGGGTGATACCATAAGCAAACCAGGAGAGCAAGAATCGTTTACCGTTCAGGTCTATGGAGAACAGAAGAATTCATGGTGAGCAGATTTCAGAAACAAAGAAGAAATTCTTCCCTAATGAGAGCATGTCACTTTGTTTTCACATGAACTGATGCTGAGCGAAGTGAGCAGAGCCAGAGAACATTGTACAAAGTAACTGCAACATTGTGCAATGATCAACTATGATAGACTTAGCTACTCTTAGTAATACAGTGATCCCAAGGGTGAGAACCTGTAGCTTGAAGCCACAGGTTCCAGACCCCTGTACCAAGACAATTCCAAAAGTCTCACCATGGAAAATGCTATCTACATCCAGAGAAAGAACTATGGAGTCTGAATGCAGGTTAGAACATACTGTTTTCTCTTTTTTTTCTTTCTTGTGGTTTTTCCCTTTTTGTTCTGATTCTTCTTTCACAACATGACTAATATGTAAGTATGTTTAAAATGAATGTACATGTATAACCTATATCATATTGCTTGCTGTCTTGAAGAGGTAGAAAAATTTGGAACTCAAAATCTTATAAAAGTGAATATTGAAAACTAAAACAAACAAAAAACAAAGTAACATGCTCTCATTAGGGAAGAGTTTCTTCAAGAATAAAAAAAAAAGAAATAGCATCCTTCCCACGCTACAGAGACTCAGGTCATATTCTCACTCTGAGAATAATATAGTCCTTGAAAAGGCACCAGAATTAGGCAGCATAACTAAATATAACAGCATCTGTAGTACCTTTCCTCCTCTTTTAATATTCCTCATAACAGCATCCCCATATGTGGCCACAATGGCAGGACAGTGAGGTCCAATCACATGGCTGCCCTGTTTTCCCCTAACCTTAACATTTAATGGGTGGCATATGCTATCCCTAGCTATGGTGTTAATCATCTCATTTCTAACACAGAAGATGCCCTAGTTCTACAAATCTAAGGCACACACAACACATTATTAACTATTTCTAAATTATCTTTGTGGGAAAACCTTTGATAATCACCATAAGTTACCATTCATAAGTGATTTATCTACAGTGGAGCACATTGATGATTGGGCTTTCCTATAAGAGTAATGGATTGTACTAACATCTACTTTTTTATTTTTTATTTTATTTTTTTGACATCTACTTTTTATCTTGCCTGGTCTCCCACGTGTCCAAAGCATGATAATTCAGGGGAATTTCTAGATCAGGCATATTTAATGCAAGAAATATTTATAAATTTTAAAAGGGTAGATAATTAAGCCATAATTAGAAAAGCAGGAACTATGGTTGAGGAGAGCATTTTTGATGCACTCAAAGATTGGGTTCGTTCAAATTTCATTATTTAACTTTTCATAAAAAATTAAATCCTTTTCAAAGTCTGAACTGCTACAAGGCCTAAATTTCTAATCAATTTCTGGAGAGGGCATAATCCATGGATCTCAAAGCAGCACAGAGCCACAACTAGGACTGGGAAATCAAAGATTTATCCCACAGCACTGAGCTGGGAAGGTGTTGCTTCATTCCCTGAAGGTTCTTTGCCCAGGAGAGAGAGAGAGGGAGGAGAGCATGATTCCAGATCCCCACATAGGTCAGGTTGTCTGGAGAGATGATGTTCTATTAAACTAGGTGCAGCTTCCAAGAAGATTATGATTAGTATTAGGTGTGCATGTGTTCCTGTCTACTACTTTCCACCCCTGAGAAGGCATTTGAGTGATCTCACAACTTGCTCTGCTTTGGGGACCAAGGAACAGAACAGAGAAACTGTGGTCTGGGAATGAAAGCCAGTCCTTCACATTATCTACTTCTGGTAAGGGAACATTTTAGACCCTGCTACACTCAGTGGGCAAGGAACAGGCTGCTCCGTGATGAAGTAGTACATATTTAAAGCATATTGAGTTTCTGCAGTAAGATAAGGAAGCATCTCAGACAAGTCTTTGAAAAGTGCTGGAACAGGGAGTGATCCCTTGGACCAGAATTCTTGCCCTCCCATTGAATTTGTTCCCAGGGTTATAGAATTCCTAGTTTCAACTCCAAAGCAGCAGCATCTTATAATTTTTTTTTTCCCACTCAGCTTGTTTGCCCTTATGTAGTAGTTAATCTTCTGTTCATTTGCAGCAATGAAAGAGACAGATGATTAATTACTTTGGGGAGGGGGAAGGGAGGCCATTGGAAAATGGTCTTGCTTACATTAAATTGTATTTATAACCTTTTTACAGATGAAGACAATTGAATAGTCACAGGCAATAACCCTAAAGGGAAACCAGGGAGATTTAAGATACCCTGGCTGGAATTTTCTTGTATAGAAAAAGCTTCCAGTCTTGCATAATCTAATCGAAAATGCTGCACTTTCCATTAATCATCAGGAAAGATCCTATGAATAAGAGAGGAAACAACCCAGTGCCAACCTTTATTTGCATGATTACTGATGTTTGCAAAGCACAGATTCATTATATGGCAAAAGAAAAAAAAAGAATGTAAAACTGTTCCTGGGTAGGATAAAGAAAAGGAACAGGTTAAATTTGAATTTGTAAAAAACACAAAGGCTGTGTTCTAGGGACTTAATTCTCTATCCACACTTCTGAGATTCTTCTAAGTTTAGCAGAGCTTTTCAGTCACCCCTTATGGTAAATTGTGCCTTGAAGAACACAGATATAAATAAACTACATATATTCTACAGTGAATTTAAGTCTTATATAACTCACATGATAGAAAACTAATTCACTTGGCAAATCAGATGCAGAGCTCTGATTTTAAGGACTTATTAGCCTGGAGTACACTGCGTATTTGACAATGATCAACTAAGTATGACGTTGTAGCCCCTCTCTATTAGACACTGTAAATGGCCAGAGTATGTCCTGGGTGTTGCAATTGTAGAGTTAGGATTCGCAAGGAATAGGGGAAATTACAAAGGCCTGACAGAGTAGAAAAAATGAACAACTGAAGGAGGATGGGCAATGAGGCAGTCTTTCTAAAAGCTGAGATGCTATAAAGAAAAGATGGAAGTCACAATTTATTATAGCAAGAACAACACTGATGAGGGATTAGAGTTCCCAGCATGCAATAAGACTAACTACTTTCTTAACTCTCCCTGACCAAAACCTTCCAATTCAATATACTGTGAGAGGTTTTTTTTGTTTGTTTGTTTTGTGTTTTGTTTTTACTTGTAGGCAATTGGGATTAAGTGACTTGCCTAGGGTCACACAGCCAGTAAGTGTTAAGTGTTTGGTCTGAGGTCGCATTTGAACTCAGGTCCTCCTGACTTCAGGGCCGGTGCCGTAGCCACTGCACCACCTAGCTGCCCCTGCTGTGAGGTTTTTTATTTTGTTTTCTCCTTAGGGAAAAGCACTTCAATTTGGATAATGGAAGTCCATGGGAAGGCAGATTTTTTTTCCCCAGTGCTGAGCCTTAAAGTCTATTCTGCTATTCCATTTAGCGAGAGATACCTATACAATCAACTCTATTAACTGCATATTTTGTTTTCTTAGTATGGGATTATGCAGCAATTTCCTTGCCTTATGCGCCTCCTCCTTCCCACAGCTTCATACCACCTATGTGTGCCAAAGGGTTTCATCAGCAATTTCTACACCAATTCGACCCTAAGTTCCAGGTTCTTTCCCCAGTTCAAAAGATTTTCTGAGCCACTTTTCCCAAGCCTTCTAATGAGGTATTCAAGGCATATTTTAATGTTTTTCCCATTAAGCCAATGTTAGTGGATGAAAATTAGGTTCACTAAGGGTCTGCAGAAGAATTTCAATATAAATACAGGGCACTGTTTGAGCCATATGCTAAATGAGTAGATTCCTTAAGGGTTTATAGCCATTCCCTCCACCTTATCCCCACCTCTCCCCACCCCCTACCCCCACCTCCCCTCCTCTCTTGCTAAGCTTAACCTACCTTGTGTATGGAAAAGGAAATAAACACTCAAGCCCAAGATGGAGGAGTGTTAGAAAAGCTAAGAATCATATCAGCCACAGTGGGGCCCCACTGTTGCCTGCACCAAGTGGCTTTCTTACATTTCATTTTTTCTCTAAGTTATTGTGATAGTAAAACACAAAAGCAGACGAGCAGGAAAAACTAGCTGCACTTTGATTCTTTCTCTTCACACAACACTGAAAATATTAGTTCCTTGCTTGTCTTATCAGCTTGCTCATTTGTCAAAAGTAGTAGATTAAATGATCTCTAAGGACCTTCCAACTTCAAAATTCCATTCATCAGTCATCTATTGAGATTGTATCAGAGATTGTATCTCAAGCAGCTTAGAATCATATGGCATATTCAGTTTATCATATTTAGTTATTTTTAGGCAGTGAAGTGGTATAGTGGAAAGAATGCTGGACCTGATGTCCAGAAGACCCAAGTTCAAATCCAGTCTTAGACACTTACTAGTTGTGTGATCTTGGGCAAATCACTTAACTTTTGTTTGCCTCCGTTTCCTCAACTGTAAAATGGGGATAATGATAGCACTGACCTCCCATGGCTGTGAGGGTCAAATGAAATAATATTTGTAAAGTGCTTAGCATAGTGCCTGGCACATAGTAGGTGTTATATAAATGCTAGCTATTGTGATTATGATTATTACCATTTTAGATATTATATATTCAGCAGCAACAAGTCTTTTTCAGGTGATTGATAGATTTGGTATTTGATAATTTGGTAGATTTTCTGATTTCATTGGCATGGGAACTCCCACACTTATACAAATGACAATGCTTCCAAACCTTTTCATTTTATGTATTTCTTGATCATCTTTCCATACATCCATATGTGATGCTATAAATCTACTAGAGGTTTTCCTTTCATTCCCTGGCACAGGCCCTCATCCCCTCCTGTCTGGATTATTGTTATAGCCTGCTTGTTGGTCTCCCTGCCTCAAATCTCTCTCAATTCTAATCTGTCCTCCACTCAGCTACCAAAATGGTCTTCCTAAATGAAGATCTGAATGTATCATACCCCCTCCATTTAATAAACTCTAGTATCTCCCTATTATGTATTGGATTAAATATAAAATCCTCTAGTTTTCAAAGTCCTTCATAGCCTGGCTCTTTCCAATCTTACTAATCTTCCTCACTCAATCTTGGGGCACTTTTTCTAGCCCCTTCCTCAGGTGAGCAGCACAGTCCTTAAGAGGCTGTTTAGATACCCAGGGGGTTACTGAATCCCACTGCTGCTTCCATTGAGAAGACAACACTATGGCCTGGGCTGCCTCTGTGCAGGGTTGTGACTACAGCTCCCCATGTATCTGTGCCTGCTGCTTTATCACTTGCTTATCACCATAGGACTTAGTGATAGGCAAATATGGTATGGGTGATGTCTTTTGATCCATGTATAAATTGAATTTAAGCGAGGCAGAGTTACACAAAGTCACTGGCCTCACTCTCTCTTCAAGAGTCATCATAGTCCAGTGGCAAGACAGAGTCAAGATAACTGGTGATGGCTGCAGATATAGTAGATGACCTTGGCATCTTTGATGTCTAACTACGCTCTAAGTGCTTCACCGTGCCTGCTTCAGCTGCTTTCATGGCCATTGGAACAAACTGTTCTCATCTCTACCCATTCCACCAGGGGAAGTCTTCACATGCTTGCAGTAGACACCCCCTAACTCACCAATGCATTTGAGACCCCTTTGTTAACCTCAACCTAATTTAGGCTATCTGCCAAAATGTTTTACCAGGGTATGGCCACTATGTATGTTATAGCTTTTTGCAGCCATAGGTGAGAGTCAGGTGGATCAGGTAGACACCAAAGGTGGAAGCACCCCTGAAAAGGGCTCAGTGGCCATCACAGCAGAGATACTAGTCTTCCTTGAACACTCCCTACACATCAAAATTTGGTTGCCTAGAGAAGTTCATCAGTATTGTACATCAATTTCATGGTGACATTCTTGCCCAGGTTCAGGATAATGGATGATGTTGTCACGCTTCCCCAGTCACCAATAGAGTGACACAAGGCTGTATGCTTGCTCCCGCTTTATAGCATGATGTTTTCAGTCATGTTGTCAAATGCCTTCAGTAAGGATGAAGATGGTATCAAGGTGAGCTATTGTACTGGTGGTAAATATTCAACTTGAAAAAGCTACAAGCCAAGACTAAAGTGGAGGGAATGTTGGTGTATGATTTTTTTTTTGTTGGCAGATGATTGTGCACTCAATGCAGCCTCTGAAGCTGAGATTCAGCAAAGTATGGAACGATTCTCTGCTGCTTGTGCTAATTTTGGCCTGACAATAACCAAGAAAACACAGTTGCTCCACCAGCCAGACCATAGTATCCGTACATGGAACGATCAGTTACAGCAAATGGGGAAGTTTTGAATATTGTGGGTGAGTTCACTTATCTTGGCAGTATACTTTCCAGGGATGTATACATAGATGATGAAGGTGATGCTTGCATTGCCAGAGCTAGCTCAGTGTTTGGGAGGCTCTGAAGGAAAGTGAGGGAAAGAAGAGACTGACTACCAAACTGAAGGTCTACAGAGCCATTGTGCTGATCTCATTGTTGTACATCTGTGAAACTTGGACAATATAGCAATGCCATGCCAGGAAACTGAATTGCTTGTACTTGAATTGTCTAAGGAAGATTCGGAAGATCACCTGCCAGGATAGGCTACCAGACACTTGAGGTCCTCTCTCGAACTAAACTGCCAAGCATTTAAAGCAGAGAGCACAATTCCAATGTGCTGGCCACACTGTTCTAATGCCAAACTTACACTTGCCTAAAAGACTGTATTTTCCAAAGAACTCACACAATGCAAGTGCTCACAGGGTGCTCAGAAATGACACTCTCAAGTCTCTCTTAAGAACTTTGGAACTGATTGCGTGACACGGGAGACACTGGCACAGGAAAGCCCAGCATGGCAAGCCCTCATCAGAGAAGGGGCCGTGCTCTGTGAGGAAAGCAGGATTGAAATAGCTCAAAACAAAAATGAAATGTGCAAATTTAGAAAATCCACAGCAAATGTTCATATGGATTATTTGTGCCTGACCTGTGGCAGAGCATTCCAAGTTCATATTGGTCTGATCAGTCACAGTTGGACACTCTGTCACTTGACTCTAACATAGTGATGCCATTTGGGTGTACTTCAAGAGTGAAGGACAAGACCAATCAACATTTCACTCATCTCCATGGAATCTGTGTTCCAGTGACCCTATAGGTGTTTAATAAATGTTAGTGGACTGACTTGGACTTACTGTCTTTAGTTCTCATTATTACTAAATGACCTCCTTGTTCAATCATACATGTGCTAAATGATGCGCTGTAAGCAATTTAAAAATCATCTTTGGTAAGAGATTTGAGCCTACTTATAACCACATTATTGTTTTCTTTGCCATTTGGAATGCCTGAATTTGTTTTTCTTTTTCTATGACAGTGGCACTACATGCCTTACACATAGTGTAACTGGGAAAGGTGAACAATCTCCAATTTCATCAATCCCTCCACAAATGGAGATAAGACAAGGCATGTAAAATTTATTCAGTAAATCCTAGGGCGAAGGTTGAGAAGGTACATCAAGATCCCTTGCCCATGGTTACACTAATAGTAGCAGCAACAGAAGCAGCAGCAGTAGTAATCATTTACATAAGACTTCAAGGTTTGCAAAACACTTTATATGATCTTATTTAATTCTCACAATAATTCTGAAGTAGGCGCTATTATTATCCACATTATACAGGTGAGGAAACCGAGGCTGATAAAACTTAAGCGACTTGCCCATGGTCACACCACTGTTATTATTAGAGACATGATTTGAACTCGTATATTACTGATTTCAACTACAGCAATTTATTAACTATACAATTTCCCATCTAACAGAGAATATTGATGTTAAAGACATGAGCTTTTGCAGAAGCAAGCAATTTGGAATCACAGGAAATATTGCAGTTTCCCAAGTACAATTCAGCCTTGTCACCACCTGTTACTCAATTCTGGGCCCTACTTATCATCAGTTTGTAGGATTTTTCCAAGATAAACATGTTGATTTATTATTTTGAGGGGCTTCCTATAAAGTGACATTCAAAATGTAGTTTTCATTCAGTTTGTTTTTCCATCATAGATATTAAAGCCACTTCTTTGCCTTTCCCAAGGTTTTCACCAAGGAGACTTTGCAGTGCTCCATGGCTCAATACAATTAATAAAATGTCGTCTGTGAATAGAAGTTTTTGGAGCACTTCCCCATTAATTGGGGATTGATCTTTTGTTTGGATTTTGCAAAGAACATCTTTGACAATGGGGAATACCTTAGGTAAACTTGTGTCTGTTTCTTTGGAGAATCAAAATGGTACAGTGGATAGAACACTGGTCCTGCCTCAGATACTTACTAGTTGTGTTACCCTGGGTAGTTTACTTAACTTCTATAAGACCCCACTTCTTTACCACTAAAATGAAGATAATAATAACTCCTCCCAGGGTTATTGTAAGTATCAAGTAAGATAATATGTGTGCAGTACCATATAAATATAATCTCTTTGTTTTATACTTTTTAATGTCAATAATCATTCATGTAAATATATAGTATATGTATCCATTATACACATTTCATTAATATTATTTTGAAGCAATAGGCAACTACCAAAAAATTAACTTTTCCACAAAGTATATTCCCCTCCAAAATTAAGCAAAATTGTTGAATGGCGTGATTGTAACTAACAGTAAATATTACTTTCAATTTTTGTAGCTTACCATTTGTTAACAGAAAGGATATGTGCTTTAACTTTCGTAATTTGGTCCCAACATTGTCTTTTGCATTTGAGCTGAGTTTTCTTGCCATTTAATGTCGTCTTCCTTTATAATGCTGTAGTGATTTGAAATATTTTTCCTTTGACTCCACTTTATTTATTCTGTAACACTTCAAACAAAGTTTCCTGACATTTCTTTAAATTCATCATGTTTGTCATTCTTTATGGCACAATAACCCTGTATTCCATTACAAAAACTCAATTTGTTTAGTCATTCTCAGTTGTTGGGTGTAGAGCTGTTTCCAGATTCCTCATACTATAAATAGTATTGCTGTGAATATTTTGGTACATATGGATCTTTTATTTCTATTCTTCTTCTTCTTGGAGTTTAAAGCCATTAATGTGATTACTGGCTCAAAAGGTATGAACAAAAACAAAATCGTTTTCAGAATGGCAAGACAAGATTTATAGTCCTAATTAGAACTATAAAATTGTAAATTTTTATGTCTGTCTTCCCTCAGTTCCTCCAACATTGAAATTTCTCACCTACCATCTTTGCCATTTTAATTGGTAGGGAGTTATCTGTGATTATTGGTGATTTTGAAAAAAAATCAAATGATTATATTTTTTGTTTCTTGTTTTGACAACTCTTCAGTGTCCTTTGCTTATCTATTAGAAAATGGCTTTTTATTTTTATAGGTTTGTGTCAATTTCCTAAATGTTTGTGATGTGACTTTTAGCAGAGATGGTTCATGTAAATATTTTCTCTATCTACATCATTTATTTTTCATATAGCCTCATTGATTTAGTTTGTCCAAGAGTTTTTCAAATTTTATACATTTGAAATATTATATTTTGTCTTAACCTACAATTGTCATAAATTCATCCTAGATTCCAGATGTGAAAGATATTCTTCTTTAACATTTTAATGTTTTATTAATCTAGGTTATTTTAGTCATTTGATTAGGATGCTATTTATGTATTTATCCAATTCATTAATAAAAAATATTAAATGGCCTCAATGACAGATTCCTTGTGCAATCCAATAGACACCTTGCTCCATGTTTAAGTTATTAATGACTATTTGGGAAATTCATCCATACTACCAATTCTAAAGCCATTACTTGTAAAATAATTTGCCTCACATCTCTCCATCTTATTTAAAAGAGAAGCATGAGAGACTTTGTCAAATGCTTTGCTAAAATCTAAGTAACTGACTTCAATAAAATGGCTAAAAGAGAAGTCATATCTAAATCTAATTCCCCTCTGCAGTTTTATGGTAACATGTGCCAAATAAAGCAAAGGAACAATGAAGTCATCAGTGATACCAGCTGTGGTTCTTCTTGCTTTCCTGAAAGCATCATCTTTTGCATGAATCCTTCTTTGATTTCTACTATACATATATGTGTCCCTACCCAAAAAATGTATATGTGTATATGTATATACACACACAGGTGCAGACATATATGCATACATGTGCAGAGAATTACATGTGCATATATGGATATACATGAATTATATTCACACTATTTTAATATGTGTACATAAACACATATGTATATATCACCTGTATAGTTGCAAGCATATATAAATAAATATACATATATGTGTATGTATATATAGAAGGCATACACATGTGTGCATCTTTTTACATATTTAATACACACATATTAAATATAAATATAAATAATATATATATATATATATATATATATATATATATATAATGCATCTGTATAGGTGCAAGTTGTCTCACTTTAGAATGTAAACTTGAGAGCAAAGACTATTTGCTTCTCTCTTTGTATCCTCAGGGTCTAGCACAGCTCTTTTTTTAATTTTATATATATATATATTTAAAATTTTATTAATTTATTTTAATTTATCAACAATCACTTCCATATGCTTTTGAGTTGAAAATTTTTCTCCCCTTCCTCCCCCCCCTCCCCAAGATGGCACACAATCTGATATAGGCTTTACATTTACATACCCATTAAACATATTTTCACATTAGTGAAGTTGTAAGTAAAAATTAAAACCAATAGGAGGAACTATCAGAAAGATGAAACAAAACTCAACAGAAGGTAAAAATAAGTGATAGTGATTCGACTTCCATAGTTCTTTCTTTGGATGTGGACAACATTTTCCATCCTGAGACCTCTGGAGATGTCTTAGATCCTCATAATGCTGAGAAGGGTTCAGTTTAACAATCTTAGTCATTGCATAACATGGCTGTTATTGTGTACAAAGTCCTCTTGGCTCTACTCACTTCACTCAGCATCAGACCATATAAGTCTTTCCAGGTTTTTCTGAAGTCAGCCTGTTCATCAGTTCTTATAGCACAATAGTATTCCATTACATTCATATACCACAACTTGTTCAGCCATTCCCCAGTTGATGGGCATCCTCTCAATTTCCAATTCTTTGCCACCACAAAAAGAGCTGCTATGAATATTTTTGTACATGTGGGTCCTTTTCCCATTTGCTTGATCTCTTTGGGATATAGCCTTAGAAGTGCTATTGCTGTGTCAAAGGGTATGCACATTTTTGTAGCCCTTTGGGCATAGTTCCAAATTGTTCTCCAAAATGGTTGGATCATTTCACAACTCCACCAACAATGTATTAGTGTTCCAGTTTTCCCACATCTTCTCCAACATTTATCATTTTCCTGTTTTGTCATATTGGCAATCTGATAGGTGTGATGTGGTACCTCAGGGTTGTTTTGATTTACATTTCTCTAATCAATAACGATTTAGAGCATTTTTTCACATGACTATAGATGGCTTTAATTTCTTCATCTGAGAACTGTCTGTTCATATCCTTTGACCATTTATCAATTGGGGAATGGCTTGTGTTCTTATAAATTTGTCTTAATTCTCTATATATTTTAGAAATGAGGCCTTTATCAGAGACTGGTTGTAAAAATTCTTTCCCAATTTTCTACCTTCCTTCTAATCTTAGTTGCATTGGCTTTGTTTGTGCAAAAACTTTTCAATTTAATGTAATCAAAATTATCCATTTTGTTTTTCATAATGTTCTCTATCTCCTGTTTGGTCATGAATTCTTCTGTTCTCCGTAGATCTGATAGGTAAATTATTCCTTGTTCTCCCAGTTTACTTATGGTATCAGCCTTTATATCTAAGTCATGAACCTATTTTGACTTTATTTTGGTATATGGTGTGAGATTTGGGACTATGCCTAGCTTCTGCCATACTCTTTTCCAGTTTTCCCAGAAGTTTTTTTCAAAGAGTGGGTTCTTATCCCAGAAGCTGGGGTCTTTGGGTTTATCAAATAATAAATGACTATAGTCATAGACTACTGTGTCTTGCATATTTAACCTATTCCACTGATCCACCTCCCTATTTCTTAGCCAGTACCAAGAAGTTTTGATGATTGCTGCTTTATAATACAATTTAAGATCTGGAATTGCTAGGCCACCTTCCCCTGCATTTCTTTTCATTAGTTCCTTTGATATTCTGGACCTTTTGTTTTTCCAAATGAATCTTGTTAATATTTTTTCTAACTCTATAAAATAATTTTTTGGTAGTTTGATTGGTATGGCACTGAATAAGTAAATTAGCTTAGGTAGGATGTAGCACAATTCTTGGCATATATTATACCATCCACCCCCCCATCACCGTGGACTCTGTGACCCTGGCCTTTTTACTTTGGGAAGATGAAGTTCTAGGCATTTCCACTGGCTGCCCCCTGTGACAGGAATGCTCTCCTTCCTCATCTTCACCTCTTGGATTACCTGGTTTCCTTTAAGTCCCAGGCAAAATCTGACCTTCTAAGGCCAATTTCATCTTTCCTAACCTCCCTTAATTCTAGGGCTTGCCATTTCCAATTTATTCTAGATATATCTTGTGTTTATATAATTTCACATTCTCCTGAGCTCTTTGAGAACAGCGACCATCTTTTACCTTTCTATCTCCACCACTTAGCATAGTTCTTGGCACCTAGTAGCTGCTTTATAAATGTTTATTGACTAGCTGATTAACACAGCAGGTTCTTTAAAAATGCTTGTTGATTGTTGACATCCTACTTATTTTGGGCTTTGTTATTCCCTTTTGTCTGGCTCTTCATGACCTGTGGATGCACACCAATATTATCCATGGGGTTTTCTTGACAAAGATACTAGAATGCTTTGCAATTTCCTTTTCTGGTGAATGAAGACAAACAGAGGTTAAGTGACTTGCACAAGGTCACATGGCTGGTAAGCATCTGGGATTGGATTTGAACTCAGGTCTTCCTGACTCCAGCCTTAGTATTCTATTCACTGAGCCATCTAGCTGCCTCTATTTTCAGCTTACATTCCCTCTTATCCATTTTTCCTCTGTACTTTTCTGTCTGAATATCAATCTCCTTTATATAGGAAACAAAAACAAAGAACTGTACCACTCTGTCCTTTCTCCTCAATGATCATCTTTCATGCCCCAACTAGCAGCAGTCCTATTTCCACTTTGATACTCTCCTTGTCCACAACATGGCCCCATTTTCTCTTCCACAGAGCTATTATTTTGTTTTCTTTTGCTTTCTTGACAACTCCTGACATTATTCTTACCCTGCTTAACTTGTCCTATTTTCAAAGGTTAATAGAGTTAGAGCTGGAGTATGCATTAGAGGTCAACTAACCAAATGCCTTTGTTTTACAGATGAGTAAACTGTGGACTTGAGAGGTGAAATCATTTATTTGCTTAAAGTCATATAGATAGTAAATGACAGAGGTGAGATTTGAATCTGGGTCCTTTCCTTCCACACCCAACACTTTCTGATGTATTCTGCTGCTTTCCTGTTCTTCCTCCATAGAGCCATCCCTGAGAATTCCAGCACATGAGGAATATTCAGAGCCAGGGAGAGACAGACAGAGAGACAGAAAATTAGAGAGAGTAAGAGAGAGAGAGAGAGAGAGAGAGAGAGAGAGAGAGGGAGAGAGAGAGAAAGAGAGAGAGGGAGAGAGAGAGAAAGAGAGAGAGAGAAAGACAAGAGAAGGCACAGAGACAGAGAGAGATCCCTAGACACTCTGAGACTAGGATGTGTTGCTATTGCGTCTGATCCTCTCATGTGATGCAGATCTCTTGGGCCAGGTGACACCAGGAAGTTGGTCTGGCCAGGTGCAGCACTATCAGTAAGGAAAGGGGACAGGATACTCAGGGTGTGGTGGGTCCTGAACTGAAACAAGGAAGAAGAAGGTATACTTCCTCTCCCTAGATCATCAACATGAATTAGGTATTCCTCTTCCCCCACCACCTCCCCAACAATAATGCCCAACTTGTTCCATGACATCCAGGGCATCCGCCATTGGAAGAAATAACCTTTTCCATAATGTCTCCATGGGAAACAAGGATCCTCTACCTTAACAGACTTATTAGTGCCCTAGGGTACTGATCCTCGGCAGTTCTAATTTTAGATTACCTACCATTTCTTCCATTTTTGTACATGTCTTCTCTATACATACTACCCCACTCTCCATCTTAAATGATAAGAAATACCCACTTACAGACATAGCAGAAGCTTTGGGACATCAGCTTTCTTGTGCAGTAAGACTGTACTGGCTTAAAAATTGCTATAGAGCCAAGGTCAAATATAGCTTTATAAGCAATTCAAATTACATTAACTCTTCATCCAGCTTTCATTGCTAATGAGGGTTAGAGTTTCTCAGTTCACAAGGACTAAAGGCAAGTTTTCTTTAGAAGCTAGGAGGGGCTGTTGTAGAGTATGCCAGTCCAAGGCTCAGCATTCAGGCTGTCAGTTTAGCTGATCACTTTTTAAGCAAAAGATCTTAAATCCATTAATATCCTTACTTCCAAAGTGTGAGAAATATAAAAGGAATACAGTTTATGAAGCCTTTTTGTTATACTGCAAAAAAATTTGGAAAGATATGCTCTAATGAATCTAACTTTGTATTCAAGTCCTTTAAAATACCTACCTACCTACATATATACATAAACACATTTGACAAGTCGTCAGGATGCAGAATCACATCATTATTACTCAGCATATGTAGGGAGAAGGTGGTCTTTCTCCATATAATCTTAGTTATCTGGCTAACACCTTCTGATAAACATATCCTTAAAAAAAAAAAGGAGGCTATATGACCAGAATGTGTTAACGCACACTTAAATGACAACCACCTTGGAGAATTCTCTCACTTTGTGCAATTGTCCCAGGCTCGGGTACCTCACTTCTTTCTCTGGTTTTTTTGACCTCCATTTACCCTTATCTCTCTGTCTCCTCTCCAGAGCTGTTACTAGTTAGAGCTTTGCTCCAGTCTATTTCCAAGGACTGGGTTTCTGGAGTGAGGGCTTAGGAATGAGGGAAAATGGAGGGGCCATTTCCTCTCCAATCCCTACATCTCAGCTTGTGCGTTTCAACCACTTCTTTGTATATAAAAGCACATCATCCAAAGAGCATTGCCCTCAGAGTCCTGTCACCATAGCATTGCTCCTTCTGGCCCAACTTCTTGTGAACCTTTGTGGAGGTTGGGCCTGGATATTCTGAGGCTTCCCCTTCTCCCACCACTACTGCAACTATTAAGAAATTCACATACCTAAAACGTATTCTACTGCCATGATATTTTATTTCTGTTGCCTTCATCTCTATTACTCTTTTCTTAATTCCTATCTTCTGATGCTACCTCCTCTATTATATTATTGGGACTGCTTGCCCTTCCACTTCATTATCAACAAATACCTCTTCATTCTTGTTTCCTTTCTCCTACTTTCTTCTCCCTTCCTTACTTTAACTGAAACTTGACTTTCCCTTGAGGATTGCACATATCTGGCAACCTTCTCAAATGCTGATTGTTATGTTTTTATTTCCTCCTCACAAAACCTGAAAGTGGGATTTCTACATTCCTTGTTCTATACTGCACCTTCAAGATATTTACTCTGCCACCACAACTTAACAACCTTTCTTTCTCTGAAATACGTGCCTCATGGTTCTGGCATACTCTGCTAATCCTTGTGATTGATTAATCGATCAGTCAGCATTAAACACATACTATGTTTCTACAACTAGGAATACAAGGACAAAGATGAAAAAGACCCTTGTCATCTATTGGAGGAGACATGTTCATATACTTGGCACCTTGCCCCCATGTTCCTCTCTACCTTCCCCTACTTCCGTCTTCAGAGATTTCAACATCCATGTAACTGACCCTTCTGATGCTTTTTTGTGTTTATGGTTCTTTGAATCCTTAATCTCTCATGCTGTCCTTCTCCACTAACTTACCCAAGATTCTGAAATTTGAAATTTTTCTCTATGTCCATAATTTCCTGCCTTCCACCTCTTCCCCTTCCTTATTCCTCTCATTTCTGTACTTTTCCCTTCTCATGACCTCTGATAACTTAATTTTGCCTTACTACTTGAATATATTAATTGCATTATTAACTCATTTCTTCCCTACCTAATATTGATGCAAGAGTTGACCTTTCTAATAGTGTCCTCTTCTATACCTTTGAAGACCTTGTTCGTATGCTGTTTCTGCCTTCATAACCTGCAATCTATTTTCTCTATTTTCACTGTAGAGAAACACTGCTGGGGGAAATCCCAGAACCATGATGACTGTATCTGTTATGCACTTATGCTATCTAGGTTCAACTGGGCCTTTATTGCTGAACAGAAATCCTTTTATTTAAGTCATTGCTTTTCTATCATATTCCCCAGAATGTCTGTTCAAAACTCCTCTTCTCAAACCTCTTACTGCACATCATCTTTCCTCATTCTCAATGGGTGAATTCAATTTATACTTTACTGATAAAATTAAGGCTATCTGATATAAACTCTTTCAATTCCTGTCTTCTAAATTGCTCAAATTCTGCGAGCCAAGATGGTGGAGTAAGCAGTAAATCACTGTAACTCTCCCAAATCCACTTCCAAACAACCATAAAATAGCACCCAAAAACAAATCCTGGGGCAGTAGAACCAGCAAAAAAAGATGGGGTGAAATAATCTTTTAGTGGGGGCAGCTAGGTGGCACATTGGATAGAGCACCAGCCCTGAAGTCAGGAGGACCTGAGTTCAAATCTGGCCTCAGACCAAACACTTGACACTTACTAGCTGTGTGACCCTGGGCAAGTCACTTAACCCCAATTGCCTAAAATTGAAAAAAAATAAAAAAGAAATAATCTGTTAGCCCAGGAAACTTGGAAGATCAGCAAGAAAGGTGTGTCTCACTTGGGCAAAAGCAGATTAAATGCAGGACTGGAAGTGCCCCTGCAAGCCAGTAGCAAACTCTATGTAAGTAAACCAGCAGGAGATCCTGAGCCCCAGTGCAGTGGAGCAGGCAAATGCCAACACCAGGACATCCCACATGCCTCAGCATAGCTAGAGGAATGGACAGACACCAGCTTTGAGAACCAACATGTGCTTCAGAATAGCCCTGGGTAAACAGGCAACCTCTGACAGCCAGATCTCCACCTGCTTCAGTATAGCTCCAGGAAAACAGGCAGCCACCAGTGGCCAGACAGCCACTGTGCTTCAGGGTAGCCCCTAGAAAATGCAGAAACACTTCACCAGCCTCAGCATGTACCAGATACAAGTACTAGGAGCCTGGCTTGGTACCAGGTAAGTTGCAAGACTCCTACAGCCTCCAGCAGCACCAGCTACCTCCCCACACCCCACTCCCTCAGCACAGCACCAGACATAAGGGTCCCACATAGGCCTCAGGGAAACACCAGTGCAGCATCAGGTAAACAACTGGGGTCTGCAGCCAATGACATAAGAAGCCTAAGACAATGCCCTTTCCACCCCAGGAGCAGAGCTCGAATTTTTTTAACCCCCCCCAAAAAAAAATCTGACCATTCAGTCATTATGGTGATACGGAAGATGAAAACACAAACTCAGAAGAAAACAAGAGCATCAAAGCACCTATGGACAAAACCCCAAAGAAAAATGAGAAATGATCTCAAGCCCAGAAAGAATTCATAGAAAAGCTCAAAAAAGAGCTTAAAAATCATGTGAGAGAGGTAGAAGAAAAATTGGGAAAAGAAATGAGAGTGATGCAAGAGAATTATGAAAAGAGTCAACAACTTGGAAAAAGAAAACAACTGCTTAAAAAGTAGAATTGGCCAAATGGAAAAGGAAGTACAAAAGCTAACTGAAGAAAACAACACCTTAAAAGTTAAAATTGGGCAAGTGGAAGCTAAAGACTCTATGAGACATTAAAACTCAATCAAACATATTCAAAAGAATGAAAAAAAATAGAAGAAAATGTAAAATACCTCTTGGGAAAAAACAACTGACCTGGAAAATAGATCCAGGAGAGACAATGTCAGAATCATTGGATTGCCTGAAAGCCATAATCAAAAGGAGGACTTAGACAACATCTTTCAAGAAATTGTCAAGGAAAAGTGCCCTGATATCCTGGAAGCAGAGGGCAAGATATGCATTGAAAGAATCCGCTGATTATCTCAGAAAAAACATCTGAAAATTAAAACTCTGAGGAATTATAGCCAAATTTTAGAGCTATCAGGTCAAGGGAAAAAAAAAACTGCAAGTGGCCAGAAAGAAACAATTCAAATATCAGGGAGCCACAATCAGGATTACACAGGACTTAGCAGCTGAAAAATTAAAGTTATCAGAGGTCACGGAACATGATATTCTAGAAAGCAAAATTTCACTGGGTAGATGATTCTTGGTTGTAGCCCTAACCAAGAATCATCTACCCAGTGAAATTAAACATAATAATTCAAGGGAAAAAATGATCATTCAATGAAATAGAAGAGTTGAACAAAAAGTTTGATCTCCATTATCAAGACCCAAGAGAGGTCTAAAAAGGAAAAAGAAAACATAAGGGATTCGATGGAGCTGAACTGTTTACATCTCTACATGGGAAGATGATACTTGCAATTTTTAAAAATTGTGCCACTAATAGTATAGCTAGAAGGAATATACGTGGACAGAGGGTACAGGTATAAGGTGAATTTGAGGGAATGACGTAAAAAAAACCTAATAGATGAGAAAGAGGAATACAATGGATGCAAAAGAGAGAGGTAGAATGGGGTAAATTATTTCACATGAGGAGGTGCACAAAAACCTATTACATTGGAGGAGAGATGGGAGAGTGGGGAGATGGGCATCCATTGGACCTTACTTTCATCAGTATTGGCTCAAAGAGGGAATAATATACACAATCAGTTGAATATAATATATATTTTTCCTGACAGGGAAGTAGGAGGGGTGGAGATAAAGTAAAAAGTGGGGGACTAACAGAAGGGTGGGCAGATCAGAGGAGGTGGTAGACAGAAACAAAACACTGGTGAGAAGGGTAAGGGTGGAAGGAGGGGAAGGATGAACAGGAGGAAAAAATAGGATAGAGGGAAATGAACACTTAATAATTATAACTGTGAATGTGAATGGGATGAACTCTCATAAAATGGAAGCCAATAGCAGAGTGGATCAAAAACCAGAATCCTACAACATGTTGTTTAGAAGAAACACACTTGAAGCAGAGTGACACAGAATAAAGGTGAAAGTCTAAAACACAATATATTCTGCTTCTGCTGAAGTGAAAAAAAAAGTAGATGTAGAAATCCTGATCTCAGACAAAGCAAAAGCAAAAATAGACCTAATTAAAAGAGATAAGGAAGGAAACTATATCTTGCTAAAAGGCACCATAGCCAATGTAGTAATATCAATACTAAACATATATGTACCAAGTGGTATAGTATCCAAATTCTTAAAGAAGAATCTGTGAGTTACAAGTTCATGACCAAACAAAAGCTAAAGAGTATTATAAAATAGATCATTTTCAATATATTAAGTTAAAAAGCCTTTGTATAAACAAAACCAATGCAACTAAGGTCAGAAGGAAAGCAGAAAGCTGGGAAACAATCCTTACAGCAAGTATCTCTGATAAAGGCCTTATTTCTCAAATATATAGAGAACTGAATTCATAAGAATACAAGCCATTCCTCAACTGATAAATGGTAAAAGGATATGAACAGGCAGTTTTCAGATGAAGAAATCAAACTATCGATAGGCATATGAAGAAGTGCTCTAAATCATTTTTGATTAGAGAAATGCGAATTAAAACAACTCTGAGGTACTACCTCACACCTACCAGATTGGCTAGTAAGACAAAAAATAAAAATGACAAATGTTGGAGAAGACTTGGGAAAATTGGGACACTAATGCACTGTTGGTGGAGCTGTGAACTAATCCAGTCATTCTGGAGAGTGATTTGGAACTTTGCCCAAAGGGTAACCAAACTGCATACCCTTTAACCCAGCAATACTACTTCTAGGTCTGTTTCCCAAAGAGATCATAAAAAGGGGAAAGGATCTACATGTGAAAAAATGTTTATAGCAGCCTTTTTTGTGGTAGCAAAATATTGAAAATTGAGGGGATGCCTGACAATTGGGGAATGGCTGAACAAGCTGTGGCATATGGATGTAATGGAATATACTAATGTGCAATAAGAAATGATGAACAGGCAGATTTCAGAAAAACTTGGAAAGACTTGTACAAATTGATGTAAAGTGAAAAAAGCAGAACCAGGAAAACATTGTACAAAGTATCAGCAACATTGTGTGACGATCAACTATGAATGACTCACAACACAAGTACAAAGGACCCATGAAGGAAAATGCTATCCACATTTAGTTAAAGAACTAATGGACTCTGAATGCATCACACCTGAGATCAATATGGAAATATGTTCTACATGACAGCACATTTCTAACCTATATCCAATTGCCTACCATTTTAGGAATAGGGGTGGAGAGGGGAGGGGAGGGGAGGGAGGAGGGAAGAAGGGAGAAAAATTTGGAACTCAAAATCTTGTAAAAATGAATGCAAAATTTGTAATTGGGAAAAAGTAAAATACTATAAAAATTTAAAAATCACTCAGAATCTTTACTTATTCCCTAGCCCTTCCCTCTAGTATCAGAAGAAAAGGTGACGCATCTTTGAGGTAAAGGTAACTTCTGTTCCTGTACCCTTTACATTATCTTGCCATGTCCCAATTCATCCATGGAATTATTCCATCAATAATGCCTTCTTTTTCATGCATTTTCAATTTTCTCTAGCTCCTGGCACCTTTTCTTCAGCCTAAAACATGTCACATCCCATAGTATAAAACAAATTCTTCCATTGATCTGGTTATCCACTTATGAGATCATTATCTCTCTCTCTCTCTCTCTCTCTCTCTCTGCTCCTTCTCTCTTTCAATACCAAGACTGAAAAGTAGCCTGCACTTGCTGATTCCACTTCCCCATATCCCCCTCTCCCCTCAATCTCTTGCAATCTGCCTTCAATTCTCACCACTCTGCAGGAATTTCCCTCTCAAAAGCTATTTGATGACTTTCTTATCATAAAACCCGACAACTTTTTTTCTTTTCTACATTGACCTCTCTACACTATTTGCCACTGTTGAACAGCTTCATACTGATAGCCTCTCCTCCCTTGTCTTCCATGAGGCCACCTTTTCAATGGAGTATACTTCATTATTCCAGCCTCATATCACATTGGCCCATATTATGAATTTGTTGAGGAGAAGTACTGTTTTTACTTTGGCTGGAACTGTGCCTGGCACATAGGTTCTTAATAAATACTTGTTGATCAATTAATTGATTAATCCATTTAGATGCCAAGGTGATTTGTCTAAAGTTGGAGATCCAGTGGCTCTCCATTACCTCAAGAATCAAATATAAATTATTCTGTTTAGCATTTCAAGTTCATCATAACATAGTCCCTTCCTACATTTATAGCTTTTTTACACTTGGCTCCCTTTCATACAGACTATGATGCAGCCACTCTGTCCTACTTGCAGTTCCACAAACATGGAATCCTATCTCCTCTCACCATGCCTTTGCACTAAGAATTCTAATCCCCTTCTCCTCTTGGTTTCCCTTGTTTTCTTCAGAACTCAGCTTAAGTCCTACATTCAGTAGAAGGTGTCTCCCCCTTTCACTAGCTGCCAGCACATTCCTTTCTCAGATAACCTTCTATCAACTCAGTATATATCTTATATCAACCTAGTTATTTACAAGCTGGCTCCTCCATTAGAATGTCCTTAGGAACAGGGACTATTTTGGCCTTTCTTTTAATTCCTAATGCTTAGCACAGTGGCTGGTATTTAATAAGTGTTTAATAAATGCTTACTAAGTGACACTAATCTAACAAAGGTGTGTCCAGAATTGTAGCTTTAGCTCTTTTCTTGTCCCAGCATCCCAGTATCTCTATGAGTTGGGACATTGGAGTCCATCTAATGTAACCCATACTGTGCCTGAACCTGAATCTCACTTACAATATTGCTGAAAATTCTTCACTTAGCCACTGCTTAAAGATCCCTGGTAGAATAGGATATAGAGCTGAAAGTTATCTCAAGTTATCTAATTCAAGCCCTTCTTTGTATGTAAGAAAACTGGGGATCTGTCTATCTATCTATCTATCTATCTATCTATCTATCTATCTATCTATCTACCTATCTATCTTTCTTTCTTTCTTTCTTTCTTTCTTTCTTTCTTTCTTTCTTTCTTTCTTTCTTTTTCTCTTTTTCTTTCTTTCTTTCTTTTTCTTTCTTTCTTTCTTTTCTTCTTTCTTTCTTTCTTTCTTTCTTCCTTTCTTTCTTTCTTTTCTTTCTTCTTTCTTTCTTTCTTTCTTTCTTTCTTTCTTTCTTTTTCTCTCTTCTTTCTTTCTTTTCTTTCTTTCTTTCTTTCTTTCTTTCTTTCTTTCTTCTTTTTCTTTCTTTTCTTTCTTTCTTTCTTCTTTCTTTCTTTCTTTTCTCTTTCTTTCTTTCTTTCTTTCTTTCTTTCTTTCTTGTGCAATCAGAGGTCCAAGGAGGAACAAATCATTTCCAGACAAGTGGATTAAGAAAGAAAGAATTCCTTGAAAGAGGCTGCTTCTGCCTTAAATTTTGAAGGATAAGGAAGGAACATAAAAGGCATATATAAAGCAATTTTGGGAATGGGTATTATAAAAAGAATCCATTTAAGATGTGCATATTGGGAAGGAGCTAACTAATCAATTCTTGGAAGGCTTCTTGTAGTTCCTAATCTCATGCTTTGTGGATTCCTGTCACCTTCTCATAATTTTTGCTTTTCTAACCTTGGCTACTTCACCGTGTTCTGAGTTTCTAATGTTTACCCTGGTGTCCCTGTTAGCCTGGACCTTTCATCACATCTGTGCACTCCCTTGGGAATTCCTGATTTTTTTACTTTAGGTGCTACCCTGAGAAGATTTTTAGTCATGGAACAATTGGTGGTGCAAACATTGAATGACACAATGCATTGTTCACAATTGTCTACTTGGAGATGTAATTTATCTTAGCAATTATTTAAAACGACTAATAGACAACTTTTACTCATGCAGTTATTTGGACAGAAAATAATTCCAAGAGGACTAACATCTTTTTGATGAAAAGAGACAAATGCAACTCAATGGGATAGCTGTGGTATCATTTGGAATGCAGCAACCACCTTAGGTTTGGTGTCAAATAATCTGGATTCAGATCCTGTCTCTCCTATGCACTAAACATGTCTAATACTTAATCTGGTATCTGGTCAAGTATGCCCAATTTAGCAATGGTTTAATCTGCAGCTCAATACTTCCAAAACTAAATTCATTATTTCTCCCAAAAATCTGCTTCTTCTCCCAACTTCTCTACCTCTTTTGATGGTAATGCCATGCTGCACAAGTTTCCTGGCTCAAAATTTTGGAATCATCTTTGATTGTTCTATCTCCCCACTTCCTTTCACATTCAGTCAACTTCCAAATACTGACAATTCTATCTTGGGAGCATTCTTGCATTTTGTATCTTCATTCTTCTCACGGGCCTCCATTATAATTCATCTTCTATATCCTAATTCATCTAATATCCTAATTTATTCTCTTACCCTCATTCAGTCCTTCATCACCTTTTCCCATAGACTATTATAAATGGCCTCCTACCTCATCTTCTTGCTCCCAGATTCTTTCCTCTCCACTCTACTCTACACACAGCTACCAAAATCTTCCCAAGTCACTGATTTGACCACACCACTCTTCTGCACAAAATTTTCAGTGATTGTCTATTGCCTCTAGGGTAAAATTTAGTCCTTCATTCTTGTAGAAACAACTGAAGTTAGCACCTAGTTAGCAATAATAATAATAATAATAACTAGATTTTATTTAGTACTTTGAGGTTTGCAAAGTGCTTTACATATATTAACTTACTGGATTCTCACAACGACCCTGTGAGATAGGTGCTATTATTATTTTATTTACAGGTGAAGAAACTAAGTTACAGAGAGGTTAGGAGACTTTTCCAGGGCCACACAGCTAGTATCTGAGACAGGATTCAAACTCAGGTGGTCTTGATGCCAAGTCCCACATTTTATCCAATAGTTCAAAATGGAAGCTACTAGACTCTACCCTTCGGATGACATGCTTTTTAGCTCACCATGCTCACCCTTTCCTCAGCTGCCTAGCTAGTAGCTCTTCTGAGATCATGTTATGACACTTATCTGTTTTATGCTACTTATACCAGGCACAAAATTACTAGTTATAGCTTTGCATGGAATGTACTCTCTGCTCCTCTCAGTTTTTCAAAAATATTATCTTCATTTAAAGCTCAGCATAAATAACTACTTCCTCTTTAAAGCCTTCTCTGATTTTCTTAGCTGAAAACATTCTCCCTTGCATTAATTTTTTTTTTCCGGGAATGATTGCTCCTATCACTCTATCCTCCATTTTATATTTATCTAGGTGTGTGTAAAATTTTTCTGCCCAGAAGTATGCTATAGCAAATCATCTTATTTGAATTAATCTGTTCTGTTACAATAGGATAGTTTTCCAGCTAATATGGTCAACTGGCATGTAATGAAGGCAGCACAACTGGCTTGTCTCAGTACTGCCTTTGGCCAGTCTTTCTAACAGGCTAGCCAAGTAACTGTCATATGCCCAAATAACAGCTACACCTGTCAGTGGGCTTCATATAATTGGAGGTAAATAAGGAGAAAGGCTGTGTGCCCATAAAGCTATAGTATGAAGAAAAATCTTAGTTGTACTGGACCTTAGCATGAAACTCCATAGGCTTCTTTTTATATTTTTAAAGACAAAATTTTTAAAAAAGAGGTATTTAGCAATATTTTCATGGAAGAAGGCCATGGAGCCATAAGATCTAGATTTAAATCTTTCATTACCTAGATACGTGATCTAAAGTGTAGAAATAATAGAATTTCAGAGATAGACAGGGCCTCAGAAATCACTTTCCACCCCCGAGCCTCAGTTGTTTCAACTTTAAATGGGGATACTTCCACCTATCTCATCGGATTATTGTGAAGATTAAATAGAATAATGTATCTGACAGTTTTATGGTGATAAATGTCAACATGCAATCAGTATTATGCCTTACAAACTATCTTGTAGTTAATCATTTAGTATTTGTATTTATTATGTTTGTTCTGCATGTAATTATTTACGTACTTATTGTTTCCACCCTGAGAATGTGAACGCCTGCAAATACAAAGGACCTGGTACATACTAAATGATTAATAAACATGCTGATTGATGAAGTGATTGGTTTGTAGTGGTGGTAGTGATTTTTAGAAAATTCTTTCTGATTATATGTTTTAACCTGCATCCACTCTTCTCATGTAGCCTTTCCCTCCTGCCTGTCTCAATATACCTTTCCATATGCCCAGACAACCACAGCTTATCATATTGCAAATGCTAATATAAGCAAAATGGAGGCTAAGTGTGAGTCAATGCTTAGGCACAGTAACAGGGTTTAGATGGGCAGGCCCCTGAGAGAATGAGTAGATTTACCAGAGGCTCTGAGACTTAGACTGAAAGAGGAGCCTATAACAAGCATGGGTCATCTAATGAACCTTCTTCCTAGTTCCTTCTGCAACTGGCCATAGCAATACAAACTGCTGATTCCAATAAAGTCAACAGCAATTTCTCTTCCATTGCCTGGTCTGTTGGTCCCATCTTCTAGTATGCCCTCAGGGCAACTACTCCAACCACTCCCTAGCAAAGTAAAGAGATGTCTGGTCTCTGCTTCTGTGTCCCTGTGTCTCTCTTGTCTGTTTGTCTGTCTCTGTCTCATACACACACACACACGCACACACACACACACATACATGAACACAATTCTATTTTTTTTTAAATTTTGAGTTCCAAATTCTTTTCTTCCTTCCAGCTCCTCATCCACCCATTGAAAAGTCAAATAACATAATACACACTATACGTGTAAAGTTTGTAAAACACATTTCCATATTATCCATGTTGCAATAAAAAGGAAGAAAAATAAAGAGAAAAAATATGTTCAATCTTCACTCACAGTTCATCAATTCTTTATTTGGAGGTGGATAACATTTTGCTGTTGTTGTTGTTGTAAGTTCTTAGAAATTATCTTGAATTATTGTATTGATCCAGTTGATCATTCTTATACTACATTATTGCTATTACTGTGTACAATGTTCTCCTGCTTCTGCTCACTTCACCTTGCATCAGTTCATATAAGTCTTCCCAGGTTTTTCTGAAATCATTCCCTTCATCATTTCTCACAGCACAAGAGCATTCCATCACAATTATATACCAAAACTTAGTCAGCCATTCCCCAAATGATGGGCAATTTCCTCATTTCCAATTCTTTGCCATCACAAAAAGAGCTGCTTTAAATTTTTGTAAATATATATTCTTTTCCTTTTTCTTTGATCTTTTTGGGTTACAGATTTAGTAGTGGTATTGTTGGGCCAAAGGGTAGGCACAGTTTTAAAGCCTTTTGGGCATGGTTCCAAATTGTTCTCCAGAATGGCTGAATCAGTTGATAATGCCACCAATAGTGCATCAGAGCATCTTTTTCTACATCCCCTCCAGAATTCCTTTTCTGTCATTTTAGCCAATCTGATGAGTGTAAGGTGGTACCTCACCATTATTTAAATTTATATTTCTCCAATTATTTGTGATTTAGAGTATTTTTCATATGACTATTGAGAGCTTCAATTTCTCCTTAAAATTTTTCTTCATATTTTTTGACTGCTTGTCATTTGGGAAATGGCTCTTATTTTTATAAATTTGGCTCCTTTCCTTACATATTTGAGAAATAAGACCTTTTTCAACTTGCTATAAGAATTTTCTCCAGTTTTCTGCTTTCCTTCTAATTTTTCTGCAATGATAGTGCAAAACCTTTTTAATTTAACATAATTAAAATTATTAATTTTGTCTCACATGGTCCTCTCTATTGCTTGATCATAAACTTTTCCCTTATTCATAGATCTGAGAGATATTTTAATGTGTACTCCTAATTTGCTTATGATATCACCCTTTATGTCTAAATCATGTATCTTTGTTGTATGATATGAAATGTTTGATACTGCTTTCCAGTTTTCCTAGAGGTTTTTGTGTAATAGTGAGTTCTAAGTCCCAAAAGCTTGGAGCTTTGAGTTTATCAAACATTAGACAACTGTGGTCATTTATTTCTGTATATTGTGCACCTAACCTATTCCCTGATAAACCACTTTATTTCTTATTAGTAACAGATTGTTTGATGATTACCATTCTGTAGATTGTTTGAGATTTAATACTGCTAGACCACCTTTCTTCACATTTTTTTTATTTACTCCCTTGATATTCTTGACCTCTTGCTCTTCCTTCCAGGTTTTTGTTACTCTTTTTTTCTAGCTCTATTAAAGAATTTTTTGGTACTTTTACTAGTATAGTACTGATTAAGCACACTAATTTAGGCAACCTACCATGAGCAATAAACATTTCTCCAGTTGTTTAGATCTATTTTTATTTGGGTAAAAAGTGTTTTGTGATTATGTTTATATAGTCCCTGTGTGTGTCTTGGCAGGTAGACTCAAGTATTTTGTAATGTCTATGAGTATTTTAAATAGAATTCTCTTCCTGCTATATTTTATTGGTAATATTTAGAAACACTAGTGATTTAAGTAAATTTATTTTGTATCCTGCAACTTTGCAAAAGTTGTTAATTTTTATGGCTTTTTTTAAAAGTTGATTTTCTCAGGTTCTCCAAGTATATCATCATATCATCTGCAAAAAGTGATAGCTTCATTTCCTTATACATATTCTTAGCCATTCAATTACTTTTTTCTTGTCTTATTGCTATAGCCAGCATTTCTAGTAGAATATTAAATAATGATGATGAAAAGGGACATTCTTGCTTTACTCTGATTATCTATTTCATTAAATGTCCATTTTTCCCTTTAGGATTAAACTTAGTTTTGTTGGAGATATTATTCTTGGTTTTAATCCTAAGTCCTTTGCCTTTCAGAATATCAAATTCTAAGCCTCCCACTTCATTATTGTGGTAGCTGCTAAATCTTGTGTGATGTTGACTGTGGCTCCATGACATTTGAAATGTTTCTGTATGGCTACTTTCAGTATTTTCTCTTTGACATTCAAACTCTGGAATTTAGCTATGGTAGGTGTTTTCATTTTATGATCTTTTTTTCAGGAGGTGATGCGAAGTCTTTCAATGAGAAATGTTTGCCCTCTGGTTCTAAAATATCTAAGTAATTTTCCTTTATATTTTCTTGAAATAAGAAGTTTATATCTTTTTTTTCAACTGTGGCTTTCAAGTAGTCCAATAATTCCTAAATTATCTTTCAATCTATATTCCAGGTCTATATACTGTTTTTCCATTGAGATATTTCACATTTTCTTCCATTTTTTCATTTTTTTGACTTTATTTCTTGATGTTTCATGGAGTCATTTCCTTCCACTTGCCCAATTGTAATTTTTAAGGAATTATTTTCATCAGTATTTTGTGCCTTTTTTTTTAATCTAACTTAATTTTTAAAAATAATTTTCTCGCATTGACCTTATGTCTTTCTCTTCCAATTTATCTTCTATGACTATTATTTGATTTTAATAAACATTTTTGCTCTTTTAAAAATCCCTTTAGTTTTTCTATAAATTCTTATTAAGCTCATGTCCAATCCACATTTTTCTTTGAGGTTTTGTTTTGTTTGTATATGTTTCCATATTGTCATCTTCTGAGTTTTTCTTGAGTTTCCTTGTCACCATAGGTTCTTTTTCTGTTGGCTACTTATTTTTCCTGACCATTTCTTGACTTCAGGCTTTATGTTAGAGCTGGGCTCTGCTCACCTCTAAGCATGGAAGTTGGGGTCACTACCCCAAGCTTTAGGTTCTTTCACTCTCCTGTTTTCACAGGAAGTTTTCAGGGTCTAATAAGTTTTCAGTACTTCTAAGGTGATGTGAACCAGAGAGAGGTTTGATCATTGCTCTCTAGGTTTGTGCTCTGATCCTGACCCAGAAAGGGCCCCTGCTCTCTCATGACCACAATTCCTCTCCTCACTGGAACTGTGACCCCTACCCAGGCAGGGGCCCTGCTCTCTTGTGAGCACAAGCACTCCTGTCTGCCCTGGAAATGTGATTCAGACCTCACCAACAGACAACAGTTACAAAATGGCATCAGATTCTTCACTCAGTGATAGCACAGGTTCCCTTGCAATCTCTTTCTGATTAGATATGAAATCTCCTTATTATCTCTGGGCAGTGGGTGCTCCTGGCACAGTACTGCTGCTGCTGCTGCTGCTGCTGCCACCTTCACAGCTGGCATCACAAAATTGCTATGCTCCTGTCAAGCCCCAATTCCTGTCCCACAAACCTCTCCTTCTGTCCTCATCAGTTGTCCTGAACTGGAAAAAAACATTTTATTCCAACCTTTTGTTTGTTATGATGCCTAAGAATTTGATCTGATACATAATTTTAAACAATTTTTGGAGAGGAAATGTTGGGAGAGCTCGACTAAAATATTTTCTTTGCCATCTTGGTTCCACCACTTCAGTACCTCTTTTGAGATATATAGCAAGTATTACAATTTTTCTTTCTTCACAATTTCATTAGAAGTCATGAAGGTGTTTAGTGTAAATAATGAAAGAATATTAATTATTTAAAATAGATTCTATTAACACATTTTTATTTACATTGCATATCTTTCCCTCTTCTCACACCAAAGAAGTACAAAAAAGAGATCTGTTATTATATATAATGTTCCACACTGGTAGACCTTGACTTTGCAAAAGAATGATATAGGGGTCTTTTTATATCTCTTCTTTGGGGGAAGGATCATTCTTTATAATTTTACAAATTCAGTTTTGATTGTTTTGTGGCTAGTTTTCTTTTCATGTCGTGTATTAGTCATTGTGCATATTGATTTCCTGGCTTGCCTTACTGTACCTTGCATAAGTTCATGTAAGTCTTTCCAAGCTCCTCTGTATTCATTATGTCTATTATTTCTTATAGCGCAATAAAATTTTTGCATTCAAGTACTACAAATTGATTAGTCATTCCCCAGTAGATGGGCATCTACTTTGCTTCCAATTCTTTGCTACCACAAAGAGTGCTGCTATAAATATTCTGGTGTATATGGAGCCTTTCTTTTTATTAGCAACCTATTAGAAGTCTATGCCAATAGTGGAATAAATGAGACAAATGGTATGGATATTTTTGTCACTTCATTCATGTAATTCCAAATGTTTTTTTTTTTTATATATTCACAGCTCCACCAACAATTCATTGGTCTTCCTGTCTCTCCACCTCTCTCAAAATTGGATATTTCTTTCTTATGTTATCTTTGATGATTTTCTGGGCCTGAGGTGAAACTTGAGGGTTGTCTTGATTTTAATTAATGTTATTATTAGTGATTTGGAGTGTACTTTCCTATGGTTTTTAATGGTTTGCAATTCTTCTGTGAATGTTTGTTCACATCCTAGTTGTCTATGTATCCTGGATACCAGAGCCTTATCAGAGATATTTGATACAAAGATTTTTCCCCAATTGACCATTTCCCTTCTTGTCCTAGATGAACTAATTTTATTTCTTAAAATCTTTTCAATTTTATGTAATCAAAACTTTGTAAAAGTCTATCCTTTATTTGGTTAAGAATATAGATAAAAAAAAATACAGCTCCTGTCCATAAGGGTGAATGGTACTCATTTCAACTTATTATAGGATCTTTAATATTCACTCAACCCATTCATTTTTAATTATTGTGGAACATGATGTAAGATGTTGATCTAAGCCTAACCGCCAAACTTCTTGCTTGTTTTCCTAGCTGTTCTTATCAAATAGAGACAGTAATTTGTGTTTTCAGGTTTATTGAACACTGAATTATTGCATTCCATTATTTCTGATCTTTCCTTGTCTAGTTTGTTACATTATCTCCTTTTATTTTTAAAAATACTATAAAATTTTATGATTGTTACTTTATGGTATAGTCTGAGGTCTGAAAGGACCATTTGTTCTTTATCCTTTTTTTTTTCATAATTTCATTTGGTATTCTAGATCTTTTATTCCATCAAATGAATTTTGCTATTATACACTCCTGTAAAGCATCCTTGTGGTGGTTGACTGATATAACTTGAAATTTATCAATTAACTTTGGTTATTGTGTCACTTTTATTTTGTTGGCATTGCTCAGATATCAAAATTTCATTTATTTAAGGAGGATTTTGTAATCTAATCTATATAAGCATTGAGTATGTTTTTGTAGATCAACACCTAAGTATTTTAGGCATTTGATAGTTATTTTAGGTAGGATTTCCATTTTTAGTAATATCTTTTAGATTTGATTCTTATTACACAGAAATGTCAGTGGTTTTGTGGCTTTATCATACTCTGCAACTTTGTTGAATCTATCATCTCAATTATCTTTTTTTGATTTGCAAAGATTTTCTAAGTAAGCCATCATGTCATCAGTATAAAAAAGTTAGTTTTGTCTCCTTTTTGTCCATCTTTAGGCCTTTATTGCCCTTTTCTTATTACTATTTCTAACATTTTGAGAACTATATTACATGAGAGGGAAAAGGGCATGCTTGCTTTAAAACTCCTGTCTCTATTGGGAAAGCTCTTAGCATCTCACCTTTGTGTGTAATGCTTGCTTTTGGTTTCAGCTATCTGGGTTTTTTTAAAAATAAAATTACAAAGATCTCTATATGTATGCCTCAACTGTGTAGGTTTTAAAAGCATAAATGAACATTTTATTTTGCGAGTTTTTTTTCTTCATCTATCAAATTAGTCATGTGGCCTTGGCTGTGTATTTTTTTGTTTTTAATTTGATTAATTATATTGACTATTTTCCTAATATTATATCATCCTGCCATCTACAGCATAAATTCGAAGTGGTAATAAAAATTATCTTGCACATATTGCTATAATCTCCCAAAATTGTATTTCATTAATGATATTGATCTATTATTCTTCTTTGCTTTATCCTTCCCTGGTTAAGTTATTAGAACTAAATTTGTCTCATAACAGGAATTTGGTACAATGCTTTCTTTCCCAATTTGTGAGAACAAGCTATATAGTACTGACATTAATTATTCCTTAAAGTTTGACAGAATTCTTCTGTAAATCCATCTACACAGTGATTTTTTCCCCCATTTTATAGGTAATTCTATTTCCCTTTCTAAGATTGGAATATGTAAGATCTCTATTTGGTGTTCTGTTAGTTTGAGGATTTTATATTTTTTAAAATAATCCTCTATTTATTTTGTATTATCAGGTTTTGGCATGTAAATTCTCATAGTAGGTTCTTATTCCTTTTTACTTCTTTTTTGAGATTTCTTTTTTTGTTGTTCATTTGGCTTTTGTGGCACTCTTTTAAATCAATTTGACTAAAGATTTATTAATGTTAATCCTTTCAAAGAACCACCTTTTGGTTTTCCTTGTCAATTCTACAGTTGGTTTGATTTTGAATTTATCTATTTCCCCTCTATTTCTCAATATTTCTTCTGTGCTTACTTTAGCTGTTTGTTCAATTACAAATATTTTAAAATGCATATTCATTTTGTTAATCTCTTTCTTTCATTTTGTTAGCATATGTTCTTAGGGATATAATTTTCTTCTTTATGACTACTTTATCTGCATCTTGAAAATTTTGATATTGTGTCTTGTTATCGTCTTGCACATAACTAATAATCAGTTCTATGATTTCTTCTTTAACCCATGCATTATTAAGGATTTCATTACTCCACTTAGGTCTTTTGTTTGTGCCTCCTGAATTGATTGATATTTTATTGTGTTAAGGGTATATTTAGTATTTCTAGTTTTTTGTATTTATTTGCAATAGTTCTATGTCCTAATAAATGGTCAATTTTTGTGAAAGTGTCATGTGGTGCTGAGAAATATGTATATTCTTCAGTGGTTTAATTTAGAAAGTACCAATCTTTTAGCTCCATAGTTTCTCCAGCAATTTGTTCAATTCTACATTTTCACTTTTGTTCATCTTTCTGCTAAATCTGTACAAAACTAAGAAATGTAAACTGAAGTTTCTTAGTATTATTGTATTAATTTATCTTTTTTGCAACTTAATTAATTTTTCATCTATGAATTCAAATGCTGCACTATTTTGAAAATATAAGTTTTACATTATGTTGGTTTATGGTTTATGGTTTTATTAAGCATAATGTTACTTTCTTATTTATTCCTATTTGTATTATGATTTTTATTTTTGCCATATAACAATACTGTAATGGATGCAGAAGATCTAGTTCATATTATGCTGCTTATTAGCTATGTGACATTGGTGATATTGATTACTTCTCTGAGCTTTAGTTTCTTTATCTACAAAAATGATAGTAATATCTGCCCTACCTACCTCATAGGGATATTATGAAAATAAAAAAAAAAGACAATCAGTTGAAAGTATTTTTAATTAAAATTTTATATGAAACACAAATAATCATTCTTAGGGGCAGCTTTTTGTAGTTAGCTGCATATTTGGCATCAGAGGATTCTCTATTGGCATCTATTACATATTGCAGTGACTGTGGGCACTATATTTTATCTCTCTGGGCCTCAGTTTATCTGCATGAAAAATGAGATATTTGGGACAAAAGTTTTTAGATTTAGACTAAGTTTTCTTCCAGCTCTAGATCCTTATCATGAATTTATATGACCTGAAGTCCTATGAATATGTATGTATGTATGTATGCATGCATATATATGTATATTATATCCAGTGTTCTACTTCACTTCATCTGTGTAGATATGTGGTTGAAATTAATGAATAAATGTTTCTTTTCTTCCCCATGTTTACTCTTCCTCCAATATCTAGTGGAATTATGATCTCACTAACATGAGTATTCTCTTCTGTGTATATAGACATCCATAAATATCAAAATAAGAATATTTTCTTTTTTTAGTTTTATTTTATTAACATTCATTTTTATTAAACATTTTATTTATTAATTTTTAGTTTTCAACATTCACTTCCACAAGATTTTGAGTTTCAAGTTTTCTCCCCTTTTCTCTCTTCTCCCCTCAAGATGACATGCAATCTGATATAGGCTCTATGTATATTTTCATATTAAGCATATTTTCACATTAGTCATCATGTAAAGAAGAATTAGAACCAATGGGAGGAACCAGGAGAAAGAAGAATTAAAACAAAACAACAAAAGGAAAGGAGACAAATAGTATGCTTCCTTCTGCATTCAGATTCCATAGTTCTTTCTCTGGATGTGGATAGCTTTTTCCATCATGAGTCTTTTGGAGTTGTCTTAGATCTTTGCATTGCTGAGAAGAGCTAAGTCTGTCAAAGTCAGTCATTACATAGTGTGGCTGTCACTGTGTACAATGTTCTCCTGGTTCTGCTTACTTCACTCAGCATCAGTTCATATAAGTCTTTCCAGGTTTTTCTGAAGCCCACCTGCTCATCACTTCTAATAGTACAATAGTATTCCATTACATTTATATACCACAGCTTGTTCAGCCATTCCCCAGTTCATGGGCATCCCCATAATTTCCAATTCTTGGCCACCACAAAAAAAAGCTGCTATAACAAAAGGTTCAGAATTTCAAGGGAACTGATGAAAAGAAATGCAAGGGAAGGTGGCCTAGCCGTACCAAATCATAAATTGTATTGTAAAGCAGCAATCATCAAAACTACTTGGTACTGGCTAAGAAATAGAGTGGAATAGGCTAGGTATGCAAGACACAACAGTCAATGACTACACTAATCTACTATTTGATAAATCCCAAGACTCCAGCTTCTGAGATAAAACTCATTATTTAACAAAAACTGCTGGGAAAATAGTATGGCAGAAATTAGGCATAGACCAACATCTTACCTATACCAAGATAAGATCAAAATGGATATGTGATTTAGATATAAAGTTTGCTCCTATAAGCACACAAGGAGAGTTTACCTATCAGATCTATGGAGAAGGGAAGCATTTATGGCCAAACAGGAGACAGAGAATATTATGAAATGCAAAATGGATGACTTTGATTACATTAAATTGAAAAGCTTTTGCACAGAAAAAGCCAATGGAACTGAGTCATATAAGAATACAAGTCATTCCCCAATTGATAAATGGTCAAAGGATATGAACAGGCAGTTTTCAGAGGAAGAAATTAAAGCTATTTATAGTCATATGAAAAACTATTTTAAATCACTATTGATTAGAGAAATGCAAATCAAAACAACTCTGAGGTACCATATCACATCTATCAGATTGGTTAACATGACAAAACAGGAAAATCATAAATGTTGGAGAAGAAGTGGGAAAATTGGGACACCAATGCATCATTGGTGGAGTTGTGAACTGATCCAAGCATTCCAGAGAGCAATTTGGAACTATGACCAAAGGGCTATAAAAATGTGTGTACTCTTTGACCCAGCAATAGCACTTCTAGGGCTGTATCCCAAAGAGATCATAAAAATAGGAAAAGAACCCACATGTACAAAAATTTTTTTTATAGCAAAAATATTTTCAATAGAAATATCCTCAAAACTGATTAAAGTGAAATAGTGACAAAGAGGAATTTGTAAATCTAGGAAGAGGGTAGTGGAAATCAAAATGCCTGAAATTTACTCCTTGGATGTATTTAGCCTAGTTGTTTAACCATCCTGGGCCTCAGTTTCTTTCTCTGTCAAATGAATGGTTTCATCTAGATGGCCTCTAATTTTCCTTCAGCTCTACATCTTACAAACTAAAGCACAATTCCTGAATTTTTTTTCTTCATTCCAAAGAGGAAATTGAGACCCAGGGATGTATATGTTTATATATACACTCAAAAACAAACACAGCAATTCTCAGCTTTGTCATTTTCTGCTTCTAACAGTATAAAGATACTTCCTTTGGATTAAGAGCATTGACAAGGGTGTAACACTAACTTGGAATTCCTCTTGTTAGCTCTTATCGGGTAACTTGTAAATCAACATTCTCCAGACTCTGGCCTCAGAGTGATCAATATATTTCACTACAGTACCTAACCGTTGGTAATGTGACCACAGTTAACTATCATAATTTCTTTCCTGAGCCTGGCAGTAGAAACAAATAGCCCAATGAATTCTCTTTATTGTGTTAGTTGGTGAAAAATGCATAGCAAGCTGAGCTTTGGGAGAGATTAATAATTATTGTAAATACTCCAACTTCAGTCCCTGGGTTTTGTGAATGTCTCTTTCCTTTTATGCTTCTTCACATGGAGAATAAATGGTTGGAATGACACACTCCCCAGCCCCTTCTCTTCTAAATTGTTTTTATTCTCTAGTCAGAAATTAAGCACAATGTGTGTGCTTGGTTTGCTATGTTGGTACAAACACAAGTGATGCTAAATAGGTTAGGAGTGTGCTTGATGGAAAGACAGCCTACATGGTGTTAAGCTAAACTAGTGGACAGTTGGTCAAGTGCCCAATGCATTGTGCCATCTGCAATCTAGGGGACTGTCAGCAATACTGCCTATGCCCAATTTAAGCCACCTAGTCTCCACTCCTACATTGGTTGTTATTCAATTCAATTCAACACACATCAATAGATTTATGATTTCACTGACATGGATATCCCCATGACTGGCAGAGGTCAAACCCCTCCATGACATAGTAGATTATTTTCTTTTATTGTTATAGCCAACAACAGTCAGCAACTGTAGGCCAGACCTCTGTTGATGAGCCTTTCTAATTTTAATTAGGGTAGGCTTTGGTCAAAATACATAGTACATGTCTAGACCTTTCCAATTAAGAAGAACTTAGGAGACAGCTAGGTGGCACAGTGGATACAGCATTGGGTATGGAGTCAGGAAGATTGAACTTAAATCTAGTCTTAGATGTACTAGCTCTGTGACCCTGGGCAAGTCACTTAACCTCTATTTGCCTCAGTTTCCTCAACTATAAATGGGGATAACAACAGCACCTAGCTTGTAGGATTGTTGTGAGAATTAAATAAGGTAATATTTGTAAAGTGCTTAGCACAGTGCTTGGCATATAATAGGTGCTATATAAATGCTTATTCTCTCTCTTCATTTACTAGGTTTCATATTCCACTGGCATCTCCTTTAAAAATCCATAGTCACCTCTATGCCACAAAAGGCCATCAGAATAAGACTTTAGTGGAGGAACATGGAATTATAGAATAGCTTATTATAATTAATAATATAACATTAATAATAGCATATACATTATAATGTTGATATAATAATTGATCAATAGACATTCATTAAATATGTATCCCTGGGGATACAAAAAAAGGCAAAATTCAGTCTCTGCCTTTAAGGAGCTCACAATCTAACAAATGCCTGCCTAATATTTGTACAGTGTTTTATAATTTTAAAAACATCATTATGTACATCATCGTTTAATTCCTTGAAACAACCCTGTAAGATAGGTGAAATGTTTTTATTCCTATTTACACATCAGGACAACTAGATGAAGAGAGATGAGATGACATGGGCATGCATTTTAAAAAGAGTAAATCTTTTTTTGTTTATTATTTCAAGTAATTTTTTAATTGATTCTCTAGGATTCTCTAAGTATACAATCATATCATCTGCAAAGAGTGATAGCTTTGTTTCTTCTGTGCCTATTCTAATTCTTTCAATTTCTTTTTCTTCTGTAACTGCTAAAGCTAACATTTCTAGTACAATATTGAATAACAATGGTGATAATGGACATCCTTGTTTCACCCCCGATCGTGCTGGAAATGCTTCTATCTTATCCCCATTATATATAATGCTTGCTGATAGTTTTAGATAGATGCTACCTATCATTTTAAGGAAGACTGCATTTATGCCTATGCTCTCTAGTGTTTTTAATAGGAATGGGTGTTGTAGTTTGTCAAATATTTTTTCTGCAGCTATTGAGATAATCATACGATTTCTGTTAGTTGTGTTGTTGATATGGTCAATTATGCTTTTAGTTTTCCTAATATTAAACCAGCCCTGCATCCCTGGTATAAATTCTACTTGGTCATTGTGTATTATCCTCTAAATAAGTTGCTGCAATCTCTTTGCTAATGTTTTATTTAGAATTTTTGCATCAATATTCATTAGGGAAATTGGTCTATATTTTCTTTCTCTGTTTCAGCTCTTCCTGGTTTGGGTATCAGCACCATATTTGTATCATAAAAAGAATATGGTTGGACTCCTTCACCTATTTTCCCAAGTAGTTTATATAGTATTGGAATTAGCTGTTCTTTAAATGTTTCATAGAATTCACTTGTAAATCCATCTGGCCCTGGAGATTTTTTCATAGGGAGTTCATTGATGGCTTATTTAATTTGTTGTTATGAAATGGGGTTATTTAAGTATTTTATTTCCTCTTCCATTAATCTGGGCAATTTATATTTTTGTAAGTAGTCATCCATTTCACTAAGATTGTGAAATTTATTGGCATACAGTTGGGCAAAATAACTCCTAATTATTGTTTTGATTTCCTCTTCATTGGTAGTGAATTCACCCTTTTTCATTTTTGATACTGGTAATTTGGTTTTCTTCTTTCTTTCTTTTAATTAAATTAACCAAAGGTTTATCTATTTTATTGGTTTTTTCATAAAATCAGCTATTAGTTTTATTTATTAGCTCAATAATTTTCTTAATTTCAATTTTATTAATCTCTCCTTTGGTTTTCAGAATTTCTGATTTGGTATTTAATTGGAGATTTTTAATGTGCTCTTTTTCTAGCTTTTTTTTAGTTGCATGCCCAATTCATTGATCTCCTCTTTCTCTATTTTATTCATGTAAGCATTTAGAGATATAAAACTTCCCCTAAGAACTGCTTTTGCTGTATCCCATAAGTTTTGGTATGTTGTCTCATTATTGTCATTCTCTTGGATGAAGTTATTGATTGTTTCTATGATTTGTTGTTTAATCCACTCATTCTTTAGGATTAGATTATTTAGTTTCCAATTAATTTTTAGCTTTCCATGGCCCTTTGTCATATGTAATTTTTATTGCATCACGATCTGAAAAGGATGTATTTACTACTTCTTCCTTTCTGCATTGGATTGTGAGGTTTTTATGCCCTGGTACATGGTCAATTTTTGTGTAGGTGCCATGTACCTCTGAGAAAAAGGTATATTCCTTTCTATCCCTATTCAGTTTTTTCCAGAGGTCAACTATATGTAACTTTTCTAAAATTCTATTCATCTCCTTAATTTCTTTCTTGTTTATTTTGTGGTTAGATTTATCTAATTCAGAGAGGGGGAGGTTGAGGTCCCCCACTAGTATAGCTTTGTTATCTGTTTCTCCCTGTAACTCCCTTAACTTCTCCTCTAAGAATTTGGATGCCATACCACTTGGTGCGTATATATTTAGTAATGATACTACTTCATTATCTATGGTACCTTTTAGCAAGATGTAGTTTCCTTCCTTATCTCTTTTAATTAGATCTATTTTTGCTTTTGCCTTGTCTGAGATCAGAATTGTTGCTCCTGCTTTTTTCACTTCAGCTGAAGCATAATATATTCTGCTCCAGCCTTTTACATTTACTGTGTGTATCCCTCTGCTTGAAATGTGTTTCTTGTAAACAACATATTGTAGGATTGTGGTTTTCAATCCATTCTGCTGTTTCTGGTTTATGGGAGAGATCATCCCATTCACATTCACAGTTATGATTACTATCTGTGTCTCTCTCTGTCCTATCCTCCCACCCCCATTTACACTTCTCTCTCCTTTCTCCCTTTACCTCCTCACTAGAGATTTACATTAGACCACTGCCTCTCTTTGTTTGCCCTCCTCTTCTATTAGCCCCTCCCTTTTATTCCCCTTTATCCTTACTACTTTTTTCCTCCCTTCTATTCACTCCCTACCTTTTCTTTTCCCTTTCCCCCTTTATTCTTATAGGGTAAGCTAGATTTCTATACCTAACTGATTAGATTATTCTCTTTTTGAACCAAATCTGATAAGAGTAAGCTTCAAATATTGCTCATCTCCCTCCCTTCTGTCCCTCTACTTTAATATGTTTTTGTGCCTTTTCATGTGATGTAATTTGCTCATCTGCCTTCTTCTTTCCTCTTCTCCCAGTACAATACCTTTTCACTACTTAGATTTTTTATCAGCACATCAAAGTCAAATTATATCCGTTCCCTCTGTCTATGTCTTTTAAATGTCATAATAACAATGCAGTTCTCAAGAGTTACAAGTGTCATCTTTCCTTGTAGGGATGTAAACTGTTTTCTCTTACTAATAACATGTTTTTCTTTGTTGTGTATCTTTTTATGCCTGTCTTGAGCCTTGTATTTGAATATCAAATTTTCTATTGAGCTCTGGTCTTTTCATGAGGAAAATTTGGAAGTCCCCTATTTCGTTGTTGAATGTCCATCTCCTCCCCTGAAAGGTTATGCTCAGTTTTGCTGGGTAGTTGATCTTTGGTTGTAATCCAAGCTTCTTTGCCTTATGGAATATTGTATTCCACATCCTCCAATCTTTTAATGTAGAAGCTGCAAGGGCCTGTGTAATCCTGACTATAGTTCCATGATATTTAAATTGTTTCTTTCTGTCTCCTTACAATATTTTTTCTTTGATATGATAATTTTGGAATTTGGCTACAATATTCCTTGGTGTTTTCATTTTGGGATCTCTTTTAGGAGGTTATTGGTGGATCTTTTTGATGACTGCTTTACCCTCTGCTTCTAGAACCTCGGGGAGCTTTTCCTTGATGATTTCCTGAAAGATGCTGTCCAGGCTCTTTTTTTCATCATGGTTTTCAGGTAAACCATTAATTTTTAAATTGTCTGTCTCTCCTGGATCTATTTTCCAGGTCAATTGTTTTACCAATGAAATATTTTACATTTTCTTCTACTTTTTTTCATTCTTTTGGTTTTGTTTGATTCTTCATCTCTCATAGAATCATTAGCTTCCACTTGCCCAATTCTAATCTTTAACAAATTGTTTTCTTCTATTAGATTTTGTGTCTCCTTTTCCATTTAGCCAATTCTACTTTTTAATAACTTGTTTTCTACAATTAATTTTTGTCCTTCCTTTTCCAAGCTATTGACTCTCTCTTGCATACCTCTTATTTCTTTTCCCAATTTTTCTTCTACCTCTCTAATTTGACTTTTAAAATCCTTCTTGAGCTCTTCCAAGAAGGTTTTTTGGGCTTAAGACCAGTTCATATTCCCCTTTGAGGTTTCGGATGTGGGTATATTAACAATATTGTCCTCTTCTGAATTTGTGCCTTGATCTTCCCTGTCCCCATAATAACAATCTGTGGTCACTGTCCATTTCTGCTTTGTGTTCATGCTGTTTGCCTATTTCCTGACATTTGTTTTTTTTAATTGAGCTCACCTGCTGGAGCACAGGGTGCACTGACTCAAGCTTCTTGTGCTGGGAGCCTGGGACTTAGTCACTGGCTTTGTGTGTTGTGGCTTCAGAGCTGGCAATTGGAGGCTGTAGGGTTCTGGCAGCTTACCTGGCACTGAGTTGTGGTCAGCAACACTGGAGCTCTTGGGGTGGAGAGTCTGGCCCCTGAGGGATGCCTGCTCACATGGGCCTTGTACTCAAATGTTTGTCTCTTGCTCATGTGGGCCTTACACTTGTATGTTTGGCTACTGGAGGGTGTCTGTCAGCCTGGAGCTTTGTCTCCTGGAGTTGTGCTTCCCAGAGTTGTGCTGAGGCACTTGGTGATTTGGCTGTTGGAGAACGCCATCACAGGTGGTGCTTTTCTGAGCTGGTGTCTACCAGTTTCCCTGCCTGTACTGAGGCACTTGAGGGGTCCTGGAATTGGCACTTGCCTGCTCCACCACCCTGGGGCTCAGGATCTCCCCCTGGTATGCTGAGGTGGGGTTTGCTTCTGGCTTGCTGGGAAGCCTCCTGGTCTCTTCTATTCCCCCATCCCCAGAATGGGAGGGATCTTTCTAGTTAATTCCCCAAGCTTCCTGGGCTGCAAGACTGCTGTATCTTGTTTTTCTACTAGCTCAGCTGTTCCAGAGTTTTTCCTGGGGTGATATTTTCTGTGCTTTCAGAGGTCAATAAGGGAGGGTGAGAGGAATTTACTTCTTACTTCACCATCTTGCCTCCCAGAAGTGGAACCACAATGGAAAATCTTAACCACATCTTCTATTGACTCATCCAGTGTATTCTTTATTACATGACTCTGCTCTAATTTGCCACAAAGGCAGTCTCCAAATCTCTGTCCCAGCTAACTATCTTTGGTCAAATGAAGGGCTCAATAAAGAAAATATGGTGGTCTAATGAAATATTTTTTTCTGGACCAAAGGATTTGAAAGTCTAGCTTCAAGACCTGATTATTATTAGACCTGATGAGTATTCAGAAACACACTTGGGATATTGGCAAGTGTTATTAACTCCCTACTTCTTTGCACTTAGTGAGGTTTTTTTGGCTATATTTTTGTTTTAGGAAACTACATAGTGACAAGCTCTAGAATCCACAAGTCTCATTGATTTGAGATGGAATCACTGTTTTGTCTATTTAAATACTTTGTTTTGCCAAGAAGTTGCAGAAATAAATTTATAACCTTGTCTTGTGGATAAATTATTACTCCCTTAGAGATTCCTGCTATCAAAGGTTAGTGAGGTAGAAGTGTCTGGCTACAGATTACTTAGATTTATCCAGGTTCCTGTGGATTTGACTTTGAAAAACTTATGCAGAGAAGAGGCAGAAAAAACCAACCAAACAAAAAACAATCTAATCAAGAGCCAACACGAAACACTTCCAGGACTACAATGTCTGAGCGTGGAGCACAGTGATGACCCATGGATGTTGCTCACCTGATGGCTATGAATGAAAGCAGTCAGACCAGGACCAGAGTAGGATGATTGACCAGCAATAAATTAGGTGTAGATTAGCTAAGGATGGGCCTGAAGGGCAGAGAGAAGATTGAGCTGAGGCAGCAGGCAGCTATTGAGGAGATTTTCCCTGGGCCCTATCTGTAGCCTCTTCACTTCCTCCTCCATTTCTTGAGTGGGAGTGCTGCTTTCTAATTATCTGTCCATGACCCATTTCCTATTTTCTCTTCTAATATAATGGAATAAGAGATTTGGAATAACAGGGGAAGGGGGAGAAAAACATTTTGTCCCCTTCATGGTAGTCAGCCAAAGCAGTTAGCATTCTGTAAGCTTTATTCTATTAATTATTTTCATTTTCATAGTATTTGAAGATGTTATTTCAAATAAGAAGACCATGTCTAGGCTCTTTTTTTGATCATGGCTTTCAAGTAGTCCAATAATTTTAAAATCGCCTCTCCTGGATCTATTTTCCAGGTCAATTGTTTTTCAAATGAGATATTTCACATTGTCTCCTATTTTTTCATTCTTTTGGTTTTATTTTACAATGTCTTGATTTCTCATAAAGTCATTAGCTTCCATTTGCTCCCTTCTAATTTTTAAGGACTCATTTTCTTCAGTGAGTTTTTGGACTTCCTTATCCATTTGGCCAGTTCTGCTTTTGAAGGCATTCTTCTCCTCCTAGGCTTTTTGGATCTCCTTTGGCATTTGAGTTAGTCTATTTTTTAAGGTGTTACTTTCTTCAGTATTTTTTGGGGGTCTCCTTTAACAAGCTGTTGACTTGTTATTCATGATTTTCTTGCACCACTCTCATTTCTCTTCCCAGTTTTTCCTCTGCTTCTCTTACTTGCTTCTCAAAATCCTTTTTGAGCTCTTCATTTGCCTGGAACCAATTCATATTTTTCTTGGAGGCTTTGGATGTAGGAACTTTAACTTTGTTGTCTTCTTCTGGTTGTATGTTTTGATCTTCTATGGTCTGACTTTTTTGTGAGGTTTGCTCATGATCCCAGCCAATTACTTGAGTTATAAACTATTAAGGTAAGTCTGCTTCCAGTGTGGAGAATGTACTGTCCCAAGCTTCGGGGTTTTGTGCAGCTGTTTTCAGAGATACTTCTAGGGACCTGTAAATTTTCAGTTCTTCCAAGGTGATATGATAAGGGGAGAGGTGTTTACTCCTTTCCTGGCCTGTGTTCTGGTCTATGAATGACCACAAGCACTATTTTCTGCCTTAGAATTCTCTACCTCTCTACCATCCCTACCAACTCCACCAGGCCAGCACTCCTTGCCCCAGGACCACCACCCAGAACTGTGACCCAGATCCAAGCACAGGCAAAGTAAGAGAATCCTGACTCAACACCAGCAAAGAGGATCCCACAATCTCCCTCTGATCAGCTACTTGATCTCCCCCTCAGTCTGTGGGCTGGAAGGTCTGGAAGCAGCTGCCACCCCAGGGACACATGTGGGGACTAGGGCTGGGACCAAGCTTCTCTCTCATCGCAGTTACAGACTTTTCCTACTGACCTTCTAAGTTGTCTTTGGCATTTGTGGGTTGAGAAGTCTGGAAAAAACCACAGCTGCCCATGATTCAGTCCTCTGAGGACTGCTCCAGGTTTGCTGAGGCCTGTTTTGCCTGTGTGCCTATGCCAAACAGTGTTCCTCTCCCCACCTGTGTGATATACCTTTCAGATCAACCATCCAGGTTGTTTTGGGCTGAAAATTTGTTTCACTCTGTCTTTTTGTGGGTTCTGCTGCCTTAGAATTTGTTTAGAGCCATTTTTTGTAGGTATTTGGAGAGCTATGGGGGAGAGCTCATGGAAGTCACTGCTTTTACTACACCATCATGTCTCTGCCCCTTAAGTTGACTTTGATGTGATGATAAAAAACCTGATGAAGTGGTGAAAAGGAAATAATAGTAGAAGAGGAAAGGAGGAAGCAGAAAAGGGTAAATTACATCACATGAAGAGACACAAAGACATATTATTGTAGAGAAAAAGAAGGGAGGGAAATGAACATTGTTTGAACTTTACTCTCATTGGATTTGGCTCAAGGAGGGAATGACATACTCAGTTAGGCATAGAAATTTAACTTGCAGTATAGGCAGTAGAAGGAGAAAGGGGAAAGAAATGGGAAGGACGGATAGAAGGGAGGGAAGAACTGGTAAGGGAAAAGGGAAAGAAAAAGAAGGGGACTGATAGAGGGAGGTGGTTATCAAAAGCAAAACTCTAGTGAGGATGAAAGGGGAGAAAAGAAAAAAGAAAAATATAAATGGGGAGGGAGAATAGGATGTAGAGAAAGACACAGATAGTAGTCATAACTGTGAATGTGAATGGGATGAACTCTCCAATAAAACAGAAACAGATTGCAGAATGGATTGAAAACCACAATCCTACAATATGTTGTTTATGAGAAACACATTTGAAACAGAAGGTTACACACAGGGTAAAGATAACAGGCTGGAGTAGAATATATTATGCTTCAGTTGCAGTAAAAAAAATCAGGGGTAGCAATCCTGATTTCAGACAAAGCAAAAGCAAAAGTGAATCTAATTAAAAGAGATAAGGAAGAAAATTACATCCTGCTAAAAAGCACCATAGACAATGAAGTAATATCATTACTAAACATATATACACCAAGTGGTATGGCAGCTAAATTCTTAGAGGAGAAGTTCAGGGAGTTACAGGAAGAAATGGACAGCAAAATTATGCTAGTGGGGGACCTCAACCTCCCCCTCTCTGAACTAGATAAGTCTAACCACAAAATAAACAAGAAAGAAGTTAAGGAGGTGAATAGAATATTAGAAAAGTTAGATATGGTACACATCTGGAGAAAATTGAATCGGTATAGAAAGGAATATACCCTTTTCTCAGTGGTGCATGGTGCATATGCAAAAATTGACCATGTACTAGGGCATAAAAACCTCACAATCCAGTGTAGAAAGGAAGAAATATTAAATGCATCCTTTTCAGATAATAATGCAATAAAAATTATATGTAATAAAGGGCCATGGAAAGATAGACTGAAAAATTAATTGGAAACTAAATAACCTAATCCTAAAGAATGAATGGGTCAAACAACAAATCATGGAAACAATCAATAACTTCATCCAAGAGAATGGCAACAATGAGACAACATGCCAAAACTTATGAGATGCAGCAAAAGCAGTGCTTAGGGGAAATTTTGTATCTCTAAATGCTTATATGAATAAAATAGAGAAAGAGGAGATCAATGAATTGGGCATGCAATTAAAGAAAAAAAACTAGGAAAAGAACAGATTAAAAATTCCCAATTAAATACCAAATTAGAAATTCTGAAAACCAAAGGAGAGATTAATAAAATTGAAATTAAGAAAATTATTGAACTACTAAATAAAACTAAGAGCTGGTTTTATGAAAAAAAAACCAATGAAATAGATAAATCTTTGATTAATTTAATTAAAAGAAAGAAAGAAGAAAACCAAATTACCGGTATAAAAAATGAAAAGAATGAATTCACCACCAATGAAGAGGAAATTAAAACAGTAATTGTGAGCTATTTTTCCCAACTGTATGCCAATAAATTTGACAATATTAGTGAAATGGATCAATATTTACAAAGAGAGTGAGAGAGAAACAGGGAAGGGTTTATGAGGAATGTAAGATTTGAACTGGACTCTGAATGAATGTAAGATTCATATGGGTAAGAAAGGCAGAGGACAGGAAAGAGACTTAGAAAGTTAACCAAGGGCACACACTTCTAAGAACATATGTATGTTATTTTATGATGTATATACATAGTTTGCCTCATCTGCTGCTAATCAGCTATACTTCTCTGCCTAAGGAACTCTCTCAGGTGTTGGTCAATTGATGAATGTCACATCCATAGCTGGCTTGTCCAATGAGCTAAACCTTATTACTTGTCATCTTCTATAGAACCTGGGTGGCAGATGGCTTTTCATGTCCTTCACCCTATTTCTGCCTAAGTTAAGAAGCATCAGGTAAATGAGACAGCATATGAGTAATCAATAAAGACAGATGACAAATGAAAGAAATGTCTCAAAATGTGCCACTCTTGAGTGTGGACTACATTGTATATAAGGGCCCCATCAATATCCTATCCAAAAAAACCTGGTTTAACAAATGAATCAGCACAAATTAATTGAGTGTCTACTGTGTGATTCATTGATTAACACATTTTCTAGGAACAAAACTCCTTTTAATAAAGTCAATCTGGCATGGAAAGAGTTGGGGAGAATTCTCATCTCTTCAACACTAGGTCAGTGATAATGGTAGCTAACAACGAGGCAGGCAAGGACATTGTCTCAAAAGTAGACCTCTGAATAATGAACCAAAGCCTGGGCCCAAATGAAGGGAAGACTTGATTTCCAGGGCTCAAATAATTTTAAGAGTAATGGATATATCATCTGAACAACCCTCAGATTTGATATCAATAATAAGGATGAGAAGTAATAGGGAGTGGCTCCTCCTTCCTTTATTAATATACAAAGAACATGGATTGGGGGTGGGGGAAGGTCATATATAAAACAATGAGTCTTTGCTACATGAAGCTTTTTTTTTTAAAGTGTATAATAAATTTAACAATGAAGTTCCAAATCTGTCCTCATCTGTATCTTTTTGAACATCCTTTTGATCCCTTTTGTATATTTTTTAATGTTTCATTTATGCCTTCTTTCTTTTCTTCATTTTTTTGTCATCATTATCACTCCTCTCACTCTCTTCATAACTCTCCTCACTCCTCCTCAAATAAAATAAACCCTCTTTCCTGTAACAAATAAGTCTAGCCAAACAAAACAAACTTCTCTCCCAGATGGTGCAGCACTGGACCTGGAGTCAAGAGGACCCGAATTCATATTCAACCACAGACACTTACTAGCTCTGTGACCTTGGGCAAGTCACTTAACCTTTGTCTGCCTCAATTTCCTGAGCTGTAAAAATAAGTGTAATAATAGTATCTCCTTCCCAGAGATGTTTTGAGGATCAAATAAGACAAGGTGTGTAAATAACTTAGCACAGTGCCTGGCACATAGAAGGTGCTTTAAAATGCCTATTTCCTACTTTGTTTCTGTCCTTCCTTCTTTGCTGCTGTTGCAGAATAAGAGAGATGCAATGCAAAGTATGTGGGGGTGAATAAAATGAAATAAGGCTGGAAATGGAAATTGTAGCCATATTGTGAGAGTGGGTATTTTATTGCAGAGACAATTGAAAGCTAATAAAGGATTTTGAGCAATAGGGTGCCATGAGCAGCAGTGTTCAGAAGACAGAACGCTAGATTTAAAGTTAAAGGAACTAGCTCTACTACTTATTTGTGTGACTTTAAGCAAGTCATATAACCTTTCTATGGTTTATTTTCCTCATCTTTAAATCAAGGGAGTTGGACTAGAAACACTTAATGATCCTCCTAGCTCTAAATCTATAATAATGGACCTATGTCTTAAGAACACTTTTGTCAGCTGTGTTGAGGATAAATTGTAAAAAAAGGATGGATTGGCTCATAGTCAATAATTAGGTGGCTTTTGTAGCAGTCCAGAATAGTGGTTATGAGGTACTGACTTATTGTGGGGGCAAAGTGAATGAAAAAGGGGTTAGCTGTCAGAGGTATGGTGAGGTTAAACCAGTAGTAATTGAAGAGTGTTTGGAGCTGGGGTTAGAGAAAAGGGAAGATTCAAAGATGACACCAAGATTTTAGTCCTGGGTGCCTGGAAGGATGATGGCTTCTTTAACAAAAATGGATACATTTGGAAGAGGAGGAGCACATAAAGAGGGCAGAGCAACAAAGCTCTGCTTGATACAAGAAAAACATACCAAAAAAATAAAGCTGTCCAAAAATTAAATTGGCTGCTCCCAGAAGTAATTCTCCATCACTGGAAGTCTTTAGGATGTGCATTAGCCAAGTAGAAAGGATTCCTTTTAGTATAATTTGAGCTAGATGACCTCTAATGTGCCATCCATTACTGTAAAGTAAATTATATAATATAATATGAGTAGGGTAATTATAACAAACATTTCTAAGGAATTTTGGGTATTTTAAAGGTCTTTCATTATAAAAACCTCGATGGGTAGGTAGAGCAAGTATATCATTCCCATTTTAGAGATTAGGAGGCTAGGGCTCAAATATATTAATTGAACTTCCAAGATCTTTCATGTAATCAGTGTAATAGCTGGACTTCAAATTAAAGTTTCCAACTGGGAGAACAAGGAATAGTTTACCCATCAGATCTACGGAAAACAGAAGAATTCATGACCAAACAGGAGATAGAGAACATTATGAAAAGCAAAATTGATAGTTTTGATTACATTAAATTGAAAAGTTTTTGCACAAACAAAGCCAATGCAACTAAGATTAGAAGGAAGGTAGAAAATTGGGAAAGAATTTTTACAGCCAGTCTTTCTGATAAAGGTCTCATTTCTAAGATATATAGAGAATTAAGACAAATTTATAAGAACACAAGCCATTCCCCAATTGATAAATGGTCAAAGAGTATGAAGAGACAGTTCTCAGATGAAGAAATTAAAGCCGTCTATAATCATATGAAAAAACGCTATAAATCATTATTGATTAGAGAAATGCAAATCAAAACAACTCTGAGGTACCACATCACACCTATCAGATTGGCCAACATGACAAAACAGGAAAATGATAAATGTTGGAGAAGATGTGGGAAAATTGGAACACTAATACATTGTTGGTGGAGTTGTGAAATGATCCAACCATTTTGGAGAACAATTTGGAATTATGCCCAAAGGGCTACAAAAATGTGCATACCCTTTGATCCAGCAATAGCACTTCTAGGGCTATATCCCAAAGAGATCAAGCAAATGGGAAAAGGACCCACATGTACAAAAATATTCATAGTAGCTCTTTTTGTGGTGGCAAAGAATTGGAAATTGAGGGGATGCCCATCAACTGGGGAATGGCTGAACAAGTTGTGGTATATGAATGTAATGGAATACTATTGTGCTATAAGAACTGATGAACAGGCTGACTTCAGAAAAGCCTGGAAAGACTTATATGGTCTGATGCTGAGTGAAGTGAGCAGAACCAAGAGGACTTCGTACACAATAACAGCCACGTTATACAATGACTAAGATTGTTAAACTGAACCCTTCTCAGCATTACGAGGATCTAAGACATCTTCAGAGGCCTCAGGATGGAAAATGCTGTCTACATCCAAAGAAAGAACTATGGAAGTCGAATCGCTATCACTTATTTTTACCTTCTGCTGAGTTTTGTTTCATCTTTCTGATGGTTCCTCCTTTTGGTTTTAATTTTTACTTACAACTTCACTAATGTGAAAATATGTTTAATGGGTATGTAAATGTAAAGCCTATATCAGATTGTGTGCCGTCTTGGGGAGGGTGGGGGGGGAAGAAGGGGGAGAAAAATTTTCAACTCAAAAGCATATGGAAGTGATTGTTGATAAATCAAAATAAATTAATAATAAAAAAAGCAAATTAAAGTTTCCAGACCTCAAATCCAATCCTTTCTCCACTACATCACACTGGGATAGTCATTATCACAGGAAGTTACACAATGTGGGCACTAAAAGTGCTGAGAAATCATCCATTCTACATTCCCCTCTCCCAAAATTTTTACAGATGAGCAAACTTAGGCTCAGAATGATGAAGCAACTCACAAAGGGTCACACAGCAAATTAGTGGCAGTGTCAACAGGAATTTGGATTGCAGAACTCCTAGCTTTTCTAGTGAATCAGTATCAGTACATTGGATAGCAACTTCAGTTAAAAAACACATGGTTGACTAGGCCTTAGGAATGGAGTGGAGAGGTCTGTGAATGACATGGTCCCTGTCATGTAGAACAGACTGACAAAGCTAGAAGGGAACCAACTAATGGTCAAGTGTATGATCAACTATGGTGATCTCTTCAATAAAGGCTCATTATAACTTCTTTAAAGAGAGAATTTCAGAATAAGTGGAAATAGAGTTAGATGAGGAGAAATTTTATAGAAACATTTTTACAAAGTCCCTTTGTGCTAAGTGCCTTATGATACTGAAAGAGTATTTTTTAACAAATAAAATGCAGAGGAAAGCAGACACCAATGGGTCATAAATAGCTGGTCGGAGAAATTTAGAATTCATGAACTCCTTGTGAAAAATGAGACTTATAGAAATGATTGTATCATCTGCTGTAGTCAATCACCAGACATACCTCTTCCTTACCTCTCAGAAACCTAATTTTGCCAACTTCTTTAACACTTTTTTTTTGGTGAGGCTATTGGGGTGACTTGCCTAGAGTCACATGGCTAGTGAGTGTTATGTGTCTGAGGCCAGATTTGAACTCATCCTTCTGACTCCAGGGCCAGGGCTTTATCTACTGCACCACCTAGCTGCCCCTTCTTCAAAGGTTTTTATAAATTGATACACACTAAGCAAAATGAATTTTCAAAGTTGTATTGCATACCCTACTGTTCTGGCATCAGAACATTCTTGAGCAAGTGGAGGCTTTTAGATGTAATGGAAAAGGGAACAGGAGGCTACAGAGACCATGGTGCAACCTGTATTTTTTTTTCATGGGATAGCTTTGATTTAAACCATTGGTGGAAACCCAATGAGGGATAAAAGGACAGGAGTTTTGGAAATGGAGTTTATGTGCAATTCCTCCTTTCTGGGTGAGTGTTTGGCTTCATGTGTGGCTCAGTTGGAGCCAATTTTTATAGAAAGAACAATTCTTCAGTGTTACTTTTTAATTATAGAGCTTTATGAAGAAATTGTATTTTAGGCATACAAATGAGCTCGCAGAAGTGTTAGCAGAAGGATTTTCAAGGACTAGTGAAACTTCTGAATCTGAAAGAAAACTACGTGGTCCTTTTAAAGAAGGAAATGATTGAAGTCAGGAATGCCTTGGATAAAACCCCTTAAATTTAAGGTAGAACTTCCCCAAGAACAATTGATTATTTTGCTTATCTTCTGTGAAGGTAAGCTGTATTGTTTTCCTTTCTCAGAAGAAGGAAAAGAAAAGGATGGATAATTGTGGAAATTGCCTTATTTTGGTTTCAGATCTAGAGCACATACTTCGACACAGCTCTAAAGGTTTTAGAGTGTGTCTTCAAATTCTCCCAGTATATTTGGAAGGCATTGTGATATAGTGGAAAGAGCACTTGACAGCTAGTCAGGAATCCTAAAGACTAGTACCTGCTATCTTAAGTGATCTTGAAGGTCCCTTACTCTTCTAAAGTTCTGTGATTTTATAAACGATTTTCAGAAAATAAGGCTCTACTAGAAAGGGCAAAAGTGGCATGATGAAAGTCGTATTTTAGAAAGAGTATCCTTGTCATGACGTTGAAATGGTTAGAAGAGAGAAAAGACTAGAGTTAGGAAAATCAGTTGGTGCAGAAGTGAGATAATAATGACTTGGAATAGATCTTTGGCAATGTGAATGAAGAAGAAGGGATAAATCTGAGGATTAATAGAGATGGAAGAATTATCAAGATTTAATGATGTATTGGATTTATGGGTAGAAATGAAGGCAGTGTAGGAACTGGGGTTCAGTGAGCAGCAGGATGGGCCAGAATGGGTATGGCCAGCACCTAAAGACTATTGAGTTAGAACCACCAAGGAGAGATGCAAGGATCAGGCAATAAAGTTAATCTCATTTAAGCCAACAGCCTGAGAGATTTCTAGCAGTAGACAGGTGATTGCCTCAGTAGGTGGATAGAGCACAATCTTGAGATTTTGAAATTAATCAATGAGGAGACATACAGACAGATAAGTGGGTATTGGAAGCAGGGACCTAGTCATTGTGACTAGGTATTAGAAGTAAAATCTAGTTTTGGGGGAGACTAAGGATAATAAGCACAAAGCCCCAGTCTTATAGAAACAATCATGCCAGGGTAATAAGCAGGGGCTCAGGCATGAAAAGACAAGAAGAAGACAAACTTTGGATTTAGGGTACAAAGTATAAACTTGCCCAAAAGGAATAAGGTAGGAGTCCAGTCACTGGATCTGCTCAAAGGAGTGGCCTGATACTTCAAGAGATCATCTTTCTCTCCTTTGAATTTCTATAACATTCTTTAAAAATCACTCTTAGGGCCCTAATTATTTCCTATTTTATATTGTAGTGATTTGTGCATGTGTTGTATCCCTGCTAATAGATTATAAGCTTCTCAAAGGGAAGATTGTATTTTATGCATCATTATTTTCCTCACAGAACCTAGTACTCTGCCTTACATAGATATGGAATTAAGGCAGGAGGGAAGGAATTCAAAAGTAAAGAAAATGGGAAGGAAAGGAGCAGTAGAGGGAGGAAGAAAGGAAAGAAGGACTTTAAACAGGTTTAAAAATCTTTCTGAAAGTATTTTCTAAGGATGTATCTAAAGTTCTATTTAAGGGATAGAAATCATTTAAAAATATAGCTCTTAGAATTCTGTGTCAGAGGATGAGCTTTCATTATTAGATAAGTTAACACAAGGAAGTCGCTTAACTTCTCCTGGCCTATTTTTTTTTTTTCAGGAAAAGAAAATAATTTTTATTAATTTACTTATTTTTAGTTTTCAACATTCACTTCCAAAAGAGTTTGAGTTCCAAATTTTCTTCCCATCTTGTCCCTCCCCCCACCTGCAAGATAGCATGCATCCTGAAAACCCCTTCCCCAATCTGCCCTCCCTTCTATCTCCCTCCCCCCCTCCCTTCTCTTTTCCTGTAGGGTAGGATAGATTTCTGTACTCCATTGCCCAAAGTTTTAAAAAGAGATATTGAAAATTGTTTTTACATGCAACTGGGAAATAAGACTTTAAACAGGTATATCTTATTGTCTCAAGCTTCAGGGGGTTTTGTGCAGCCGTTTTCAGAGACGCTTCTAGGGACCTGTAAGTTTTTAGTTCTTCCAAGGTGGTACAATCAAAGGTGATATATTTACTCCTTTCCTGGCCTGTGCTCTGGTCTGTGAGTGACCACAAGCACTGTTTTCTGCCTTGGAACTGTGAGGATTTTCTCTTCTCCACCACACTAGTGCTCCTCCTTACCCAAGGACCACCACTCAGAACTGCGACCCAGATCCAAGCATGGGCAAAGCAAGAGAATCTTGTCTCGGTGCCAGAAAAGAGGTCCCTGCGATCTCCCCTCTGAGCAGCCCCTCAATCCCCCCTCCATCTGTGGACCCAGAGCTCTGAAAGCAGCCACCACCCCGGGATTGCACCAGGACTGTGGCCTAATGGAGCTCCTCTCTCACTGCAGCATGACAGACCTTTACTACTGACCTTCTAAGTTGTCTGGCATTTGTGGGTTGAAAAGTCTGGAAGTCATCACAGGTGCCTGTGATTCAGTCCCTTGAGGACTGTTTCAGGTTCACCGAGGCCTGGCCTTTGCCTGCGTGCTGATACTGAACTGCGTTCCTCTTCCTGCCCAGCGCAATATACCTTTCTAATCAATCATCCGGGTTGTCTTGGGCTGTAAGTTTGTTGCACTTTCTCTTTTTATGGGTTCTGCTGCTCTAGAATTTGTTTAGAGTCATTTTTACAGGCATTTGGAGGGGTTTTGGGGAGAGCTCAAGCAAATCACTGCTTTTACTCCACTATCCTGGCCTATTTCTTCTTCTTCTTCTTTTTTGGTGAGGCAATTGGGGTTAAGCAACTTGGCCAGAGTCACACAGCTAGTAAGTATCAAGTGTCTGAGGTCAGATTTGAACTTGGGTCCTCCTGACTCAAAAGCAGGTACTTTACTCACTGTGCCACCTAGCTGCCCCTGGCCTATTTCTTTATGTGTAAAATGGGGAGGGGGAGTGATACAGATGATGAAGCAGAAGATGATTATAATAATAATAATAATGACTACCTGTGCTATCTACAGCACAGCTTTGTTGTAAACTTAAGTGGCTATATAAATGTGACCTATATGAGTTGTGGCATTTTAAAAGAATCTTTTTGTAAAAACAAGTAACAAGGTCTCAGCTAAAGGTTGACAAAAATATATTATATACTTTTCTTTAAGGGAAAATTACCAAGGGGCAGCTAGATGGTGTAGTGGATAGAGCACCCTGGCCCTGGAGTCAGGAGGACCTCAGTTCAAATCCGGCCTCGGACACATACTATTTCCCAGCTGTGTGACTCTGGGCAAGTCACTCAACCCCAATTGCCTCACTACAAAAAAAAAAAAATTACCTTTAAGGAAAATTAGTTCCACCTAAGAGAAGCTAGTAATGACAGAGCTGAAGTTTCAGTTCTGAAATGTTTAGTGAAGTATCCCTCTCCCTTCAACCCTTCTTGATCTAATGTCATGGACAGGAGGAAATATGAGTTCTAAGAGAAAACGGTACTGAAACTTACATACAGTTAATTCTCAACATCCGCATGTTTAACATTTACAACTTTAAGCATTCATATGATTTCATTAGTCTCCCCATTTTCATATTTTCATTGGCAACTGTGCACATTCACAACTATATGCAGTAGAGAAAAATATGTGAGACCTGATGTGTGCAAGTTTGTGGAGCAGCTAGTATCCTACCAGGCACTACACTGGTTTTGTTTACCCTATGTTGTAAAGAGCTCCCCATGAATTCATTGAATATTTTCATTATTTGCCTTTCAAAGTCAAGTTTTGTATTGCAATTGTACCCCCAATGCATAGTCTTTTGGGCTTTAATGTGATAGCAAGATCTCACTAGTCTTGGCATCTTCTGATAGCAGCAAATCCCAGAAATCTGTTCCTTGGTTTTCAGAGGGCAACCAAAGTCAAAAGTATACTATACAATACAATACCCTCATACTGCCATCTGACAGTGGAAGGTAAGATTCAGGTTGTAAAATGTTTTAGTTTTAAGAATTTTATTTGCTGTAAAATATTTATGGTACTGTAGATTTAATGTGAAATTTAATGTTGTCTGAATTGTCTGAAAAGTGAATATTATCCGAAACCAATGTTGTTTTTTTTAAATTGAGATGTTAGCAAAAAGGTCACAGAATTCTAGGGAAATACTAGAAATAAAAATGTCCTGTATGTTACCAATTTTATTTTGTGTCCTGAATTTCATGAATTATTTCATGGTTACTGAATTAGGGAAAGTACATGTTATTAGATTTAGTGTTTTGTTAATAATAACTATATGACAATATATACTATATAACTATACAACAACTAATAACAATAATCTGTAGTGAAGGATTTTGGTGGCCACAGGAACCTAACCCCCTATTTCCCATAAGCTCATCATATCACCATTTGCATTGAGGTTTGATTGTAAAGTTATTTCAGCAGTAACAGTCTGTAAAAGAGGTTAGTCATAAGATAATAGAGTCATAGATTTTTAGGATGTGATAGGACTTTATGGCTTATCTAATCTACTTCCTTAAGTGATACATTCATAGGAAGCACCTGATAAAAACTATAAGAGATTGTGACATCAAGTTGACTTCAGGCAGTGAAGTGTGGTAGAAAGATCATTGGCCTAGAAGTAAGAAAACATGCATTATAGTCCTGGCCCTGCCACTAATCCACTATTGTAATCTTGGGCAAATCTCTTCACTTCTCTGACTCTCAGTTTTATTATCTTAAAATAACTGGATTGAATCCAATTATCTCCAAAGTCACTTTCAGCACAAATATCCTATGATTCTAGCTCCTGGAGCCATGTTCAAGTGTTTGTATACAAAACAGGATTCAGAATGAGTCCAATAACAGCATTCTAATCAACAGCTGATCATTAGTCCTTTTATGAGATTAAGATGCGTGGAAACATATTTGAGAATGGAGCCCCAGTCTGTTGATTCCATTAAGGGTCTAACAACCCAATACTATCATGCTTCCTCTCTATGAAGCTGTAGAACTTTGAAAAAGACATTAGCTCTGGAGCATTCAAAGATGTCTTGTGCAATGTCTCTTATCTGCTGCACTGCAGCCTGAGTAAGTTATTTTCCAGAGAATTCAAGTGGTTACAGTCCAACAGACAAGTGGCAGCTAAGCCAAATCTTTCCATCCACCCACAGAAAGGACATTTAGGCTCCCTTATCTGACTATTAAATTCCATGCACCACTAGTGGCAAAGACCCGAATCATAACAACTGGACAGATTAATTATAATCCCTACTCTTGACAGATAGAATAGTCTTGGAGTCTCATCTCCTTCCTGTGCTGAAGCAATGGCTCTGGCTACTCTTCCTTGGCCTCATTCTGTTAAATTTAGATCCAAAGCAGAGCGAAGGTTTGTTCTGGGAACAATGAATAAGTAATAATTAACTCTCAGTTTACATGAAATTACTGGGGATAGAGCCACATGTTGGAACTGTTGAAGGAATCCAGCTATTTTTCAGATGGCTTTGGTGTCTAATAAAACACAAGCTATTGCTGAGCCATTTCCTTCTCAACTTTAAAGTTATGTGAAAATTGGACCTGGACCAGATTCCATATTCAGCTGTATGGCCAGTTACATTAGGGACTTTTAAAAAGACATCAGCCAGGATCGCCAACAGTAAAGTTCTTCAACTGTGGTCCAGCCACTGTGACAGGGAAGACACATGCACTGCAGCAGAATTCCCCTGGGCTGTGTTGTGTACAGCTAGAGGGATGAAAATAGAAGCTCACTTAGTCAAAGGGAAATCTGCTGAAATGCATGTGGCTTAAGTGTTTGTGGCTGCACAACAACTCATGAACTTTCATGGTTGGTACTTTTGATTTAGGTGGGTAGAAGAATCCTTACATGGATATTTAGAAGTAAATAATGTATCCTACATGGGTGAAGGTTGCAGAGAGGCAGAGTTTGGCTTGATATAAGTAAAAACTTAACGGTTAGAGATATCCAAAAGTGGAATATTTGGCTTCACAAATGGGCTTCCTTTCAATGAAGCTTTCAGTCACAGGTCAGATGACTCTTCATTGATGACATTCTAAAAATGATTCTTATTTGATATTGTGCTCTAAAGAGGGCAGGGATAAAAAGAGAAATGACTATATATTCATAGTGACATGTTCATGGTAGTGAAAATCCTGTTCTTGTTGTTACAAAGTGGGTGCCCATTGATTAGGGAATGGTTGAGTAAGTAAATTGTAGTATATGAATATAATATAATGCTTTTGAATGCTTAAGAAACACTGAGTATTCAGAGCAACATGGGAAGACTTGTATGAACTAATGCAGAGCAAAGAAAGCATAATCAGGAGAACAAAATATTCAGTGACTACAGTAATGAAAGGACAGGGACAGGACTCCCAGATGAAGAAACCCTACCAAGGAAGGGCTATGCCTTCTCTGAAATTAACAATATTAGATAGTTGCTTAGAACACTAAGAAATTAAATAACTTGCCCAAGGTCAGCCAGAATTTATCAGAGAGCAAACTTGAAGCAAAGGCTTCTTGGCCTTGAGTCCGACTCTACCCACAATGCCATTCTGCTTCTCTTGTAAGTGAAAATAAAATGAAAAGACAGCTGAACTCAGATGAAGCAATGCCTTAAATTGGCTTCAGAGAACATATGACATCATATTCTTTCCTCCCTTAGGTAAAGGAGTGGGAATGCTGGGTATTGAATGATCCATATGCTGTCAGGTATGATTATTACATGAGTTGGTTTTGCTTAACTTACTTATAAAAGGTTGCACACTAATTGGAGAGAGAAAATGTATATAAATGGATTCAAGGTAGGTAGAAAGTAACCTTATAAAAGAAGGCACTAAGAGCTACAACTGCATAGGAACCTAGGTGGCATAGTAGCTAGAGTGCTGGGCCTAGGGTCAGGAAAACCTGAATTCAAATTTAGTCTCAGACACTTATTAGCTGTGTGATCTTGGGTAAGTCACTTAACCTCTGCCTGTTCAGTTTCCACAACTGCAAAACAGAAAATAATAATAGGTTGTGAGATAATGTTTGTAAAGCACCTAGCACATAGTAGGCACTTAATAAATGTTTATTCCCTTCCTCCTTCCTTCCTTCCTTCCTTCCTTCCTTCCTTCCTTCCTTCCTTCCTTCCTTCCTTCCTTCCTTCTTTCCTTCCTTCCTTCCTTCCTCCTTCTTCCTTCTTTCTCTTTCTTTCTTTCTTTCTTTCTTTCTTTCTTTCTTTCTTTCTTTCTTTCTTTCTTTCTTTCTTTCTTTCTTTCTTTTTCTGTCCTTCTTTCTTTCCTTCCTTCCTTCTTTCCTTCCTTCCTTCTTTTCTTCCTACTTTTCTTCCCTCTTGGGGAAGGTACTAGCAACTATTACTGAGTAGAGAAGATGTGACTCATTCTTGTGAGGCTCCTAAGCCAAAGAAACATTAACAACAGTAGAATTAACAGCAACATTCTAATAGCATCTACTAGTGCAACATGCATTGTTGGACCCTGAAAAAATTCAGGTATACACAGGTTGCAATAAAAAGAGGTCATCAGTGCTATGGATGTAATATATTCATGATGTGAAAAAAAATAGAAGTTTCTTTTATCTTTTTTATCCATTCAGCTTCAAACCTTGAACATATGCTACCACACTGTCCTGTCTTTTCACTCCTTGTATTTTTTTGCATTTGTACTTCCTTTCCCCCCTATTTCTGCCTGTTTCTATTCCCCCTGATATGCAGAGTTTCACTTAAATAATACCTTCTCCATAAAGCTTTCTCTGATTCCCATTCTAGTCCCCAACACAAACATACTTTTTTCCCTGTCTTTTTTCATGGTTTTAAAATTTAATTTATTTACTTTTGAAATTTATATTTTAGAATTTTAAATTCCAAATTTTCTACCTCTCAGTCACTCCGCCCCCACCTATTGAGAAGGCAAGCAATATGATGTCAATTGTACATGCGATGTCATGCAAAATGTATTTCCATTTTAGCCATGTTGCAAAGAAAAAAAGCCAAAAGGAAGTGAAAAGAAGTGGGCTTCATCCAGCACTCAGAATTCATCAGCTCTCTTTCTGGAGATGGATAATATTTTCACCATGGGTCCTTGGGAATTGTCTTGGATCATAATCTTGATCAGAGTAGCTAAGTCTTTCACAGCTGATCATTCTTACATTGTTGCCATTACTGTGTACGATATTCTCCTGATTCTGCTCACTTCACTTTGCATTAGTTTATATGTCTTCCCAGGTTTTTTCTGAGACCTTTCTGATGATCATTTCTTGTAGCACAATAGTGTTCCATCCCAATCACATACTACTATATCAGTCATTTCCCAATTAATGGGCATCCCCTCAATTTACAATCCTTTGCCACTACAAAATAAATGTTTTTATGCATATACTCCATTTCCTTTTTTAAAAAAATCTCTTTGGGATACAGACCTACCTGTGGTATTGATGGGTCAAAGGTTATGCTCTTTTGGCATAGTTCCAAATTGTTCTGCAGAATGGTTGGACCAATTCACAATTCTACCAATAATGTATTAGTTTATCTATTGTGCAACATCCCCTCCAGAATTTATCATTTTTCTTTTCTGTCATGTTAGAAAATCTGACATGTGTGAGGTATACTGCAGAGTTATTTTAATTTGAATTTCTCTAATCAACAGTGATTTAGAGCATTTTTTCTTGTGAGTATTGATAGCCTTGATTTCTATTTCTGAAAACTGACTGTCCATATCCTTTGAGAATTTATCAATTAAAAAGTGGCTCTTATTTTTATAAATTTGACAGTTACCTATATAATTGAGAAATAAGGTCTTTATAAGAGAAATCTGGTGTAAAATACCCCCCCCCAATTTCCTGTTTTCCTTCCAATTTTGGCCACAATAATTTTGTTTATGCAAAATCTTTAAATTTAATTTCATACAAAATTATCCATTTTATTTCCCGAAATACTCTCTGTTTCTTGTTTGGTCATAAACTCTTCCTTTATCCAAAGATATGGCAGGTACGTTTTCTAATGCTTTCCTAATTTCTTATATCACATTCAATGTCTAAATCCTTTATCCATTTTGGCATTCTTTGGCATACCTTATTTTGCTGTGAGATGTTTATCTATGCCTAATTTCTTCCATACTGCTTTCCAGTTTTCACATCAACTTTTGTCAAATGGTGAGTTATTGACCCCAGAGTCTGGATCATTGGATTTATGAAACACTAGATTATTATGGGCATTTGCTACTGTATATTGTGTACCTAATTTATTCCACTGATTTATCACTTCATTTCTTAGCCAATATCAGATCATTTTAATCATTAACACTTTGTAATATAGTTTGAAATATGGTATTGCTAGGCCATCTTCCCTAGAGTTTTTTTTGTTGATTGCCTTAATATTCTTTACCTTTTGTTCTTCCAAATGCATTTTATTATTTTTCTAACTCTATAAAATAATTTTTGGTAGCTTGGTATGGCACTGAACAGGAAAATTAACTTAAGTATTGTCATTTTTATTATATTGACTCAGCATGAGCATGAAGCATTCTCATTACTCATGAACAATGAATATTTCTAAACAATTGTTTAGGTCTGTCTTTATTTGTTTGAAAAGTGTTTTGTTATTGTGTTCATATAGTCCCTTGGTTTTTCTTGTCAGGTGTTCTCCCAAGTATTTTTTTAAGTCTATGTTTATTTAAAACAAAATTTCTCTTTCTATCTCTTGCTGCTAGACTTTGCTGGTAATATATAGAAATCCTAATAATTTATGTGTTTATTATACATCCTACAACTTTGCTAAAGTTGTTAATTGTTTTGATTAGTTTCTTTTAGTTGATTCTCTGTAGTTCTCTGTTTACCATCATACCATTTGCAAAGAGGGATAGTTTTGTTTCCTCATTGCCTATCTTTGTTTCTTCCATTCTTGTCTTATTGTAGCAGACTTACTACAATATTGAATAATAGTGGTGATAATGGACATCTTTGCTTCACCTTTGATCTTATTGGGAAGGCTTCTAGTATATCACCATTACAAATAAGGCTTGCTCTTGGCATTAGATAGATTCTAGTTATCATTTTAAGAAAGGCTCCATTTATTACTATGCTTTCTACTATTTGTTTTAAAATAGGAATCAAGGTTGATTTTTGTCAAAAGCTTTTTATGCAACTACTGATATAATCATATGATTTTTGTTGTTTTGTTATTTAGTCAATTATGCTTATAGTTTTGCTATTGGAAGTAACCCTACATTCCTGGTATAAATCCCATATGGTCATAGTGTATGATCCTTGTGATATATTGCTATAAATTCCTTGCTACTATTTTATTTAAATTTTTTGCATCAATATTCATTAGGGAATTTGGCCCATAGAGTTCTTTCTCTGATTTTGCTCTTCCTAGTTTAGGAATCAAAACCATATTTGTGTCACAAAAGGAATTTGGTAGAATTCCTTTTCTCCCTATTTTTTCAGAGAATTTATATGGAATTGAGATTAATTTTTCCTTCAATGTTTGGTAGAATTCACTTGGAAATCCATCTGCCCTAGGGACTTTTATCATGCCTTTTTTAAAAAACAATATTTTATTTTTCTCCAATTATATCTTAAAACAATTTTAAATATTTGTTTTTTTTAAAGTTTTGAGTTCCAAATTCTATTTCTTCCTTCCTTCCCTCTCTCCTTCCTGAAATGGTAAGCAATCTAATATAGGTTACATATGTGTCATCATGTAAAACATTTCCATATTAGTCATTTTATGCAAGAAGACTTGAAGAAAGAAAGAAAGAAAAAACAAAAGACAGAGTGGAACAGAAAGAAAACAAAGAAAGTGAAAATAGTTTACTTCAGTCAGTATTCAGACAACATCAGTTCTTTCTCTTGAGGTTGGTAGCATTTTTCATTATGAGTCCTTTGGAATTGTTTTGGATCATTGTGTTACTGAGAATAGGTAAGTCAAGTACAATTCTTCATCATACAATACTGCTGTTACTGTGTACAATATTTCCCTGGTTCTGCTCATTTCACTTTGCATCATTCCACTTTATAAGCCTTTCCAGGTTTTTCTGGATCATTCTGCTTGTCATTTCTTATAGAATCTTGGGGATTAGTTTTCTTGGAAAGTTCATTTATAGCTTGTTCAATTTCTTTTTCTAAGGTAGGATTATTTAAATATTCTTTTCCTTCTGTTAATCTGGGTGAGTTATGTTTTGCAAATACATTTATATCATTACAATGTATGTGTGTGCTATAAATACATTTATATTTTTATAAATATCTGTTTCATTAGACTGATAGTTTTAATGACATAACATTAGGTAAAATAACTCCTAATAATTGTTTTAATTTCACCTTTATTGGTGGAGCATTTCCCTTTTTCATTTTTGGAATGAATAAGTTTTAGTTTTCTTCTTTTTTAAAATAAAATTAACCATAATAAAATAAATTGATTGCTTTTTTTTCATAAAACCAGCTCTCAGTTTGATTAATTATTTCAATATTTTTTAACTTTCAATTTGCTAATCCAATCAATTTATTTATAGTTGCATACCCAATTTATTGATCTGCTCTTTTTCTCTTTTATTGATGTAACAGTTCAAAGATATAAATTTCTCCATAAGTATTGCTTTGGCTGTATCTCAGAAATTTTGGCATGTTGTCTCATTGTTGCCATTCTTTTTAATGAAATTATTATTTCTGTGATTTATTCTTTGACCCACTTATCATTAGAATTACATTATTTAGTTTCCAATTAATTTCTAATCTATGCTGCCATAACTCTTATCAAATATAATTTTTATTGCATTATGGCCTTAAAAGCTTGATACTTCTGCTTTTCTGAATTTGCTTGTGCTGCTTTTATTACCTATATATAGTCAATTTTTGTAAAGTTGCCATGTACAGCTAAGAATAAGGTGTAATCTTTCCTATTCCCATTGAATTTTTTCCAGAGGTCTTTTACGTCTAACTTTTCTGAAATTCTATTCATCTCCTTAGCTTTTTTCTCATTTATTTTATGGTTAGATTTATCTAGCACTGAGAAGAGAAAGTTGAAGTCCTCCACTAATAGAGTTTTACTTGCTTCCTCTTTTTCCTTTTACTTACTTCCTCTTTAATTCATTTAACTTTTCCTTCAAGAATTTAGGTGCTATGTCATTTGGTGTTAAATAGGTTGATTTTTGCTTTTACTTTGTTTGAGATCATGATTGCTATCCCTACCTTTTTACTTCAGCTGAAGCACAATAGATTCTGCTCCAGCCCCTTATTTTAACTGTGTCTCTCTCTTTTAAATGTGTTTCTAGTAAACAACATATTGCTAGATTGTGGTTTCCACTGCTATCTGCTTCTTTTTTTTCCCTGGATGAATTCCATTCACATTTACAATTATGATTACTAACTGTGCATTTTCCTCCATCTTATTTTCTTCTTTTTTACCCTTCTCTCTTTCTTTCTACCCTTTCCCTCTTCTAAAGTCTGTTTTGTTTCTGACCACTGCTTCCTTTGATTCTCCCTTGCTTTTATCACCCTCCTCTATTTTTCTTATTCCCTTCCCCTCCTACTTTCCTGTTGGGTAAGATAGTTTTCTATATCTAATTGAGTGTGTATATAAATTCTTCCCTCTTTAAACAATTCAGATTACAATGAGGTTAAAGTATTGTCCATTCCCCACCAATTTCTCTTCCACTGTAAAAACTCTTTCTTTCATTCTTCTTTAATGTAGAATATTTTTTCCTATTTGCCCTCTCCCTTCTCCCAGTGCATCCCTCTCTCTCATGTATCCATTTTTTTGAGGTCATCCCAACATATTCAACCCACTCTCATGTCCTCTGTATAGTACAGTCCTTCTAACTGCCCTAATATTGATAAAGTTCTTAGTAGTCACAATTATCTTTCCATATATGAATGTATACACTTTAAATTTTATCAAGTCCCTTATGATTTCTCTTTCATGTTTACCTTTTCATACTTCTCTTGAGTCTTTTATTTATAAGTCAAATTTTCTAATCAGCTCTGGTCTTTTCATCAGAAATGCTTGGAATTACTCTATTTCATTAAATATCAATTTTTCCCTTGAAGCATTATACTCAGTTATGCTATGTAGCTTATTCTTGGTTGTAATCCTAGCCTTCTTTGCCTCATGGGATATCATATTCCAAGTCCTCCACTCCTTTAACATGGTAGCTCCTAAATCTTATGTGACATTGACTGTGGCTCCATGATATTTGAATGGTTTATTTCTGGCTCCTTGAAGCATTTTCTTTCACCTAGGAGCACTAGAATTTGGCTATATTTCTGGGAGTTTTGATTTTTTTTCATTTTGATTTTTTAAATTTATTTTATTTATTTTGGTGGGGGTTTGGATTTTAGCGTCTTTTCAGGAGGTGAACTACAAATTCTTTCAATTTCTATTTTACTCTTTGATTTTAGGATATCAGGGCAGGTTTCTGCTATAACTTCTCAAAATATGCTGTCTAGGCTCCTTCTTTGATCATGGCTTTCAGGCCATCTAATAGTTCTTATATCATCTCTCCTTGATCCATTTTCCAGGCCAGCTTTTTTTTTTTTCCTGATGAAATATTTCACATTTTCTTCTCTTTTTTTTCCTTCTGTTTACTTCATTTTATTGTTTCTTGATGAATTAGGGAGTAATTTCTTTCCATTTGCCCAATTTTAATTTTTAAGGAATCATTGTCTTCATTGAACAAATTTTGTACCTATTTTTCCATTTGGCTAATTCTGCTTTTTAAGGTTTTTTTTTATTCAGTATTTTTTTTGCCTCTTTTACCAAGCTGTTAATTTTCTTTCCACAGCTTTCTATATTACTCTCATTTTTCCTGATTTTTTCTATATCTCTCTTATTTGGTTTTGAAAATCATGACTTCGCTCTTCTATGTGCCAGGCTTGTGTTGATTCCCCATTTTTATTTCTAAGGCTTTGCTTATAGCTGTTTTGATATCATTATCTTCTGAGTCTGTTTCTTGATCTTCCCTGTCACCATAGTACTTTTAATGGTCAGGTTAAATTTTTTTTCAGCCAATTTGTTGCATTTGAACATTATGTTAATGTAGAGTAGGGGAGGGGTACAGTCTCAAGCTTAAAGATTTTCAACACTGCTCTTTTCAGAGATAGTTCAGGGGGTGGGGTTTGGAAGTTTTGGGTGCTTGCTTCCAAGGTAGTGTGATCCAGGGAGAGGTGTAGTTATTGTTCTCCTGGTCTTTGCTTTAGTCCTTATCCAGGAAAGGCCCCTGATCCGTTGCCATTAAAAGCAGTACTGCTTCTCGGGGTCCCTGCTCCCTTGTGACTATAAGCTCTCCTTTCCACCTTGGAGCTATGACTTGAAAGCATTTAGGGTTAGCTTAGGGTTAGTGGAGTTTGGCAAGAGAGTTGCCAAATACTGCCTAGTCTTGTACCTAATGCCAGCACAGCAGTCCCCTGGAATCTCTTTTTGACTAGTTTCTCAATGTCCTTACTGGCTCTGGCTTGAGATCTCTCAAAGCTGCTGCTGCTGTTGCCACTGCCAAATCGTACAATAAGTATTGCCGCCACATGGACTCCAGGCCAGCCTTCACCTCAATGTTGCAGACCTCTTCTTCTGACCTCTTAAGTTGTCTTAGGCTGGAAAAATGTCTCACCTTGACCTTTTGTTGGCTCTGCCACTCCAGCATTTAATTTGAGGCATTATTTTAAAGTTGTTGGGAAAACTCAGTTCTAGTGCTTCTTTTCCTCCTCCATCTTGGCTTTCCATCTCCACCCCACCCCTGGAATTGAAAAAACATGCTTTTCTCCCCTCTCCCAATCCCTTCATGCACTTATCTTATTCTAATCGTATTGTATTTTCTGTGTATCCTTACCAAAAACATAGAGGTGATTCTGGCTTTTCTTCAATGAAGTACAAACACATCCTATCAACCTATAAAGGATTTAATTATGGATTGAAGGATGCCACCTAAGGATGAAGCTTGCCCTGGGTTAGCCACAGGGTGACGTGCTTCTTAGCCAAAGCCAAAGCTACTCTTAAAGAGCATCAACTAAGTAATGTAGAGGTCTGAGCTGGTGGAAGGAGACCTCAAAGCAATGATGTGACACAATCTTAAAATACTGAAATTTTACCTATGTGCATGTCTGAACAGTAAGGGGCACAACGGATAGAGCTCTTGGCCTAGAGTCAGAAGACTTGAGTTCAAATACAGCCTCAGATACAAACTAGCTTGGTTACTCTGGGCAAGTCACTTAACCTTAGTTTCTTCATTTGTAAAATGGAAATAATAATAGCACCTTCCTTCATTGTGAGGATTAAATGAGCTAGTTGTTGAGAGTTTTACAAAACTTAAAGTGCTGTATAAATGCTAAATGTTATTAGCTTATAAATTCTTTACAGTCAAATACGGGTCATATTTATCTTTGTCTTTTCCTTCAATGTCTAGCACAATGTTTTTCTTGTTGAATGAGTGAATGAATAGAAACTTATAAGGAACAAGTATTTCATCAATGTCATCTTTAAAAATGAAGGACAAAAGTGTGGATCACAGAATTCTAGAAAATATATATTTTATTCTCTTGTGTCTCAGGAGAAGACACATCTCAGAATATGATGATGGAAAGTCTGCATTATTCAGAATTCTGCAGGGAACGTTTGTCCTCATAGATCTTTAAGGATAAGGACAATATTCTGATCAAAGATAATTATATAGCACAACCAGATATCTATTGAAGTCTAGCAAATATATACAAATACATTTATCATCCCTCAAACCCTACCCCTTCTTGTGGTAGATAAAATGTCTTCTTTTCTGCTTGATTATGCCAATGTTTTAGAGTTTGAGGTGAAGATAAAAAAGGGACTAGAACAATTCCCTCCATCACCTCCCCATTTCTCACCACCTCTTTCTCAAACACATGACACTTATAATTCTTTGGGAGGAGGGGAAAGAAAAGGAAGGAAGAAGAAGGGAGAGAGAGGTAAAAAAAAGGAATGACTGAAGAAGAAATGCTCTGGAACTGTCATGTTGACTGAGGAGCAAATGTCTATTGTTATTGAGTAGTTCTGGCTCTGTCATTAACTTGCTCTTTAACTTTTGGTTACCTCTCTGGGCCTCAGTTTGCTCATCTCCAAAATTAATGGGTTAAACTAGATGGCCTCTGAGGTCCTTTCCCATTCTGACATTCTAAGACCTCATGAAATGAAAAACACTTAAAGTTCACATTTGGTCTCTTTCCCTTCTCTTTATCAAATCTCATATCACTTCAATGATTCTGGCTTGTTTTTGTATTGTATCACAGGCTTCTACTATCATTTTGAATCAATATTAGTTAAAAGGGCATCTATTTTAAGCCAGTTTCCCTTTGAGGCTTGGGTAGGCCCTTGATAGCATCAGTCCCTTGTATCCTGGGCCAATGTTATTAAGAGGGCAGTGATTCTTTACTGACCAGTAAGATCTCAGTGCACTGAGTGAGATGGCAAGCTTAGCCTCATACTGTCACCTTTTGCTCTTATGCTGTTGTTCCCAGAAACACTCCTGGGAAATCTCTTTTTACTGCTAGTAGCGTGCCAGACTCTTGCAGTCTCTTTCCTATTTTTAATGTGCCACTTCTAACAGAAACCAAGTAACTAAAGATGTCCAATTGGTTCACTAAGCAAGAGCAATGATAGTGTCTTAAATAATATTGTACCTTGATATAGAGGGAGGCAAAACTTGATCCTAGGCCTTTTTACATCAGGACATACATGTGGATTTTGGGAAATCTGGCTTAGAGGTGCAGAGGCCTATTTCTTTAATTTCTTGGCACCTGGCTATTTTCTTGATAATGAACTGTTGCTACCAATCTGAGGTGGGTATAGACATTGTCACCCTTCACTATGCAAGAAGGTATGTAAAAAATTACTTTTAGCTCAATAGGGAGAATAGAGGACCCATGGTAACTGGGATTTCACTAAGTCATAGAAGAAAGGCATACGTTAGGCTATCAGTGGAAGTTCTCTGTAGGATGCTATTTACCCTCAAGCACTTGTATTTGGTTTGGAAGAACAATTGGTTTGGGAAACAGTTATTTTTACAAAGGAGAAAGCATTATTTAAAAAATCACCTAACATTATGGATTTTCTTAACACCAGTTATGGTGACCTAGACATTTCAAAATCTGGTTGTCAGGTCATTGTAGAGTCCAGAGGGTTTGTGTTGCCTTAAAGAAAACAGTGAAAAGTAGGTCACAGGTGCCATTACCATATCAGACAGAGTAGGCAAGATGAAAAAAAAAAAAAGAAAAGCAAATGTTTCCCTCTTTCTTTGGTTTTTCCTATTAGAATTTCATAGATACCTAGGGTAGCCTATATGACTACTACAAGAATCATAGAGGAGTGACACATGAGTGCAGATCTTAAGGTGAAGAAGCCATGGGGTCTAATTCTACCTTTAATATTTATAGTTTAAAGGAGCCTAGAAAAATCTTCAACAGATCCCTAAAACTTATGTTGTAGGTCAAGTCTGATTCAGGCCTGTCTGGTCCTTCAGGTTTTTACTGAAAATCATCAGAGACACTAGTAGATCATATAACTAATAACAAAGGAGCTTTACTTAAGCACAGCAGGAAAGGATACTCAGCAAGAATACAGCATTGATTCAGTTGAGATCAGCTTCCCTTTCTCTGTGTTGGCTATGTTGGTGTGCCAATATGACACAAAGAAAAGAAACTCCTGCCTCCTTGTGATCTGACTTTTGTATTTAGGCCACTAGGAAATTACATCAATAGCCTGAGTGTTAATCGCCTGAGCCAATTAAGTATTGAGGTTAATTTCAGTACCTTTCAAGGGAAAAAAAATCTAGTCTACATGATAGATACAGTTTCTTCCATAATTTATCTAAATTGTTGACAGTTGGAGTTCCATCTATGGCTTTCTATGTTGACAGTCATATATCCTTTACTTACTTTTACTTACTTTATTTATTTGCTTGTTTGTTTGTTTCTTGTGTACACCCAAACAGACAAAGCTAGAGGTTTGTTCAATCTAGTTACTTTCATTGTGTATGAAAATAGACAATTGTATATTAGGAAATACAACCAATCCTTGTCTATCCAGAGCTTCAAGGAGAATGTTACCTCAAATTGCCAATTTTTCGGGATACCACGCTAAGTACTACGACATGTTTTAAAAACAACAACAATAAATTTGCATAGAAATCTCTCTAAAATGCCTTGCATATTCCCTTATTTTTTTGGTCTATTTCTTAATTCCCAACTTTATTGTGGATACATCAGTCTGTTGGATCTATAGCTTTTATAGATGAGGTATTCCTAAGTATTTTCAGGCAAAATGTATGGATATCTGAAGGATTTGTGGTGATTTAAGATAGGAAATTTCCAGCATGTGAACTCCACACACATGGCTTGGAGAGTTGTCTGTGACAACTTGAGTTTAATGACTAGCTTAATGTCATCCAATTTAGTAAGTAAAAAGGAGGATTTGAACCTAGTTTTTCCCAACACTAGGTCTAGCATTCTATCTATATTGACTAAATTGACTATATACGACGGACTAAAATTAAAAATATCCATAAACAAAAGAATATATACCGTGTTTGGTTAGTCTAAATTTATTTTATAAATATAATCAACCTTAATTCTTTTTGTAGGGTATCTGTGTTATATATTTAGAAATTTGATTATAATTTATTTATGGCATAAGTAATATTTTGGGCTCTAGGTCTGTAGGTAGTACATTTTAGGAAAGACATTGAGAAGATGGAGATTATCCAGAAGAGGGTAGTGAAGATGATGAAGGCCAAAGGATCATAAATATAAAAATGGAAGAGGATTTAGATGTCATATAAATAAACCCACTCGTTTTCCATATGAAGAACTGAGGCCTAAGGACATTCTGTGACTCGTCCAAGATTACATAGGGAGTAAGAGTTAGAGCTGAATCTTGAACCCAGGTCCTTTTATTACAAATGCGGAACTCTTTCAACAAAACCAAACTTCTTGCCTTCTCAAATTCACACCATATGAGAATCATCACTTGAAGAAACTAAGGATGTTTAGCAAATAAAAGAGGAAGACATATGGAGGATGTGATAGCTATCTTTAGGTCTTTGAAAGGCTGTTATGTGAAAGAGTCTCTAATCACCTCTCAGCTGGGATATCACAATAGGATTTTAATTGCTCTCCTTGCTTCCAGCCAAACAAAACAAATCTAATCCTTCTTCTACAACTTGACAGACAGCCTTTCAAATACTTGAAATTTAATGTCATGTTCTCCCTTCCCCCTTAGTCTTCTCCTTTCCATAAAAAATAGAACCCTAAATTTTTCAACCAATTCTCATATGGCATAAACTTGAGATCCTGTATCATTTTGGTTACCTTCCTCTGGATGCTCTTCAGTTTATCAATGCCTTTTCCTAAATGTGGGATATCAAACTGACCACAATATAACTTATGTAGTCAGATCAGAGTGGAATACAGTGGGATAACAATTCCCTTTTCATCTAAGTTTCAATCATTAAACATTTGTTATGTACCTACTGTATGCCTGACTTTGTCCTAGTTAATGAGGATACAAAGACAAACCAAACATTTTAACAGTCTCTGCTTTCAAGGCACTTAGAAGAGGTGTATATAAGTGAAGGAAGGTACTAGAAGCTGGGGGAACCAGGAAATGTTTCATGCAGAAAATGGTGCTTCACCTCTGTAGTGGAGAAAACTAAGGATTCTAAAAGAAGGAATCCATTTAAACCATGGGGGGATGGCCATTGCAGAAATATGGAGACTGGAGACAAAATTACACCCCTCTTTATGAAGCCTAAGAGTTCACTACCCTTCTTTGGCCACCATATTACACCATTGATGCATATTGAACTCTCAGTCTAATCCTTCGATGCTTTTTGGATGAACTTCTGTGTAGTTACACCTCCCCCATCTTGTACTTAGGAAATCAATTTCTTGAACCTAAATAGAAAACTTAATTTTTTTACTATTAAATTTTATCTTACTAGATTTGCTTCAATTTCCTAGCCTGTTAAGATCTTTCAGACTCCTCTCTCTGTTATCCAAGGTGTTAGTTATTCTTTCTAAAGTGCTATCCTCAAAGTTGATAAAGATGTCATTCATCCTTTTATCCAAGTCACTAATAAAAATGTTTAACTACATCCTTGGAGGACTGTACTTGAGCCCACTTTCCAATCCCAAATAGGATCATTAATGATTATTCTTTGAGACTACTCATTCAATGAGTTTTTTGTGGTCCACATCTCCCTGTATTTTCTACAAGAACAGAGAATGATTATTGCCTTGAATAAAATATAAACTCCTATCAGGCATTTAAAGCTTTTCACAGAAGCTATCTCTTCAGACTGATTTCACATTATTCCCCTGTCACACCTTCTACGTTCTGGCCAAATTGTTGTACATGTGGCTCCTTGTGTGCATAATCTTCCATTTCCCACTTCCCTCCTTTGCATGAGCTGTCTGTTATACCTGAAATGCTTTCCTTCCTCACCACAGACTCTTGAAATCCCAAGCTTCCTTTAAGGCTCAGTTCAGTTTACGTCCTTTAAAAGGTCTTTACTAATTCTCCCCTGTTGTTAGTGTTTCCCAATTATTTTGTATTTACTATATAATCAATGCATATATGTGCTTGTACATATACAGAAATACTTATCTATCTCTATAGATGTTGTATTCCCCCATCACCACACCACTACCTGTAGGATACATGCTCATTGAGGGAAGCTGTTTTGTTTTTCTAACCGCAAGACCTAGCACAGTACCCTTCATATAGTAAGTGTTTACCGAATACTTATTAAATAAATGAAAAAAAATAGATTAATTTTTATTTGTCCCTGGATCAGTGGATAGAATGCTGGGCCTTGAGTCAGGAAGGCTGGAGTTCAAATCTGGCCTCAGGCTGTTATTAGCTGTGTGACCTTGGGCAAGTCACTTAACCTCTGTTTGCCTTAATCTACTGGAGAAAGAAAGGCAAACCACTTCAGTATTCCTAACAAGAAAACCCCACGGACATTATGGTTCACAGGGTCATGAAGAGTTGGGCAAGAGTGAACAGCAACAAAGCAAAGAAGGCATAGCCAGAGACAATAAGCAAAAGCTGCACAAAGAAACAATTAAGCTTGCTATAAAGAAAAAGAAAAACTTTTTGATGAGTGGCATCATAGAAAAGTTAAATGACCTGCCTCCAAAAGGAGTGGTTTCCTTCTCATCTCAGTGCTTCAAACGAAGGTTATATATTTGCCAGCCATGTTTTAATTTATATACTTCCTAATGAAAGCTAGCATTTATATAATATTTTAAGGTTTGCAAAGGCCTTTATATATGTTATTTCATTTGTTTATCACAACCTCTTTGGGAGGTAGGTGTTACTATTAACCTTTTTTTTTACAGATGAGGAATTGAGACAGACAGTAAGCTTTTTTTCCTTACAAAAAATTAAGATTTTATATTTTTTTGTTAATTTATTTTGATTTATCAACAATCACTTCCATAAGGTCTTGAGTATTAAATTGTTCTCTCGCTCCCTCCCTCCCTCCCTCCCCTAAATGGTGCATAATCTGATATAGATTATACATATATATTCCTATTAAACATATTTTCACATTAGTGATGTTGTAAGGAAGAATTAAAACCAATAGGAGGAACCACCAGAAAGAAGAAAAAAAACACAACAGAAGAAAAAAAAGCAAATAGTGTACTTCAATCTGCATTCAAACTCCATAGTTCTTTCTTCTTTGTGGATAACATTTTCCATCATGAGGCTTTTGGAGATGTCTTAGATCCTTGTGTTGCTGAGAAGGGTTGAGTCTATCCATATTAGTCATCACACAATGTGACTGTTACTATGTATAACATTCTCCCAGTTCTGCTCACTTTACTCAGCATCAAACCATACAAGGCTTTCCATGTTTTTATGAAGTCTGCCTGTTCATCATTTTTTATAGCACAATAGTATTCCATTACATTCATATATCACATTCACAATTATGATTACTGTCTGTGTCTTTCTCTCCATCCTTCCCCCCCATTTATGCTTTTCTTTCTCCTTTTCCCTCCTCACTAATGTTTTGCTTTTGACCACTGCCTCCCTCAGTCCCACCTCCTTGTATTATCTGCCTCCCTTTTCTTACCCTTTACCCTTACCACTTCTTCCCTTCCTTCTATCCCCACTCCCTTGTCTTTCCCCTTTTCCCTCCTACTGCCTATAGGGCATGTTAGATTTCTATACTTTAATTGATTATGTTATTCCCTTCTTGAGCCAAATCTGATGAGAGTAAGGTTCAAACAATGCTCATCTCCCTCCCTCCTTTCCCTCTGCTGTAATAGGCTTTTGTACCTTTTCCTGTAATGTAATTTACCCTTGTCTGCCTCCTCCTTTCCTTTTCTCTCAGTACATTTTCTTAGTTAGATCAGATTAATCCACTTACTTGGATCCATTTAACCCACTTGATTAGATTTTTCTTCATCATTACATCAAAGTCAATTTATGCCCACCCCCTTTATGTATACACCTTTAACATGGTGTAATAACAATACAGTTCTCAACAGTTACAAGTGGTCATCTTCCCTAGCAAGGATATAAACAGTTTGCCCTTATTAATAACATGTTGTTTCTTTCTGTCCCATTTATGTCTGTCTTGAATCTTGTATTTGAAGATCAAATTTTCTGTCGAGCTCTGGTCTTTTTATCAGGAAGGTATGGAAGTCCCCCATTTCATTGAATATCCGTCTCTTCCCCTGAAAGATCATGCTCATTTTCACTGGGTAGTTGATCCTTGGTTGTAATCCAAGCTTCTTTGCCTTATGGAATATCATATTCCATGCTCCATGGTCTTTCAATGTAGAAGCTGTAAGGTCCTGTGTAATCCTGACTGTAGTTCCATAATATTTAAATTGTTTCTTTCTGGCTGCTTGCAGTATTTTCTCTTTGACCTGGTAATTTTGGAATTTGGCTACTATATTCCTTGGTGTTTTCAATTTGGGATCTCTTTCAAGAGGCAATTGGTGGATTCTTTCTATGGCTATTTTACCCTCTGTTTCTAGGACCTTAGGGCAGTTTTCCTTCATGATTTCCTGAAAGATACTGTCCAGGCTCTTTTTTCACCATGATTTTCAGGAAGACCAACAATTTTTAAATTGTCTCTCCTGGATCTATTTTCCAGGTCAGCTGTTTTACCAATGAGTTATTTTACATTTTCATCTACTTTTTCATTCTTTTGTTTTTGTTTGACTGATTCTTGCTCTCTTATAGAGTCATTGGCTTCCATTTGCCAATTCTAATTTTAAAAAAAATTGTTTTCTTCTATTAGATTTTGTACCTCCTTCCCCATTTGGCCAATTGTATTTTTTAGGGACTTGTTTCCTTCAGTGTACTTTTTTTTCCAGTTGGCCAATTGTATTTTTTAAGGACTTGTTTTCTACAGTCAATTTTTGTCCTTCCTTTTCCAAGCTATTGACTCTCTCTTGCATACCTCTCATTTCTTTTCCCATTTTTTCTTCTACCTCTTTTCATTTGACTTTTAAAATCCTTCTTGAACTCTTCTGAGAAGGCTTTTTGGGCTTCAGACCAGTTCATATTCCCTTTTGAGGTTCCAGATGTGGGTTTGTTGACAATGTTGTCATCTTCAGAATTTCTGCCTTGATCTTCACTCTTCTAATAATAATCTACTGTATGTTTCTTTTTGCTCTTGGTGTTTGCTTACTTCCTGGCCTTTAAAGAGATTGAGCTCTTCTGCTGGGGAGCAGAGAGCACTAACCCATGCTTCTTGTATTGGGAGTCTAGGGCCTGGTTGATGGCTTTGTGTGCTGGGGCCTCCAATGCTGACAGTTGGAGGCTGTAGGGTTGTGGAAGCTTACCTGGTGTTGGGCTGGAATCAGCAACAGTGGAACTCTAGGGGCAGAATTGAGCAGTGTGGCTCCTGGAGATTTTCTGCTCACTTGGGCCTTTCCTTCCTTTTGCTTTCTTCAGCTCCTTTCATATGGATGTTGTAGGGTGTTTATCCGCCTGGGGCCCCTTGGAGCACTGCTTCCCTTAGTTTTGTTGAGGTACTGGGAAAGCCAGTTGCTGTAGAATGCCCCATGCACCTGGTGGTTTTCCAAGCTGGTTTCCACTGGTTCCCCTGCCCTCAGTGAGGCACTCAGGGGTCCAGGTATTGGTGTTTGCCTGTTCCACCACTGGGCTTCAGGATCTCCTCCTTGTGTGCTGAGGTGGGGCTTTCCACTAGCTTGCTGGGACACCTCCTGTTCTGTACCTTCCCTTAGGGTAAGAGGAGCCTTTCCCATTAATTCCTCAAGCTATGTAGGCTGTTGGACTGATGCACCCCATCTTTCTTCTGGTTCAGCTGTTCCAGGGTTTTTCCTGAGGTGAAAGCCTATTTTCTAGGCTTTCAGAGGTTAATAAAGCAGCGTAAGAGCAACTCACCTCTTTCTTTCCCATCTTGGCTCCCAGAAACAGAAGTAGCAGACAGTAGTTAAGCTTGCCCAGGTTTGCGTAATGTCGGAGGCAAGATTCAAACTCAGGTCTTTCTAACTCCTCACCAAGTACTCTACAACCTGAATCATCTAGCTGCCCTTGATCAGGTATAGATTAGACTAGATGGTCTTTAGCATCTCTTCTAACTCTCAGACTCTGCTTACATTTAGAACATACTTTTAATGTTTACAAAGAACTTTTATCACAATATTCCTGTGTTGTAAGTAATAGTTGTTATTATCTTCATTTTATAGATGATGAAACTGGGGCATAGGAAAGTTATGTGACTTTTCAGAAATCCCCAGTGAGTCTGATACCAAATATCAGAGGCAGGACTCTAAGTTTCTGACTCCAAGATCAGTGTTCTTACTGTCTTTTGAGAAGGAAGTCTTTGAAGTGATAGAAAGAGAAAAAGAAAGCTTCTACTAGGGACCAAAGTTAGCGATGGAAGCTGTAGTAACAACAACTTCAGAGCAGCTTCTGAAACCAAAATGAGCTAAGTCCCTCCCCAAGACCTGCCCCTCCCATATTACACATGCATGGTTGAGTGCCAACTGCATTATCTATATGTATCTATGACCAGGACCCATTGCACTAGGAAGATCTGTATCATAAGAACACTGACTGTCAATTTCAAAGGAACAACAAATGCCAAAGCTGGGAATATTACCAGGAGCTCCCTCCTAAAGAGTAAGATTCTCAGCCAAGATCAGTCTCCAAAGCTCCATGAATGAAAGATGAAATATGGCCCATCCTTTGGGCAAAGTCACTGAGGGAGGGTGACAGTGGCCATGGATTGATTAATTCTTGCCCACAGTCATTTCTCTGTCTTCAGTGAAATGTCAGAGAGAAGAACTAGGCTGGCAGCAGCTGAGGACCCATGATGGGCTGACAAGAAGAGGTCAATAGTCAGGGATTAGAAATAAATCCAATTAGATATAGTTCAAGAGAATTGCCAGGGAAATTCAGACTTAAGGAATCTGAAGCTCTAGCTTAATCCCATAAACTCCAATATAGCAAGGAGTAGGGAGGGGTGGAGGAAAATATGAAACCATGGGCATTTCATAAGCAGAGGGTCACAAGCTATAATCTTCTAGCTGGAAAATCAGATAATTTTCAAGCTGGAAGAGATCTGAGCCCTCATTTAGCTTAATTTCTTCATTTTATAGATGAAACTGAGGTCCAGAGTAGTGAAATGATTTACCAAAGTTGAACAGCTAATTAGAGGCAGATCCTCAACAGAACTAGAACCAGCTCCCAACTTAGTCTTCTTTCCACAGTATCACAATTGCCTCATTACTTAATCTTCCTCCCAATCTGTCAGTCAATACATTTAAACCATTATAGAAAGGATTTCCAGAACTTATTTCACATTTTAAAATTCTGTCTGGAATTTCTTCCAAATAAACTGAATCACCCATTCTAAATTATATTCTTATGTTCAGCACTCAATTGACAGGATCAACAGCTGAGTGCTCTATTTTATAAATGTAAGACCATGAGTAGGCTACTCTAGACTTCAGTTTCCTCATTTATAAAAGAGATTAAAGTAGACAATCTTGAAGGCCTACTCTGGTTCTTATGATTCTTTTTTTTTTAAGTGAGGGAATTGGGGTTAAGTGACTTGCCCAGAGTCACACAAGCTAGGAAGTATTATGCATCTGAGGCTGGATTTGAACTCAGGTCCTTCTGACTCTATTCACTGCACCACCCAGCTGCCCCTATGATTCTTTATGAATCCATGATCCTATACATGTTTCATGGGTAGGCCTGGAGCATCCACAAGAATATTTATGATTAAGAGCAGCTCGGTGGCAGAGTAGGTAGAGCACCGGCCCTGAAGTCAGGAGGATCTGAGTTCAAATCCGGCCTCAGACCAAACACTTGACACTAACTAGCTGTGTGACCCTTGGAAAGTCACTTAACCCCAATTGCCTAAAAAAAAAAATTATGATTAGAAAAGAATGTGAGCTGGTCATGTAAGATGATTAAAGGCTAGAAGGTATTCATAGCCACAATATATTAAAGAAGGACGAATTCCTCCAGCACAGAGAACAGAAAACTCAATGAAGAACTTATGGAAATAAATGGAGAAGAATAACTCAACATAATAAGGCATGGATGAGTCATGACCCATCCCTGTGGAGGCAGTGTCCAGGCTGATGAGACCACAGATCCAGGCAAATACTGAAGTATAACTTACTTGAGCAGTGTTATTCTACTTCCTGTCAACCTTCCCTTTCTTGGACAAATTATTTAAATTCCTCTAGTCCATTCTCACGGTTATACTACTCTTTAATGGAGACTTAGAATGTCTTTACAATCATCCTCTACACCCATCCAGCCTTAAAAACCATCCTTCTATTTGGGCCCTGACTGCTTACTTTGTGTTTAGCCAAGAGGGGGACTGAAGTCCAATATCAGCTGCCCTCCCCTGCTCCCCAAACAAACACACACACACATCAGAAAAGGATATAGCTCTTAGAGCATCCTGATGATCTGTATCCTCTGGGGGTTTTAGGAATTATTCTATGCAACACCTCCCATTCCAAAGAACAAGTTGTGCTTCTTGGGGACATTTCAACAACAATCCTGACAAATACATATTCCAGAATATTCCTCAAAGCAAAGTAGTTTTGCTCCTTCCAAGTTCTAATTCAAGGCTGTAGTTTAGTGTTGCTGGGGTTAAGCCAATGCAAGGCTGAATAAGTTTGACCTTACACAAAAGATTGAAAGCTACACCCTTCCTGCTCACCCCCTCCCAGCAGTGAACAGCCGGGAGCACTTTAGTGTGGGGGCTCTGATTGATGTTCACCCACTTATTTTCCAATCCTAGATGTACACAATGGCCTCAGATGCATATGAAGAGCTAGGGTGATTCAAGTCCTGGCCAGATTTAATTGCATCGGTCTCCCTCCTTATATTGTATCTTCATTATTTTGAGGTAACAGAATCACATGGCATGCAATCTCCTGTTTTAATTATAAATATAATAATAGCTTTGTTTTAATTATAAGTACAATGATAGCTCAAGTTTATGTAATGTTTTTGGCTTATATAATGCTTTCTTGGCAAATAACTCTGTGAGATGGCTAATCTAAGTACGGTCATAAACTTTTTACATATTAGGGAACTGAAGCTCAGTAGGTGAAGTGGCTTGCTCATAGTATTATATAACTAGTACAGGTGAGCATAGATTGTCCTGAAGTTGATGCAAGCACAGATTTGGTAATTGGTGTTACAGACAAGGGAGTTGACTGGGGAGGAACTTCTAACGGGATGAAAAAGGGAAGTTAACACTATACAGCAGAAAGGATACTAGACTGAGAACCAGGAGACCTATGCTACAGTATTCGCTTTTATACTAACTTCCTCTGTCACTAGGTTACATGACTTCACATATCTTAACCTATTTCTTCATCTGTAAAATGAGTGGGAGATAGCCTTTAACAAAAGTTCACTTATTGTGGTTTGTAGACCCTTCTCAGAAGAATGATTTTAAATAATTGAGGGAAAGGCTGAATTTCAGTCACAGATCTGTGATTTTTTTCAAGTTCAAATTCGTCAGTTCTTGAGATGTAGCCACAGACACCTGGGGAAGGTGCGGATGACTCCACGTTAAGGTCCCTCGGACTAGATGATCTCTGAGACCGCTTAAAGTTTTCACACATTCTAGTTCTAAATTCTGAAAAGCCCTTTACCTCTATTCTATTTCTTTGTGTCACACACTTCCTGCCCATCTTTCTCTCCACCAGGGATTTAACATAAAGGGAAGAAATATGCTGACCTGTCAGAAGGGTGAGTCACACACACAGAATTCAATTCAAGGTCATTCGTTCCAGATGACACGGTATGCCGTGTACAGAAGAAAGAGCTCTAGATTTCACGTTATAAGAAGTGAGTTTGGCTCCCTCCTTCGTGTTACCAGCTATGTGCTCCTTGGCCCCTAGAGACAGATAGACCACACAACGGATAGAGCCCCATGTCTGGAATGAGAAAGATCTGAGCACAAATTAGATCTGAGACTATGTGACTTCAGGCAAGTCATCTAATGACTTTATCCTGGAACATGGAAGAATAATCTCATCTATCTCCCAGGATTAATTTGAGGATCAAATGAGATAATGTTTGGAAAGCACTTAGCCCAGTGCCTGACACATAGTAGGTACTTAATAAATGCTTTCCTCCCCAGTCCACCTTTGTTTCCTTTTCTGGGAAAGTCTCTTTACTACTCTGGGCCTAAACTCCCTCACTTATAAAAGGAGAGGGGTTAGACTAAATAGTCAGTCTCTAATGTCTAGTTATAATTTCAGTGATTCCTTAATTCAGTTGTGGTTTGTGTTGAGTACAGGAGTAGAATAATATTTAAAAAATTATACCATACTCCCTTTTGTCTCCTTGTGACTTTATGCTGCATATCTAAGGGGCCTTGGAGATGATACATTCCAGGCCTTTGTTTTATAGATATGGAGACTGAGGCCTGAGAAGTCAAAGGGATCAACTGAAATAATGTATAAATGTCAGCTGATGACTCACTGCTCTGGACTTCACTTCTTCCTCTTCACCCACAGAAGAAACTTCTGCCCTGAGGTCCCACTCTCCTAAGTGGTAACTATTTGCTTAGACCACTATTTCAGAAAGGCCCTCAATCATGATTCATTTCATTTATAACCTGATTCTCTAGACTTCTACCCCTCCTGATAAGTAAGCCCTCATATCATCTGCAAGTTCATTGTTTATCCTTTTCATCTGCTTTTGTATATCCTTTGCCTCTGTTTCTCTGAGCTGCCAGACACCATGGTGATAGTCAGCAGTGTGTTCCCTAAACAGAGCATCATACCAGCGTATGGAACCTGGATTCTGACCCTTGTTCTCTCATGTTCTGCCTGTGTGACTTTCGATAAGTCACATAACTTCTCTGTTCCTCAGCTTTAAAATGAAAGGTTTAGACAAGATACTAAATGACATTTATGTAGCTCATTAAATGTTCAAAGCACTTAACATATGCAATCCCCATTTTAGCCACACAATTATCCACTGAGATTGGTATTATTATCCTGAATTTATAGATGAGGAAGTTATGATTAAGATGTTAAATGACTTGCTCAATGTCACAGAGCTAGTAAGTTTCAAAGGCAAGATTTAGACCTGGGTTCTTTCTGCCTCCAGCTCCAATTCACTATGCACTGACTACACATACTGTTCCTACAATGAGCCCCTGAGGTCCCTTACAATTCTAAGGTATTAGTTCTTAAAGTCCATTATAACTCTACAATGATATGATTCTATGACCTACCTACACTTGTCAGTGAGCTAATGCTAGAATTAAATAAGCTTCATTGGTTGCACATTCTAGAAAGAAACCAACATGACTTCCAGGGGAAAGGGGGCAAAGAGGGAGCAGCTTCTTGAGATTCCAAAGGAGGTCAAACAGGCTGATCAATAGATGATAGTGATGGTGATGATGAGGCAGAAGCAGCATCAGATTGAAAGGAAGAAGGATATGATGACCTGAGGTGTGTGGTGGGGGGGGGAGAGAAAGAAACTAGAGTAGGAGCAGAAAGTTGAAAGAGTCTAGATATGCCCTACTCTTGACCAGGGACATGATGAATGTCACCTGTCAGTTACAAATGAGAATTTTGAAGAAGAGAAAAAAATAGGAAAAAAAAACCACCCTGAGGATATGTAGAAGAATGGAGGAAGCTAGAGAAAAGCAATGTGGAGAAAGAAAAGAAGCAGATACTGCTGATTTGTTGATTGAGCAACAGGGAATATGAAGAAATCCATGTGGCTTCTATGATGGGAGAGGATGGTGGGAAGGTCATTTCAAGAGAAGATTCATTATAAGGATCTATTGCATGACGGATGAAGGCAATTGCCCAGTAAAAGATTATGTTATGGGGATATTGCTTCTTTATTCAATTAGAATAAGCCTCAAGAGATATATGTGCAGTAATTCAAGCCTCTGGAAGTAAGGACTTTGATGTGAGGTTCATATTAGTAGAGATGTTGCACAAATTTTTTGGAGAATGTACCAGAAAATGAGGGGCCAGGACTACTGGAGAAATGCTGGTCCACTTGAGGCTAAAGACTTAATTCATTCTCATTGAGAATGAGGGTGTATAGGTACAAATTCTAACTAGATTAATGTGACATTAAAAGTTTCAGTCAAAAACAGTATCTACAGTCTCAAGCAATCAATCCCTAAGTAAACCATAAAGAAGGCTTTCAGAACTAATTGGCTAAGATTATTTTGATACTTTTATAGATTCATTACTTCATCATCAGTGGAAAAATTATCTGTACTGATTAAATTATGAAAGTATATGATTCTTGCTCATGGCTTTCCATAAATTCCTCATAGATTATTTTATCCAACACACTGGGGGCTTTCCTTTCATCGTCTTAGTATCTTGTGGCTACCAGTATCCTCGTCTGGTTGTCATCTGTTGTCTCTCATTTTTTTTCTTTTTTAAAAATTTATTCATTTTTAGTTTCCAACATTCACTTCCACAAGATTCTGAGTTCCAAATTTTCTCCCCATCTCATCCCTCCCCCCACCCCAAAATGGCATGTATTCTGAATACCCTTTCCCCTAATTTGCCCTCCCTTCTATCTCTCACCCCTTCTCTTATCCCCTTTCCCTTCTACTTTCCTGTAGGGCAGGATATATTTCTATACCCCATTTCCTGTGTTTCTTATTTTGCAGTTGCATGTGAAAATAATTTCTTTTAACATGTGTTTTTAAAATTTGGGGTTCCAAATTTTCTCTCTTCCTTCCTCTCCACCCACCCTCATTGAAAAGGCAAGCAACTTGATACAGGTTATACATGTTTTGTTATACAAAACACTTCCATAGTAGTCATTTTGTGAAAAACTAACTATGTTACCCTTAATTCTATCCCGCCCCCCATTTATCATATTCTCTCTTTTGACCCTGTCCCTCCTCAGAAATATTTGCTTGTGATTACTCCCTCCCAATCTGCCTTCCCCTCTATTATCCCCCTGATCTCTTGTCCCCTTCTCCCCCACACCTGTTTTCCTGTAGGGTAAGATAGATTTCCACACCCAATTGATTGTGTATGTTATTCCCTCCTTAAGCCAAATCCTATGAGAATAAGATTCATTCATTCCCTCTCACCTTCCTCCATTTCCCCTCCACTGTAAGAGCCTTTTCTTGTCTGTTTTATGTGAGATAATTTATCCCATTTTACCTTTCTCCTAGTATAATCCTATCTCACCCCTTAATTATATTCTCCAGATATCACCCCTTCATCTTCAACTCATCCTGTACCCTCTGTCTATCTATGTATCTATCTATATACATACATATAATTTTTTAAAATAATTTTTCCCCTCCAACTACCCTAATACTGACATAGGTCACATGAGTTACATATCATTTTTCCATGTAATGTAAACAGTTCAACCTTAGTAAGTCTCTTATGATTTCTCTTTCCTGTTTACCTCTTCATGTTCCACTTGAGTCTTGTATTTGTAAGTCAAATTTCTATTCAGCTCTGGTCTTTTCATCAAGAATGCTTGAAAGTCTTCTATTTCACTGAATGTCCATTTTTTTCCGCCTGAAGGATTATACTCAGTTTTGCTGGGTAGGTGATTCTTGGCTGTAATCCTATCTCCTTTGACCTCCGGAATATTATATTCTATGCCTTGCAGTTCCTTAATGTAGGAGCTACTAAATCTTGTGCTTTCCTGATTGTGTTTCCATAATACTCGAATTGTTTCTTTCTGGCTGCTTGTAGTATCTTTTCTTTGACCTGTGAACTCTGGAATTTGGCTACAGTATTCCTAGGAGTTTTCCTTTGGGGATCTCTTTCAGGAGGTCACTGGTGGATTCTTTCCATTTCTATTTTGCCCTCTGGTTCTAAAATATCAGGGCAGTTTTCCTTGATAATTTCTTGAAAGATGATGTCTAGGCTCTTTTTTTGATCATGGCTTTCAGATAGTCCAATAATTTTTAAATTCTCTCTCCTGGATCTATTTTCCAGGTCAGTTGTTTTTCCAATGAGATATTTCACATTGTTTTCTATTTTTCATTCTTTTGGATTTGTTTTACAGTGTCTTGATTTCTCATAAAGTCACTAGCTTCTAATTGCTCAATTCTAATTTTTAAGGTAGAATTTTCTTCAGTAATCTTTTGGACTTCCTTTTCCATTTGGCCAATTTTGCTGTTGAAGACATTCTTCTCCTCATTGGCTTTTTGGACCTCTTTTGCCATTTGGGTTAGGCTATTTTTTAAGGTGTTATTTTCTTCAGTATTTTTTTGGGTCTCCTTTAGCAAGCTGTTGACTTGTTTTTCATGATTTTCTTGCATCACTCTCATTTCTCTTCCCAGTTTTTCCTCTACTTCTCTTACTTGCTTCTCAAAATCCTTTTTGAGCTCTTCCATGGCCTGGGACTGATTCATATTTTTCTTGGAGGCTTTGGATGTAGGAGCTTTGACTTTGTTGTCTTCTTCTGGTTGTATGTTTTGATCTTCTTTGTTACCAAAAAAAGATTCTATGGTCTGACTTTTTTTTGTACCTTTGTTTGCTCATGATTCTAGCTAATTACTTGAACTTTAAACTCTTTGTTAATGTAGGGGTCTACTTCCAGTGTTGAGAATGTACTGTCCCAAGCTTCAGAGGTTTTGTGCAGCTGTTTTTAGAGAAGCTTCCAGGGACCTGTAAATTTTCAGTTCTTCAAGATGGTATGATCAAGGGTGAGGTGTTCACTCCTTTCCTGGCCTGTGCTCTGGTTTATGAGTAACCACAAGTACTCTTTTCTGCCTTGAAACTGTGAGGAGGATTTACTCTTTACCACCACTACAAGCTCTATCATGCCAACACTCTTCCTTGCTCCAGGACTGCCACCCAGGACTGTGACCCAGATCCAAGCATGGGTAAAACAAGAGATTCCTACCTCAGCACTGGCAGAGAGATCTCTGCAATCCCCCTCCGATCAGCCACCTGATTCCCCCTCAGTCTGTGGGCCAGAAGCTCAGGAAGCAGCCACCCTCCCCCCCCCCACCCCGGGGCCACACTCAGGGGCTGGGGCTTGGACCAAGCTTCTCTCTCTCACCACAGTCACAGACTTTCCCCACTGACCTTCTAAGTTGTCTTTGGTGTTTGTGGGTTGAGAAGTCTGGAGACTGCCACAGCTGTCCATGATTCAGTCTTTAAGGGCTGCTCCAGGTTCACTGAGGCCTATTTTGCTGAACTGCATTCCTCTCCCCACCCAGCACAATATATCTTTCCGATCAACCATCCAGGCTGTCTTAGGCTGGAAGTTTGCCTCACTCTGTCTTTTTGTGGTTTCTGCTGCTTTAGAATTTGTTTAGAGTCATTTTTTTACAGGTATTTAGAGGGATTTGGGGGAGAGCTCAAGCAAGTCACTGCTTTTATTCCACCATCTTCTGTCTCTCATTCTTGATACATCAAAATGAGGTATCTACCTGCCTCGCTAGGTCTTTCATGCCCTTCTTATGCACAAGTTATTTGGAGTGATATGCTACAACCTATTTTTATCTACCACGTGTTGTTCTTTTGCCTTTTGGACTCATCATTTTGATTGTAGTGTTCTATGATTCATAGACAGATGGTGTTAGTAGGAGAATTTTGGTCAAGATTATGAGGTAGGGAATGAGGGAAAGTATTATGCCACAAAAAAGGGTTTCTAGGGCTTTGCTGTTCTATATACCTTATAGGGTCCTTGTGAAGATCAGATAAGATCATGTATGAAAGCATGATGAAAACTACATAGAAGTAGAACATTTGTTTCATTTTGTTTTTGTTATTGAGATGGGGTCTCCCTATCTTACCCAAACTAGAAGTTCAGTGACCACTCCCACTCCAGAAGGGATTACACTATTGATTGGTAGGGAAGCTGAGACTTGCTCTACAACCAGCCTGGGGGAGTTTGTCCCTTCTCAAGCAGCCTGGTGTTGTCTACTGTTGGGGGCTCACCATGTTGCTGCTGTTCTTAGTGCAGACATCCCATTGACTTTAGCTTACTGAAACTCAGAAGTACCAAATTCAAGTAATTCCCCAGCCTCAACCTCCTCCATAGCAGGTCCTTTGGGCATGTGCCACTATGCCCATTGGGGATTGTAGAAAAGAAAAGAAAGGAGGAAAAGGAGACCAAAGAATCATAATGTTAAGGAAATGCCTAGGGTGGCAGAAATATTGAAGCTATTACTTGTGAAACAGTCAATATGGGAATTGATCAGAAGGAGGAAATGCTTTGTACAAAAGAGGAGACCAAAATAGTTGAAAGAAAAAAAGCAAAAGAAAATTAGAGTTTTGAAATAATAGGAAATTGATCTATAATATTTATGGAAATGTTATTGATTTCCTGACAGGAAAAGAATTATAAATATATACCTGTATATTTACACATATAAAGGTTCATCACCAGGGCCTATTGTCAACAGGGTGATGAATTTTTCAGACTCAGCAACTCTGAAACAATCTACTGAGATGAGGAAGGTTTGCTATCTGCATTTTGTTTTTATCGCCAGCACCAAGCACAGATCTTGGCACGTAGTAGGCACTGAATAAATACTTTATTGAATGGCCCTGAGAGTCCCCAAAACTGAAAAACAAACCAGGTCCTTGAGGTGTTGGAGTAAGACATTTAAATATGTTTTGTAATAAAAACTTGTGGAAAAAAATGAGAAAACCTGCGGAGGTGGCATAGAGAACAAAAGTGCCATAAATATGTAAAGTATAATTATGGATTACAAATAAACTACTTGACTTGAAGTCAAGGCTGTACTTCATAGTGTCATTGTATCAGACACTTAATTTTCATGGGCCTCAGTTTCTTATGCTGTAAAGTAAAGTGATTAGATTGAACTCTTCTGATTTTAAAGACATGGTCCTGTGAAGTATAATAATAATAATAATGATATATAGCCTTTTAAAATTTTCAAAGAATTTTACTTAAATGTCATGTTATTTAATCCTTACAGCAACCCTGTGAGGTAAAGGCTATTACTATACCCATTTCCCAGATGAGGAAACAGGTTGAGAGAGGTTGAATGCATGGCTTGGATGGTAGTGCTAGTGAGTGACTGAGACACAAGTTTTAAATTCAGATATTCCTGACTCTGAGTCCAAAACTATCTACTAAGTTGCCTAGCTGCCTAGTATCCAATTACGTATGTTTTCTAGGGCAGGTGGATCCAAGTTGTAAGGTTTTATGGTGGGAAAAGTGATTAATGTGAAGTCAGATGGCATGAGTTTAAAATCCTTCCCAAACATTTACTACCTGTATGAACTTATACATGCCTTTTTACCTCTGTGGGGCTCAGTTTCATAGATCTAGTACTGGAAGGGGACTCAATGGTCATCTAGAACAATCTCTTTAGTTTGAAAACAAGGAAATGGAGCCCCAAGGAAAGGAAGTTATTTGTCCAAGATCACAGAAGCAGTGTCAGAGGCAGGATTTTAACTTAATTCCTCTGACAACAGGGCCAGTGGGGTCTTCCCCCCCCCCCACTGTTCCATGGTATCTCCTTTTCCATACCTATACAATAAGAGGGTTGGACAAGATGATGTCTACCATGCCTTCCATCTCTAAATATCATGACTTCAGCAAAACAAAGCCATCACTTAGTATATAATATTGATTTGTATTTCTAACATCTCCGGCCATATTAACTTTTGAAAACATGAACTTCACAGTCAATCTTAAGAATATTAAAAGTTCTCATTAAACTTATTTTATGATTAACATGATTCACCACACTGATGTCTATAATGTTAGAAAATTGTATTTATGGATTTCTTTTTCCTATGACTTTATAGAACCAGTTTGATCTTCATATCATGAAAAATGGTGAGGACCTATGTGTAGTTTGCTTCCTAGCTCTATCACCCTCAAGTCTGGAATTTATGCTGCCAACCTACTGGTATTTTTGAAGACTGTTTTAGAAGTTGTCACACATATTGATGTACTGGATAGAACCATCTTGGCTCTATAATGAAATACACCATGATCAGTGGTAGCAGCTTCCATTATAAATATCATAAAAATTTTTTTTTGGTGACTTTTATTGTTCAAGCTCAGTGACTATTTACATTTGATATGATTCTAAAAAGTGCTGGAACTGTAGTCAAAAGACATGGGTTCAAATTCCACCTCTGACACTTATCTGAGCTATCATATACAAGTCACTTAACTTTGTTGAGATTGAGTTCCCTCAGCTGTAAATAATCATAGCTGAAGCATGTATACCTCATGGGGTTGCCATGAGATTCAAATGTGATCAACTCTGTAGAGTACTTTGCTAATTTTAAAAGATTATCATGAATATCATATCATTTTTAGCTGCTTATTATGGCAGTTATCATAGGATTTAGAGCTAAAAGTGACCTTAGGGATTCCATTATTTTACAGATGAAGACACTAAAGACCACAGAGGTGAAATGACTTGCTGAAAGTCATTCAAATGTTGAGCATCAGAGTCAGGGTTCAAATCCACGTTTTCCATTTCCAAATCTAACCCTCTTACCACTGTACCACATAACTGTTTGCTGTAATGGAAATAACTCCGAACTAGGAATAAATTATACCTGATTTCTAATCCAAACTCTGTCATTAACCAACTATATGGCCTTGGGCAAGTGACTGTATCTCTCTGGGCCTCAGTTTCTTCATCTGTAAAATTAGAAAGTTGGACTAGGGGACCTCTTAAGTCCCTTCTAGCTTTAACATCCTATGCTGTTAGACACAATGGATAAAGCGGGAATCTAAAGGGCTTACTAGCCATAAAATCAGTCTACCATGCCCTCGGATCAGGCAACTGTATGTCCCACAAATATTACTTTACTTTTATTGTTTTCCTCCCTATGTATGGTCCTATAACCACATAAAATGTGAACTACCTTTTATAAAATGAACTGAATTCCGGAGTGTTTTCTTTATCAAATAATAACTCATATTTGCATCGTACTTTAACAATTCACATTTTCAGTGTGATTTAAAGTTAAATGTGTAGCTTCTTCACAACATCCCCATGAGGCAGTGCTGTTGAGGCAAAGAATCTTTTCTTTGAAGCCAGAAGACTTGGGTTCAAATTCTGGTTCTGCTAATTGCTATCTTTGTGATTTGGGACTAATTGTTTAACGTCTTCTTGGTCTTAATTTTCTCATGTACAAAATTATAAAATTGGACTAAACAGTCTCTAAGGTTATTTCTATCTCTAAGTTCTTCAAACTTGGTAGTGCAAGCATCATTAGCCTCATTTTATTAATTAGGAAACATAGACTCAAGAAAAGTTATATGAGCTATCCAAGATCATATCCCTACTAAGTATTGGGGAGGAAGATTGAACCTAATTTTCCTGACTGCAAATCTAGTACTTTTTCTACTGCTCCATGCTTCCTCTGGACATAACATTTATATATATTTAATGTCCTTTGAATGATGGACCTTTGTTGGAAAAATGAGAGCAACAACTACATTTAATATAGTACTTTAAGATTTTCAAAGCATGTTGGGTATCTCATTTGATCCTCACAACAACCCTGTGAGGTAAATATAATTATTCCCATTTTACAGATGGGGAAACTGAGGCTAAAAGAGGGTCACAGTGATAAGTAGGTAGGCACCAGGATTCAAACCTAGGTCTTCTTGTTTCCAAGTCCACTATGTATCCCCTGTACCACCTCCCTACATTAAAGAAAGAATTGAGGTTCTGCCTTTATTTTTGAGGCTAATGGAATCTTATTAGAACTCACTTATCATAAGTACATTTAATTCCTTAAAAAAAAAAACTACAGATGATTTGAATTATTTGCAGTGTTATTCACTGCCTCTGCTCATCGGCAGAAACTTTGGATTTCTTGGCTTATTGGTGACTCCGGGATAGTGGAAACAATTGGCAGGAGACTAGAATGTGCAAAGAAGGGGTAAGAATATCATTGTTCTGCACAGAGCATGCAGACTCTATTTATCAAATTGGAGAAGACTGAGGCTGCATTCTAAGCAGACTTTTTATTGAGGCTTTATTGAACAGAGGCTGGAATAATCATACATCTTAGCTGTGCACTGGAGAGAAGCAACCTCATCCTTCGATGATAGCATCTAATCATTTACTGATCTCTCTGCTGATAAATTGTATGTATTTTATGAAGCTTCTCAGAGGAAAATGGATGGAGTCCAAGTTGCCATCTCGATGATTCTCTTGAACTTTGAAATAATGACATTACAAAATTGGCTTTTTTTTCCCAAGTTGGAGAACCATTATAAATGTGGCAACAAGTAACTTATTTAAGAAGGAGGATAAATGTCCCAAAGGAACTACAGTCCATCTTTCCATGTTGCCAACACATTGTCATTCAAAACTGAAAAGTTTGATTGCATGGATCTCTTTTCTATATAAAATATTTTGGAAGTGGTTTGACCATGGTCAGGTCATCTCAACTTTCTGAGGTTGGACTTCTTCACCTGCAAAAAGGGGATAATAGAACTCATACTGTGATTTTTGTTAGGATAAAATATAGTAATGTTCATTTAAATCATTTTGTAAATCATGAAGTGCCATCTCAATGTGAGTTGTTGTTGTTCCTGTATCGGAATTTCTAGACATTTGGTGTTATATAAACACAATGTCCAGATGATCAGCTAAACCATTCTTTGTTTGACTTTGAAACTTAAAATCTATAGCTAATGGAAAATATACTGTATGGATTGCCTAGAGATAGTCAAGGAGCACAATAGGTAAAGCACTAGACTTGGAGTCAGGAAGTCCAGAGTTTAAATTCAGCCTCAGACACTTTACTAACTGTGCTACCCTGGGCAAGTTAGCTAATTCCTATATATTTCAGTTTCATCATGTATAAAATTAGATATAATAGCACCAACCTCCTAGGGTTGTTATGAGAATTAAATGAGATAATATTTGGAAAGAACTTAGCACAGTGCCTGGCACATAGTTGTTGTTCAGTTGTATCAGTTGTGTCTGACTGTTCATGACCCCATTTGGGGTTTTCTTGGCAAAGAGACTGGAGTGGTTTATCATTTCCTTCTCCAGCTCATTTTACTGAAGCAAAACAGGGTTAAATGACTTGCCTAAGGTAAGCCAGCTAGTAGATACCTGAGGTCAGATTTGAACTTCCTGACTCCAGGCTTGACTCTATCTACTGCGCCACTTGCCTGTCCAGTCTGGTACATAGTAGGTACTTAATAAATGTTTCCTTCCTTCCTTTTCACACTTTTCACTATGTAGCTACAGTTACAGTATTTCTAATTTGGAAGCCCCTAAACGCATTGTAGATGAGTTCCCACTGGGCAAAAAGTTAAGTCAAAGCTAACACTGTTTCTTGTCAGCACAGATCTCTGGAAACAGTCATAGCTTTATCATGTCCAGAAAGAAGAACAACAGGGTGGGGTAGGGTAGGAGTGGCCAAGACCAGAAGCCAAGATAAGCAGCCAGTGAGAGGCAGATATAGTGGTATGCAGGGGAGAGGGCACACCTTGGAGGAGGAAGGGATCAAGCAGTTAAATCATAAAGGTCTATGTATGTACCATTAATCTAATGGTTGAATATGAAGTCAGAGCCTAGAGCATCAGACTCTAGACAGCATGTGTCTGGCTATTCTGGAATCAGTGTGCAGAGATCCAGACTAGGCAGAAAGGCCCAGCCAGAAATGGATACTGAGTTCTTGGGCAGATGAGATGTAAGCTGGGCATTATGGTGGAAAACAGGGTTAAAGAACAGTCTCAGCATCATAAACATATGTGCAGGCGCTAATGACATCACTAGTAATCCCCAAGACTTGGTCCTCCATAGTCTGTATTGATTTTAAGTCATTTCAGTGTCAGCAGATGATAACTGGCAGTTCTGCCCTGATTCTAAGAACTGGACAGAGTTCTGTACATGTTTATGTCTTGGGATGCCCCAAAGAAGCTGAGAGCTCAGACCTCTGGTAGGTTCTACAAATTCTAAATAAGTTTATATTCAATTTGCTTAGTGGTTTACGATTTTAACTGGACCAGAGTATAGACCAGGCCACGCCTTTTTCTTCCTTTATCATTATTTTAGGAATGTACTTGAGTCTGTCAGTGACCAAATCTTCACCTATATTATTCAATTGAGTTTCTAAGGTCGGAGAGGCAACATACTTAATGAAAGGATCACTGATTTGGGGGACAGAGAGCCTGGGTTCTTCTTCTGATTCTGCATTCATTAGTAGTATGACTTTGAACCAGGCACTTAACCACTGTGTTCCATATCATTATGCTCATCCACAATAGGGTGGTGGTGGCATTAGGGTTGGAGGTAGAGGTTGAACTGGATGACTTCCCATAAAGCATATGGGACCACAAATCACTGTGAGAGTAATATAATCTCAAGACAGGATTTGGATAAAATGAAAACTTTTCAAAGTGAACTGTCATCTCTGGGCTACATAAGATAACTTAAGCATGGCTGCAACATGAATTGGAAATATCCAAATTCCTTCTTTTGGACTTTGAAATATAAAAACTAAAAGAGAGCATTACTGAAGTACTGAGAATAATAAAATAAATCATTCATACTGTGGTGTTTCTAGGAAACAGTAAGAAGTAACAAATGCAACAAAGGGTATATGTGTTTTGTTGAGGTAGACATTGTTTGCCTGTGAATGCACAAGGTCCCAAAACAGGTTTGAAAGAAAGAAAAATGGTTGAATGGTGCCCTTTTTAAAAAACAAGTTGGTGACAGTACTAGCCAGCTGATGTTAGCCTCTCTCAAATTGATTGATTCCTCCAAGAATTTTCTTGTTTGGTTTTCCTCCCCCTCACCCCATTCCAACAAAGATTTTAAACACACTTAAGAAAAGCATTTATGCATCAGACAAGAATTAGATTTGATACTCTTTAAAGTCCTTTCAATTCTAAAATTCTATGATTTTGTGTTATAGAATGGGATGATTAAAATTATCCTCAAATGCTCAGGGTCTTTGTTATAAGAGGTGATAATGAAGAAGAAGCAAGTAGAGAGAAATCTAGGCAATGTGAAAACAAACAATATCAGTAAAATTATTTTTATTAAGTTTAGGCATTGATCAAACAAGTATTCATGTGTCATTGCTTTTATAACAAGGGATAACAAGTTCCATAAGCTTAGCCCCCTAATTGATCTGCTTGATTTCGGGCGCTTCCATACAGCTGCCAAAATAATCATCTAAGGTACAGCTTTCATGATGTCACATTCACTCCTTAAAAATGTTCAAAAAATTCTTCATTGTTTCTAGGTTAAAATACAAACTCCTCAGACTAATAGATCAAGCACCACTACATTCCAGCTTCAACCTACATTATTATTCTTATTTTATGTTAAATGCCTTCCTGAATGTTTCATTCCAGCAAAACCAGACTACTATCTGTTCTAGACATTTGAAATCATATCTCGTCTCCAAACATTTGAACAAACTGTTCCATAGAATGTGTTCAACTGCTCAGAATACTTATTACCCTTCGGAGCCCAGACAGGTGCCACCTACTTCACGAAGACTTCCCTGATTTTGCCAGTTACTGCTTTTTCTTCTCAAATGATTATGACTTATCTCTGTGCATGTTGTATCATGCGGAGTAGAATGTCAGCCCCTTAAGAGCAGTATCTTACTCTTTGTATTTCCAGAACTGAAAACAGTGGTTCACACCCTCTAGTCAATTAGTTAATGAGAATTTATGCCTGAGTCACTAGAGATAAAAAGATGAAAGTGAAACTATCCATGTCCTCAAACAGCTTACCATCTGGCCAGGGGAAACAACAGGCACATAGATAACAGGAAGCATTGCCAGCTAGCTCTAGTTGTTCTTCCCTTGTTTTTCAAAGAAGACTAATGACTTCATGCAAGAGTGATATCTTGACTTACAGGTAAATCGGATTCAAGTGAGACAGAGTTGTGCAAATCCTCTGCCTCACCCTCCCTTCCAGAGTCAATGAAGTCCAGTGGCAAGACAAAAGTCAGGATGACTGATGATGACCTGGGATGCAGTGGATAACCTTGGCACCTTTGATGTCTTGCCAAGCTCTAAGCATTTGTGCTTGCTTCAGCCACCTTCATGGCTATTAGAACAAATTGTTCATGACTGTCCATTCCACCAGGAAAAGTCTCCCTATACTTGGGTAGGCTTACTCCATGCTATCTAGCTACATGATATAGATGATAAATAGATAAATAGATAGATAGATAGATAGATAGATAGATAGATAGATAGATAGATAGATAGATAGATAGATAATTTTGAGGGAAAAGCACTACCATCTGGGGGGATTAGACAAAGCTGTAAAGAACAGCGATTGAGCTGAGGGCCATGAAAAAGACTAGAGATCCCAAGATGAAGAAGTGAAGAGAGAGCACAAAGATACAGAAACAGGAGATGGAGTGTTGTGGAAAAGGAATAGCAAAAAGTCCAGTTTGGCTATTTTATAGTGAATGTGTTTAAAGGCACTAACACAAAATGAAGCTGAAAAGGTAGGTTTAGTGAAGGGATTTAAATGCCAAATTAAGGAGTCCTCATTTCATTCTAGAAGAAATTGGGAAACATTGTAGGTCATTGAATGGGGAAATGACATGATGAGATCATTGCTTTAAAGTGTTTGTTGAATTGAATTGAATGCTTACTGTATGAATCTGTACTTGGCACCAAAGCTTTAAACATGAACTTATCTTTAGGCTCTTCCACTCTAATTCCTTTATTTTATAGATAAGAAAATTGAGACTCAGAATTGTCAAGTGGTTTACCCAAACTGATGCAGTTCTCAAGTGGGAAATTAGAACTCACATCCAGGTCTTCTCATTTCAAATTCAGAACTCTTTTTGCTATATCATATTATATGACACCTATGTGTCCTAAATATATTACTTTCAATCTTTATAGGATGATGGATTTAGTTACAAAAGGGACTTTTGAAGTCACTTTGCCCTATACCCTCATTTTACAGGAAAATACCCAGAACAGTTAACTCCAAGATTACTGATAGTAACAAAATGAGGTTTCTTTGGCTCAAAATCTCCTTTCAACTGTCTCAACCAAATATCATTTCAAGTGAGAGAAGAATAGTTCTAATTTCATTGAACAAACTCATATTCCCACAACTGAATCCTACAGCACTTTTATACATGCCTCCCATCTTTCCTTGTTATTTTTTCTTTTCCATACTGAGGAAATTTGGTTTTTTAAAACCTCTACACATACAAAATGCCATCCATTCTTTTATTATTTTTGTTATTTCTTCCTAGAGCTCCTCAACTCTGTGAGTTCACCCTTGAGGCTAATTAAACACAGCACCAAGAGGAACCATTAGCTGCCACTTCAGTAAACACTTGACCTTAAAGTTTGTATTTGGAAAATGAGCAGTGAAAGGGTAGAGGTTTGTTTTTTTTTTCTTTTTTAATGGCTCTGAGGGACCCTCCTCTTCTAAGCATTATGTTCTTCCTATGTGGTCCCTTTCTGTTTGCTCAGATTCCTCTTGGGGAAAAAAAAAACCCTAGATCAGGAAGAAAGCTTTATCAGTGGTAGAGGTACAGAATAAAGCACATTATGACTGAAGTTAAAAGTGAATTACTTTTTAAATACCCTGTATTTAAAGAAGCCAACATTATTTCTCCCTCGATAGCATAGGGTATAAAGAGTGAAGTATATTCAAGTGTATTCAAGTCTATAATTAAATAAGATGATATATAATAAGAACGCATGTTTATATAGTGCTTTACAGGCTCTTTAACAATGTTAAGGTTTCCTCAACACTTTCCTCACACCACTATGAGATAAATGGTTTATGTACTATTATCCCCATTTTTCAGATGAGGAAATAGGTTCTTAATTGTGAAACACTTTGCTTAGTATCATACATGTAGTAAATGTCAATTTATTTAGCTTTTTAAATACCAGGGGAAATCTACTCTCTAAGATATCACTATGCCTCTCCAAAGACATATAATTGTTGTCATTCTTGATTTTAAATTAATTTGCCTTCTGTCTAAATAGCCTGAGAAGGCCTCTTGTGATCAACTTTAAATTATTGTTTTATTCTAGTATATCATTAACATAGGCATAGTAATCTCTCTCTCTCTTTGGGCTAGCTAGCTGATCCCAATCTGCCCCCATACCAGCAGGTCTGGGGTTCCCAATGATGCTCATGGATATATCTCTGATTCAAATTTTTTTCGGGATCTTAGAAGTAACCTTGTTCTGGAGTATGCACCCACTATTCACCATAATTACTGGTATACTTCCCATTTACACAAAACCAGTCACTACAACATCATTAGTTCTTAAACATAACACATTTACTCAATATAAAGCAAATTCAGGAATAATCAAAACAACACAGTTTACACATAAATGTATGTACACCCTCTCCCACCAATATATCTGGTGTACTTAAGAGAGAGTTGCTCTCCTGCTAGGCAAATCCACTTCTCTTGGGTTTTTCAAACTGATGAAACATAGACCAGCTCTTTTAGCTCACAAGTATCCTTAAAAGAGTTATTTTTTTAAAAAAAGTTACACTACTATAATGACAAGAAGTACCTATAAGCCAGAGAACTTCAAAGCTCTTCTGATTGACTCTCTAAGCAATGCAGATAAGTCCAAGCAGCTCTTTACTCAGAATGATTCTACATTGTCTAATCAGGTTCAACCCATCCTGTTAGATAAAAAGCCTACATCAGCCCCCCTCCTTTTTCCCCTCTTAAAGAAGGGATAGCAAAAAGCAACTAGGAATATCTGAGAGGTATCTAAGCTCTCAAACCATAGACAGCACCAAAGAGCAATAGCTAGTATTGTAGAAGACTGGGGATTTTTTCTAGTCAGTAGATTCCCAGTTTTTCCTTCAGGCAATCTACAAAATAATGTTTCTCTGCCAGTTAATAGATTCCTTGTTCAGCAATTAAAGTCTTCCTGTCAGCTGAATATTCCTGCTTGTACATTCCAACTCAGTTTTAGTTACTTTTTTTTTAACTCTTCTTTTGATGAGCACTTCATTACTTCTAATGTTTCAGACCAGAGCCTCCTAATAGGCCAATGATTTATCTTTCCCTTTTGAGGCAAAACTCACAAAATACAACTTTTTGTCAGTTGTGAAATCAGTGGTCTTTAAATTTCCCATAGTCTCCAAATAATTATTTGATTTCCAACTTTGCAAGTTTTAACTTTTCAGACTCTAAACATAGTCACATGAGAATGAGCTGAGAGGGCGTAATGTCCTCTAGCCTTAGTCATTTTTCTGCCCTCAAACAAGTCATCTCAATCCTTTTACCTGAAGGGTGGTTCTCAATTAGAAATCTTAAAATACTATGTCTGTCCTCATATTTTAATAGGAAAAAACAATTTCTACACACATGAATTTCTTTTTCATGCACAAAAGTTCTTTTTCTTCCCCTTTCAGCAAACAATTCAAAATGGGCAGTATCTTAAATACTTCACAAGTTGATTTTATTATATTCCTTTACACAAAATTTAATTTTCTGTCCCACCCACAATTTCATTTTCTTCCCCTTTCACCAACCAAACTTGTCACATATAAGAGGATCCTTACCTTATACTAGAAACAAGAGAAATATCTGAGAGAGACTAGGGTAATTGAAGTGGGGAAAGAAGAGATGGCTTTGAACTACATCTGGAAGAGGCATAGAGAAGAAATTTTTTCTCCTCCAATGATAAATTTATCAGTTCTCAGTTAAAACTGTAATTAGAGACTCTCCACAGTTTCACAGAATCATAAAATTTTAAAGGTTGCAAAAATTTCAGCATCCGTCTAGCCCTGCCCATACTCAAATGATGTCTCCACCCCATTACCTCACAGGCTTTTTTAAACTATATTTTTCTCTTTCTTAAAAAATTAAATTGAAATTCTACTAATGAGGAATCCTCATTCCCCAAAGCAGTTCACTATTGTTCTTCTGGCTATGTAATCTTAGAATCACAGTAACAAAAAATGGAATTAAAAGGCAGCTTAAAGGTCACATTACCTATTCTCCTCTTGCTAGACTTCAAGTGAGGAACACCTGAGGTCAAACTCTGCTTCAAATATATACTAGCTATGTGATTCTGAGTAAGACACTTAACTTTATTGTGCCTCAGTTTCCTCATCTATAAAATGATAGATTCTGTGGACTCCAAGGTCCCTTCATGCTCTACATTTGTGATCCTATGGACCAGGAGTAAGGAAGCCTGGATTCTAATCCTCACTCTGCCACTAACTGTTGTGTGACCTGGGCATGTGACTTAGCTTCATTTTTTTCATTTATCAAGTGGCAATAATAATGCTTTCCCTGCTTATTTCATGGGGTATTTGGAGTGAGTATATGTAGCAAAATGTTTTCCAAAACAAAAACTTTGTCATAACAAAAGGTGCTATTATTATTATCATTGTTGTTGTTGTTGGCTCAAGCTTACTCATTTAGTCAAAGAAGAACACAAAAATCAGTCAATTCCTTAATTCATTCTAAAAGCAACTTCACTTTGATCAAATTTTTTATAATGACATCTCCAACCTCAATAAAAGCCACCCCCCAAAAAAGCAACTCTTAATTTTCCAGTTGGCTAAATTATGTGAAAAATTGATTTACCCAGGAGAGTTTCTCATCAATGAAACTGATGTGCATGTTAATGAAGTGCAACAGTAAAATAATTCTGTCTATCAAGGCACAAGGACCACATGTGAGGGTGGGCATTAGAAGATTGGGTGAAAGATTCAGTGCTAGATTGAAAAGGGTCTTAGTGAAATTATGGGATGGTAGCCAGCCACGATCTGTACCTTGTGAAACCTCCTTTGAGGGGAATGGCAGTCCATGCATTTGGGGCTGAATCCTAACTCATTAGGTCTCAGGATACTGGATAGCTAGCTGGCCTTAATAGATCCATGCTGTTCATTTCGTGTTCATGCCATCCTTTATGATGTATCGCTGAGGGGTTTGTTAAAAGTTCAGTTAGTCAATGCTCTTACTGATAACATAGATTAATGATAGAACAAGTAATAGAAAATGCTGTATTAGACTCTCATAGCATGGAACATGAAATATATTCTATTAGCCAATGAATACCTTTCCACCACATGGCTATACTGAGGCCAGTTTATCCCAGCCAGAGATTGAGATGAAACCTATAGCTCATTTTGACCATCCTAAGCAACAATACATATATTCTTTCTTCCCTGTTCCTTCTTGAGATTGTATGCAAAAGATTAGATTTTTATATTCCTACAAAGGCCTGACTGCTTAGAGCAGGACTATGGATTAGATGACCTCGAAGGGTCTTTGTTGACCTACTCAGTTGATCAAAGTCCTAGAGATGACAGCCACAAAGGCACTTTCTCTTCCTACTACTTTGTATGCCATAGGCCTCATTCAAACTCTATTGCCAATACTTCAGTTCAAAGGCTCACTGTACACTCATAACTCCTTCATATCCACTTTCCCTACAAATATCTCTGATACTGTATATTATCTGACACCAAGAGAGCACCTTCACTTTCCCATAATCCATCTGCATCTCAAAGGTTTCCATCTAGACGCTTCCATCTGACTTTTCAAGTGTCTATTTCTCTTTTCAACTCTTGCCCCACTTCCTTATATAAGCAAAAAATGAGGATAGATGAGCTTCTCTGGAGCTATAAATAAGAAGTGAACAAGAGCAGAAACACATATGTATATTAGTTTTGCATTGCATTTGGTATTGGTAAGCCCTGATCATACAGGTCCAACCTGTACGTGTTACAATGAGAGATTGGGGAATTGAATGAAAGGCAAGTCTTGGATTTTTCAAGCTTGTATTCCTTGAAGTATGTAATTCTGCCTTTTCTATCACTGGCAAAGTAGTTAGGAGATCATATGGCATTCATATGTTTCCCTGGGAGTATTTTGTGGCCCATGACTCTGAGACATTGATTTTTAAATGTCCAATATGCATTTAATGTTATGTAGCTAGATGATGCTCAAGAGTGAGACAAGTTTGAAAACACATTCTTGAATGGTCTTAATAACAATTTTTATCTTCCCAAAAAGGTGGAGGATGCAACAATGGGCACTGCTATTCCAGACCTGAAACTAACCAAAAAAAAAGAGGAACTGATTCCTGACGTTGAAATGATAGGACCACATTGAAATGATGGAAAAGAAACCACTCATCCTAGCTAAAGATAAACTGAAAAGGTAAACTTGAAAAAGGAGGAGCTAGAAGCTATGATTGACCTGTTGTTCCTGAAAGAATTTTTTTGCCAAGGTTTTTTTTCTCTCTCCCTGACCATAGAAGAATGGGTTATGATCCCATTTTCAATAACAAGGAAAAATGTAGCTTCATTGTACTATAGGTCAGCGAGTTTGGTGTCAGTCATGGAGAAATTCTATAATGTACTAATAAATGTAAAGTTTGTGGATGTCTACTAGGCAAGGCAATAATTAATGCAATCCATCATGACTTCACAGACTAACCTTATTTTCTTTTCTGAAAGACTATGAGACTGGCAAAGGACTTCGTAGAGCTAGATTTCAGTGACACACTTGGCAAAGCTTTTCATCACATCCTTGTATACAAGATGGAGAAGTGTGGACTAAATGATGGTATAGTTAAGTGGATTCAGAAGTGGCTGAATCAGAGTAATCATGAATGTGTTAGTGTTGGCTTAGTATATCTCAATTCTGTCATTTGTCAAGTGGGAATAATAATAGCTTCTACTTCCCAGGGTCATTGTGAGCATAAATTGGAATAATTCTTATGAAGTATTTTGCAAACCTTAAAGCACTATATGTTAGCCATCATCATTATCATTATGGTCATCATCATTACTATTATTTTTTGTTAATTCTATTTGAAGTCTAAATAACTACTATATTATTAGATATTACCAGTGTTACCAAAAGTAAAAATAATCACAGAACTAGAAGAAGGGGTATGCAGAGCCTGATCATATATTCTGTGTGACAGCCTTTACACCTCAGAAATCAGCAAATACTACAAATCTGGGCTTGATTTATTGTTTTGTTGATTGTCTAGACTTAAGAAAGTGGAGAAAATGTTAAATAATTCAGATTAAACTTAAAAGTGTCCTGTGGGTACATATTTTTTCCCATACAGCTGTTTATGAAACATTTACCAGAATATCCCTAATTATAAGGGACCTTGTTGATGATTTAGTTTAACCATATCATTTTGCAGAACAAACTAAGGCCTGGAGATCCAAAGCAAATTGTTCAAATATACATCATTTATGGAGACAAAGGGTTAAGCTAAGACCCGAATTTAAGTTACCCAATTCGAGATCACTGTAGTGAGTGCTTGGTGCTCCCCCCACCCATCATTCTGTATACAGATTCCATTGTAGAATAAAAGAAAGTATTGCTACCTTAATCCAACGACTTAAAATGAAACTAATACAAATCAATATATGATTAGATCTCAGGTAACACAAAATGAATTTGATTATTTTTTTTTGTTTTCCCTCTGAGAAAGCCACAAATGGAATGGCATCATTGGCAAGCTATTCTCTGTGTCTGCTTTTATTTTGTGGTTTCCACACAGCCTAATGTACCATGTCTAACTCTCAAACAGATTTATGTAGCAATCATCAGAGTTGCTTTCTAGGACTCCTCATTACAAATTTTGGTTCTCATTTATCTCATGTAGCTCATAAAATAAACTTGTAGACACAAACATTTTTGCTAAAAACTATATTAGGCAACCTGAGTTGCATATTTGTAATTATTGAGAAGCCTTGAAGAATTCAAATAATTCAAGGATAATCCCTGCTCCATGTATTTCTGAGGACCATGAAAACTTTATCAGTAGGACATCATGCATGTCAATCTTCTACCCACCTCCATTCCTTCTGAGCAATTTGAACACTGCTCCCTCATCTGTACTCTAATAGCCTCTCTCTCAATGTTGTGAGTAAAAACTAGCTGAAGACAGAAAACTTTAGCAACAACAAGCAAATAAGCAATTTGTGGGGTCTACATGGAACCAAATAAATCCATTTGATTGATTGTTTTTAAAAGTGGCAATTGCTTATTTTGGTAGAAAAATTTATTCTGATTTCAATGTTGTATAGTCCTGGTATTGAGTATGCTGGTGAAGGAAATGGCAAACCACTCCACTCTCTTCATCAAGAAAACTCCGAATGGGATCATGAAGAGCTGGACACAACTGAACAATGACAACAAGAAGTATGGAATGTTCAGGATGTCATAATGGAGTGTCCCGTAGAAATCAAAAAACAAACTCTTTCAGCCAACAAGAAGTAGGACCCAAAGAGAAAGATAAAATACCAAATCTCAGATGGATCAAACTTGGGATTCCAGCAGATCAGCAGGTCATGACTGCATTCGTATAATAGTCAGGAATGGATGAAGTAAAGTAGTTGGACTGAGGGATGGTTACAGTCATAGAATCATCATAAGGATACATAGAAAGTGGGCTAGAACACCCTGGGGGAGCATTCCCTATGATCTTTGCCCTGAAGGAGACGACGTGAAGGAAAGTGACATGGAGGAGGTTGAATTTGAGTTTACATAGTAATATAACAGATGAAAATAGGGAAAGGAGAGCGTTCCTAGAACAGGCAGTAGCATGAGCAAAAGTGCAGAGGTAAGACACAGGGCCCAATCAAGATGGGGAGAAGGAGGAAGCAGACTATGGTAAATACAGAGTGCAGAGAACATGATAATATGTGATGAAGTTGAAAAGGTAGAGTGGGGCCAGGTTGTAGAATGAATGGGTAGGGAGGAAACAAAGACATTTGGTATAGATAGGGATCATAATATGGTGCGAAGATCTTGAACTTAATTCAACTTATAGTGATAGTGAGCCAAAAAAAGCAATGTTTCTTAGAAGAGGAGGGATGCGGACATCAGTCAGCCAAGATGGAAGTTGGCTTCATATTTTATTTTATTTTTTATATAAATTTATTTATTTTTAGTTTTCAACATTTACTTCCACAAGATTTTGAGTTCCAAATTTTCACTCCATCTTGTCCCTCCCCCCATCCCAAGATGGCATGTATTCTGAATATCCCTTCCCCTAGTCTGTCCTCTCTTCTATCTCTCCCCCCTTTTATTATCCCCTTCCATTCTATTTTCCTGTAGGGCAGGACAGACTTCTGTACCCCATTTCCTGTATTTCTTATTTGCCAGCAGCATGTGAAAACATTTTTTTAAACATGTGTTTTTAAAACTTTGGGTTCCAAATTTTCTCTCTTCCTTCCTCCCCACCCTTCCTCATTAAAAAGGCAAGCAATTCAATACAGGTTATACACATGCAGTTATGCAAAACACTTCCATAGCAGACATGTTGTGAAAAACTAACTCTATTTCCCTTAATCCTATCCTGCCCCCCATTTATTCTGTTATTTCTTTTTATCCTGTCCCTCCTCAGAAGTATTTGCTTCTGATTACCCCCTTTCCCAATCTGCCCTCCTCTCTATGATCCCCCTGCTCTCTTGTCCCCTTCCTCCCCCCCCCATTTTCCTATAGGGAAACAGATTTCCATACTCAATTGAATGTGTATGTTATTCCCTCCTTAAGCCAAATCCTATGACAATAAGATTAACTCATTCCTTCTCACCTTTTCCCATTTCCCCTCCACTGAAAGAACCTTTTCTTTTCTGTTTTATGTGAGATAATTTACCCCATTCTACCTCTCCCTTTCTTCTTCTCCTAGTATAATCCTCTCTCATCCCTTAATTTTATTCTCCAGATACAACCCCTTAATCTTCAACTCACCCTGTGCCCTCTATCTATCTATCTATCTATCTATCTATCTATCTATCTATCTATCTAATCAATCAATCTATCTATCTTTACATACATATAACTTTCCCCCCTCCAACTACCCTAATACTGACAAAGGTATCATGAGTTATAAATATCATCTTTCCATGAAGGAATGTAAACAGTTCAACCTTAATAAGTTTCTTATGATTTCTCTTTCCTGTTTACCTCTTCATGTTCCAATTGAGTCTTGTGTTTGAAAGTCAAATTTTCTATTCAGCTCTGGTCTTTTCATCAAGAATCTGCTTGAAAGTCCTCTATTTCACTGAATGACCATTTTTTCCCCTGAAGGATTATACTCAGTTTTGCTGGGTAGGTGATTCTTGGTTGTAATCCTATCTCCTTTGCCCTCTAGAATATTATATTCCATGCCCTGCGGTCCTTTAATGTAGAAGCTGCTAAATCTTGTGTTATCCTGATTGTGTTTCCACAGTACTTGAATTGTTTCTTCTGGCAGCTTGTAATATTTTCTCCTTGATGGGAACTCTGGAATTTGGCTACAATATTCCTAGGAGTTTTCCTTTGGGGATCTCTTTCAGGAGGTCACTGGTGGATTCTTTCAATTTCTATTTTGCCCTCTGGTTCTAAAATATCAGGGCAGTTTTCCTTGATAATTTCTTGAAAGATGATGTCTAGGCTCTTTTTTTGATCATGGCTTTCAGATAGTCCAATAATTTTTAAATTCTCTCTCCTGGATCTATTTTCCAGGTCAGTTGTTTTTCCAATGAGATATTTCACATTTCTTCTAATTTTTCATTCTTTTGGATTTTTTACAGTGTCTTGATTTCTCATAAAGTCACTAGCTTCCAATTGCTCTATTCTAATTTTTAAGGAAGTATTTTCTTCAGTAATCTTTTGGACTTCCTTTTCCATTTGGCCAATTTTGCTTTTTAGGGCATTCTTCTCCTCATTGGCTTTTTGGACCTCTTTTGCCATTTGGGTTAGGCTATTTTTTAAGGGGTTATTTTCTTCAGTATTTTTTGGGGTCTCCTTTAGCAAGCTATTGACTTGTTTTTCATGATTTTCTTGCATCACTCTCATTTCTCTTCCCAGTTTTTCTTCTACTTCTCTTACTTGCTTCTCAAAATCCCTTTTGAGCTCTTCCAAGGCCTGGGACTGATTCATATTTTTCTTGGAGGCTTTGGATGTAGGAGCTTTGACTTTGTTGTCTTCTTCTGATTGTATGTTTTGATTTTCTTTGTCACCAAAGTAAGATAATATAGTCTGACTTTTTACGCTGCTTGCTCATGATCCTGGCCAATTACTTGAGTTTTAAACTCTTTGTTAAAGTAAGTGTCTGCTTCCAGTGTGGAGAATGTACTGTCCCAAGCTTCGGTGGTTTATACAGCTGTTTTCAGATTTACTTGTAGGGACCTGTAAATTTTCAGTTCTTGCAAGGTGTTTACTCCTTTCCTGGCCTGTGCTATGGTCCATTAGTGACCACAAACATGCCTTTCTGTCCTGGAACTGTGAGGAAGGTTTCCTCTCCACTGCCACAACAAGCTCCACCATGCCAGCACTCCTCCTTGCCCCAGGACCGCTGCCCAGAACTGTGACCCAGATCCAAGCATGGGCAAAGCAAGAGATTCCTGCCTTACCACTGACAAAGAGATCCTTGCAATCTCCCTCTGATCAGCCACTCTATTCCCTCCCAGTATGTGGGCCAGAAGCTCAGGACAGCCACCGCCCCAGGCCCACAGTCTGTGCTCTGCAACTGGCTCTGAGACCTAGCTCCTCTCTCACTGCAGAAACAGACTTTTCCCACTTCTAAGTTGTCTGTAGTTTGTAGGTTGAGAGGTCTGGAAGCTGCCACAGCTGTCAGAGATTCAGTCCTTTGAGGACTGCTCCAGGTTCACTGGGGCCTGCACACCCATGCCACACTGCGCTCCTCTACCCGCATGGCGCGATATACCTTTCCAATCAGTCATCCAGATTGTCTTGGGCTGGAAATTTGGTTCACTCTGTCTTTTTTGTGGGTTCTGCTGCTTTAGAATTTGTTTAGAGTCATTTTTTATAGGGTATTTGGAGGGATTTGGGGGAGAGCTCAAGCAAGTCACTGCTTTCACTCTGCCATCTTGGCTCTGCCTCCAATGTTCTACTTCATATTTTAGACGAGGTCTTCTTAAACTTTTTCCACTCATGACCACTTTTCTCCCAAGAAATTTTTACATGATTCCAGGTATATAGATATATAAGATAAGCATACAAATCAAACATTTACTGATAAAAATCATAAAGAAATTTACTTTAAAATAATTCTTTGGTATAAATATATTTTTTACCATTTATTAAAAATGAAAGCAAATTTGCATACTGAGATGGATGTGCTTGTTTATTTTTGCATAAAGAATTAAATCTTGGTGGAGTATTTGATACTGCAGGACACAGAACATCTTCAACATTTTTCAGAATTGATTGATATTTTGATTTTATAATGATCAATGCTGAGAATGCTGCTTCACATAAATACATAATACAAAATGGCACAAGTATGTTTAGGGCCATTTCAGAAATTGTTGGAAATTCTGTCCTAAACCCAAGCCAAAATTCATTTAATGATTTTTTAGGAAACTGAAGTTTTAAACCTGTGATAACTTGGCAAATTCTTTTTGAACTTTTAATGACAGAGGACTGATGTTTTTTGTTTCAACTGAGTATGGTTTATGAACCCAACTTAGTTTTTTAGAAACAAAATTTGAAGAGAAGTACTTCTGAAACTGTGTCTTCAAGCACTTCAGATGATCAATTACAATTCTTACAGTTAAATCTTTGAGAAGATCATTTTCAATTATAAAATCATCTGTAGCTATAAACATTTCTAAAGAACCATTTTTCACCCTATTATTCCATGTTAACTTTTTTAGTAAAACTTTTAATTTTATCTTTTAACATGTATGTGTTACATTTTTTCCCATGAAGCAACATGTTTAAATCATTGAGTCTTTTGAAAATGTATGACAAATAACACAGTTTTTAAAGCCATGTCATTATGAAAAAATTAACAAAATCATATTTCTGCTGTCAAAAATATAACTTTATCTTTCAATTTCAAAATCTGTTTAAATTTTACCCCCTCAAGCTCCACCTTACCTCTGCATGTAGTAAAAAGCTTTTGTAATTGGAGTCCATACCTTTCCAAAGGTTTGAAAATGAAAGACCGTTAAGGGCATGGCTTTTAATGAAGTTAATGATTTTGATAGTATCATGAAGTACATATAAGTCTGATGATATTTTTTGGCCACAAGTGCCTCATGATAGATCATGCAGTGAGTAAAAGTGATATGTTCATTGCCACTAGCTTTAATTTTTGCTACAAATTCAACATTCTCACCCATCACTGCTCCAGCACCATTTGTACAGGCTTCAATGCAATTTTTCCACTGTAATCTTTATTTGTGAAAAATTCATGGACTTCGAGTTATGTATCTCCCCCTCTTGTGTGCCCTTCCAAAGGGCAACAAAATAATAATTCCTCATGTATGTTTCCTTCATTAACATATCTTACATAAACTAACAACTGTGCCATGTTAGAAATATCAGTTGTTTCATCTAAATGAATTGCAAAATTTAGCCTGCCATTAAGCCTGGTAATAAACTGCTAGAATTGGTCATTACTAACTGCAGAAATTCTTTGGAAACAGTATCATTCGATAAAGGAATGTTATGAATTTCATCCCTATGCTTTTTCCCGTGAACTATTTCTGACATTTTAATAGTAGCAGGTAACACAAGATCTTTTCCTATCATGTAGAGCTTTTTGGTTTTTGCAATTAAATGAGAAGTTTCATGAGATGCAAGTAAATATTTTTTGTTAACAGTAGTAAATTCCTCAAAACATTCTTTTTCTTTATTTGAAGATTTTAAAAGTTGTTCAAAATATTCCGTTGGTTTATGTAACACTTTTGGTTTTTGGTACACTGCATGCTTAGTATTGATGTCTTTTTAATTTGGCTAGATTCATGCTCTCCACACCCAAAACTTTATTACAAATTAAGTAAAAAGGTTTTCTCCACACATCATCATTATTAGAAGTAAATCCTCATTGCAAAAATGATTAGACATATTTTCTTTTTCCTGTCAATTTAGCTGTACTACAACCTGGTAGTGAAGACTCTGACTCACTGTGATCAGTATTTTTACCTTTTCTGTCTAAATTTAGTGACTTATCCATAAACAAAAAATATTTTTGTCCTAAAATATAAATAAATATTGCTAATAATGTCTCAAATAAATACTAGCTTTGATGTATGAAAGTACATTTGTTTGTGGTTAGTTTAAAAAAATGATGTTCATACTTACATACACATACAGCAGTGATGGTGGAGAAATATTATCAAAGGGCTTCTGTCTTTACTTGCTGCAATTAAACACTTATGCTTCTGCAAAAGAAGAAGATGGGACAGATAGGTGGTGCAGTGGATAGAGCACAGGTCCTGAAGTTGGGAGGACCTGAGATCAAATCTGGCCTCAGACCACACACTTGACACTTACTAGTTGTGTGATCCTGGGCAAGTCACTTAACCCCAAATTGCCTAAAAATTAAAAAAAAATTAAAAAAGATAACAGCATTTTTAAAAATCAAACATTCTAACACAATACAATCCAAAGATATACTAATCTGATGTGTACATGCTGAGGAATCATGGTAGGAAAATACTAAAAGCTTTTATTTCCAAAATTAAACTATTGTACTTCTATAAGAGCAGTGAAAACACTGCAATTTGTAATATACAATAGTCTCTAATCTGATCTGAGGTGTTTCAGCCAGGATTCATTGGCATTGCATGGCATGATGGCATGCACAGTGCAAAGTGCGCATGTTGTATGTTCAGGACCAATATTGCAGTGAATTTGTACAATGCAACAAGGGCAAACACTGCCAGAAACACCTTGGATTCATTACACATTTGATTTTGAATTAATTTTTGGTGAATGCATATTCAGAAACCTTTTTACTGTTGCCAAAGTTTTCATGACCCCCACATTCAGGTACATGACCTCATATCGACTCCCAGTTTAAGATGCACTGTTTTAGATGGTGGCTGTATGATCACAGGAAAGAAATTTAATTTTTCAGAGCCTCCATTTTGTTATATTTAAAATGGAAATAATACCTTTTGAAAAGAGGAAACCAATTTCTTTTGTGATATACCATGGTATTGTAGAAATTGTTCTGGATTGCAATTCAGAGCATCAAAGTTTAAATCTTGGTTCCGCTTAGTTCCACATTTATAAAATGAAGGGCTTTACTAGATGGCCTTTAAAATCTCTTCTGGCTCTAAATCTATGATCTTTTGATGGTTCACTGAGTTGTTGTGAAAATTAAATGTGGCAATAGTGTAAAATGCTACATAAATGTCAGCTATTGTTATTGGTTGTACTAATTTTTTTTTTTAAGTTGAGGAATGAAGGGGCGAAGTAAGATGAGATGGTATGGTAGCTGGGACAGAACAGTCAAGGGAAGGTTTTTAGGAAACCAGATGAAAAGGAGCCAACAGAGTAGGAGAGATTAAAGATGCTAGACATATGACAACAGAGAAACAGAAAAGGAGAGAGACAGAGAGAGACAGAGAGACAGAGAGAGACAGGGAGAGAGAGAATAAGCAAGTTGCATGTAAAGAAATAGGAATAGTAGAGTGAAGAAAAGAAGATGGAAATAGAGAGAGAAGTACTAGAGAAGGAAAAAAAATAATTTGAAGAATATAAAGGGAAAAAGAAATGGAGATGGGTGGTCACTTCTTTCCCATACAGCAAGGCCTATATTGTGGGTATGTAGTATTCCTAATCCGTGTAGGTATAGGGTTGAGAAACACCTTCCTCTTAGGGATTTTCCAAACTACATGACATGGAAATCAATTAGTAGCTCATACTCTATTTGGTGTGGGGAGGAAGGGGAGGAATGAGCTATAGACAAAGATGTAGAGGAATTCTTAGTGTGGAAACTTCTTTCACTGATGCAGATAAGAAACCTCCATATAATTTATAATTTTAGATTTCCTTTGGACGCTGAAAAGTTAAGTTCATAGGATCATAAGAACACTGATTTAGAGCTAGATGGAATCTTGGGAGCCATCTAGTCCAACTCCTTAATTTTCTAAATGCCCAAGGAGGTTAGATGACTTGCCCAAAGTCATAGAGGCAGTATTAGAATCAATGTCTACCCAGATCTTTCTCCAGACTCAGTGCTTTTTCTACTGTAACACACTGGCTCCCCACAGTGAGTCACGGACCCATGGTAAAACAACCAATTTTCATCAGAGACAGCACTTGAACCCAAATATTCCTGATTCCAAGACTATCTCCTTCTAGACCTTGCTTATTCCAAGTTCAGGCTACAAAAATCATTAGCTTTTCTAAGACATCCTTGGGCACCATTTTGCTGAAGCATTGGCAAAGAAAGTACTGATTCTGAGCCTTTTAGACTCAGGGTTGCTTTTGTTTTTTAGAGTGAACATGATATCTTTCTGGTCTGGTTAAAGTACTCAAAGGCAATAAAATGGAATTGATGATTTTTCATTCTAGACTTGGTAGTGTTTTATGCCAAAAAAAAAAAAAGAGGGTGCTTCAATAATGGCACACTTTTTTTTTAGCAATTTTGTAGGCTCAAACTTCCTTAAAGAATACTTGCTCTCTCTCCCTGCATCCCTCCCTTTTTCTTCCTCTCTGCATCCATCTCTCTTTCTCTGTGTCTCTGTGTCTCTGTGTCTTTTTGTGTCTCTGTCTCTGTCTCTCTCTCTCCCTTTTTTTCTCCAGATGAGTGTATCTGCACCATGACACAATCAGTCCAGGAAATTCTACATTTGTTCTACCTCATCACAAAATCTTCATGGTTAATAAACTCCAGATGGGTCCTGCTTCATTGGCTACCACCTTGTACATCCCAGCTATTTCATAGAACCTCTCTGAAGTCAGTAAAGAACATACAGTGGCATCACTCACTATTCCCAGCACTGTCTTGCCAGTCTGACAATGCAGGATGTAAAAATATTCCCTGAAGATCACTGAAGTTTTCCCTACTTGCAGCCTTATGACTTATATCGACTTGGGCACAGAGGAGACAGGTGAATGGCTGGAGAAGGTAAGAACTTTTGTTTTGAAACTCAGGATCTGTAATATAAAAATGGAGGGGCAGGTTGGCCTAGTGGAGCCCAAAGGTACTTTCAAGCCCTAAATCCATGAATCTACAAAACTTTGGGAACCAGGTCCTCTGAGTTCTAGCCAAGTGTTCCTCTTGAAGTATCTAGCCTACTTTGCAGGGGGTTTCTAGGATTCTCTACTGTGACCATTAATCCCTTGGAGCCTCCCTTCTGGGTTGAGCCTGAAGTAGCCATTCCCTTCTCCTCACAACACCTCAGTTCAGTCATTGGGTGTAAGTTGTAATGCCCAAAAAAGGCCCATGTGCCACCTCTGTACCTCAGGGAGCAGAACAGAGTAAGTCATCTTCACAAAATCACTCACAATGTCACTGTAGGTGCCAAAATTTTCAAATGCCTTCAATGCTGCCCCCCTCATAATCTCTCTCTTCACCACACTACCAAATGTAATTGCCAGCTTCGAAGACTGAAAGACTAATGTATTTCTAGGTAGCAGGTCCCAGAATATAACTGCAAAAATATTGTAAGGGAAAGGGAAAAGTAAAAGCATATTATTCTTTGAGGGCTAAGGAGGCATTTATATGCCTGTATTCTAACTGCTATTAGATTTGACTAAGCATCTACAAAGTAGACTCACTGAAGAGAAAGAGAATACGAACGTTTTTTTTTAAAATACTGTGCTTATTTACTCCAACTCACTCAACAGGTAATTATTTAGAACTGTCATTAAGGGGATGGTGGAAGATGGAGCACTACAAACTAAGAAGACATAGGAATAGCATGGTTTAATGGAAAGGGTGCTGGGCCAGAAGTCAGAAAAGATGGTTGATATCTTATTGAGACTCCTTACCTTATTAGCTATGTGACCTAGTGCAAGATGGTTAACTTCTAAGAGTCTCAGATTCCTCCTCAATAAAACAAGAGTAATTCCTGTCTTACTGATCTCACAGGTTTGCTGTGAGAATCAACTGAGCTCATTTAGAGGGAAATATTGTTTTAAAAAAGTGTTATATGCATTTTGTTGTACAAATATCATCTGCGTGTCAATCTTGTTCAAGGCAAGATGGCATCATAGGCAGTGTTGATCGTGGAGTCATAAAGCCCTGAGTTAAAATGTGACCTCCAACACTTGCTAGCTGTGTGAAATCACTTAGCCTCCACAGAAATCAGTTTCCACATTTTCAAAGTAGAGATCAATAGCAGCTCCAATAAATAAATAAAACAAGGCAGGTAGGTGGTACAGTAGAGAGAGGGCTGGCCCTGGAGCCAGGAAGAAGGAAGTATCAAATCTTTCCAGTATATTTTCCAAGAAAACCTCAAGTTACAAAAATTCAGACAGGACTAAATTGTAAAACAAGAACAAAAGAACCTGCGGGAATCCAAAACACCTTGTAGCCATCTCTAGGATTCCTAAAGAGTTACTGGAGTCAAATGACATTCTGGGTTGTTGTTGTTGTTCTTTTCAGTTATCTATCTGTCTGTCTGTCTATCTACATATCTATCTATCTATCTATCTATCTATCTATCTATCTATCTATCTATTTATCTATCTATCTCTCTATCTCTATCTATCTAGTCTGTACAACCCGTAGCATGCCAAAGGATTTCTGGCGGCCCACAAAAAATGTAGAGGAAAATATCCTTTGTATATAGAGAAAATACTTTGTGCTGCAAGTGGCCTGTGGGCTACAGGTTGTGTAGGTCTGATTTTAATTTAGATATCATATATATTTATATATCATATATCTATATGTTGTATATTTATGTATATCTATCTTTCTCTCTCCATACATACATACGTGTGTGTGCGTGTGTGTGTATATATATATATAATATATATACATATAATACATATACATATGTATATGTATTGTATATATATACATATATATACACACACACACATATATACACACATACACACACATACATATATATCAATCTGCTTGTTTTTATGGGGCAGCTAGGTGGCCCAGCCTGAAGTAAAGAAGACCTGAGTTCAAATTTGGCCTCAGACACTTACTAGCTGTGTGAGCCTGGGCAAGTCACTTAATGCTGTTTTCTTCAGTTCCTTCATCTGTAAAATGAGCTAAAGAAAGAAATAGCAAACCACTCAAATATCTTTGCCATAAAAGTCCCAGATGAGGTCACAAAGAGTCAAACACGACTAAAATGACTGAACAACAACAACAACAGCAACACAAATATCTATAGTACAAGGTAGACAAATATAAATAACAAATGGGAATAGGAGTGTGTAGAAGAAGTGAATAGATAGCTGGGCTGCTAAACCAGCAAGATCTGGGTTCAAGACCCTCCTCTGACACATAATAGCTGCATTATCCTGGGCAAGAAAATTAATATCTATATGCCATCAGACAGCTGTCTGTAAGTTGCAAATCAGGTTGATAATGAACATTGTTAGAACTTTGGTCTTAAGTGGTTCCTTACAACAATGAAATCCCAGAACTAGTAGCAAAATAAATAAACAATAAACACATTATAAATATATTGGTCCCATGGATGAGGAAGAAGCCAGAGATAGGAGAGATAGAAGAGCACCAGAAACAAACTTCAGCAACTTTACAATTTTGCCAAAGGCTGTCCCTGTGCCCTGAACTCCTTTGAGCATTCTGTCTGTGATCTGAAAGCTTCCTTATTCCCATGGGACTTCTCTGTCTCCCACCACCTCCCTGGCTTTACCACATCATTTCTCTCTTTCCCTCTCTGCTTTGACAATATCAACAAACAATAAACCGGCCCTGGAAAGAGAGGATTTTTTTTCAGAAGAGAAACCTGCAAAATATTTGTTTCTGCATCTGTTTTAGGCAGAAACCTTGAGAGAATAGTTTATATCAGTCTCTGTGGGGCAAGATGCCAAAGGAATTTCATCGAGGCCATTTGAACTAGTGGTTGAATTGTCCTGGGTATTAAATTAAAATTGATCAAACACACTGAGGTTATGAATCAAATGAACGATTTTCTTCTCCCAGGTTGTACTTCCTGCAGGAATTCAGGCCCTTTAAAATTCCAAGGTGGTCAAAATTCAAGTGCAATATTTAGGGAAAATTGAAAATGTAAAATTGGATAATATATTATAGGACCTGGCCCTGCTTTTGAGATCACTTACTTTGGATTATCTGGAGCAGCTGTTGAGTTATACAGTGGGTTAGAATCCTCCACTGGTTACATGTCATAGTGACTGGTGCTAGAATCAGGGAGAGTGTGTCCATTGTTTCAGCTATCTATCTATCTATCTATCTATCTATCTATCTATCTATCTATCTATCTATCTACCTACCTGTCTGTCTGTCTGTCTGTCTGTCTGTCTGTCATCATTTTGAACAAAAGTCCTACATTAAGCATATTGACAGTTAAATTGATATAAGATATTTCAGAAAGCAGCTTGAGGTCATTAAAAGCATTGCTCTATCTCCCAAATGCAATCTTCTTGCTGTTCAGTCCTGGACCCAGTTAATTATCAGTCTGAAGTGCTTGTCCCAGATAGATTTACTTATGGATCAGCTCAATGATTCTCTTTTTGACACTGTGCTGATTGCATAGAAGCACAGAAAACCACAAACCTCTTCTAAAATCTCAAGAGTTTGGCCTAATAATACAATTGGAGAGAGGAAGCATGCTATCTTGAGTAGAAGTCATCCCTCAGTCAAGATACCTTGAGTTCAAATCTTCCCATATGTACTGCCTGTCTGATCCTAGACAGTTTACTTCAACTTCAACCAAGAAATACTCCAAGACAAAAAGGTGCAGAAGAGGTGCTAATCCTTATTGGTAGAGGGGGAACCTTTTGCCAGGATCTCACAACACAGAAGAAATCCCATATCTAGAACCCAAAGAAGGGGAGGGAGAACATTGATGAAGATTTCTCATTGTCTAGACTGAGATATACAAGTGAATGGACAGCCCATTTGTAGAAATTCATTCTTTTAAAACAATTGAATCTTGAATATAATTCAATAAATGTTTATCAAATATTTACTGTGTGCAAAGTACTATGCTCGAGGCTGAGGATGCAAAGACCAAAAAAAGAAAGAAAGAAAGAAAGAAAGAAACCCTGTTTTCATATGGTTTATATTCCACTGGAGAAATATAATGTGCACTTGTGCCCAAATACATGAATAGAAGGCAATTTGAGGAGACAGAATGTGTTAAGAACTGGGAGTAGGAAAGAGGATAGAAGAAGAGTTCACAGAGGACATAGAAGTTGGATTGACTCTTGAAAGACAGTAAGAATTCTGAGAAGTGGAAATGATTAGGATATGCTTTCCAGTGATGGCAGAATATACACTGAGAAAAGGATGGAATGTCACTTAATGAATGGCCAGTATTCCAGAGTTCATAAAGGGGAGTAATGTGAACTAAAGCTAGAAAGCTAAATCCTGCTAGGCTTAAAAACTGATCTGGGATAATAACAAGATTCATTTGGAAAAACAAAAGGTCTAGAATATCAAAGGAACTAATGAAAAGAAATGCAGGGGAAGGTGGCCTAGCAATTCCAGATCTTAAATTGTATTATAAAGCAGCAATCATCAAAACTGCTTGGTACTGGCTAAGAAATAGGGAGGTGGATCAGTGGAATAGGTTAAATATGCAAGACACAGTAGTCTGTGACTATAGTAATCTATTATTTGACAAACCCAAAGACCTCAGCTTCTGGGATAAGAACCCACTCTTTGAAAAAAACTGCTGGGAAAACTGGAAAAGAGTATGGCAGAAACGAGGCATAGTCCCAAATCTCACACCATATACCAAAATAAAGTGAAAAGGGGTTCATGACTTAGATATAAAGGCTGATACCATAAGTAAACTGGGAGAATAAGGAATAGTTTACCTATCAGATCTATGGAGAACAGAAGAATTCATGACCAAACAGGAGATAGAGAACATTATGAAAAGCAAAATGGATAATTTTGATTACATTAAATTGAAAAGTTTTTGCACAAACAAAGCCAATGCAACTAAGATTAGAAGGAAGGTAGAAAATTGGGAAAGAATTTTTACAACCAGTCTCTCTGATAAAGGCCTCATTTCTAAAATATATAGAGAATTAAGACAAATTTATAAGAACACAAGCCATTCCCCAATTGATAAATGGTCAAAGGATATGAACAGACAGTTCTCAGATGAAGAAATTAAAGCCATCTATAGTCATATGAAAAAATGCTCTAAATCGTTATTGATTAGAGAAATGCAAATCAAAACAACTCTGAGGTACCACATCACACCTATCAGATTGGCCAACATGACAAAACAGGAAAATGATAAATGTTGGAGAAGATGTGGGAAAATTGGAACACTAATACATTGTTGGTGGAGTTGTGAAATGATCCAACCATTTTGGAGAACAATTTGGAACTATGCCCAAAGGGCTACAAAAATGTGCATACCCTTTGATCCAGCAATAGCACTTCTAGGGCTATATCCCAAAGAGATCAAACAAATGGGAAAAGGACCCACATGTACAAAAATATTCATAGCAGCTCTTTTGTGGTGGCAAAGAATTGGAAATTGAGAGGATGCCCATCAATTGGGGAATGGCTGAGCAAGTTGTGGTATATGAATGTAATGGAATACTATTGTGCTATAAGAACTGATGAACAGGCTGACTTCAGAAAAACCTGGAAAGACTTATATGGTCTGATGCTGAGTGAAGTGAGCAGAACCAAGAGGACTTTGTACACAATAACAGCCACGTTATACAATGACTAAGATTGTTAAACTGAACCCTTCTCAGCATTACGAGGATCTAAGACATCTCCAGAGGCCTCGGGATGGAAAATGTTGTCCACATCCAAAGAAAGGACTATGGAAGTCGAATCGCTATCACTTATTTTTACCTTCTGTTGAGTTTTGTTTCATCTTTCTGATGGTTCCTCCTATTGGTTTTAATTTTTACTTACAACTTCATTAATGTGAAAATATGTTTAATGGGTATGTAAATGTAAAGCCTATTTCAGATTGTGCACCGTCTTGGGGAGGGTGGGGGGAGGAAGGGGGAGAAAAATTTTCAACTCAAAAGCATATGGAAGTGATTATTGATAAATCAATAAATTAATTAAAAAATGAAAAAAAGATAAAAACTGATCTGGGGTGGGAGGGAAAGTAATTTTTTCCACTGGCTGGAGAGAGATCCACTGAAGGTGCGTTGTTGTTTTGTTGTTGTTATTGTCTGTTTTTAGCAGGAGTCATATGATCAGTTATATATGTCCTAGCACTACTAATTTGATCATTGTGTCAAGAATGGATTGGAGAAGAAAATGGAAGCAGAGAGACTTATTAGGAAACTATTAGAGTATTTAAGATGAGAGACAGTGAAGCCCTTAACTAGGGGGGCAAATTT